>NC_047533.1:63759040-64418411 GCF_012275295.1 Melopsittacus undulatus
TTTAAATGGCATCTTTCTTTTATACAAGCAGAAAAACAGTCTGAAACAATAGTCTAGTTTAAACTTACTGCTTTATGGTCTGCAGTGCATGAAGATGCTAAACCAAGTTATGCTCATATAAACTCACCGTACTATCACTTCGATACTCTGCCTCCTCAAAAAGCAGGTACCCCTTTCAAGTGAAAATTACTGAATTACTTCTTAAGGACAGGGAACCATGACCAACACTGTAGTCAGGGTTTTCCCCTCAAAGGTTCTGATGTTATTCCAGTATGGAAGTGGAGCTATAAATACACTGGAATGGGCAGTTACATGGAAAAAAGCAAGCATATTTGGGGACTGATTTACGGTATCAATTTAGGAGGGCACACTCATGCTTACAACTTGGTCCATTAACAGACAGCATAACTGTACATGATTTAGAGTCTGAGAGGGAAATTTATTGAAACTTTAAAAACATTAATACTGCTTTTAATTCCTACATACTGGTAAAGAGGCATTCTATGAATATACACATGGAGGACAGGTCAAAAAAACAGTCTGTGTCCAAGCACACCCCTGCCATGACCCATCAGGACATTCTCTTTGCATGTCTAAGCCTGTGTCTTTCAAATAAACAGGATTTTTGACATGAGGAACCAGAGAACAGGCTATCCCAAATGTTATTTTTAATTAAAAAATATCATTTTACCAACTTGCTGGCATTTTAAAAAAAATGTACATAGCAGCAGTTCTTCAAGAAGTATCTTCAGTATCTGAAGGGGGCCTATAAGGATGCTGGGGTGGACTCTTCATTAGGGACTGTAGTGAATAGGACAAGGGGGTCAAACTTAAACAGGGAAAGTTATTGGATATAAGGATTGGATATAAGGAAGAAGTTCTTTAGTGTAAGGGTGGTGAGGCACTGAATGGGTTGCCCAGGGAAGTTGTGAATGCTCCATCCCTGGCGGTGTTCAAGGCCAGGATGGACAGAGCCTGGGGTGACATGGTTTAGTGTGAGGTGTCTTGGCCCATGGCAAGAGAGTTGGAACTAGATGATCTTAAGGTCCTTTCCAACCCTAAGTATTCTATGATTCTAAGTGGCTGTTAACCGTGAACAGATGGAAGTTAACAGGGTCACGTTAAGAGCCACATTCACAGATTCTAAAATTAATCTGAAGGTTTAGCAGTTAAAAAAAAATCTTGATAGCTGCAAAGGCCATTTGTATTTAAATACCACCTAACTGGCTAAATAAAGATTAAAGAATTAAAAACACAGCATTCTGTCCCAATGATGCAAATGCCGAGAAGGAAGCCGGGTGCCCATGGGAAAGGGCTCCGCAGAGATGACTCTTGGCATCACCCACTTCTCCTACGTGACTTAACAGCGTCTCCGCCGGCACCGGAGAGCCCCGGCGCACACCAGCACCGCCGCTGCCCTGTCACGAAATCTGCCCTCTCAGCAAATGCGCTCCATTTTCCTGCGAACTCAGTGTCAGCTCCGCTACAGCCTCTGCCAACAGATTTACTTCGGAGCAACAGTAGGCTGAACTTCAAGTAACAAAAACGCAACTCCTGCAACTCCCTTCTCTACCCCCCGCTCCTTCCCCCGATGCGAAGGACTCCAGTCCCAAAGGCAGAGCCCCCCAGTCCCAGCGAGGAAGGCTGGAGGGGCATCTCCGGCTCCCACCGGCCCCGGGCCGACAGCTCCGGCAGCTCTCCCGCCAGCAGCGCCTTTGGGCCCGCCGCACCGAGCCCTCCCCTTCCATCGGGCACCAGCACCGGGACGGCAAGTGTTTACGTTTAAAAACACATATATACCGAGCCCGGATCCAAAGGGAAGACGGAAAAACTCCGCCCCCCTCTCCCAACTCCCTTGAAAAGGCGATTAAAAGCAGGGCAGAAACATCTTGACCACTCGGCGCCCCTTTTCTGAAGGGAAAAAAAGGAGAAAGGGAGGGGGAAGGAAAATAACATAATGGGCAACAAAAGTGAAATAAAGGACCGGGGAGCGCCGCAGGACGCCGCGGGCAGCAGTCCCGGCTAAAAGGGGAGGCTGCCGGGAGGGCGGCTCGTCCGCGGCGCCGCCGCCGGGCCCGGCCGTGAGGGACCGCGCGGGGAGGCCGGGCCGAGCCGGGCCGGGCGGGAGCGGGAAGCGAGAGGGGAGCCCCGCTGGGGCAGAAGCGAGGAAGAGAGGGGGGACCCCGAGCAGCATTGGGCACTCACATAGCGTTTCAACTTCTTCTCCGGTGGGGACTTTCGGAGCCAGCCCGAGCAGACCACCTCCCCGCCGCTCATGGCTGGGCCGTCTGCCCGCCGGGGCAGTCCTCGTCCTCCTTCTCCTCAGGCGGTAGTAGCAGCACCCGGGCAGGGCCGAGTCGAGACAGCCCCGAGACGCGGCGGCAGCACCGCGCCCGCTCCGGCCTCCCGGGGTTACGGGGCGAGGGAAGGGGACGGACGGGGGAGCGGTGTAGTGTGTCTGTCTCTCACGCACAACAACGAGCCGGAGCGGCGAGCGGGGCTGAGGCGGGGAGGTTCTCCCTGTCCTCCTCCTCCTTCTCCTTATTGCCGCCGCGGAGTCACAGGAACATCGGGAGAGACGACAAGGGCAGCCGCCGCCCCGCCGCAACTTCGGATCCAGCGTCCCAGGGCAGGATCCAGCCACCGCCCCGCGTCAGTGGCACCGCCCCCAGAGAGGCCGGGACCCTCCCGCCGGGGAAGGGCCGCGGGGGGCTTCCCCTCCCCTCCACTCGCCCCACGGCCGGGCCGAGCTCAGCGCCGGCCGCCGCAGCTCCTCGGGCTCCCTCCTCCCCCTGCGCCGGGAGGAGGGGATCGCCCAGCGCTCCTGCCTCTTTCGCCTTCACCTCCGAGAAGGGGGGCGGGGGGCGGCCACGGCTGGGTCGCACCCCACGGTCGGGGCCGGGTTCTCTCGCTCCCGGCGACCGTGGGAGGGGTTTACCGTGGTATTCTCGGCGTCGTGTCCACCCCCCTGTCCCCCAGCCTACTTTTTCCCACAGCGCCTCCCCTCCCGCCCCCAACGTCGGCCCCGCACCGCCCCGAGCAGAGCTGCGGCGGCTCCGCCTGAAACTCCGCCGGAGCCTTTTCAAACAACAAGGGCCGGGAGGGAGAAGGGAGGGGACGGGGAGGGAAAAAGACGGAGCCTCCCTGAGGGATCCTGGGAGCTGTAGTCGGCGGGCGGCGGGGACTGCGGCGGCGCGGGGAGGGGACGGGCCGGGCCGGACCGCCGTGTGCCGGCGGAAGAGAAAGGGGGTGAGGGACCGGTCCCGACCCGCGCCCGGCCGGTGGATCGGTTTCTGTTGGGTTCCGAGGGACGAGGAAGCGGTGGTGGTTTGAATAACCGGTATTAAAATCGCAGCTGAAATTGTGATTCTTTGAAACCCACCGTAAAATCATTCTCTGCAGATGCGGGGGACAGGGGGGCACCAAAACCGACCCCAAAACCCTGTGTGTTAAAAGCAGCTCGGCAGAAGTAAACTCCTGCTAGCGATCTGAAATTGCCTTAGCACTAAAGAGTTGCAAAGTGAGGGTGTGAGAGCGGAAAGGCGCAATGCCAGCGGCGGGCCGTCCTCCGTCCTTCCAGAGCTAGACCCCGAGCTGAGGCTTGACGGCGCGGCCCTAATGCCGAGGGTGCTATGAGGGGCGGCCTGTGATGGCGAGATGGACTCGTTAGGGTGGAAGGTCGAAAGAATTTAAACCTGGAACTACCAACGCCCGCCCCTCGCCCCGAATCCCTCCACAACACTGTTCCCTACGGAAAAAACTACGAAATAAAGTTTCGACTGCTCGTGCTACTTATTGATCTGCGGTATTATTAAGTGGGGTGTCGGTGGGCTGCGAGCCTGGCCCCGCCGCCGGCGGTCGCACCTCTCCCGAGGGAGGCGAGCACCGCTTCGGGTCCGGCTACTGGGAGGCGGCGGCGGGGATTGCCCTCAGCCGGCACCGCCGCTGGCACCCGGGGGTGTACGGCGGTGCCTTCCCTCACCCGTCCTTCCCCTCCTGGCTGAGGGCCCCTCGAGGCAGGGCTTGCTGGTCAGTCTGCGAGCAGATAAACACCCAAACCCAAACAAAACAGAACAAAAGGAGAATGATACGGAGGGCAATCCCAACCACGATTCAATTAAAAGGGAAAGATCCAACTCATTCAACATCTCTGCTACTGATGCTCTCTGCCTCTTCCACTATGCCAGAAATAAATCTCCAAATAAATTTTATTATTATTATTATTATTTTGGTTTTTGCATATTATTTAACTGCAGGATTCTGGCACGGGACCGTTGTGGTGGTTGTTAGCACCGGTGCTCTTCCACTGAAGAGAAATAGTCCCCCTAGTGTGCCGTTGTTGAAGGGAGCACCGAGGTGCTGTGATTCATCAAGGTATATGGCATTAAAAAGTTGCAAAGCAGAGGTTGGAGCATCTTAACGAGGGCATTTGCAGAGATAACAAGGGAAAAAATAAAGCTGAAGGCCTGAATGTATTAAAATCAGTGTATCAATTCCACCGTAAATCTTTTCATAATTATGACAGATAAAGCACTATAAGCACTAACAGAAAAATCATCAAATAAGGAGATATTTTGCCAAAAACATTTAAAAAAAAAAAGAAAAAAGCATGTTGTCGGCTTTTATCAATACGAAAACTGCACAAATCCTAGAATCCAAAACATTCTCACATACATTTCTACACATCATTTCAGCTGCCTCAGTGAGTCTATTAGAAAGAGTAAAACTGTTTTGGTGCATGCAGTTCATAAGCATGAACTCAAATTGTTAGGTTTAGATTTCAAGCTGGGTTTCAGTATATCTCTTTTGTTTAAACCACTAATGCCATTGTTTAAGAATCTCAACATTTGAGATTATCCAAGTGTCATAGAAGACCACAATATTTTCCAGTTTCCTTTAGAAACCTGGAAACAATTTGATATCGTCAGAGCAAGAACATGTAGAATCAGTGTGAATTCACTAAAAATGCCAGTGGCATTAGAGTGTTGTAGAATGATCCAACAGTTCATTTAAATCCTCCTAATTAACCCATGTCTTGAGGGCTAATCAAAGCAAACCAGAGTATTTTTGCTCAAGCAGAGTCTATGGAGGCACCAACCAAACAAATTATCTGGTCCAAAAACACAAAATTGTCCCTGAGGTCAAATTTAAAAACATTACATTTGTATTTTAAAACACACTGAAAACAGTGTTAGCCTGGAGTCCAGCACTGGTTGTCATATATTTGTTATGTGTTTGTCAATTCATTTTCTTGAAAATAGCTATCCAGAGACAAATCCTGTGTATGGGTTTCATTCCTGCCATACAGCAATAAATCGTAGGTTAGGGAAAAGGAGTTAATGTCAAGAAAAGTGATTAATAATAAGTACTAAAAAGTGCCTTTTAGACCATCCCTTGTTGTTGAGCCTAATTACAAGCCTCCACACTGGACATAAAAATTATTTATTGGATTATGGAATTGAAGAAAATAAGAAAGATTTCCAAGTTACAAGTTAGGCTGTTGTCTGATGGACTGCTCTCTTTCTAGTTGTGGCAGTGGATTTCCTTTTCTTCTAGCAACCATTTGAGTTACCCATTCACACTTCCACTGACACTTTCACTAATCAGAAGAGGACTGCATGTAGGTGTCCCTCTCTCCGCCTCTTCCCAAGTAAATCCACAGCCATAAACCCAAGAATATTAATACCATAATTCTCTGTGCATAACCAGCAATGCTCTACTGTTCATAATTTAGATACCCTGTATTAGGACAACCCGAAGCAATTAAGAACACTAATGAAATGCGTGAGCAGTACAATATTTATGTCTGACTCTTAACATCTCCATATTTAAAGCTGTGAAGTTGTCTATGGGCACAACTAGAAAAATCCTTAGCTCACTCAGCTAAATAAGGTTAGGGCATCATTTCCTGAAATTAAGATAAAAGTCACAAAGACCTTTGTCGAGAATGAATGCTTCAGCTAGTTTGCCTGCTATAGTTTTGCTCTGGAAGTTTAAACAACATTAGGCATTTTGAAATTCTCCTGCAGTATGGCTTGTGCTTGAAATGCTGAATACCCCCGGGGCAGTCATTGCTTGCAGGATTACTGTAACCCTATGTCAGGACACAGCCTTCCTCTCCCCTCACTTTATCCTGGCAGGTTATTTCTGTGCAAGCATGCTTTTACTCAGGAAGCCCAGAGGATAAAGATCCTTTGAGCTCAATTAATTGCACTATGGAGATCTTTTGTGTTTCTGTACAAAGACAATCCTAGAGGGAAGAGGATTTTCTGTGCCTTGCCAGTGTATCAGCCATGGCCTAAATAGCTGCAGAGGTCTCATTGTTCCCACTGGGAACAATCTCACTCTTTTGCTTTGCAAACAGTCAGTGTTCATAAAGAATTGCCACCTTATTTTTCAAACAATATTCCATTCCATCTTTGGTCTGAAGCACACAGATTTTTTTTTTACTGATAGCAAGGAAACAATCAATTACCCTGAGTTGTTTTGCAGCTAGTTGGGCTACTGAGGTTTCTCTCTCCTCCTTTCTCTTCCCTCCTGTTTTTAAAAAGGAGCTTGCTATTGGCAGCTGCTGGTGGCCAAGATGAGGATGTGCAGAGCAAAGCAACTACAGAAGCTCAGAAGGGATCCATACTGGCTACCTACTGCACCGAAACCACTTGAGACCCAGGTACTGCACCATTGTGCATGTTGCCATTTCTGAATCTCTCATAGCTAACGTACCATACAAAACAGTACCCATTTCATGATAGCATACCAGACCAACTATGCGGTACCCAAAATGCTGACTAAAATGCACTCTTACTGGCCAGGAGATACTGTGCCCTGCTGTGTGACAACTGCACACATGGTCACGGTGCTTGTGCCACCTTCCAGCTCACTGAGCTGGTGTCCAGGTTCCTCTGACAGTGGTTTAGTCTCAGCTACCACCTCCCTTCCACTAGCATATGCAAGATGCCTTGATGCCTCCATTGACTTTGTGCTCTTTCATGAGTGTGTTCCAAAGTGCTTAAATGACTTCCCTAAAATTTTGGAGTAGACTACTTATAAATCTTACCAGATAAAGTAGGTCATGTGGAAACCCATTTGCCTCTGGTTTGCTTTTGCTTGCCAAGCCACCTTGACAGAGGAAACAGGAGCTGATAGAAGAGATTAAATTCAAATGGGTTTGTTTTTAAAAATATAAATGACACTAATTTCTCATGGAAATAGCTTAGAAATTCTGGACTTGCATAATAAGGCAGTGCTCAGTACAGCTCCCAACTTTGTATTATAGTATGAAAACCTGGGCATTCCTCTGTAGCTTCACATTGCAATCACAGTCAGCTGTGGCTCCTGGTAGTAATCCCTAAACTCTTCTATGCCCTTTGCTTATATTTGCATACAAAATTTGTGCTTCATTATGACACAAAAGACTTACCACTCTAATAAATAACCTCATAAAAATTATTTAATAAAAAAATTTGCATGTCAAACTATGTCCCAAAACATCTTTAGGTATTTATGCAACAAATAATCAGTACAAAAAGAGAGATGATTTTAAGCTTGAAAAATACCTGCATTTAGACATTTGTTTTCGGGTATTTCTCTTTTGATTTTGAAATTACTCCCAGGTAAATTTAATCTACAGGGTTATTTTGGTCAGTTCATAGATGACATTACCTACTGATTCTTTCAGAATGCAGTTATTTACGTTATGTGGCAAAGAGGTTAAGGAAAGTAATACTAAACAGACATAATTAAATGAGGTGACTATATGTCCACACTTTAAGGTTGTTTACTGGGTTTTAAGCTATCTCTTGTTTCTTGTCTATTATTCCTTTTAATATTGATGTAGGCAAATAAAGGTATGTGTACACTGTAGAACTCGTACCAAAAAAGGACTGGTTTTTAGTTCTGCATTGGTGTAATACATTGAGATTTCCTTTGTGATTTTTGTGGAAAACTCTCATTCCCACTTCTAGAATGGAAATTCACTGGTAAATGTTTGTCCTCTGTCTTTTTGCCAGGGGATCAGTTGACTACTTTACTTCATGCAAGGGAATTTCCCTTTCCTTTCCACGCTAGGCAAGGAAGAAGGAGCAGGCTTGCTGGTTGGCCGGCCATGCAGAAACATCCTGAGGTCCATGCTGTTCAAAAATTAATCAGCAAGATTTTTCCTCCATAAGGACAATACCTTTGCACCTAGCCTCGTGCACTGAAAATGCATGGACTTTTTTCTATCATAGGAAGCATTTCACAAGTTAAGTAAAATGGAAAGTTAATAGTTCAGACATGTTTGGTTTGGTTTTGAATAGAAATAAGATTTGCTGTATAGATGACCATGTTTTCCAGAAAAAAAAAATGCATGGTTGTATAGGAGACCAATACGCCAGTGCCATGCATAGTCAAGAAAGCATCACCCAAGCAGTTTGGTTTGAGCATGGCTTATCCTCCAAAAACACAAGGTGGAAGATGTATTGAACACCTCCCAAAACTTACATTTATTGCAATGTAGAACAGCGGGGAGCAAGTAAAGGCTAAGAGGCAGCAAACATGAGCACACAGCTTTTATTTTACTGGAAGAATAAGAAATGCAAACATTTTACAACAATAATAATTTCTGCTGGAGTTAAGGGATGTTTCAGAGATAGTCTGAACACTTGCCTGCAGCCTCAGCCAAAGGAGTCCTACTTCATTAAGACAATTAGCAGTGCAGTTATCTAGGCTGGGATTCGTCTCCCTGTAATCACAGTGTGGTTTGCTTATGTACTACTTATCTACACCTTCTTTTTAGTCACTGGCGAGATATAGACAACTACAGCATATTTAATCTCTTCCAAAGCCAGATGTCTAAATTGATTAGGTGAATTGAGTTCTTGGAGTGCATGTTTATCTCCATTGACTCCAAGTGTCTAGACAGCTAGCTCAGAGGTAGACAGCCATGCTTGTGATGTGTAAAGTTAGGTAAGATGAAACCTTACCATGTAAGTGAGAAAAGCAACTATATTTTCAGATGTCAATGTCAGTCAAAAATGGGGATTTTACTGATTTATTTGTTCTAGTTAAGTGGTTTTGAGAATCTTGAAAATCTTCAGCCTATATCAATAGCAGAGATATGAGGTCAAGTGAAATTACAAATTGGACTAAAAGCTCAGAGAGACAGAGTCACTTTGTATTGAAGCAGGACAGTCTTGTCCAGGCAGAGCACACAGGAGCAACAGTCTTTCTGTAGTTATTTATAAAACCTTCAGTGTTTCAGCTTGAAACTTCCAGAGCCTGAAGCTGAAGAGATTTAAATGTATTTCTACCATTAGTGTTATTTTATTAATCTCTACCATAATATCTAAGATTATTATATCACACTCCTTTTGCTTCTTCCAGGTACAAACAAATATTTTTATTTAAAGAAAAAATCAAAGAATGGAGAAAAATATTTCTAAATTGCAGGTGAATAGATAGAATGTTCTACTTGTATTTAAAAGCAAAAAATTAAGTTTCCTATCTCTATCTCTCCAGCTGCCAGTGTCTCCTTGAGGATAACAATATCCCAGTTCACTGATTAGGCCATCACCTTGTCCACAAGGTCATCCAAGACAGTAAGAAGTAAAACTGTTGCTTACTTGATCAGCCACACAACTCTAGTATTGGTATGTGAAAAATCACAGTGAACAATTCACTAGCAAGCCACAGTTTGCCAAAAGCATGAATTAAACTGCTCACAGAAAAGTTATGATCAAGTGAAAGAGCTGCATTTGACCCCAAAGTAAATATTTTCCACTTATTGATTCATCTGCCTCTACCTGAAAAGATTACATTGTATTTTAAAGGATTTAATGACACAATTTTTTTCCTAGTATAAATCTTGTGCTCATCTGTAAGCTGTCTGTATTTATTTTGGAACCTCAGGGATTCCACATCATCTGGGATAACACAGGCGAGTTTTCCTCTATCCAGGTAAAACAACCACTATAATCATAGAAATTGCCCCACTTCTCATTTGGTGGTTTGGAAGGACAAGTCCTGCTGGATGCTTGGTGCTTCTGACCTTGGCTTGCTTTCAACTCAGTGGACTTCTTAAACAGGCATGAACAGGTGCCGCGCAATGGACTCAGTCAGAGATCAATATGATCAGACAAAAAGCCATTTATTGCAAAGCATTAACTCCTTATATACTATTGCTTACACACACCTACAGCAATTTGGCATATCATGATTGGATACTTGTCTTGAAGACCCTTAGTGACTAACATATAATTGGTTAAGCACAGGTGTGAGAACCTGACCTCGAAAGCTTGCCAACGGTCCACAGTTCTCATAACTCAGTGAATTCCAGCTTCTTCTTATCTTGCTTGCTTAAGCTTCATTGGGCCTCTCACGGCCTTGCTGTATCTTTTGGAGTTATTCTGAGCTCATGTACCAAATACCCATTCTCCTGTGAGAACACTGTCTCCACAAACGGGAGTCCTCAAACACCTCATTAACCAATATGAAGGGATTCTCTTTGACCACCTTCTCAAAAATTCCTCAAAGGATGGACAGCTTTTCAGATGCTAAATAATCACAAATCACTCTTTGATACTGAGACCTCAGCTCCCCCTCTAGATGCATTCTGATGTCAACAAGACATTCACATTCTTTCTGTAGATGTTTTCTTCATTCTTTATCTTTTCCCCTTCTTTTCACTAGGCTCTTATGAAAACCTCTTTTCACTTATCTCTTCAGTTGTTTTTGAGTATGTTCCACAATCAACTTGTTGATGTTCTTACTTCCTTCGTACTGCTTAACTAACTTTCGTAATAACCCCACCACCTCCTCCGTCCAGCATCACTCTTCTTGCAGTACCCTCTTCAGGGTGGGAGGCAAAGATCCACCCAATGTTCCAGATAGTTGGATGGGTCAGACATGTGTGTTGCCCCACAACCCCGTATGTACTATGTTGTATTGCCCATGAACATTGAAGACTAGCACTGCACTATATCCAGTGGGTGACTTCGCAGACAGTGTGTCTGTTCATCTGACAAATCACTGACTTTCTTTTTCTTCAGAAAGTGTGTTGCTGAAGAAAACTCACAGTTACACTTGTTGCATTTTAATATTTCTAATGTATAAATTTACTTCATAATGCTTCTAATTATGTGAATTTCCTACATAAAGGCAGGACAAGGCTTTTCAGTAATGTAGACAAACTCAAGTTTTGCCTTTCCACAGACAAGGAAAAAGATGACTTAGACTTCATCCTCAGGAATAACAACTACCAGTTTAGCAGGAGAGGTAGACTGCACACTGAGAATGGGGATAGGTGGCTGTGGAGGCTCAATGGGAAGTTTCAGGAAGCCAGGAAACACTGCTGTGGGTTAGAAGGGACTCTCCCTCTCTCCCCTGGCTAACACCTTTTCACATCTCATTGGAGGGACTGAAGCCCAAGGTAGAGGTTGAGGGAAACAAAACCCCGGTTCACAGATCAGGCCACCACGTTGTCCACAGAGTCTAGGTCATCCAGCACAATAATTGAAACTGTCACTTACTTGATCAGCTACACAATTCCAGCACTGAGTGTTGGAGAGTATGCATGGCAGGGTGCTCATGACCCCATCAAGAGGCTGTGACTTGCCAGGAGTGTGAAATGAATGCAACACCTTTGTCCACTCTCCTCTGGAGAGGAAGAGAGAGGTTTCACTCTCTAGCTATGAGGGAGGGGTGTTGTGAACTGTGGGAGGACAGTGGTAGGACAGTGGAGGGGCCAGGTATATAGCAGGGCTGGAGACAGGTGTACAAAATGAAGTGCAATGATCCCATCTATCACCATCCTGTTGTTCCAAGCAACTGTGTGCACAGTCAGCTCACTCTCTGAAAACTATCTTGCCCCTCAGATTTTAACTTCTTGTGAGCCTTTCCATGAGAATAACATGGCTGTTATGATGTGTGTGTAACATCAGCTATTACATGTATGAAATATTAGTCACCTAGTCTGTAATATCATAGTAACATAGCAGGAAGATCTGAGTCCACAGCACTAAATTCTGTGTTAATCCTTGGCCTCCTACAGACAGCAAATTAGAAATAATCAAGCATTTTGATCAAAAAGGCAGTAGGTCAGAGACTTCTTTCTGCAGGCAGCTTGGGCAGAGAGACAGAATAATTAGCACAAAAGAAGCCCACGAGCTTTCAGACTTTTGGACAGCCACAGACTTCAAGAGAAAATGAGTATTTTTTCTTTTCTTTCTTAATTTTTGGCAGTGAGACCACAACTTTTGCTCCACAGTACCAAGACTCTTCCAAGAAACTAGCAACTTCAGTGGGCCTTTCCCAACACTTGCAGCATCCCTTCCTGGTGCACCACAGGATAAAGCCACCTTGTCACATACACTAGTACCTTTTCTCTCTTCCTGGCCCATCTGTTGGTCAGTTTACAGTAGTGGAAAATAATGTGCTTAATCCCATTTGAGAAGTGCTCAACACATCTAATTGAACAAAGCCAGATAAAGTAATAGTGATAACCAGCTAAGGTCTGTTTAGTTACACGCATGTGCAAGCTTGATAAAAGACCAATCTACAACCTAACCAAAGGTTAAAAATTACTTGAGATCACTTTGCATGATAAGGTGAGGAGTATTGCAGCCTCAGTTGTATTGTATGACCTTGATCACTGGTGTGTCTGTCAGTGATTATACATCTCTATCCCTGGAGAGGAATCAGGCTCTTTACTGCAAAATGGCAAAATTTTGGTTACTAAAGGTTTCATCTACAAGAAGAGGTTGTTCTGTTCTGGGCATACAGTTAATCTCTTTCAGTGTAACACAGAATCTTAGTTCAATATACCACATTCTTCCCTTTGAAATGATCTAGCTTCTACACTTGGAATTTTCTGGCTGAAAATTAAAAAATGTACAAACCGTGAATAGTTCATACTAGTTTAATGAATGTATAATTACAGGCTCCCATAAAACAGGTTTAATGAAATGTGAACTGTACCAGACTAGTAATGTCGAAGTTGTTGCAATAGCTTATTTCCATTAGTTGCAACATCCTCTAATCTTAATAAGAACACAACAACTTAAATATTTAACAAAACCAGAGCATGAAAGCATGAAAGAAACTGATTTAAGAGTATTGATACTTACGGGGCAACAGTGACTTTGCTTTAACTTTATTCTTTAGCAATCTAGATACACCGATCACAAAACCACACTGCATGCAAGTAAAGAAGATGTATTTACTATAGGGCAAGTGGATGATGTTATTAGTCAAGCAAAGACAAAGACGAGGTAAAAACAAAAAACTAAAAGTAAGGATGGGGGAAGGTAAATAGGGCTGTAAGCTGAAGGAGAATGCAGAGCCTGTATTGCCCTTGGGTTTGTTTTGGGGTTTTTTTTGTCTTAGATTGTAAATTTTTCAACATGGGGAGTGTCTTTCTGCTCTGTGTAAAGATCTAACTCCAGGACTTCTCAAGCATTAAAGCCAGTTTCATTCTCCTGTCCCAGGGAGACAAGAGAGGTGTTAGCATAAAGAGCCTTGGGGCAGAGTCCTGGGAGCTCATACATGCTACACCTCCTGGCAGACATAGCACTGGGGGATGGTGTCAGAGACTCTTCTGCTTAGACCCTTTCTGGCTCGCAGCAGGAATTTAATATGACAGCGGTGCTCATTACGGTGTTACAGATGTGGTAGAGGGAAAACATGCCACAAAAACATGTCTGTTTTGCATCCAGATCAACCTCTTGCCATAAGCAACTGCCAAATTTTCCCATGCCTGTTCTCACACTGCCTGTGTTTGTCCAGTTCAGTAGAGAGTCAGTCCTTGTTGCTACAAGCATGCAAACAATAATCAATAACAATGTGGTCTCTGATTTTCAAATGCTTAGAATAGCACTGCTTTTGGGAAAAACCTCAGCCAACACGTAAAAATAAGATCCAGTGCTAAGGGTCAGCTTTGTTGACTTTAAGAGTGTTGAATCTTGTATTTGACCTTTCCAAACCTAATTAAAGATTTACTCTAGCACAGAGATACATTCTGCTGTGTCGCACTTCTCCAGATGGGCAGACTTTGACTCGTGTAAGGTGAGCTATTTTGGGGGAGCACAGCGTGCCCTGCAGGACTGGGGCACTATGTGTATACAAACAGCAGGCACACTTGCCCAGTCATACCAGTGGCAGATGCTAACTTGTGCCAGCTTTACATTTGCATAAGCAACTGAAAGAGATACCCTTGCAAATATACATCTCTGTTCCACTTAAAACACTCTGAAAAGCCCAAATTCAAAGGGACATTATGATTATGAAGCTAAAACCCCCAAAAGTCCATGTGCAACTATAAATCTGCTTTTACATGACCATACATCTGCTCTGCTATTTCCACAAAGCCCCTGCCAAAATCTCAGTACAGGAATGCCCTGCAACTTGCTGAAGCCAGTGGGGATTGAAGTAATTTTGCACTATATTAAACTGAGGGAGGAAAGTGTGCTACATGCTCTTCAAAGCTGCATAAAAAGAAAGTTTAAGTTTAAATAAGAGACCATATCATAGTACAAAGTTAGCATCTGGTCTAAACAAGCTGTAACTCAGCCTTAAAAAATGCAATTTCCTCAGTTTCTCTGAGGAAACCCAGCAAAATGGGAAACATGCTGCCTTTGCTGTTTCCTAGTCAAAGTGCCTAGACAGCACCAGAGATGGGGAAGTGAAATTGCTTGGGGTAGATGGATCATACATTAAAAATATTATAGAATATGGTTGAAATACGCAAGTTCACAGTCATCCACCTAGACTCCTGTTTGTTGCAGGGTGTACCTGAGTCTAATTTGGGGATTTAGACATGCTCTGTGTGGTAGCAGGCCTCATACTAGTGCTTTTTATGGGGATGCGTTTCATCCCAGTTGCATAACTGTCAACAGCTGCAGTCATAATAAATGTTGTATATGACAGTTAAATGAATGCGTCTCTAATGCTGCAATGTAACTGGCATGGAAAAGGTGGAAAGCACAGTAAATGGGAAGCAACAAGTAACCATGCAATGCTTCAGTCAGTGTATGTATCTTTCCTATATGAGGTGAAAACGTTTTTCACTTCAAGCCAGTATATGTACGCTGACAGGAATTCAAACAGGAGATGCCATTGGTAAGAGGCCACAGACATGAACACAGGCTCACACTATGTTGTGATCTAGCTTGCTGGAATTTGTGACCTTCAGCTCCAGAAACTTGGGCTTGGTAAGATAAGAGCAGCTCTCCTAGCTTACCCATAGATAGGGGACTGATAAACGCTAAGTAGTGTGGCATACCTTTCTGCAGAGCACAGGGCTATGCATACATATGATACAATCACAGTGCAGCTTTTTACGCTGGTAGTTTTCTTAAACCATCATCACCCAGGCAGACATCCTACATCAGGGAAGGTCTGCATGTCACGGGAATCAGCAACACAGCTTTGGTAAACAACACTAAACAACATCAGCAGCTTTCTAAGAGAGACAGAAAAGTGGACACCACTTTGATTTATAAGACACCACAATCGGGTGGAACACCACCAAGGTGCATGTGTGAGTATATCCATAACTATATTCCAGTAATCTTCCAGACCATTACAGGAGTTTTGCCTTGCATAACCCCCTGGGCTTAAAAGCGTTTTCAGTATCCACGGATACAATGACCTTAGAAGACTAAAATAATCAATACTCTTTATTTATGTTTTTCTCATACACTGAAGCAATTAATAAAGGGTTGCAAAGCTTTTGTAGGCATATTGTTACAGACATCAAGACCTGTTACTGCTGATGCAGCAGTGCAACTTGTGGGAGGGGAGGTAAATACCCCATAATGATGTTTCCTTGGTGGTGGTGAATATACCATAGAGTAATCAAAACAATAAGTATGCATAATACCAAATGATACTGGAACAAGCACATGCTAGTACTATTGCAGCACATAGTACTAACAGTAGTAGCTTTATGCATTGTACTGCATTGCTTTTTAGCATTTATAGATCCTTCTGTACAGAAGTAAGGCAGTGGCAACTACTTAGCCTCTCTGCCTATGCAGGGTAAACAGAGGTCATGCTGCCTTTGCTTACAGATTTCAGGACTTCTCCCTCTGCCCCATGGAATGCCCTGTACTCTGTAGTCTACAGTGGCATATAGAACCTAGGAGGCAAGTTGATGATAGAAGCTGACCTGTGACACAGAGCTGTCTTCTGCAGAGGCTGTGGATGCCTGGAAGTGCTCTAAGGCAGCTTTGCTTATACTAACTTCAAGTTGCATCGAGTCTTCTTTTTCTTTCCCAGAAAGAATATCTTTCATCATAAGGTGAAGGTGTTAGGCTGTATCCATCAAACCCAATGAGAACAGGAAGCAAAAGCAGACAGTCCCTCACACGGTCTTTGAATCCCACTCATCCTGTGTCATGCTAGTTGTACTCTGAGCCTCAACAACACCATAGTAGCTTTTGATTTAGTATCATGACAGAATAAGGTATCTGTCATCACTAATCTTCTCAAACAGTAATCAAAGTCTGAAGTGGTCCTCAAGGTTATCTCATTAGCTATAATCTTTCTCTAAAGAGAGCAGTAAGCTGTATCACATGCCATATAATAAGTTGCTCATGGTATGTTACAGAGTGCTTATGGACTGAAGCTCATAGCAACTTCCAGTTGCATCAACTCTTTTTCTTTCCAAGAAAGAACATCTTTGCTTTGATTGAATTAATTACTTATTAGCAGAGTGAATGGTAACACTGTCTAGTTCTCTTCACATAAAAAATAAACACTGTATCAGATACTGATTCACAGCAGAAGGCATACAAATAAATACAATTTTTACCACTGATTGCACACACTTTGGTGTGCACATTGGCAATGCATGTACACACAGGGCAAACCCCTGCTGGTGAGTGCTTCACAAGGGACAGTTCAAATCTGGGGAAAATGCCAGAGGAGAAACATCTTTTTGAGGAACTGGACAGCAAAACTGCACTCTGAGCTCTGGAGTGATAAAACAGTTGCACCTTCCCTTAGCTCTAGGTACCTTCTCTTCTTGCAGTGGAGAAGGAATAGGAACAACCACCTGACCCAACCTGTACTAAAGCAGCTGCGTCCACTCACAGGCAAAATTTTACCTTATGTTACACTGATGCAGTGGCAGTGTAGTCCACTTGGACTGACTATCTAGATTCGCTATTTAGACCTCTGTGATTCGTCATCATTTGAACTGCAGGTAGCCCAGCGATGCCTTAGAGATATGACAAGGTTTCTAGGCATAGGAATAATGCAAACAGCAGTAACACCTGCTGAACCAAAGTAGCATTTGGTTCTGGCTGTGCAAATGACATATATTTCATATTTTAACCCCACCTCATAACTATATTGGCTTGCTAACAATGTGCAGGTTGTTTGGGTGTACAGTGGTTTCTATCATCGAGCTCCTACTGCTCAGCTTTATCATCCCAAATCTGTGTGAGGACAAGGCTGTGTTGACACTCAGGGCTGCAGAGGAGCCATGTAATGCTCTGACTGGTCCCTGGCTGAGAGATCAGAGCAATGGATGGGATGTACCTATTAGTGCATCTGCCTTGAACAAACTATATCCATAAGTGCTGTATGCATGAATAGATGCATTGCTCTCTGATCAGATGGGTTGGCTCTTTTTCTTTTATTCAAGCCATTGGTTTTTTTTTATGTGAAAGAAATCAGGATTAGGATTTCTGGAATTGACTTAAAATAGCAAAAATCCAACATAATATGAATTTTCCAATGATAATCACGTCATTAATGAATAAGCACTTCTATACCATTTTGGAAAACAGCCACCATTAGGAAGTCTGCTTTCTTCAGAAGGAAGACTATTCACTAGCAAAGAAAAGGTCAAAGGCAATTGTTTTGTCTAAATGATCGTGACTATTTCTTTTGACAAGCACTGTAAAAATTTCTGGCATGGTCCTTGGACGGAATGAAAACCTAGCTTGAATAGACTTATCATTGAATGTTTGGAGTGTAATTTTCTATCCTGACTTTTATTTTAGATCAGCATTGGAAATGAAAAAATAATGCTGTCTTGTTTCTTACTGAAACGTACCAGCCAGTATCTCAGAGCTTCATAGTTCCTTTCTTTTCCTATGACTGTCTGGAGGAAGCTTTGGAAGAGCTGGAGAGTCTTTTTCAGCTCCCTCTAACAAAGAAATTCTTTAGCTTAGTACAACAGTGCAAATAATTAGCAAGTGTTCCCAATGGAAGATAATTTGAAACTGTCTCAGACCATCTGTACTAGAGACCTTACTGGCAGCAATAAGAATTTCATTAATTATATGTATTTAAAACACACAATTGAAGAAGTAGCAATCCCTTCTAAAGCCCCACCTGACATTTTTCTGATACTAACATTACCTGCTTCTTAATTAAAAAATCCCACACTGATAAGTTTTGTATGAGCTTTTTAGCTACGTTCTCCCCATGGAAATACACTGAAATACAATGGACCATCTCCCCATTCAAGCTGGGGAACTGGAGCAGATCAGACTATCTCCTACATCCAAACTAACTTGAAGCCCAGCAGCCTTTATGCAGAACAGCCCCAGGCCTGCCCCATACATCACTGCACTCTTGCATATCTCAGTAAGCAAAAAAGGATGTAGGAGATCACAGAGAAACAGACTGTTTTGAGCCTTTGACTCCTCTGTGCACGAGAGCAAGTAATGGTGGGGATAAGCAGCTTTGTTGCAAAGAAAATCTGCAGAAAATTCTATAATAACAATAACAATAACAACAACAATAGTATTTTTTATAGTCAAAACAACCTGAGATTCTGCAGGTTGATCATAAAACTGTCAGCTGCAGTTTTCCCAATGTTTTTCCATTTCTCATTA
Source organism: Melopsittacus undulatus (assembly GCF_012275295.1). NCBI lineage: Eukaryota > Metazoa > Chordata > Aves > Psittaciformes > Psittaculidae > Melopsittacus > Melopsittacus undulatus. The sequence continues at coordinate 63,777,868 of NC_047533.1, forward strand.
GCTGTTTATACATGAATGCTTTGCTATAAAATCTGTGGGAGGAATTTTCAGTGACTTGTACACTAGATGAAACCTGGAGCAGGCTCATCAACAATGTGTCATGTGAGACCTGTCCTTTGGGGTATGATAAGCTTTTTGACTCCTATTTCTTGATATGAGTTGGGATAAGGCAGTAGGAAGGAAGTCTCTTCCTCTGCTGTAGGAAGAGCCACAAAGCAACCAACTACTTTGCCACTTGCTTCCCACCCCCCTCTTCCTGTTCAGCATCCCCCATCCCTGCAAAGGTCTACCTAACTACAATAAACAGAAACTCCTTCACAGAAAACCCTGTGAAATTCTATGAAGCAGGACAAAGTCTTAGAGGACAGAAAAAAACAAGGGCAGAATAAAAAGCAGATGGGAGTGCAGTTAACTGAGAAGAATATGGTTGTTATGTGGGAAGGCAGCTTTGATAAATTTTTGATCAAATATACCTGGACTTTCAATAGAATATAAAGTTAAGGTGTGAACCCTAAGGCAATATGTTCATATGGGAACATATTTAGCTTAGGCAGTTCCCAAAGGCTAAATATGGTGACCCCTGATAATCCTTTGCAGTTGCTTCTGCACTTCTGGTGTTACTGCCTGTAAAAAGAGTTTGTAATAATGTATTTGGTAGCTTTATTTTCCATTAAGAAAACAATAAATCATATCATGGGTTTCTGAATTCGCATGCAGTAGGGAAAGAATGACTGCTGGGACAGGATTATTTTCTATTTCTTTCCCTGCACACGCAGGTCTGGACAGTTTCAATAATGAGCATGGAGCTGAAAAACAGTGTTTGTTGCCTAATTTCATACTTCTGTGTTCTTACACAGCCCATTCTTCGTGTCACCATGCGGACATCTGAGACCCCCAGCTTCCACTCTTCTCTGAGATTTCCTGGTTGCAGACAAAAGTTTGGAAAGATGAATCCTAAGTTCCATACAAATCTACAATTTATCATTCAGTCTTATGATTTTAGAATACTTTAAGTTAGAAAAACTACTTTCCCATCAATTTCTTTGGCTCCTTTTTCATAATAGGGGAGGAAAGGAGGAACTGGAGGAAAGTACAGACTGAACTTTTACTTTACTTCTATGTGAGCCATGCAAGGGGAAATTCTGGTATCTTAGACTCCCTCCTCATTGCCTTCATGCACAGAAAGGCCAGGCTCTGTTTGGCTCCTAAGGCAGAACCAATCACAGTAACATTTTACTGAAAAATACAATGAAATAGGATCCTTAAAGCTGACAGTCCCTGGTGTTCAGAATTCATTAAATATATTTTAGTTCATGCAACATAGACTGTTCTCCCTTCCTCAAGAATACAAAAATTAGAGGAGGCTGCTTCCCGCCAGCCAGAGCAAAAGGTACTTTATGCCTCTGGACCTTAGTTCCAGGCACCAGCATATTCCAGATTCTGGTTTTTGGCCCTTGTTACATGGGCTCTTTATTGCTTGAGTTAATCTACTGGCTGGATTAAATTCTTGTTTTTAAATCTGAGAGAAAAACGGACAAAGAGAAATCCAAGAAGAAATTGAGCAAAACATGACACGGAGGTGAAATCTTGTTTTCCACATATAGGGCCAAATGTGAAGTCAGTGGAGTAGCTTTGAATGTACAGTGGTGGAGCTGAAGGCAGGATTTGGCCTTTGAAGCCGTGGATTGCTAGATTTGGAAGAGAATGCTGGTTGCTCCATTGCAGCTTGGCTCTGACAAAATATGACTTCTGGACACAGTCCCAACAAGACAGGAATTATTTCAAACAATAATCGTTTTGTTTGCATAGCATAAGATTTCACTCAGTTCTAAATACATCTTTTAAATTAAATTTCCCTTGAAAAACAATGATTTAAGGAACAAAGTGGTTAGTTAAACTGAGGGTATTCCTGGTGAAAACTGGATCTTGGGGTGTGGTCTATTGGAAGCCCAAACCACTGCTTAGTTTTTGCCATGACCACAAGAATAGGATGTACAATCTCAAGCAGGGAGTAAGTCTGCCTCATGGTTCCCTCTGCCTTTCCTGTAACAAGACAAAAAATTCACAGAGAGCAATGGCACAGGGTTTGTGTTTTCTTCTCGCTCGCTCCCCACTCAGTGAGGACAGGCAAACCACGGCTTTCAAAACACTTCATCTGTGGACCACACACAGCCTGAGGTTAACACTATTACTGCTCCTTTGTCAGGCCTTTTTTGTCTGCTCTGCCAAATGAATTGCTTGTTTCTTTATTAAATAGATTTTTTTTCCAGTAGCTGTCTCCCTTAACCTCAAAATAACCCCCTTCCCTAGGCAAAAAATATCAGCTGTGTACTCTTGTCCCCTTGGTGAAATGACAGACAACATTTTGCCAAAGGATGTTATGGAGTGTTCTCTGAACCTCTTACAGAAAAAGAAGAGTAAACATAAACATATTTTTCCTCTCACTTTGGGGTGAGTACTCACAAGAGTAAGTATATGGTATTCAGGTTGAACTCTGGTTACTCCAGCTTCTTTAACTAATTTCAAAGACAACTGACCCTTCAGCAAGTAAAACTGAACTTAAAAGAAGACTTTTTAACAAATTATTAATTTTCTCTTAAATTAGTATCTATCTATGAGAGAGAAGAAACTTTATCTAAAAGCCTTTTTGCTTTCTGGGATTTTTGAAGGAATGAGCAGGATGATTATCTGAAAGAAAGATTTCTGCGTATATGTTCAGAGTGGTTATCACTCTATGTATCTTCAGTCATTGTCAGCATTTCAAAGACTGCAGAAGGTTCCCTAAAATATCATCAGGACTATCATAATCTTCCCTCATTCAGTTTTCAGTTCACAGCTCTTATAGTCATCCTGACTCTCCTCATTTTCCTAGGGCTATGAAAAGAAGTTGTGGATCCAGGAATCCAACTTTCTTCTTTTATTCTCTGTACAGTACACTTCCTTCCAGTGCAATCTTTTTTACCCTTCCCTTTGTCTTCTTCTTTTCTCTCACTCATTTTGATTTTCAAATTGCATATTAACCCCTCACTCGTTCACCCGCTTGTTCCCTATTTGATTTCATCTTCACTCTCTGCTATTTGCCCTCATGGTTAGCCAGTGCCTAGTGTTCTGCCTCCACACAGAATCATAAAATCACAGAATGGTTAGGGTTGGAAAGGACCTTAAGATCACACAGTCCCAACCCCCCTGCCATGGACAGGGATGCCTCATCCTAGACCATATTGCCCAAGGTTTTGTTCAACCTGGCCTTGAACATCAGGCAGTGTTCCTGGCTGTGCTGTGCCATCTTCTTAGGGAATCCCATTTGCTGTCACATTGGGAAGAGAGCACCCTCCAGAATGGTGTGGTATGGCTCGGTGTGAACCCCAGGGCTGCTGGACCCCAGGTATTACCCATTCTCTGTCTCTATGCTTAGTAGCTCTACCCAGAAGGACTGGACTAACAAATGCACTGTCATGATCTACTCAGATCAAGATCTGATTCCATCTTTCATTGACTGGCAGGTGACAGCTAAATCCTTCCTTTCAGACTCACTCAAGGATGTGGGAAATACTTTCATTTCTTCCATCTGGGATTTGTACTATATGAAAAAGATCATTTCCTATTTTTCAGAGGCTATGGAAGCATGATGGTTTCTCAAGAAAGGCTGTTTCTGGGGTGGTTTCTCCAGATTTCTTGTTTTCCCCTTTAGGCACTGGAAGCTGCTCTAAGGTTTGCCGGGAGTTTTCCCCTCTCCAGGCTGAACTAGCCCAACTCTTTCAGCCTGTCTTCACAGGAGAGGTGCTCCAGTTCTCCGATCACCTTCGTGGCCTCCTCTGGACTTACTCTAACAGGTCCACATTCTTCCTATGCTGGGGCCCCAGAGCTGAATGCAATTCAAAATTCAAAGTATACATCAGTATGCATACTGACTCAAAGTATACATCATTCCAGATGAGATCTGTGTTTAAACAGTAAACCTCAGTATAAGGCATATACAATAAAGCTGTTAGAAACTGCCATTTATGTTTTGCATTGGTGTGTAGCAGTGCACTATTTTAAAATCAATTTTCCAGAGAAAAAATGAACAGGAAAACATGGTTTTGTACTGTTAAAGTTTCCCAAGAGAGTGGTCAAATCAGCTGGCTATCACATTGAGAGGATTACTCTAGCTCAAGTAGCATCCACCAGAAGAGAATCTAAAAGAATTGTCCCTTCTCTCCATTGATGAAGGAAAGACACCTTATACAGTGGCATCCAGAAACTGCCTTTTTCTTCCTCCCTCCCGATCCCTCCCCAGAACAAAGGAAAAAACAATAAAGCAAACTCCCAAGAAGAAAATAATCTATGTATGTCACTGTGAGACAAACACGTGGCAAATTATACTCTGGAAAGCAAAAAGAAAGGCTGCTGGCTATGTTAAGACAGTGCTGAACCAAACATGTGTGGAAGGAAAATCGCAGGGAAGGAAAATGTAATGACATCTGCACCAAAATATGAACTGATCTGAACTTGTGCAAATAATTAATGTAATAATATGCAGCATTAAGTTTCTGTGTGAGAAAAGCTTGTATTTATAGATGTTACATGTAGAGATGTAAAACAGAAGAGTTGTATGGAATAGTGGGAGTTTCTCCTTTTTGATTAGGAGCTATGCAGAGGACCACCACAAGAACAAGAGAAAAAGGAAAAACAGAGCTTGTTTTTATCACACTGAACTGGAAATCACAGTATATTTCTGACAAGAACCTGGCTGGTATAAAAATACTATTGGAGATACTGCAGAAATACCACTTTGATCACCTCAGCAGAGCTGTTCATAGCATAGGAAGTCAGAAGACAAAGTATGGATCTGAGGGCCAGACACCCATTTCTTGAAGGAGGAAGGAAGCAGAGGGGTTGCGAGCCTTCCATTAGCACAGCCTGCTGCAAGCTGCACACTGTGGATCACATGGACGGCTTGTAGCTGCTCAGTCCCCAGCAGGAGCACAGCTGAACTCAGACTCGTGAGCCACCAAACCAACAGGAGGAAGTGGCATCTTCTCTTCTGAAAAGAAAGCCTGGGAAAGCACCAGGCAGAGAGAATATACCAGAAAGCTTGTTGTGAAAAGCAATAGGGAAACAAAATATTGATCTGTCCTGGTCCTGTGTAGCTGTCTGTGTAGGTGTCTGGGAACTGGCTAACTGATTGGGTGAAAGGAGCTGCTCTCCCTGAGGAGGTACAAGCAGAGGAGTTGTACTAGCTGCCCGATTTCCTTGATACTGCATGCAAATAATTTCTGTTCAGCAGAACGAATTGCACCCAGTGAAGTGAACAACAGAACCCAAGCTATCATCCCTAGGTATGATCAAGTATCTGCTATGCAATCACAAATGTGTCACTGAAAAGGGCAGGCAGCGCTTCTGAGGAGAAGTTTCCTAACATAACTGAAGTATGTACTGTCCACAGAAGACACTGGTAGGCACTATCTCCAAGTGTCTCACTAGGCTCATCACAAACATTCTCTATCAGCAGCTAACGAGGGGGCAAGATATGAAATTAAAACAACATGCACTTTTTGGCACTGACACAATGCAACAAATACTTGAGTCAATAAAATCAGATGGCAAGGAGTCATCACCAAATGTGGCAAAACCAAAATTCACATGAGTTATTCTAAATAAATGTAGAAGGCAAACAAAAAGTCATTATGAATAGCAGATTCAGATAGCTTGGAAGCATGTATGACCAGCCAAAGAAATTGTTCCAAAGAAACTGGGGAAAAACTGGGAACAGCATGTTCAGCTAGTTTCCCTTACAAAACCTAGAGTTAAAATAAGAACATGACATCTCAAAATGTCTAACACAAGGTTTACTTTTCCCACAGGGCCTTGTGAATGTGAATTACAAGAAGTTAATGTTGTTGAAAGGAAGAAAATTGGATAATCTGAAATGTGGTACTGGCAAATATCCTTTTGTGCCTTCTGGTTAGCAAAAACAAAGACTGCTAATGTTAGCAACACTGCTAGAAAAAGGTAGACTTGTTTCCAGACCTGAACAGCCATGGACATATTCTTCAATTGTATCAGACACAGCAATGGAAATAACTACAAAAAGCTTATCATAGGAGGGTGAGAGGGGACAACACGTAGAGAAGTGAAAGTACTTCATTCGAAAAAGGTTATTTCAGAAAGCTTTGTGCAGCTGACAGAACATGAAGTCTGAGGGATACAAAAGGAAAAACAATCCCTCATGAAAATATATTTGAGTGTGAGCATAGAGAATAAAATTAATTTCCAGTTATTAGAAAGGAAGGTATTGTATTATCACAATATTCTATCCCCAGACTCATCTCCAGCTGACATGTAAGCAAGGGTCATGCCTGTACAAAGAGAAGTACATTGGAGTCAGGGCTGTTACATTTATATCAACTGGGTTAAATTAATTTTTATAACTTTAGAAAGATTTTTTTTCCCTTCAGTAGCAAACAAAGTTTGCTTAACAATATGTTACCTTCCATTTATATGGATGGCCTTGAGGGTCTAAGGGATGAGCTTAGTAGTAGTTTGTGTAAGTCATTCTGTAGTTCGGTAACTGCTGACAATCTTGAAATGCTTAGATCTATGTAAGTGAACCGAATATATGTAAGTGTATATATTCTTACTGGGTGAAAGTTCTTGGCAACCGTCAAGTAAAGGGAAATGTACAGGGTCTAAAAAGCGATGAGGCCAGCATTTTTCTATTTCTCACTTCTTAGAGATCTTTTCCAAAAGTACATCTTTCCCAAGCAATGGAATGCAGCTTAAAATGCAGTGTTGCAATAAGTATATATCTAGTCTGGGCAAACAGGTTTTGTATTTAGACATCTCAGCAAAACCTGTATTAATTAACTAATTTAAAATATTGTTTAGCCTCCCGCACGAATAATGAGAGGAACAACTGTAAAATTTGTCATGGCTTATGAATAGCTAACATATTTTCTAAAGCTGAATAATAACAAGGGGAGCTGAATTTTACCTTGAAACATATTAAAACAGGTAGTGATGCATTAAAACATGTTTTTCTTTCTTTCTCCACATAGAGTCATAATAGCTGGCATTGTTTCACCAGTGCTGAGTTCTAATTATTGTGACAATACTATGGCATTAGATCCCCAAATACAGACACTTTTATATCCCATGGAGTTTTTAATCGGAAAGACAAAACAGATAAACCAGGATACAACAGTCTGTGTTTCTCCATCCTCCCTTTCTTTGGCTTGATGGTGGTCTGCAATCATCTCAACCTCTGTCTCCCACTGATGCTAATGCAGTGGTGATAGACTAACTGTACTGGCAGGAAATAAACCTCAAAGGGCTTTCAGTTTGCACCTTGCAGAACTGGCTTTGTCACTAAGAAAAGATGAATTTACTGGAAGGCAAAATCCTGCATTAAACAAAAATTAATGCTTGTGATTAAGAAATCTTGATACAACTTTTGCAGTGCAGAAGTATAATCAGTGTATCAGACACATCTGGAAGGTGCTTCTGTTTATTCAGGAGGAGACACTGGAATGTGAATGCAGGCTAGGTTGGGCCATTTTAAACTTGAAGAATGTAGGTCAGGCACATTTCAGATCTGTTATGACATCTTTTTTCCAGAAACAAGATGAGAACATTTAAAAAACAAAAGCCAAACAAAACCCTTGGGACAATTATTGATGTTAAACTATGGTTGAATTCAACTCAGAGACCAAAGTCCATCATTTACAGTAAATGACCTTTTATTTATGTAGTTCAGTGTTGATCAGTATTTCACTTCTGTCTTTATCAGCAGTTTCTTATTTTCCTTAATCCTTTCCCTTCTGCACTGCATATCACTAGAAGAAATTATCTTCTGAAAAAATTGTTGTTTCTTCTGAATGTAACAAAGGTTGGAAGCAGAGAAATGGTGGACAATCCTGATTGCTGGTGCTGTGATAGTGTCTAGAAATGGAGGCTCATTTGGTAGCAACTTGTAATGGCATTTCCATAGGTAACTGCTATTATTCATGAGTTTGTCTCAGTGGTTCCTTGAGCAGGACTCTTGTTGCTGACCCCTCCTGCAGTCAGGCACACTGTCAGCAGATGTGAAATTAGTTTTTTCTTTCCCAGAGCACAGATGGCAATTTATTTTCTCCCAGACCTCATTTCTGAAGTTACCAGGCGGATGGGAATGGACCATTTAGATGTCTTTTGATAACTGTGTTATAGTTACAGCATTCTAGGCTGTTTTTTGCTCTCAGTGAATATGCCAAGGAATTAGGAAGCTAAAGTCCCCTACAGACCTGTGAGACAGAGAAAGACCTCACTGATCCTTCCATTCACAGTTCATGGCACTGCTTCTCAGGTCTCTCATCCCAATCTCATCAGGCTTGGACGATCTCTTCAGTATTACCTCTCTCAGAGTAGAAGTCCTAAGAATGACAAGACTTGCTCTTGTCCAACACCTAAGAGTGGTGTGAGTGACAACAGCCACAGAGAGATGTTGGTTCTCCAGAACATTTATTTGCAGATTTGTGAGGCCCAGGTTACCAGGGTGTTGGGCAGATTCAAGGAACCAGTTTCTCCTGAAGCACTAACCAATAACACCAAGTCTTCTGAACCATGAGGTTATGTACCCCGAGATTTCTGTAGGCTCCAGAATCACAGGAACTATAAGTGTGCAAGGCTGATTACTCAGGTTCCCTATTGAAAGCATGACTTTTTTGTTGTGCAGAAATGGATAATGAGGTGTAATTTTAGTTTACTGCAAACGTTGTGTGTTGACTGCTTTTGTCCTGTATTTCCCCCAGATGGCAAACATTGCAGTAATAAGTATAGCAATAGAGTGGATATTAGTGTTGTCTGCAAAGTGTTTAAGTTCTGAAAAAGATACCTGAGACATTAGGAAGTAAAAGAGGGTGCAGTCTATTTTAAAAGGCAGATATCCAGTTCCAGGTGGTTGGAGGGCAAGATCAGAGCGCTCATTAATGATGTGGGTGGTCTGGACTGAGAGCTGAACCCTGTGCAAGGGAGTGGACTGCACTGTGGGAGAAAGAAAGGTTGAATTTATTACTTTTTTACTTAATTCTGTTAAGTAGAAGTTATTCATGGAATATCCATATAGGCAGAGTTGTTGGTAGAGCTGGCAATACTTAGTTTTAATTTTCTAAAGATATATAAGAAGACCTTGGGAGGAAAAAAAAGAGGAAATTAATTTTCAAATGAAAAGCGGCTGAAAAGCTCTAAAACAATTCTGAATTTTGGAAAATCTGGATCCAAATCTCTTGGGCCATGGAAAGCTCTATCTCTTTGTACAATCTTTATTTTATATCCCCAAGGGTCTCCCTGTGCTTGTTTCATTTATAGCCCATATGGGCTTTTTCAGGAGGGGCAGGGTAGGTGTCTTCCTCTGGGTATGAAGCAACAGGACCCCCACCATAAAGGGGGTTTTGGAAGTACTACAGTGATGTGAATTAGCAAAACCAACTTTCTGGACAGTAGGTATGGGTTCCAATCCATTACTTATAATAGCCTAATTATATTACCAGTTTTACAAGCAAAGCTTTTTCAACCACATATTTATCTGGTACACGTTTTTCTGTCAAAGACAGGAAATGCTTTTTTTGCTTTAATAAATAAGTAAATAAATAAATGTACTTCCACACTGCATGGGACATTTACACCTGAGTTTGTGATATACAGAAGATGGGAGCAGGTACATGACTTCTGCAGCACTGCCGGGAAACACTGGATCAAAGCCTCTGTCAAAATCACTGAAAAAAAGACCTATTATTGGTGGCACCAGTCCCAGGTATGACAGCAGAGAGTTTGGCCCATTATACTTTCAAGGTCACTAAACCAAGGTCACTAAAGACAGCAAATAGAGAAAATGGGGGAAAAAATATTCTAGAACAGCTCAACTGGAGCAAATGAGTAAGGAAGCAACTTTTTTTACTATCCATTTTGCATGTAATATACCCTTTCAAAGTCAGCAATCATTGGTCTAACAGGTTTAGCCTACTTGAGACAAGTTTAAGGTTGCAACTTGGTTTCAAAAAGCAGAAATTAACATTTTCTAAATTCCTAAAAACCAGTATGTTCAAATGTGTTCTCTTTACCTCTGATTATGAGCTATTCCCAAACAAAACTATAGAGGGACCAGAGAGGATGTGGAGTCTCCATCCCTGGAGTTATCGAAGCCCACAGGCATGGACCTGGGCAACCTGCTCTGTTTTCCCCTGCTTTGAGTAGGGGGTTGGAGAAGACCACCTCCAGAGGTGACTGCCAGCCTGTGCAATTCTGTGAGCCTGGGGCTGTATCCCATCCTGTTTGAAACAATATTTGGAGAACATTGGTTCCTGGGACTCTTGAGTGGTTTAGAATTGCACCCAGACAAGAATATAACTCTGCTATCCTTTTGTTGTGGGTTAACTCCAGCACATAGCTGAGCCCTACACAGCCCCTCGCTCACCCCTACCCAGGCAGGACAGGGGGGAGAATGGCAAACGAAAAAGTGAGAAAACTCACAGGTTGAGATAAAGACAGTTTGATAGATAAAGAAAAAGCTGCATGTGCAAGCAAAGCAGAGTAAGGAATGAATTTAGCATTTTCCACTGGCAGTCAGGTATTTAAACATCCCTAGGACAGCAAGGCTACAACACATGTAGCGGCTACTTGGGAATACAAACACCTTATCCCCAAAGTCTTCTCTTCTTCCTCCTTTCACTCAGGTTTTATTGCTGTTTGCAATGTCGTGTGTCCCAGCTGCGCACCCTCCCAACTGGCAGTGCCACCCCAGTGTACTCACTGGTGGGCAGCAAGAGAAACAAAGCTTCAATGCTATGTAGGCACTGCTCAGCAGTAGCTAAAACATGGGCCTGTTATCAACACTGCTTTGGCTGCAAATCCAAAGCATAGTACCATACAAGCTACCACGAAAAAAATTACATGTATCCCAGCCAAAACCAGTATACCAGCTCTTTTTATTACCACAATGCTTATCTTCTTCAACTATCTCCTGTGGCCACTTTATGTTCAGTCAGCAAAGCCCGTTTTTTATACTTATTCCAGCATTTTTACTTCATTTAAAGAGCCATTCCAACGACCTAGTTCCATATTTTATTAAAAAAATAATAATTTCTTCCTGTGCATTGGATGTATTTAGCAACTCTGCAGTTGTAAAAGTCTTTGCCAAAAGAAACCCCATAGCTGACTGGCGTCACACTTAACAGCTCCAGCAAGAGGAGCTCTTAGCTACTGGCTCGTTTCCATTCTCCTTTGCATTCCTATAAATCAGGAGGCAGTTATTTAACACATAAAGTGTACAAGCAGGAACGGAAACTGGGTTTAGGCTTCCCTACTTTGCCTGGTATCAGGCTGTTGTGCTATGGATAGCCATGAGCAGGTCCCACAGGCGCATTGCCTGCAGCTTTCTAAAGCTATTGTAGATCACAGATTCACAGGGGTCACGTGAAAGGAAGAGATCTGTATTGCCCATATTTTTCACTCCCTATGCTAACGAGAAGAAGTACTGATTAAAAAAAAGAAAGAAAATAAAAGAAAATTAGAAGGTGCTCAGTGGAGAACAGAGAAAAGGTGATGGGGACCAACTGGGCAACAAACAGAAGGGGAAACTCAGACATTAATGCAAGAGACTATTAGTTACTGCATGTAGCAGTGGAAGGCTGTTGGATGGCTGAAGGCAACCAAAACACCCCAAAGAGAGAAATCTAGTGATTTCCAGCCTCCTCCTGTGGGTTATTGCCTGGTGTATAATGTCCTGAATACATTAGATACAGACTCATCACAAATGCACTTTAATGGAACAAAGGGCAGGGGCAAAATTACTGCTGGGGAGAAGGAATGGCCTAAGTGTATGTGGAAGAGGAGAGATGATTATTTCTGTTTTAGCTTAAACTGAAAGATTGCTCTGTATTTGTGTATGCAAAGCTTTTCACTAATAGCTACTGGAAAACCACAAAAGTAAGCAAAGAGTACAGAATTCCTAGATTTATGAGCATACAGATGATGGTTATCATAAAGCTCAATTGAAATATCCCAGATATACTAGATAAACGTTAGGAGATGGTTTTAAATGAACAAAACAAAACCAAAAAAAAAGAGATGCTAAAAGACACAATTCATCCCTGTTGTGAGAATGCTGCAATACTTAGCCACAAAAAGGGGACTTAAGCACACAGAAGGAGCTTTATTCCAACCTATTTCGTTTTGCTTTGCCAATTTAATTCAGATTTTTAATGTACCTTTTGAAAATTTTGAGAAAATTGGATGTTGGAGAGCTAGCAAGAGACTCACTTGCAATTGGGACTTTATGAGATGTCAGAAAAAGAAATGTGGTAAAGACTTTGGAGATCACTAGGGTCTCCAGTTGACTCACTGAAGAAACTGTAAGCAAACACTATGAGAACCAGTAAGTCCCATTAGAGGCTGTCTGCACGCTTCTAACTTGCTCTGCACACAAAAGCAGCTCAGAAAAAAAAATAAAAAATCCATATTTATGAAATCTGAATTCACTTCAGAATATTTTAATAACAATAATAGCTTGATTAAGATCTAAGTGAAAATATGAAGCTCTAAAATGAGTTATTTTAATAGTACATAATTTTCCCTTTTGAAGCTTTGCCTAGAAAGGAGTTAATCCTCATGGACTAAAGAACACAATACACATAGGAAAGATCTTTTGAATGGTTATTCATTTCTGTAATGTTAATGACACACATGCAATTGTGCAGGCCCTACCCACACAATTAAGATGGCAAAATCAAGCTCTCTTAAACCCAGGTATTGCCAAAACTCAGACTGCCTCTACAGTTGCTATTCAGCCCCCTTCCATGCAAGTTCTGTGATAATACCATTGGTTTTATGGGTAAAAGCTACGCTTTTTTTACAACAGACTCTGCCTCTAAGTACAGAATTGACTGTTCAGAGAGGTCAATAGCTATAAGAAATATAGTCTTCACAATTCATCTAGTGACCTTCTTATTATCCACCATCCAAAGCCTACAGAGAATCGAGTTTCTGCATGTGAAGAGAAGATGCGGGAAAGAAAATGATGAGATCATGCCATTGAAGAAAGAACTGTAATGCACACAACACAAGAGGACTAAATTAGGGATGCTCATAACCACCTCAAGAGTTGCATTTTCAAGCACTTCAGCATTTCCTAAGTATATTTCATCTAATGATCTGATTTCTGAATGTTATTTCCTGGGTTTTCTTTATGTCTGAAGACCCAATAATAAGCCACCATCAAGAACAGGGCTGAATGCTGATATGCACTACTGCCATATAATTGAGCAATTATAATTAATAACAGAAGATTTATAATAAGGGTTATTCATTCTCCAACATATATCCTGCGTCGAAATGATGAAGTAGAAGAAATTACCAAGGATATCCAGCCTGAATCTCTCTACTCATGCCCCTTGAGAAGATGTGTGTTCCCACAGACCCAAGCTGACTAAACGCTGTTGTTTAGGTCTGGCCTGGGAGCATGACTTCCCAAAGGCTAAGCTGAACCAAAATTTCACAGCCACTTAAACAGAAGAATTTGCTCTTCCCTCCATCCCCATTGCTTCTCCTCCATCCTCCTCACTACACAAGAGAGACTCCTCTGGCCCCAAGGTGCTCCCTCTGCTTGAATTTCAGCAGCTTCCCATACACAGAGGAAGACCTACAGCTTTCCCACATAGGTCAAAAGGCATTTTTACAGTGGGAAGCATTCAGCAACCCAAATGCAGGGTTGCTCCCTGCTAGTTCTAGAATGTCTGGCCCAGATGGCAGTGTCACAAAAGCACTGTTCATTCATATCTGTGATGGGAGTTTATATTTCCATACATTTATGTCTTTGGATTTCAGGCAACAACTTGTGAGAGACATGATATTATCTCAGCACTGGTGTCACATAAGCTCATATTTATAGGGATTTATTTCTTGGCCATCTCAGAAGGAAATGATCTAATTACAGGCTAATATAGTAGGGTCATTATTATGTTAGCTGCCCAAGCCTTCTCATTATAAGACCCCTTTTTGCATTGCCTGTAATTTTGCAGTTTTAACTCTTTGACCCAATTTCTTTCATCCCATGAGACTTTTTCAGTCTTTTTTACAAGTAAAATTTTCTGCCAAATCCCATACTAATTCCCAAGAATGCAGCTGAAAAGAGAGATGCTATTTTCCTAATGCCAAATCTTCTGTATGAAAACTCTAGCCTACATGTAGCTTTGAGAAGCTTTCTAGAAGACCAGAAATTTGGCTTGCAGGGGGACTTACGGGATTCTCCTTTGAAAATCAAATGAAACTTAGTGATGCAGCAAAAGTCTAGAAAAACTGCAGTTTGCACACATTCAGTAGAGACCTGCCAGAACTTCATAATGCAGCTCCTCAGAGATGCTGTCTACAATGAGCACACTAGGCTTTATAAGGCCTTTTTTGCGGCAGGAAGGGTTATAACCTAATACCACTAATAATTGCTCCTTCAGATTAAGTTGCAGGTCTGTGCAACAGATTTAAAGTTTCTAGCATGCCGATAAATCCTGTTATTGTCAGGACAATTACACAGTTGAATTTTCCTTGCTTGCATCTTTCATAAGCTTAAGAATTTTGGCATAAAACTCTCCTTCAAAAAAAAAAAAGGCAAAACAACCGTATAAAACCCATGCAAAGTGAGTATTATTATCCCCATTATACAGATTTGCATCTGAGATATGTGAAGTTTAAAGCCAAATGTATCCATTGGCTTTTGGGTATCCAGCCAAAAAAAACCCAAATTTGATTTAAAAAAAATGAATTTTTCTGATCACAAGGCTTGACACAGCTGTAGCTGTGTGTTCTCAGAACCCTGCAAAGCTGTTTCAGGTCTCACGGTTAGGCACTCAAGGAATAGGGAATGTGCAAGATGAAGACTACATGCAAAGAACAAGGAAACAAAAATGATCTCTCACAGTCCATACCTGAACTTGCATTACATAGGGGAGTACAGCTAGCATGTGGAAGGGACTTCCTGAGAACTGACTTACAGTAATATCCTTTTAACACAGTTTACCTACCAAGATTAAACTTCATATGATATAAATAGGCATATTCATTTCCCCAGAAGTATTTGGTCAGACCTATTTCAATATCAGCTTAGTCTTTCTGTGGGTTTTCTTTCTTGTTTGTTTATATGACCAAAATTGTAGAAAATTATTAACATATTTTACCTTGAAAAAGTTTCACCACTGTTTGCATGGTAATTATGGCAAGTATTTGTATAACAAAGATGTTATATAAATACAAAGATAATAATACTTTTATTCTATGATTAAACCTTTCATCATGGTGTATTACACAACAATTAATACTTTCTATTTCAGGAAAACTGATGTCTAGCTAACAGTAATACAAGCATTACACTACGAACTCGAGTACTGGAAAAAGTTGATGGCAACTGGATGCAATGGTAGTCACACATTAAAAATAAGCAGGGAAAATAAAATGCATAATATTTTCTTTAAAACTGTTGAGCCATTCTAACAAACAGAGAATCACTTGCAGTTAAGATAAACACAGCATCCTCTTTGCACTGTTGTGTTTACAGCACATATGTTTTGTGCTTTTATCAAGTGTTCTTAGACCCTTTTCTCCTAATGAACAATTGTATGCATGGTAGTTGAGAAGCAAAACAAGACTAAGTTAAATACACTCTGGCTGCCTTAACTCAGAATTTCCTTGTATTTACGGATTTATGTTAAATCCCTAAGGTTATTTTAAAATTGTTTTCAGTGTTATTTTATCATTAATCTTATTATCATCCAAAAAAACTGGCTGCAAATGATTGCTTTGAGGATTGGCAAACACATTCGTACAGCTTGGAACAATTTATTGAAAACACAAGAGAACATGCTGTCTTGAAATGCTGTTTGTTCAGAAATGTTCATTTCTTGAATTTCCATTCTATTTATGGACTCTGAAGACAGGAAAAATACAATTTAAAGTACACCTACAGGTTGTGTAACTTTTTTTTGACCACCTTACTTTAACCTGAAGAGAAGGGATCTTCATTGTCTGGCCATGACTTTGCAATGGAATCCTCAGGGGTGGCACACAGCCGCGCACCAGCCAAGGTTACATGCCTTTTCAAAATACTTGATATTTTCTCCAGGGGAGGAACTTGTAGCCAGTCATGTTGTGAACTAGCGAACATTGGTTTAACAATGAGAAGAATTTTAGTTTCAGTTCAACAGAACAATCCTTTTTAGCCAAATGTATTTCTGTGGGCATTTTAGGTATAATGAAGATTTATGGCAATGCATTTCTTTATTCCCCCCTCCCCCCCATATTTTTGCCATCTCTATAATACTTCAGTCATTTGCACATTTACATAACTCCCCAAGATAAAATATGATTATTTTTGCTATTTTACAGCTGGTGAAAACGAGCTACATCCAGAGTTACACAGAGCACACCTAGAAGAGCAAAGGATGAAACTCCCAAATGGTGAGTCCCAGTTCAAACAAGAGGAAATTTTCTCTTTCACATCTGTAATTTAAGCTCCAAGGGCCAGATCGAGTCACTAACAATTATTAGTCACTGACAGTTATGAACATGTGAGTCCACACATCCTCCCCACAGCACACTGAATGTTCATCTCTCCTCTTCAGGGCATGCGTTGGGTGTCCTGCTCAGGGGATGGTCTAGGACTTTTCCCAGTTACCAGCTAAGGCAGCAAACCAAACTGCTCTGTCTACTCTAGAGATTTAAAAATTCATCTTCACATTCCAGAAAATTGTTTATTTCAGATGCCATTTTTAACTGATACCTGAATTTTGGCACTTTGTATTGCCCTTTATGAAGATTTTTAGAGACTTAAGTGGTTTTTCTTCTGTAGTTGTAAATCTTGCTACTTCTGCTGACTAGGCAAGTAGCAAATAGAGAGTTTTATCCCCTCTTTCTGCTTTTCTGGTCTGCCACTGATGGAGCACCTTGTCACCTGCTTTTCCTAAGAACACAAAAGCCCAGAGCTTTTAATTACAAATGGTTTCTTATGCTTTCATTAACTTAGGAAGAGGAAGAATGGAATGAAATATCCTTTCATATGAAAATATGAAATACTTTCAATATGAGTATTTTCAATACGAAATACTTTTAACAGATACGAAAAGCTTTTAACAGAAGTTCATCCCTCAGAGCATCTTCCAGAGGGACAAAAGAAACCTACTGATTACTTGGAATATTGTGTGCAGTTCTGGTGTCCTCAACATAAAAAGGACGTGGAACTGTTGGAACAAGTCCAGAGGAGGCCACGAGGATGATCAGGGGACTGGAGCACTTCCCATATGAAGACAGGCTGAGAAAGTTGGGGCTGTTCAGCCTGGAGAAGAGAAGACTGCATGGAGACCTCATAGCAGCCTTCCAGTATCTGAAGGGAGCCTATACAGATGCTGGGGAGGGACTCTTCATTAGGGACTGTAGTGACAGGACAAGGGGTAATGGGTTAAAACTTAAACAGCAGAGATTTAGATTGGATCTAAGGAAGAAATTCTTTCCTATTAAAGTGGTGAGGTGCTGGAATGGGTTGCCCAGGGAGGTTGTGAATGCTCCATCCCTGGTGGTGTTCAAGGCCAGGTTGGAGAGAGCCTTGGGTGGCATGGTCTAGTGTGAAGCATCCCTGCCCATGGCAGGGGGATTAGAACTAGATGCTCTTAAGGTCCTTTGCAACCCTAACTATTTTGTGATTCTAAAAAATGGTAATTTCAATTTCTGCAAATCCATCTACCTGGTTGGATACAAAGTTCTGCCTGCATTATCTGTCTGCATGTAGGTTTCATACAGGAACAAATGCAGACCTTTCCTCTATACTGGAAAGAATGAGCTGGCTCCCTCACAAATCAGCTGGAATCCCATACTTCTAGCTTGCTTCCCCATGTGTTCACTTGTTTCAAGCTCACAAAGCCTGGACCCAAAAGCCCAGCAGTCCAACTTGACTCTCCTACATTATTATTATTTTTAATCCAGTTTTGAATGAGGAGAGTGATGTATGTGCTTAGGCACTCAGAATAGCTTCCTTTTGAAATTAAATATAGCTGTCTTTTAAAAAATTGAACTTTGGAAATGCAATAGATAGAAAGAATCCCCTGACCACAAGTATGCATAACTTAAAATCACAGCCAGACTTCAAAGATACTGCCTTTACACCCACACCAGGCTCACTTTTTTTTTGCAATTCTTTTCTAAATAACTAATTGCCTGCTAAGCATTAAATAAGCAATTTACATTTTTCCCTTTATTCTTTATGGGGTAGTTGACCTAAAGCTAAGAGCACAACTACCAGCTTAACTGACAGCAACACAACATTGGTCAGGTCACTCCATCCCAGCTTCCCAGGGCTATGAGGCTTGTCTCCTGTTTCACTGTGCTGTAAAGGTTACTTGAGTAACTTTTACCATGTTCTACTTTAGGTCTAATTCAGCATCTCCTGCCACGTAACTAGTCCTTACTTAGACTGATGATGGAGAGCTTAGCAATGTTTTTGTTGGGCTCTGACTCCAGAAAGCTGAGATTTTTGTACAGAAACTGCATGACCACTGGCAAAAATTCAGCAGCTCAGCTTGCACACTGGCTTGGGCATCACTTCTATTTCCCCAGCAAGACACCAGTGCACATATACTTGTTTGCATGAGGACCCTAAAATGAAAATCAGCCTTTGGGAGCTGTATCTGTACTCTGCTGAAGTCTCCTTTCTTCCCATCCTGAGCAGCACGCCTCTTTCCAGAGCTGCTGCCAAGGGAGGTAGCCGTGCTGTCCCAGCTACCGCCAGTCACCACACTCTGAAGTGATGCAGAGTTAAATGCTACTGGGGCCACAGCTTAGCACACAGGCTGATCCAGACAGGTAAGTGGTTTATCAAAGGTAACACTGGGTTTGTAATTCCAGCACTTCCCCCAGTCTCTCCCACTGAACTTCACACTAAAAAAAAAATAATCCAAAAAACTATTATGGAAACCTGAGGCCACCTTCAGCCGTTTGTTAAGTTACTCATCTAAAGACAGCAAGAGAGAGATTAAGATAACAAGATCATAAAAAACTGAATGTTTACTGACACTCTCAGTAGATCATGCTTATCTTGAGGTAATCCAAGAGCAATTTCTTATACATCTAGTACCAGTTAAAGAGCAGTGCTCAGGTGTTCACAAACTGTAAGATGTTACATCAGGATCAGTGATCTGTTTTTATTTAGACACAATGTGCTTTGCAGTATACCTTTGCTTGGCAATACATAGTGACAGAAAACCAACTGATCCCAACTACTACCAGGTAAGTAGACAGTTTACTTTCTGAACTCCTTGTTAGGTCAGCACTATTTACTGACATACAATTACACTGATACAGGCACTAAAAATAGTTCACCTAGATTCTTCTTTAAGGTCAAGCCTGGAACCTTGTGGTAGCTGCTGCAGTTTCTATGAGCTTTAGACCTTCCTGGAAAGCCACTGGCTCAGCCCTCCTTCCCCCAACTGTGGGGGAAGCTTGGGGAATCTGACCTCGTCTATCAGTGGTCTAAATTAGGCAAAGTGAGTAATTTCATTCTCTTCACATTCCCAATTGCTGTTTCACTGTTACAGAATGTTAAAACTCCTGTACAAAGCGTACCTGTCAGTATAAATGTTCAAAATAAACTGAACCAATTATGTCCTGTTGACCAAATGTTGGTCTAATCTCCATGAAACCTACCTCAAGTTATTTTAAAACAGACATATTTTGTAAGTTATATAAATCTACTTTTATTTTCTTAGGACATTATGGTTTTGTTGTTTAATTTTTCCTGAATTCTATAAGTACAGGAGTATACAATTATCATGGGCAACTTTCCAAAAGTGTTATGCAAGGTGATTTGGGATTCTGCTCCAGGAGCTTCAACCATCCATCCATCCATCCCTCCATCCATCCATCTTCATTTCAACAGTTAATTCCCTCCTTCCCCTATCTGATCTGTGCCAGATCTTCTTTCTTTTTAACTTGGGAGCCTGTGCTAACTCAATCCCCACACCAAATCTGCAATATAAGGATCCATTAGTGTTAGCTTTATTCCTCTCACAGCTACAGTTGTCTTGCTTGGATTTTATACTTTGAAAGTATTTTATGCATATAAACTTTATGCATAGACTGAGACGTTCAACATCTTTGTTGGTGACATGGACAGTGGGATTGAGTGTGCTCTCAGCAAGTTTGCTGATGACACCAAGCTGTGTGGTTCGGTTGATACGCTGGAGGGAAGGAATGCCATCCAGAGGGACCTTGACACACTTGTGAGGTGGGCTGATGCCAACCTCATGAAGTTTAACCATGCCAAGTGCAAGGTCCTACACCTGGGTCAGAGCAATCCCAGGCACAGCTACAGGTTGGGCAGAGAAGAGATTCAGAGCAGCCCTGTGGAGAAGGACTTGGGGGTGTTGGTTGATGAGAAAATGAGCATGAGCCGGCTTCAGTGTGCGCTCACAGCCCAGAAAGCCAACCATATCCTGGGCTGCATCAAAAGAAGTGTGACCAGCAGGTCAAAGGAGGTGATCCTGCCCCTCTACTCTGCTCTTGTGAGACCTCACTTGGAGAGTTGTGTGCAGTTCTGGTGTCCTCAACATCAAAAGGACATGGAACTGTTGGAACAAGTCCAGAGGAGGCCACGAGGATGATCAGGGGACTGGAGCACCTCCCATATGAAGACAGGCTGAGAAAGTTGAGGCGGTTCAGCCTGGAGAAGAGAAGGCTGCATGGAGACCTCATAGCAGCCTTCCAGTATCTGAAGGGCGTCATCCCCCCCCCATCTGGGGGATGGACTCTTCGCTAGGCACTGTAGTGACAGGACAAGGGGTAATGGGTTAAAACTTAAACAGGGAAAGTTTAGATTGGATATAAGGAGTAAGTTCTTTACTGTGAGGGTGGTGAGGCACTGGAATGGGTTGCCCAGGGAAGTTGTGAATGCTCCATCCCTGGCAGCGTTCAAGGCCAGGTTGGAGAGAGCCTTGGGTGACATGGTTTAGTGTGAGGTGTCCCTGCCCATGGCAGGGGGGTTGGAACTAGATGATCTTGGGGTCCTTCCCAACCCTAACTATTCTGTGATTCTATGATTCTAGTTAATTCTCACCTTCTCCCACAATAATCCAACAAAGGAACTAGCAAGTCTGGAAGGATATTATACTCAGCACATGGTTTCTAAAAATTCTGTTAAAAGCTTGAATGGGGGAAGGGAACTCATATAGTATAAAAACCCACTATGCTGAAGGGCAGACCAGTCTTTCTGGTATATCCTAGGAAAGGACTGAGCACCAAAACCAAAATGGCTAAGTTTTCCTGGCTTGAATGCAGCGAAACATTTCAATTCAACCACAGCAAGCAATCCAAGCACTTCCACTAACTAGACAGCCGACAGGCAGCCAGACTGAAGTGTCCAAGGAAAGGAAACACCTTAAATAGACTAAAATGCCGAAGTATTTTTGCTGAATAACAAGTACTGCCTGGAGGACACTGCCCTTACTAGCAGTTCTGGCTTGGTTTTGGTTACCGTATAAAGAATCCCCCAGGGCTCAGTATGGTTTCAGGAACTCACATGCTATTCAAATGTGCAGCCTCTTTCCCTGAAGCCACGTCACCAGGCACTAAGAGATGAGCAGCCCAAAAATAATATTTTGGAAAGAGCACTGCCAATGCACCCTTTATGTGAACAATTTTCTCACTGGCTCACCTTGAGGAATGAAAAGTTGACACAAAAGCCCTTCAGGCAATCTGTCTCTGCTGGTAGTGTGAGCTTCTAGCTTGACTAATTTCAGTCTGCTGTGATGACCTCTATCATGTACCAGGCAGAGTTTTGGTTTCAATTAGTGCATTTAGCTCTCTGACTCCTGGGCTATAGCTTTTTTCTAAATCTGCAGTTTTCTTCTCGCACCCATTCCTCTTTCATTTGCTGTTTTCGTAAGGCGTAATACAGAGAAATGCTGCTTCTCGGTCACAGAAAAAAGCCCTAGCAAAACAAACCCCAAAGCCACAATTTGTCCTCCCTCTTCTCATGCCTGCTGGCCACCTGACCATGAGGCCATTTTCCATTCATCTGCTGACAACCATAAGAAGAGTAGCAGGCAGCACTTGTGCTCCTATTCCAGATACAAACCCTGCACTAGGTGTGGGGATTCTCCTGTAACAGCTACTGCACACTTGTGGAGGAAAGCTGAGAGCACTAGTTGAGGGTGTCCATTTCTCAAAACAAGAAGCAAAACTGTCATTGCCTCTATGCTTTTAACAGAACCCCACGAAACATGTTAAATGTTAAAGTTGGTTGGGTAGATAAATGTACCTTGGATCAAAGATCAAGGGTGCAACTTCAGGCAGACATACTGGAACAAATATGTGGAGGAAGGAGCATGTGTTAGCTGTGAGTAGATAAGCTAAAATAACCCTCAGCTCCAGTGGTGGTGAGTGGGAAGAGGACTGTTGAACTCGCAGTGCTGGGAGAGATGTAACTGCTTTGACACCAAATACAAAGCAAGACAATCAAGTAATGTCAGAGGGACAAGTTCTCATCTTTAAACTGCAGAATTTCCTTACTCTGAAAACATCCAGAAAACCCCTAATCCTCCACCATTTGGAGGATTAAGACCCAAGCAACCCAAGGTACCAAGCTTTCCCAGGGCACCTCAGACTGCCCTCATGCAGCCTTTAAATGCTATGTGAACATCACAAACTCATGTCCTTTCAAACCAATATGATTGGCAGTGCAAGTCTGGTATATTCTTAATCTTAAAAAAAAACCCACCCCAAAATAAACAAATTAGTGAAATACAGTAAGAGGAGGAAGGAGAAAGAGCTTTATTACGTGTGAACACAGATCAAAACATTTTTCTATGCCTACAGGGGTTTCAGAAAGAAGTACAACAAAACGTAACTTTCAATGCGATGTAATTGATGAATGA
Organism: Melopsittacus undulatus; assembly: GCF_012275295.1. Lineage (NCBI taxonomy): Eukaryota > Metazoa > Chordata > Aves > Psittaciformes > Psittaculidae > Melopsittacus > Melopsittacus undulatus. Next base: position 63,800,787 of record NC_047533.1, read on the forward strand.
TTTATGGGCTATTTGTGTAGAAGCACTAAGCATGATAAAGTCTCATCTTGATAAATCAGCTCAAATTCCACTAGTACCATTAATAAATCAAAAGCAGGTCAGCTCCATTCTTAATGTTATTACTGTGGTGCCTTCTGTCTGCTAATGCAAGTTTTAACATCTTCACACATTAGTATGAGACAAAGATACACATACCTCCTTAGTGAATTAATTAGGAGGATTTCACATCCTTCACAGGCAGGACATCTTCCCATTCTCTCCCTCACACTCTTTTAGCTGTCTGAAGGGAACATCTATAATACACTGAAGGAAAAGTATATAACACTATCATAAATCTGAGCCAAATTAACATGCCAGCCCTTCTAGAAATGGAGGACTTCCCTTTCCCTTTCTGCAATGCCCTCTTCTCAACCCGTTCCTTTCATTCCCCAGATGCACAGGTCACCCCCTCCCTTGTGCTGACACCAGCACTTGTCCAATGGCACAGGAGGTTGATGCAATTTTCTGTCCCAGCAGAACTGCCCCCCCGACCCCCCCTCCCAACAAAAACAACAAAAACCCAAAAGCCCACACCACACCATTTTGTACGCAAGCCAGAATATCTGTGGGAACATTCAGCAGAATACAAAGGCATTTAAGTACTTTAAATTGATTTAAATGCAGTCATGAACACCAAAGCCAGCTCAAGGTAAGAGGAGAGGAGAGGATGGTATCTCTCCCTTCTGATAGCTGCCAGTTGCTTATTTGGCTCATCCACCTATGAAACTTTATCCTAAGATTCTATGACACATTTGTGGGCTTAAGAATCATTAAAAATACCAATTAGTCTAATTTCAGTGAGTCTAATTAGTTCCCACACACAAATAATTCTCCACATGCCCTCACTGTGCGGGTCATTACTCATCTGGAGAAAGGCTGGACACAGTATTACATATCATATCTATTACACATCTTAAAGATATTAAGCTTCTACTTGTAATACCAAGTACCTTTAAGATGACACAAGAATTGGGTTTTTTTTTTTTGTATAGTGATTTGATAAGCTTATGTCCTCTGAAACAGAATCGGGTTCTGGTCAGTGTGTAAACCCCACTGCTTACAGCTTACTTCCAAAGATATTAGACAGACAGTAAAGATAAAGACTGAGGAGAAATAGCTTCTACAGACTCTTTAGAGACTATTCAGAAGAGAAGGGGACGGAAGAACATACCAAAAGATACACTGTGGAATTTAGGAATCTTAATACAAGTACTGGCATGCCAGTCTGAGTGGCGTTTTCCGTTTCAAACAAAAGCCCAAGAGTAGTTTCAAAAAACAAAATCCAAACCAGTTGCTAGAAGGCTACGATCTACTATTTAGTATTAATTTTGCCAAGAACATGATTTTATGCACAGAAACTGAAGATTTAAAAACTCTGCATAAAGTTGCATTGGGCAGACACTGATATACACATGCTCCCCACACTGCAGAGTTTACAAAGAGCTCATGAGGCACTCCCCTAAAAATGAAAGGACTTTCTATGTAAACTGCATATTTCAGTCCCAAATTTAAAAGTGCTTATTAAATTGAGCATTCACTAACTTCCTATCTCTGCATTAATCAAATATTAACTAGACTCAGGAATGAGATGATGTAGTATGAAGCTTTATTCCCACACGTTTAATCTTCCCAGAGATTTCACAAATGGTTGAGGCATGACCAAGATTTGCAGGTGTTTATAGGCTTACGTTTTCACTTGTCAGTCACTGTTGCAGCCTCCGAGCACCTTGCAAGAGCTAAAAACACCACCATCAATCACACCTCTTTCCTTCCTTCCAGTAGGTAGGCGTAAATTACCTGACTTGGATGACTGGGCTAGAGGGGAGGAAAACAGAAGCAGGGCAACCGAGGAAACTCACTGGAGGAGTTGAACACTTCATGCCAAACATTCAGAGCCTGTGGTCGTTCTTATATCTCTTTCGACACACAGCCCCAAAGCAAAGGTCTTTCTTGCACGTAAATTTGGGCTCCTACATGCAAATCTTCTACATTTTCTGCACAAGCCTGTGTCAACAGTGAAGCACACCTGCTGCAAAAAGCCATACAAGCAAAAGGATAACCATTTTGGAATGCTAATCCCACAGAGGGCTTGGAAAAACAAGACAGCCAATATATGGGAAGAGGGCCTCATTAGCATATGGGACATCAGTGTGATGATCTTACAGTGACTTGCATTGCTCAGCAGGCAATCTACAACAGGTTTGGACCAGATGGGATTTTTCAGGGTGTGATCTTGGTTCTTGCTATTGGAAATATTCATGCCTGGCTGTCTTAAGTGCATGGATCACTGGGGAGAATAGGGTGAGATACAAACTCATAACCAGAAGCAGATGGAAACGTATTATTGTGGCTCTTCTGCACTCACAGAGCTGTGGGGGGTCTGAAGGGTCTGAATGCCAGAGACTGACAACATCCCTCTGTGATGGGGGATGTTAGAGGCAAGCTATCTCAAGCACACTCCTCTTTCCCAGCAAGAAATTGAGCTTAGCTTTTGTCCACTGCTGTTACACGAGGAGTTCCCAGCTAAACACCAATAATATTTAAACAGTTTGTCATGTATTAGTCTTCCTTAAGAAGACACAAGGAAAAAAGATATCTTATTATGACTGCTTTATTTCCTTACTGCTATATCTCATCAAAATTTACTCCATGTTTTGCCACACAAAACCCTGCACTGCTTCATCTTGTGACTATATGTATATATGAGCTGGGCATTTTAGTAATTATCTTTTGCAGCCTTTCTCCCTCATTTAATGCTCCTCCCCAAGAGATTCAAAACAGGATAGACACAGCATAAAATGCTCACCAACTGCTTTCAGTAAAGAACAAAGATAGAAATCACAAGATTACTTTATCATATAGGCTACTCATTATGCAGTGGCTGTGGAAATCACTTAACACTTCTTTACTCAATTATAAAGAGTGTTAATCTCTTTCACCCTTGCAAAGACTTCTGTTATTACTGAATGGAAGCTATCAGTAAAAACAATGCAATGGGAAAATACCAGGCTCAGTAGGAGTTGGCGACCAGCAGACATAACTGTGGGAGTGACTCCCACAGTGGGTTCTGGCCAAGATATGCCAGTTATGTGTTCTTATTTTATCTTCATTGTAAACTGGGTTTTTGACAAACACCTACCCTCCCCCCCCCCAAGGTTATTGAACTAATGAAGTGTGCAAGGTATTTTGCAACTGAAAAAAAAATTGTCAAGGGAGGTTTTTCTTACTGTTTTTTCAAGCTAATCAGTAAGGGCTAATCTTATTTTGTATCATTAGACCAGTGCTTATCCTGGGAAAAGGGAACTCAAGTGCTTTACACATAGAAAGGCACTCCTCTCATCACAGGTGCCTAGGTGGTGACCCCACTTCAGGGAGAGGTGATGACCTGAAGAAGGAAGTGCACCACATCAGCAGCTGAGCTGGAAGCCCAGTACCCACCTGGCCCTCACTTTTTGAGCCTTGCCTCCACTCCTCTCCTCCTTAGCCACTCATATAGCAGCAGTGTTGGCTTGGTCAGCTTGCTCACATCAGCAGAAGTAATAAATCCTTGTTTAGTTTATAGCTGCATTTTTAAAATCCAGCATGATGTTTCTGACTCATCAGAAACTGTAATCGCTATAACCATCCCAAGTGAATAGAATCACACCTGAGACCGATCTGGACTCACTTTTTCAATTGCTATAGGAGAGATGGATTGAAATGAACTAGTTTAGCTCCCTAACATCTGCTCAGCAAATGCTCACATAAATCAGGATGCAGAATATAGTATATTTGCCACACCCTGAATAGCAACAGTCATGCAAGATGAAGAGAAGAACGAAATCCTGGACTTGAAGTCCATGGCAAGGCTCCCATTACTTTTAGGAATGGCAATATTTTAACATAGATTGTTACCAGATGGTAGATTTTAGGACCAGTTGGAAAATATAATAAAAGTAAAAAAGAATTAAATAACATGTTAGCTGCATTAATTTACTGCATTCAGATTATCGAAATACACAAAATTTGTGTCTCTCCAAACAAAAGCTATGACTGCTCTCTTAAAAGTACCCATTTTGCTCAGAAGAAACCTGAAATTCTTCTAACTAGTGAACATTTTCCCCCAAGGAGATTTTCCATCCCAATTTGACTTTTAAATGTATAAAGATGCTATTTTTTTATAAGTCACATCGTGTATTTTAGATAAATACAGCACCTTATCTATGCTTAGATCATTCTCCCCACATGTTAAATAGAATCTTTTCTAACTGGGGGTTGTTTCTGAGATAATACTGCAGCCTCCTAAATCAAATTCAAACCAAACATAAGCTAAGACAATAAGCATAAAAGTGCTTCTACAAGTTCATGTGTAGCTGTTGCTTCTGCCCGCCTCCCCCCCTTTAAGTCCTTACAAATAATGCAATAAAGATATTGCCTCCAGATAGTTATTCTTAAATTCATCCAAGATTGAGATGAATTACTATAACTCACGCTTCTCAGTGTGATTGTTCCAGATTGCCTGCATGGTTAGGACGATTAACTTACACTGATCACATTATTAAATTTTTTCTATAACCCTGAGGGAGAATAAAAGCACCCTTTTCTCCTTCATGCTCCAGAACTACGGTTAACAGTTCGCTGAGCTGTTATGAACAAACACATTCAGATTGCTGGGCAGCACAGTGAGATGTTTCACCCAAGACATAAATTTGAGATACTCTTCCCAAAGTTATTTGGAAACATTTTTATGCGTCTGCTTATATTTTCTCATTGGCTCCATCTAATTTTCTCACAAAGTGAGTATAGGGATTGTTATTTTTAAACTGCTAGCCACAAACGCCATTTGACATATTAAAGACAAGTTAGTCTTTCTCATTCATGCTACATCACCCCTGAGGACTCCAGAATTTCAGCTTCAGTGAACTATCTCATGTCCAGCTGAGCTGTCTCAGTTCTCAAATGATTATTAATAAAAGCGCTGTTTTAGCCACTGCTGATAAGAATTTTGCCCTTATACAGAGAAACAGGAATCACCTTGATTATACTATTGACTTTCCTGAGACCTTTAAGATACTTGCAACACCAGCAGTTAGCCATTTATCCCAACAGTTTTGGCACCAACCACTAAAAGGAATGTTAAACAACTTCCACACCAAAGCCATCACTTAGCTATTCAATGCAAAGGAGAGAGGGGAGTATTGCTGCAGCTTCAAAGTGTGGGCAAATATTAGCTTATCATTTCCTGCAAACTCCTCCTTTACACTCTTTTCCCTCCCAGCCTGTTCATAGCAGAGCTTCAGCCATACACTGATTTTGAGAAAACCCAAGTCCTAATCCCAGCCCAGTACTCCACAACCCAGTGTTCTAAAACAATACTGAAGAATTTGATGAGAATATGAACTACAAGATAGTAGTGTCATTAGTGCTCTCTACTGGATGAACACGTAATTACTCCAAAATTAATACATCAGGGCCATTAGTAACAACATCATTTAAAACCACTTGTATTTAAATGATAATACTTAGATTATATTTATAAAAGCTTATGCTACTCAAAACAAGTTAAAACCTTATGTCAAGATGAGCAAAGAAGTCCCTGAAAACAAAACACAGCTGAAGCCACAACTGATACCTGAAGCAGGCCAATTAGAGAAAAAACAGGCAAGATTGTACAAGAATACTTGAGTTAAGATAGTTTTAATAAGAAATATTCCTTCCCATTCTTCACATACTATAATCCATATGCACAGATTAATTTATAGCCAACAATTGTGAAATTCAATTTCAGATACTCTTCTGCCCTCAAAAGTAGTAATGCACTTGGAAGTCACAAAACAATTTTCTTCACAGCTTTCACTACCCTGTGATTAAAGGGCAAGCTTTTACTTGGCAGTCACACTAAGTCATTACTTAGTTCACTGTGACTACAAGGTGAAGACTTAAGTAAACATTTCTGTTACCCTCCACCATCACCACCAGTGCCTATGGCGCTATCTGAATGAAGAGAGCCATGATTTGCCATTTCCTCAAGCCAGCAGTGAATCACCAAGCCTTACCACCAGCAGAAAGGTTGTGCTGCCATGTAGTTCAGCATTATTCAGAGCAAAAATTACCTAATTTGGCACTAAAGTGTTGATGGTTCAAGCACCTGCAACCACAAGCCTTTGCTTAAAAATTAGTAGTGATTGGCCTTTGTGGGAACCTCTTAATAATGCAATTCCCTACAAGTACCTGAAGCACAGCTACCACTATGCTACTTCCTTCTACCACTGGGCATGCACACTTCTTAAGAAGTTCTTAACCTGTTGAAGAAACACAAAACCTTACTGTAACTGCGACTTGTCTGAATTTCGACATACAAACCAGAGGCTTTACTGAGTCACATCAAGTTATATAGATGCAATAGCTCATTTTTATTTAACTGCATTTTTAATTTTTTTAATATTTTTTATTATGTTATCCCATGTTTGATGAGATTTAAGAATTAAGTTTATCACAGTAGCATTTAAAAGCTTACCAAGAAACACACGCTATTACATACAGCCCAGTGCTGACAAGCATGCAGCGTACAAGATAATCCATGTCCTGTATAAGAGTCAACTGGCAGCTGCAAGAGACTTGAGGAGCAGGAGGGGGGATGTAAACAGGAAAAACATCACAACATGATGAAGCCACAGCAAGAAACATTTCATAAGTACCATGAGAATTTATTCCACTGAATTTGTTTAGGGGAGAATAAGATAAAGAGTTGCCAGATGGAAAGGGCAGAACACACGAAAACCACTACTAAACACAGAGCTGCTGAGAAATTTTCCCTGCTTAGTGATCCTGCAGTTTTTCTTACCAGTGAGTCTCTATCTTCATTCCTGTTTTTCAAGTAGGAAGGGAATAAAGAGATTAATCTTGCTGGGTCCTAGTGATCTGAAGGAGAACATCTATCCTAATGAAAATCTGGAGGTTAAGGAGACTTCAGGGATGAGGCTATCTACAACCTAAGTTACCTATTCACATCAGATTGGACAAATTCTTACAATATGCAAGAGTGTGCATCATCCTCCAAGAAAGTGGAAAGAATATTCAGGCAGAAGAATTACTTGGAAAAAAATGAATCTCCTTTGAAAATAGCTATTAAGTTAAAAAGACAAACCCCAAAATATTTACTTTTGCCCAGAAATATTTGCTTGAATATAATGTAGACAGATAGGAGGCTGGGCATAAGTGTAACTGAAATATTAATGAAAACAAGTAGGTCACAGTTACCTTGACCAAATGCCTGCTGTATTTTTTCCCACATGGGTTTTAATTTATGCATACACGACATGTGAAGTTGGTAAGGTTTTGCTTAAACATCTTCTCTTTGGTCTCAAAAATAAGAGTAGGAAATCCACAGCTTTGCATACCCACATACTCTGAGGCTTTTGCTCACATTTCTTTCCAGCTTTTCCCTTCCCTTTTTTAAAATCCTTTGGTTGTTTTCCTTTCATCAAATCCTCTTCAAAGCTGAGCATTCATGTCCATTCCCAGAAGTGAGATGGGGAACGTGAAAGAACTGCTGTCTCTCATTCTGGTCTCACCTACTTGGCATTTCCTTAGTACCAAAGATGATCAAGTTAGATGGAGATGAGCTGACTCCCAGTTTAAAAGCAGCCCTGTCAAATAAGCAGTTAGTTGAAGTTTCTCCCACCTTGTGGCTTATGCTACAACTGGAGAAGAAATACTGACCACAATATACAAGTTCCATATTAGATGTGCTTCCAGGAAAATGAGAAGTTTCAGGAAGAATTCTCTACTCCTCCATACCTGTGATGAAAGGAAGTGTTCTTCATCTGTATACTTAAGCCTGTGGTCTATGAACAAAGGGTGCATTTCAGGTCTAGTGCACTAATAACATTTTAGTCTTTCCATAGATGCCTTCCACCCTAACACACCCTGTGAAAGCATGGGAGCAGCAGCACTACTGTAGGCTTCCATACAAGAGCACACCAACATCACCTAGGATTCCGTTCCAGGAACTCATTGCTCTTCTGCAGAAGTGTTAGTAACTGCTTTTAAGAAAGTAACTACTTGACGTCTGCTTGTTTTCTATTCCACATCCTCAGATTCATACTGCTTATTATCCTCACACAGCTTCATTCACATCAATCCCCAAATGCAAAATACAGCAGACAAACCCAAATAATGAAATCATCCACCTAGCTTGTTTATACTGCAGCCAATTCCCTTCCCCAGTAAATTCTGCATAGCTGCTGCTTTCATGGTCTCATCAGTAGGAAACACCTTTTGCAGCCCTGGGGCTTTTAAAGTCCAGCAGAAAACAAGCAGCTCCCACTGGAGCCATACAATTTTTTTTTCCTTTAAATCATTATTAGGTCCTTCATTATGTTAAAGCTTGATCTGTCCTTTACTTTGGCCTTTAGCAGGTTTGTTACTTAAAGCAAAACAAATATGAAATAGCTCAGGTCAAGAATAATTCTTCAGTTAGCCTGAACAGGTCTTGGATGAAGAGAAGGTTCCCACGATTTCATCCTCACAGGCAGTACCAAGTTTAATCCTGAGACCACATAAAGGCAGCTGTTTCTAATGCCAGAGGGAGGTTGTGGGCAGGCAACTAGAAGAGACTCAACTTCAAACTACACATTCTAAGGGCAACCCAAACCTTTCCCTTCCCTCTCACACAGTTCACCAGGAGTAATTTATCCATTATTACCTGGCTTGTTCATTGTTTGAGTGTCCAAGTATTGTAGTCAAGAAAAAAACCAACCAAACTAAAAAAACTCCTTTCAAACTTGTAGTCTGTGGAACCTTGAGGAAAAATACACAAGAACTGAAAACAGCCTTGAAGAACCTTGTCTTTATTTACAGGAGGCCTGAATGCTTCTGTGCTGTAACTTCCATTTCATTGGTAACTGCTGTGTTTTTACCAATGATGTTCTCTATTAATTCAACAAACTGAAGGTCAAAAACGATGAAGATTTAAGTAACACCAATTGAGAAGACAACTCAAGTGAAACATTGCCTTATCACTGCAACTGAAATGCACATGAAATTCAGCTGCTGCCTGACACTCAGTTCTCCACATCTAGTTGGCCTATTAGGATCTCTCTGCTCCAATTTATTTTCCATGTTTTTGTGTGAGATCCTTCAAGCTAAGATTTACAATTTACATCCCCATAACAACCCCACCACTGTTATATTTTACTAGAACATCTATCTTCCAACTCAAGAAAAAAAAAACAAAACTTGAATACTTTCAGACATCTTCTGAGGCATTAAAATATATATATAGACTTCTTTATGCAGCCCAACATGTGTACAGTAAACCACTCATTTACCCCATCCATTTTTAAAAGCTAAGATGAAAGACTATTAGACATTTAAGCCATTTTACAAGGTTTAAGAACAGGCACACTGCAAAAAAAAATTTCAACTGTAGTTCAGCAGAACCCTAAGAGATACAGCAAGAAAATGAAATGGCTTTAAGGAGTTGACAACTAAATATTGTAATTCTATATTCACATTCTATATTCACTGAGTACAAGAAACTACTATTATAAACAGGTCAATTTTGACACCTGTTCCCATCAAGGTAAAACTCTTTTCAAAACTACAACCAAGAGAAGTGATCTCTAAAGTGAATTGTCTGTACCCCAGTGGATGTGCAAGTCAATCCATCTGGGTGCAAGAAGAAAGTATATCTTATACCATTAATAAACAAATTTGTAAGTAAAATAAAAATAGTGTTTCATCTTTATCTCATACTTTTTAATTTTTCTATTCGTGTATGTAAATAATGTATTAGGACAGTAGTACAATGTATTATAAATGAATAAATATACATATATTGGCTGCACACTTCAAGTCTTTACTGATGGGGTGTGCAATCAAAAAAAGTTTGGAGACCACTGGCCTTGAGAATGCTGTATGATACTTCAGCTGCTAAACCAATCACAGTTGCTAACACCATCCTGTTGCTGAACTTACTCTTTTACTGTCAATCTGAAACACTCAGCAGCACATCTCATGTTTTCAATATACCTATGAAGACTTTTTCTATTCAAGTATGCTGATACAGCAGAAATTTTAGAGAGATGAGGCCTGGACAACAAAGCTTTGTTGACAGAGTATCCTTTGGTGGAGTTACACTGAAGATACAACTTTTTATCAGATACATACGAAATTATCATTAAAACATACACAACTTCTAAATCAGATTAGAGCTACCCTTTCCTTTTTGCAGTTTGATAGTCTTGCTTTAGTCCTGCACCAGCACTTCTCCTTTACCACCCCCCACTCCACACACCATCCTCATGTGAAATCATGCAACCTCTTGCTGCTTGCCACCTGGTCTCTGTCAGTGCTGCAAGGGATCCTTGAGCTACACTCTGGGCCTAGCTTGGGATGTTGCTGGGGGTTTGGGGACTGTGCCTCATTTGAGCTAGCACCTCAACACTTCAGACTCCTCTTGTGCTCCTTGCTGCAGACATAAATGCTGAGGAGACACCACAGGGTGGCTGCCTCTGGCCACCCAGAGATGCAGATGAAGGAGGTAAAGGTCCCAAATGGCCACCAGCAAGCATCCCAGCATGGCAGTGCATGTGGTAGCATGCTGTTTACCAAGGCTGCAGTGAAGGTTATGCATTTTTACATGCCTAATCCAGCACTTTTACAACTGATTCCTGAAAATATTGCCTGCACTGGAAAAAACAAGCAACAAAAAAAAATGTGTATCCTGAATCTACATACCTTCCTAGAATCCAGCAGACTTAGGAAAAAATACTTCTGTTTTAAATAAGAAAGCAGCATATCTGATTGAAAACCATCCATCTCGGCTTCAGTTTGGCTTCCTCTTTGTTTCTACACAGCCTTTTTCTTCATCCACCCTAGCACAGTATGAGAAAGAAGCCACATTAGCAATAACGCAACAAACTTAAACAGAAACCATACCAGTAACATTCATAACATCATCAATATACATTACCTTAACATGCTAAACAGCATAACTTTGAATACCATCTTTGTTTTTTAACTTTTTTTTAACCTAAATAACAACTTCAACAAAGGCAAGAATAATGAAAAAAAGAGACTTTTCTTCCCTTTACAATGAAATACAGTACCTGCACAGAGCTTGAGTCATACTTGCATCTTTCACATTTGGATCTGTAGTAAGGCTCCTGATGAGTACAGTAATCATCTGTAATGGTATGTGCTGCACAAGACTTGCCAGTGCAACAGAAGGTTCAAATGAAGTATCTGTAATAGTTGAACATAACATCATGTAAGAAACTAAAAAGAAAACCTCACAGAAAAAATATGCTTTATGTTCCACCTGCAGCTTCACTATAGTTGTAAAGTTCTGAGGGGATTCTATTATCACAAACTAAAAACAACATTTAAGAGTTTCAATGGATTAAGGTCAATGAACAGAGCAAACAAACTCCTTTCATTCTTATGCATGTAAGAAAGTGAGTCTGCCAACTTCCTCCTCCACCTGAACAGAGTGGAGAAGTAGGTGGCTTGTATTTTTCTTTAAGAAGAAGTACCATACAATTATTTCTCATTCTTGATGTTAAGCCTAGGGATCCAACACACCTGGTATTTCCCATATCCTCTCTCAGCAACTACTTGCTAACCATACCAGTTATCGGGAAATACAGTATTAGGATGTGAAGTTTCCCAGATGCCTCAACAGCAAAGCTACTTTCCAGTGTGAGGTTACACGGTACTTCACAGATTTCTGAGGTCAGAAAGGACCTATTTACAATCACACCTACATTACCAAAGCAGGTGAATCCTTCCCACAATACCCAAGTTCTATGTATTTCTTACACACACCCCAGTTCCACAGACTACACAGTTCCAAGATGCAAAATCTCCCTCGGGAGGGAGCAAGGAGGAAGAGTAGCTTCTGACACCAAGAGTTTTAGATTTTCCTAACAGAACACCCCAAACATTGTTCCTGTGTATCACAGTATTGCAACAAGAGGTGGGCTTGTTTTTTCTGTTTCTATAGGAACAAAATTATCCTACTCTGCAGCTAAGTAAATCACCATCTCCCCTCTAGCTTTTCTTCTGGGGGGCTTTGCTTCTGTCACGGGCAAAAGTTGCCCTTTACTACCTGGGCAAGGAAATAACGGGTCCTAGGCGATGCCTGCAAAGCTCTTCCCTCTGACAAACCTACCACTCTCCTCAAGCGCCCCCGTTACTCTGCGCCTCTCCCGCCCCCTTTATCCCCCGGGGCCCCAGCGGGCGGCGCTCACCGGCGGCAGAGATGATAGCGAAGAGCTCCTGCAGGGAAGGCAGCAGCGTGTCGGGTTCGGCTTTCCAGACACTGCGCAGAAGCCCGCTGACCTGGGTCACCTGCGAGACGTAGAGGCGCAGCTCGGGCTCCCGGGTGCCTTGGCTCTGGAAATGGGCGATGCTGCGCACAAGTTGCTGGCAGAAGGCGAGCGAGAGCTTCCTGCCGCGGGGCAGACACTGCGGAAAGTCGCCCAGCAGCTGGCAGAGGCGGGCGCAGAGCGGCGGCGGCGGCCGCTCGCACACCAGACGCAGCGCCTCCACCTGCAGCAGCTCGAAGAGCTCTAGCACCGCGGGGCAGCTCATGATAAGGCGCAGCCCCGCCTGGATGTAGTCAAGGATGGCGGGGTCGCGGTTGCTCAGCTCGCCGTAGCCCCGCTGCAGCAGGCCAAGGACGAGCCCGCGGTTGAAGAAGGCCTCGAACTCGTCGCGGTGGTAGCGACCATAGGCCTCCAGCACCTGCCGCCCCACCTGCCGCTGGAAGGGGTCGAGGCCCTGCAGCACCAGCCGGGTGCTGAGGGCGAACATAGCGCGGCACTGCGCCTGGCTCAGCGGCGTTTCCGCCGACTCCACCACCCGCCGCACAATCACCCGCTTTAGCGGCAGCGGGTGAGACGAGCTCACCAGCCCCTCCAGGATCTTGTCCATGGCGGGTGCCCAGTCTTGCTTTAGTCCTGCACCAGCACTTCTCCTTTACCACCCCCCACTCCACACACCATCCTCATGTGAAATCATGCAGCCTCTCTTGCTGCTTGCCACCTGGTCTCTGTCAGTGCTGCAAGGGATCCTTGAGCTACACTCTGGGCGTAGCTTGGGATGTTGCTGGGGGTTTGGGGACTGTGCCTCACTTGAGCTAGCACTTCAACACTTCAGACTCCTCTTGTGCTCCTTGCTGCAGACATAAATGCTGAGGAGACACCACAGGGTGGCTGCCTCTGGCCACCCCGAGATGCAGATGAAGGAGGTGAAGGTCCCAAATGGCCACCAGCAAGCATCCCAGCATGGCAGTGCATGTGGTAGCATGCTGTTTACCAAGGCTTACGTACCTATTCCAGCACTTTTACAACTGATTCCTAAAAATATTGCCTGCACTGGAAAAAACAAGCAACAAAAAAAAATGTGTATCCTGAATCTACACACCTTCCTAGAATCCAGCAGACTTAGGAAAAAACCTGATCTCTTATTTAGATCATAGATCATTTGGTCACACATTGAAAAAGGCCAATAGTTTACATCTGATTACAGCCTAAGGATACCAAGTGCTACAACCCACTGTATATCCCATAGTAGGCTGTTAACCAGGTGTCCAATTTCTAACATGGGCATTACATTTCCTTGGATCACAAGTCTTTCTAGCTTTCACTTTCTATAATTTCGTCATTTTTATGCCTTGCTCCTCTAAATCAGAGACCAACACCACCCAAAACTGAGCAGTCAATCTTTGCTGTCATATTCAGCATTCTCTTAATTTACAGTTTAATCTTGGAGCCTTAAAAAGAAAACCAGCAATGCGGCATGAGGGGAGGCCCCAAAAGAACTCTAGGAAAGGACCTCTGGTTTATCAAGTCTAGTTGCTTATTATTCAGACACCACTTTGCATTTAATGTCTTTCATAGATATACTTGGCTCTTCCTTCAAAGCAGCTCTCTGCCTGGAAGGCTGTTCTAGAATGTCATGGCTTGAGCATGTTTTGAGGGTGTTTTTGTTCAAGGTTTTTTCCAGCCAGGTGAAGGAGGGGAGGCCGGGAGGAAGGAAAGACAGGACACCTGACCCAGGCTAGCCAATGAGGTATTCCATACCATAGCACGTGATGCCCAGGATGCATACTGGGAAAGAGAGGGCTGGAGGGGTGGAGCTGTAGAGGAAGGCTCGGCCGGGCAGGGTGGAGTGAGTTATGGATCGGTGGCTGGTGGGTGTTGTATTCTCTTCACTTGTTATGGGCTGTATCATTATTATTGTGTTATGCCTTAGCTATTAAACCGTTCTTATCTCAATCTGTGGGTCTACATTCTTTGGATTCTCCTTCCTAACTCTCCGGGAGTTGGGGGACTTAGTTTAAACCACGACATAGAATTAGTTCTAGTAATCAGGAATTTGGCCTCTAATCTAAATCTCATCTACAGTAAGTTATACCCACCTGTGTTTGTTCTAATACTCCTTTAGCCCAGAGTACTTCTGCCCTTCCCCTTGACATTCATACAGAAAAGAAAGCAATATTCTGACTCCATAAACAATTATGTTACAGATTAATAAAAAAAAAAAAAAAGGAAAAAGAAGCTTACCCATTAAAATTTCCAGAGCTTACAGCAGATAAAATATTAAACTTTCCAGAGTAAGGAACAAGGGGGAGGGGGAAAGAATGGAAAAGGAGCTAGCCAGGCAGTGTGAATTATTCAGTTATCCAAAGAAACCTTTCCTCTTAACTGAGCTCGTAGATACTGTAATCACTTGTTATTGGGGGAGAAATTCACAGCAGTCCACTGTAATGTTCCATGTGAAAAAAAACTGTACAAAGTGAACTGTATCAAAGAAAGTTAATAACACTCCACTGACCATTAAAACAAAAGCCAAAACACAATCTGTTGTGCTAAAACGAAATCAAATTTTAAAAAGACGTATCATCCTTGAGTTTGGTACAACAGCACATTCTTTGTGAAAGGAAACAAGAAAAAGGCCTAAACTTCAGAAACAACATTATGTATTTTGTTATCTTTCTACCTATTCAACTGAGATAGAAAACAAATAAAGAATGGAGCCCAAGAGGTCAATAAATGAATCATCCAGCGTTCATTCACAGGCAACAAAAAATCAAAGTACCAGATGTACACTGATCTCATATGTCCAAAAGATAAGAGCATGCAACATCATTACTGTAAACCATGAAAAAAGGTGTACATTTTAGAGCGGGAAACTTCTCCACTTGAGTTAGTTTTATTGAAACCTTCCAAGTTAGGTCTGAATCAGCCTACAATAGTTATCAGGTCAGCAAGCAGACTTGCCAATAGGTATTCTGAATTTTGAAGTCTATTTGTAAACCTCGAAGTTACGGCACCAACAGAAGTCAAAGAGAAAGGAAGAAGTTACTTTCAGTTTCAGACATACAATCACTTTATACCTAAGGAGATCCAACCCTATTGGCATTACTCTCATAAAATTTCCATATTTAACACTTAATTTAGAACAGGCAAACAAGGGTGTAGAAAACTTATGATCTCATGAATTAAATATAGTACAATAGGTATACAAAACTCATACTGCACATTATTTTTAGATAGGCTACATAATTTGTATTTTTTACTGTGAGAACATAAAACCAAAGCTGAACTTCACCAAATTATGATTTCATATAGAGTAAAAACATTTGCTCCTGCTTCTCCTTACTAGTGTTTCAAAGTGAACAGTAAATTAATACAGAGAGACAAAATACTCCCATTGTAATGCAAACAGTAGACAGCTTTTTAGTGTCCTCATGATCTGGGAGAGAAAAGCCAAATTAACCTGTTATACAAAACATTCTGAAACCAGAGCTAACTGGCAGAGAAGCCTGAAAGGAAATAAAAAACCCTCTTAGACTGATAATTACAGAATTTCAAAGCAAAGTGAGTTTTCAAGAAAACCTCATCCAAGCACAACAAAATGAGAATGTTCCTCACACTCGACTCAGAACATTTCCACAGCTGAATCCCCAGATTCAGGGACCTACAACTGAGATAGCAATGAAAAGCATAGGTCAAAGCCAAGGTACTGCAGAGAAAACAAAGCTTGGAAACTTCGAAAAATGAATTTGAGCTGCTCTAGCTTTCTTGAGCAAATAGCATAGTTTTAGTGATAATATAAAAATAGCTTGCAAGCTAAGTTATCTTTCAGATTAACCCCATATATTTAATATGAGCAAAGTTTAATTTTCTACTTATTTTATGCTTTTAAAAGGCATTTTCTAAGAAATTTATTTTGTACAGTTAAGCTAACATCTGCCAGGTTTGCATGCTTTTTAAGGATGCCCTTTGTCACCTAGTAGAATATAAAAACACAGTAAAATTGCAGGATTTTGTAAAAATACTTTAAAGAAATTTACACTTCACTATAAGATTATTCAAGTTAAGAATTAATCACCAGATTCAACAGTGTAACTACTTCTGTTACCCTCATTGCACATCAAAAGTTGCTATTTCTGCCAAGACTTCAGAGTGGATGCTCAGCCTCTGCTGGCCTAACAAGAAAGCCAACTCTGCTCCATGGACAACATCATTTTTGTCTTCTGTAGACAGTTGAAACCTGAACCTACCAGAAATTTCTCACTACAAGCAAAATCAGAAAGGAAAACTTCAGAGAACTCATAGAGGCAGAGATCCTCAGCATGGATCAATACAGGTAGCCTCTCTGTGATTCCACAAACCTAATTCAGAATTTATGACCACCTTTTCTTGGCAACGCAGGCCACTAAAGTTGTGGATCACTAGGTATGTATTTTTTAAATCAAAAAAATAGGAGGCAACATACTCCATTTCTAACTACCAGTTTTGTACTGCTAGAAACATAAGAGCTACTATAAGAGTACTGACTTCTAATACTGACAAAAAACCCAAAACACCAACTAACTCATTTTTCCCCTTTTCTGCAGCCTCAGAAAGTTTAAGTTACAGTACTGCAAGGCACATACAGAATCTCTTCCTTTCCAATACACAGCAGATATATCCCCTGAAGCAATTTTAAAATCCTCAAAACAATTAGAAATGCTACAAATTTGACAATTTCTATTTAAAAACATTGTTCCTACAGAACATGCACTTTTTTTGGAAAACAACTTAGCAAATATTTATAAATTATTCTTTCTTCTTGACATTTACACTGGAAATATATTGAATAATTTTTGACCTGAAAAGTACTGCATTATGTCATATGTAAGTTATTGCCTTCATTACAAATTGCATCATCTCTGGAAATCCATAAAGATACTGGATTTGAAAATAAGGTGGAGACGATAGACTATGTATGCAGTTTAGCCCATCTGAAAGGATTTCCACATAAAGCAATCCCATCAAAGTAAAAAGACGAACGTTCTTCATTCAGTGGATGAGGAAAACAGAAACTGACGGAAGCACATGCATTCAGTTCAATGTAGGATCATTACCATCTACTTAAAAATCTCCATTTTCTGTCTTTAGGTCAAGTGTATCTTTCTATAAAAGCAAAACTGAATTTTAAAGAGGTAGTTTTTTCTTTTATGCGCTTATTTATTTCAGATAAAACATAATCAAAAAGCCCCCAACATTTGCTTTTGAAACACAAATCAAGTCTCAGTACTTAGTACAATATCCAACAAAGTTCACTATTTCAGTTGTCCTCAGCAGTACACAGCTGCTTCGGAACCAGTGTATTCCAGGGTGTCTTCATAGTCAAAAGACTAATCTACCAACAGTACTGAACCCACCCCCTCCTCCTCCACCTGTAGGTCCACAACTTCCTGGGGGGTCATTGTCATCAAATCCATTGGGTCGGAAAGAGCATGAGGCTGAAGCAGCTTGAAGTGCCTGTGTTCTAGCACTAAGCTCTTGCTCCTGAAATGAAAGAATAAAAGGAGAGTTTAAAAAAAAAATCCAACAGCCTCAAGTCCTTGAAGCAGCTTATTTCTAGTAAACTTTGAAACAGTTTTTTGAAACATCACTAACTTCTGGACTCCTAAGTCTGAATGGCTTTTTTGAACATCAGGATGAACATCCACATGATGTCCAATTTTGTTGAAAACTAAGTATACGTGCATCATAATTAAAGCCATTTAAGTTTATGCTACAATAGTATTTTTTAGCAACATGGGATGTTACTAAAGAATTAAGATTGATGACTAAAAGCTAAGAAAACAGCAGGTTTTGATACATGTTTTACATTAATTGGCAACCTATGAATTTTAAGATGCCCTCATTCTTGGTTGCTAAATAGAAAGGTAAGACAATTAAATGTTAATTATCTAAAAGATTTCTTTTTATTCCATTCGATCAACCACATAGACTAACAACATACTCAAAAAAGGCAAAAAGATGGAAAGCTATTTAGCTTCCATTCAATGCAGTTTTTTAAACTTCAAGTGTTATTGCTATGCTAACTCCTATTTAACATTAGTAATTCTAAGGAACTCTCATAAAAAACAGGGTCAGCTGCTGGAAAAAGAACCTGCACAAACAGCAGGACCAAGAAATCAATAGCAAAGTACCAGCACAAACAGCAGGACCAAGAAAAGGCTCCTGGCAGCTGTTTTTTCAGCTGAATGCGCCTGTGGCTTCTTAGACATCTAAGATAGGGATGAGCACAGTATATGATTTCTCATATACTACAAGGTATAGACTACCTTGTCTCTGGCCAACTGGTTTCATAAATCCTGCTGTGATTTCTTAAGTATCCCTTTCTCAAATTGGTCAACAGCTTCCAAAACTGAAGGCAGGTGTTGGGCTCTGGAATACTGACAAGTAAAAAAAACCCAGCAGACCTGTACAAGCTTTATTTCTTTAGGAAACAAAATGGAAGCATTCATGTGCTAAGACTCAATACCAATAGCCTCCTTCACATGACACTTCATCACTACATAACTCCCTAAAGGCAAAGGGAGGAAATTTTAACAGGGTTTCAGTAATTACATGGGGTCACCTTGAATTGTTCCTTTTCTTCTCCACCTCCTGGTGAAAGCAAGGAACAGAGCCAAGAACCTGGAAGACTGTTTGTACTATACTACCATGAAAGCACTAAACTTAAGTCTTGTTCATGTACTTTCACAGGTCCAAAAATAGTACCTGTGGGTTTAAATTACTCTGCTCTCCTAGAAAAACAGCGTAAGTTTGAAACTATTTTACACTAATGACTGAAAGGCATACTGGTTTCCAAAATTATGTAACAAGGTATTTGGAGGACACTATCTACACTGATATGCTGGCCATATTCCTGAAAGACTATCTTATGCCATCTGCAGCAATATGTGGATTCTTACGCATCTGCTAACTGTAAGACACATCAAAAACTTAAGTAAATTTACTAGAAATAACAAGGGAAGAACTCACTTGTAATACCAGAAATCAACAGAAAGTGTTGATTAAAATGTCAGGCCTTGTATAAATAGCCTGTTTCATTAAAAATCTACAATGCAAAATTGCTTAATATAGAACAGAATTTCTTCTCAAAACCAAATAGTGGGAGACTGGCTATGCCCCTGGTCTGGTCTGGCTTTTTTGGTAAACTCTTTCTGAAAAGCGGTTAGATGCAGCACAGTACCAAACCAAAAATAGGGTTTTCCTTACTCTCTCCTCCTCCTTACTCTTTCCTCTACTTCCACCCCTCCAGATAACTAGTTTTGGGCAACTTTATACCTTAAATCCCAGTAGTTGAGTTTTAACTAAAAAAATCCCCCAAAACTGTACTACAGATGTACATAAGCATCAACAACAGGTTTCCGATTATGCTATATTAAATAAAGGTCTTACATTTGTAAACAAAAAAGACCACTAGATTCTTACAGCTAAGGTTTGTTTGGGTTGGTTTGTTTTTTTGTTGGTTGGGGTTTTTTTGGGTTTTTTTTTTTTTTTTGGCCAGATTTAGCTAAAAACATGACAGAATTTGTCTTACCACTAATACTGAATAGCATGAGGTTCTGGCATAGCTACGCAGCCAAGCTACTTCATGTATGTCTTTATTTCATACCTTTGAAAATACTGTTAACAACCATTAGATTGTTTCACTAGGCTTCCTTGCAGACGGGACAAGGCAAGAAGAGAAGCACTGCTACAAACAGCAACACAGTGCCTTGCACATGACTTACATGCAAGGGATGACATCTGGAGACATGCACCACATTTGGTATAGAGGGTAACTGAGCTGCAAGCACAGCTTTTGTCAACCACCTAGGAATACTGTTCAGAAGCAGACATAATGCACTGAGAAAACAAACCTCAGTCCTGATCTTAGCTTCATTCTACCATGCACAAAACATTTTCTCTGCTGGATGGAGAGTATCCATATATGCACACGGACAAGAGAAATATGGAGCAGTGATCAAATTATCAATTATTAGTATTAATCCTCTGTCAAGAAACTTTAAAGTCCATACACTATTTGTATCTTCAATGCTAAACGTAAAATTATTTAGCTGTTTAAGAGGTTTCATGCTTTATTCCCGTTCAGGAGTTTCTGCTAAATGAACACATTTCTTTCTTCTCTCAAGGCACATACTGAATATTAACCTATATTAAATTTTTCTAGCATAACATCCAGCACTAACACTTTTTCCATGAAATATCATTATTTCTTAAAAACAATTATGAATGTTTTCAGAATGACTGTATTTTCCCCAACATATACTAAATTAAGTAAGTAAAACTCAATACAGTTCTCTGGACTGACAATAACACAGAGCACCAGAGCATCCCTTCCCACCTCCCTGCTTTCCATTTGCTCCCAGAATAGGATTATTAATTTGTTTTCACTGGAGGTGGAGCTACCCATATTGCAGATTTTGTTACTTAAAATAAAAATACTTTATTTTACCATGTGGCAAACTGGTATATAATAGTAAAAAAACAAAAAGCAATAAGCTAGACATTTTTGGAAGGTTTCTTCAAAAAAGCAAAGGGTTTCTCAGGACAGAAAAGTACACGTTAACTGGTTTAGAGCTCTTCAGGACAATGAAGTGCAACTTCTCAAAAGTACAATCAAAATACTAGTGTTAATTTGAGAAAAATAACTCAGCACTTCTTATCAGCCTCATTTAAAGTAAAAAAATAATAGGATTTCAACAACTTTGAGATTAGTAGAGCACTCCAAAGAAAGCCAATACTGAAGTATTCAAAATGGAAAGATGGGTAAAAGATCATAATTTAAAAAAAAAAAAAAATCCCGCAGATAACCCCCAAACAAGCACTATATACTTGGGTTTGTTGGGTTCTTTTATTTATTTTTTTTTGGGGGGGAAGCGTGTTCCACTTTGAGACTTCTTTTTTTTAATTGCAATGTAAAGGTTTTCAAGAGACTACTAACTTAACTTTCACACTTTATAAAACTTCAGCTCTGTGTTCAGTAGAGAAAGCTTTGGTCTGGAAGATTATCAAAAAGCAGTTTTTCTGTATATGTACCAACTGATCTGAACTTCTATAAAATCATAGTGATTTTTCACTGATTCTGATTTTAAGATTTAAGAGTCTTCTGATGTAATTTTCACAAATTCTTAATTAACTTCATATTCCAGAAATCCCATCAAAATGGTCTTGAAAATGTTAATTCACAGAAATCTATTTATGAATAACTTCAACATATAACAAATTATTTTCTCAATATCCTGACAGTGTTGCTTGTTCCTAAAGCATCATTCAAATCTGAAGAGACGGCTAAAGCATTTCTTCATATTTGAAAATAGCTTCTATTAGACATACTCAGGTAATCACCTATCCTGTTGCTATCAATGCAGTATGTCACTACAGACACTGGATTCAACCAGTAAATACACAAAAAAGAACAGTTACTAGAATTTATATTCCATGTGGATGACACTGTTCCACCTTTAAATGGTTGGCTTTATATAAAAAAAGCTTAAGTATCACTGTAGCAGTTGTACTACTTTTCTTCAGGCTGTGTTCTTAAAATGTTTTCTCCTCCTGACTACTCAATTACAAAAAAAAATTTAATCTGTCTTTGAGACAGAAATTTCAGTTAAAGTGTTTATGCATCAGTGGAAGTCACAGCAATTCTGACTGAAAGCATGACACTATTTTGGAGGCAAGTGCATAGGCAAACCCCCTTCTTGCTTTCCCAGGTGCCTCTGTATAAGCATGAGGTTCTGGCTGTGGAAGGTCAATGGATGAGCTCATCTACACCAGAGATGATCAGGAAAGCTTATGCCCCACAACACAACCACCTCCATGAGAAAGAAAAATTACTTTAAACTTGTAGGCAACAGCCTTCTGATGAGAACAGAGAGCTCAGTATGCTAGACAGACCCTCCTCTTAGGGAAGCCTGCTGTCGCACTGGGTCCTGTGTTAAGGACATCACTATTAAACTTCCTACCCTGGTATAGCCCTCAGACCATTAGCTGTTACTGCTCTTCCACATGGGGTAGCAATGAAGCTGTAACATGCAGTCCAAAGAGACTTCAGGGCCTTCGGACAATTGGTAAGGGAAGCTGGAACACAAGTTATTTTTCACTCTCCCATCTGTTGACACCAACATTAAAAGAAACAGATGGACCTCGTCACAATAGGACACAGGGTAATGGTTTTGCACTTAAAGAGGCAAATTTAGACTAGATAGAAAGGAAAAAATTTTTACAGCAAGGGAGGTGAAACACTGGAACAGGTTGCCCATTTAGTGATAGATGCCACATCCCTGGAAGCATTCAAGAGCAGAGTGGATGGGCTTTGAGCAACCTGATCTAGGTGAAGATATGCCTTCTCACTACAGTGGAGTTAGACTAAATGATTTTTAAAGATCCCTTCCAACTACACTATTCTATGATTCTATGATCTGCAACTACTACTTAAAGAAGCCATGTTTGTGCTAAACCATAGTAAAGAAGAGGTGGCATATAAACAAACATGGTTAGGACACAAACACTTTAACCACAGTCTGAAAACAGCAGCAGAGTTGCAATTTAAACTCTCAGTTCTCTTGTTTGTTTGTAAATACCTGCAGCTATTAATAGATTTTTCCATAGTGAGATTTAGCTGTTTTCAATTTGAATTTACCTGGCTTTTCTAATTGGAGTAGGATTAGAACTCTTACAGTAACAGCTTATCCCAGCAAAAAGCACACAGTAAAACACACTTTTCCTGTTACACCATCCAAACATACTAATGATGTTCAAAGCAAAGCAAGTACAACAGATTACAAGAGCAGCTAAAGTAAAGCCAATGAAAATTAGAACCGTTTAAAGTCTCTCCTGCACAGAATGACAAGTAGTTGAACAACCCATGAGAGCACCTCCACTAAAAATTTAAACCAAAATGAGTTTAAGACATGTTCCTTGATGTTTCCCATCTAATGGTGACCACTCTACTGTGAAACCGGGCTAGCTGTATCAAGATGGAAGCAAGGTTGGTGGTTTATATTAATATACCTGAATATTTAAAAGCTGACTTTTTTTTAGGATGTGTCTTGTGAGTTTTAAGGAAACTACTCTTCATACACAATCTCCACCTTACCTGCAAGTACAGTTTGTTATCTTTTGTAATTGCATCCATGAGGTCCTTCTGTAGGGGTGGGTCTCCATTGACCCAGAGTCCATTTGCTGAATTGGTGTTGAAGCCACAGGTGCTGTTCTGTTTTTTGTAAAACAGAACATAAGCAGTATCCTTTGGAAATCTACTGGTAATTTTCTGGACTGACTGAAATGAGGTAAACGTCACTCTGCTATCATTAAACAGAAACCATTCTCTTGGCATCTCCATGTCCAGCTCATTTTCTACAACAGTGCAAGGACCCTCCTCTGTCAACAACTTATCCTGAGGAGAAACAGCTGTAGACTGGTGGCAGAGTGCTGAAGGCCCTGACCCAGTAACATTTCTAGCATATGAATAGTAATGTCCACTTTCAGAGGATACACCAGAATGTACCACCACAGAGCTTAATGTGTAGGGCACCAATCGAGGGCAGGCCACTTCATCAGCACCTGAAGGTTTCAGTTTTTTCGCAAGATTTTCTCCAATATCAGAGACCTCAACACCAGCAGACCAGCTTCCCAGATCTACAGCTAGAGAGGATGTTGTTCTTTTGACCGGTAGTTCCAAAACAAGTGGCAGAGAAACATTGTCCAAGATTTTGCGCCTTACATGACACTTTGGATCATATGAAAATCTCAAAAGAGTGAGAATGAGGTATTCAGGTTCCTCGATGATTTGCATAGTTTTCTCAGCATTCTGCAGAGAGGCACACTTTTCACAATAATACTTATTGTCTCCACTGAGGATCTCAGGTGCCAGAAAGTAATTCAGTAAGTCTGTGACTGACAGGGTGCTTTTACCTACTAGCCTCTGAGACATACCCCCATTATCTTGAACTTCGTCGAGTTCAGCATTTGTGGTATTCTCAGAGTTTGGCTCAGCAGAAAAATTTTTTATGGGTCCTTCATTCACTATTGCATCACATCCACCATTCACTTCCAAATTACTGAGAGGTGTTTCTCCAACAGGACTATTTGCTAAAGTGTTAGCCTGCACCATGCAATCATCTTTCACTTCAGAACTTTCCATACATTTTGGGCCAACGTTCTCCAAGGAAGTTGGAGGACAGAAAGCTAGAGAGAGATCTGTGAAAGCTTCTTCCTTTTGAGACATACTTTTGCAGTTCAAGCAGCATATAATAGTCCTCAGCTTTCCTCCAAACATCTTCTCTATCAGAGTTCTTTCTTCACTTTCTGTACAAGGTGCAAATACTTGTGCTTTATGGTCAGCTTCTTGTGTTTGGGACTCTTCATTCATTATATTTTCAGAAGCCTTCAGTGAAGACAGTGCTTTCAAAGTTCTTTCTTCTTCATGCAGCCTGAAGACAAAGAAAAATAAATTCAAGTAGCTGTGCTGTTTTCCAAACAAATATTACTACACCATTTCAGACCTTTTTTCCAGTTATGGTAAAAAATACAGACTGTGAAGTGGCTAGGAGTGTCTTACATTTAAAAGGTTGCTATCAGCATCCTGAACCATACAGGTCAGTACTACCTAAAAGCGTACAACAAAAGCACAAATGCATTTAATTTGAGCTTCATTATATGTAACAGAACACAATGGATATACTAAGAAGTAGCAAGTATTAAAAAAAAAACAAAACAAAAACACACAAACAACATTTTTATTTACCATTACATTATCTTAATAAATCAGTTCTTCAATTGAGTAGTTCTGTATGTCAGACTTTATAAGAGAACAAGCAGCTATTTATATAGTGCCAGACTATTTCCAAAGAACAGGTCAGGATTTTCTAGCCAAGAAAGTTAAACTGCAGCAAAAAAAAAAAAACAAAAAAGAAACCCAAGATAGGGGAGCAAGGGGGGAGAGAAGCAAACATTTATTTTTTTTAAATCCACATCTCAGCCAAAACAAAAGAGGGCTACTAATAAAATTAGGTATTTTTATCCATGCCACAGTTAATTTGCTTGTTTATTAAACTGGTTATAAATGCATGTACATCTCTTTATTACTTACGTGACCTGTATGAAACACAGCTGTCTCTTCCAACATGAAATTCCAAATGCACGATTACACTGCTTTCAGCAGCCATATTAATTTTACAACAGGACCATGATATTAACCCTCAAGCTTAGATTTCTAAGAATGGAACATTACTACCACTATAACCTGTTTTAAATGATGTGGGTACAAGATGTCTTTACCACAGATTAAACGCATGAAAACCATTTCAGACCACACAGAAAACCAGAGGGCCAAAATTCCCCATCCCCACCTAGGCAGTGGAACTGTTACGTGACTGCTCCCTAGAGTTCAACATTATGTAGTAGGAGCGTAGATACTTTCACATCAATGGCACGATAACTATACCTGTCTAGCAGGAATCTGAGATATTCTGAACAATCTTGCTGGGATCGAGGGGTAAACCATGGTGGTCTGGAAGCCTCAAAGAAAATTCTAGGAGCATATGCCTCCCTCTGTTGGCGTAAGAGAAGAACAGACAAAAACTATTTAAAATACTGATAGTATTACTCTGATACCAACCAGTGAACTTCAGAGCACATTGCTCTAGAGGAATCATATGAAACATAGTACATGAACATTTAAACCACTTAATCATAGGAAGAGACACCCTTGAATTCTGTGACCGCTACATTAAGGATTATTACAATCTAGTGATTACATTTGGAGGGTCTCATTCCCCTACAAATATATCTTATCTGTATTTCCAATATAGTCAATAGGACTCCCATGGCATCATGTTTGTTCCTAAATTTTGGTATACAGATCTGGTCTTAAACATACAAGCAATGGATCCTGCAGGCAAATATCAAAAGTGTAGCGAGTATAAACCACATGTTAAGTATAATAGCAGTAACTGTCCTTGCTCACAAGCTTAAAAAAAAACATTTCCTTTCTTCAAAACATCACCAGTATTTTATAAGTACCAATTCAAGGTGATCCAGCCTCATCCGCTCCACAAGTTTATTGTTAACAAGTCAAAGACCACAAAGTGTCTTATGTCTTCCTAGCACTAGCAAAATGTTCTGAACCTTAGAATGAGCTTTAGTTCACTTGAGAATTTGAACTACACTAAAATTTGTTCTAAAAAACACTGCAGAAAGTCACAATTTATCCTAGAAAGTTGCATAAAGTCAGCTTGTACATCAAGTCAGTTCTTACTTGGATTTTTTCATTTGGCTTCTCAAAGAAACCTGTTACTGCCCACTTATAAAAATGACACAATACCAAGAAGTTCCACTTATGAAATACAGATCTCTCCAAGTCCATCCACACCACCTGAACATTTGGAGGGACTCGTTCCACTACAAATATATTTGTATTTCCAATATAGTCAAGAGGACTCCCATGGCATCATGTTTGTTCCTAAATTTTGGTATACAGATCTGGGCTTAAAAAATAGCAGATGAAGTGAACTGGCATACCTGGGTATGGGCCAAAAACGCAAAAAGATGCTGTAATTTTCTCATTAGTGAATTACACCCATTTAGATTCAGAGATAAAACATGTCTTCTGAAACTGAAAAAGACAGATAAGACATGAGTTTCCTTGGTAGATTTTGAATAACAATGCAGTTACCATTGCCGCTCAGATTATTATTTCATTTGGGGAAAAAAGCAAACATGTAACACTTCATTATCTGGATGCAAAACTACTGTACAATAGGAACTAACACTGCAAACTCCCCATTTCTTTAAACATTTAAATGTGTAAAAGTAGACTGTAGACAGATGGGTTTTTTTTCTTTTTACTCAACAGCTTCCAAATTACATACAAGAAAAGCATCACCATAAACTTGAACAGTACTCAAGGGAGCAGGGACAGTGAGGAAAAAGGGACTTGACACTGGACAGAACGATCAGGATTTTTAAGGCCTAAAATTGCAGTTTCACAGAGCTGGACTTTAGCAAAGCAATCAGTAACTGAGCTCAAAGAAACCCACTCAGTTACATCAAGCTGAGACACCCCAGGACATGTGTAAAGAAAGACTGCCACAACTGTGGTGGTTAATCTGCAATTAAAAGAGTTGCTGAGAGGAACTGTTAAAAAAGACTTACTCTGTAGCCATAAAAAGTGCCTGAATAACACTGTTCATGTAGCAAGTGTTTCCTAGATTAATTAGGCCTGTCTTCCCAGTTTCAGATTTTCCAGAAAGTCTAGATAAACAAGATGGCAAAGAACTGGATTGTGAAGTCCAGGCACTCTGATTGAGAATTAACTTAATCTTCTCTTCGGTGGGTTTGGGCATATCCTACAAGAGAAACATTTAACACACTTAAAGAAAAAACTGTATTTGTTTTTAAAATAGGAACTGTGATTTGGGAGTCTATCTTCACTTGCTTCCAATGCTTCACATGCTCTTTCAGGGTCTTGCTATCCCCAGTAGTGTACTAGATGCATCCCCTCTCTTCCCCATGACATCCACCACAGCCACCTTAGTCAAAGCTGTCTTGATTTACTCAACTCTCAAATTGCAGGAATCAGGGGCTAGTTGTCACATTTGACCTGCATATTCACAGAACCCTTGAATTACACACTTTAATAGACCCCTAAAGTATTCTCTGTTCTGCCTGAAGTATGTTCCTGCTGTCAAATCAAAAACATAAGAATGAAAGAATAGAGTCCAGAATACTTGGAATTGACTTGATAGGGGCTTTTTAAGCATGAAAACATTTAACTGCAATCCTATTGCTATAAAAATCAGGCAGCAATACCAGATATTGGGGTTTTTCTTTTTTGATTTTGTATTTTTCTCCCTTTTTTTCACTTGTTTTGGAAATATTTTTAAATTTTATTTTTCATCTTTACTGCATTATGGACTTAAATCTTTATCTAAAAAGCACCAACTTTTGCTTTGAAACAATCTTCCTTTACCCAGAGGCATGGAATACCAACTGCAGTATTAAAATGGTGTTTTAGGCTAGCCAAATGTTTTAGGCTAGCCAAAAATTAACACTATGCCAAGTATTTTTCAGAACCTACTTCTCTTCAATACTATCAGTGCTCTGAATTTGTTTTTGAAGAGTTAGAGTTTCTAGCTTGAGGTGAAACAAAATGCATAGAGTAAGCCTCACAAAAGCGTATTAATAGCTACATGAAGCTTAAAAAATTAGACTGTACTTTTAGTAAATTATCTCATTTCAGGCTTTTTAAAGGCTGCTATAATTGTATGATGGACAGTTTGAACAACTTTTCTAACATATTCTCAATACAGCTAAACTTGACCTTAGATTAGGTGGTTAGCTCTTCTCTCCTAATGGAAGTTCTAAAGAATTTATATCTATGGAAGTAGAGCTTTCATGTTTGGGAAAGCAGAACAATAACATTCCACCCTCTTAATATTCCTAATATACCTTAATAGCTTCCAGAATAGGTTCATAGAGCTCTGGAAATCCTGAATAGTGATACATCATACACTGTATCAACTCCGTCAGCTGCATCAAAAAGGCTGTACTGGAAGGTAAGCCATCTCTTTTGAAGGAGTGAACCAAACTAACCACGTGTGGGACAATCTGAATGGGAAAAACAAACAAGAAATGGTGTTACTTTCATTTTAACCCCTACAGACAGCTTTACTGCTTTACACATGCCAAACAACAGGGGATCTTTTGTTCTTAAAAGAAGAAGTGGTTGAGAAACAAAGACTTAAAAAACATACATTATTCTTATGACAACTTTCAAATATCACCATTCATTATTCAATGTTCTCTCTAGTTGACAAAGTTTTATAACCTTATAAATTTCAACAATGCATGTTAAAATCTGAAACGGTCAAGTGTCCAAAATACTCATCTTCAAAAGGATATTGACAGAAAATGCTTTGCTTTTGTGCCACGACTAACAGTGCAATAGCCTGTTCTAATTTCACAGATAATGGTTTATAAAAACAAACCTTTCAGTTTAACAGAATCTAATGCCTTGAATGTGAAACCAATTAATACAGTCACACTACTTGAGCTTACAAGACAGAAACTGGGTCACAGCTCCACCTAGTGAGGGAGCTAGGCTCAGTAAACCAAGACAGTCATTTACTTAGGAGCTAAAAAAAAAAAATAAAGAAATTAGCTTACTCTGAGGACTAATTCAGATTCATTAGTATTTTAAATTGTGTATGAATCAGAAATGTTTACTCCACCTCCTTCCCCTTCTTCAGTGCAGCTCTGTACTTTTAAATGCATGAGACACTTCTTTATATTATACTTAAAGCATCATGGAAGTTATTTCAATGCAGTCCCAAGGAATAGGGACTGTTTACCATGAACCAAAATATTTTAGACACCTGTGGCAGTTTTCAAGTGATCAAAATGGATTAACTTTGAAAGAAGTAGACAGAAAAATTTCCCATCACAAATTAGCTTACAAATTGTCTGGCAGTAAAGACATGAAATACAGAACATGAAATGTAAAAACATCATAATTTTAGGAAAGCTTATCAACTACAGGACTCCAAAAGACCAAAGTAAAAGAGGCCACATGCAACACAGTCATTTGACACTTTTTTAAATATCAGCTGTGCAATGAGAAAGTAACTCTTGAGCTCGAAGAATGAGATTTTTGTAAAGCAGGTACGAGACAATAATTTGGCACACATAGGTAGAAGAATAGAAAAAGTACAGGTTCTCAGCTCTCTCAAATTGAAAGCCGAAATTTGAACATGACACTTCAAATACATAGATAAATATCACTTCTGGCTTGAGGCCGAATTAACATTCTATACATCAGTAGATTTTAGAATTCCATAGTACACAGCATGATAAGTTCTACATCATAAGTGCATGACAGAGTGTTTTTCCTCTATAAAAAAACCCGTCATTTATGCTCACAACCCTCAAGAGGCTCCTTGAAGAGGAATGTTAACTGAGATGCAATGCAAAGTAAATTAATTTATATTTATTAAATGTGCATTTAACAACTGTTTATAATAAATGGTCTGAACATTAAAGTGAACAAGTAGTTTAAGTGCAGGAAAATATTGGATACTAAATAACAGGAGTAGCTCAAAAACTGACAGTAAAGAAAATGGTCACAAAGATCTGAAAACATAGTTAAGCAGTACTTCACGCAGCCTATGGTAGAAATTTTTGTTGTTAAAGCCAACACTTATTTCTAGAATAAGTCTTTCTCACATTTTACATTTTTCTCATGAATGTTTTTTCCCTAAGGAACAAAGAAAAGCAAAACAGTAAATGTGTAAAATGTTTATGTTTTGAGCATATTCAAGGCTACTTGGCTCTTTCCTTTACAACTTAAATTCCTATGCTAGGCCAAGGTTACAGCAATGGAGGGGAGAGAAACTTCAAATTTCTGTAATAAAAAGCAGCATAACAGGCAGAAGGCAATTACTCTGACACTAATCATAGGGTTGTGATCCCTTCAGGCCTCAGAGCCCTGATGACAGCTTGGAGAAACAGTGTGCTAGACTGTTATACTATGGTTAAATCTGAAAGACTGACATTTCACTTAAACATTAAGTTAAACACCAAGTATGAGAATAGGGAATAAACAACACATCTTGCTGTACTAATACAGACAGTCATTGTCATACCCTGTTATCACTTCAACTGGTGAACTGTGTTTTGATGAGTGGCCATTAAAAACAGTATCTGTCAGTTTGCCCTTACATACACTGAAACACGGATAGCATAGCTTTTGTGAAGTAAAGTACTTCCTGGTGTCAGGCAGCTGTCCAGGGTGACCAGGTTATAGACAGCAGATAACTGGTTATCTGTTTTCCCCAAAGAGGTGTGCTTGAAACTCTACTTGCTACCCAACTTTATCAGTAGACTTCACACCACATAAATGGATTTCCAGAAGTATACGGTCAAAGATAAGAAGGCTGCACCCAGATACTACTGCCAGAAATATGCACATACCAGGAAGAACAGTGCTCATTTACAGTTACAGATCAAGTGGCTGAACCTGGAAGTTATAAAACCTAGTAGCGGTCTGTGAGACAGAGAAGTATGATTCTGCAAACTTGAAACAGAGGAAATACAAGCACATCAATTCTGTTACTCTGGACACCTGCTTTAGAAGTTGTATGTGAATGACATTTCAAATAACTGAAAACCATTTATTTACTAACTTACCAAATGAAAAGCTTCTGGAGAATGCTGAAAACTAAGTAACATATGGGAAAGGACAGCAAGAGCACCAGGCCTCACTAGAGGAAACCAAAGTCGATTAAATACCTAATGAAAAAAACAAAAACAAAACACGTACTTATTTCAGCAAGTCTAGAAAATGAAATTCCAGTAAAAAAATAAGCAGATCTCCAAATTCACAATAATTTGAAACAGTCAGAATCACTGCATGCAGCTGAAAGCTATAGATAAATTTACATTCTCTTTGCAGAATAAGACAGTATCTACTACAATACAGAAGATGCCATTCAATTGCAAGGCAGTTTCAAATTCCTTTCTCTCTCCTTTATTTTTGAATGTTCTTTCCCAACATACCAACTCAATCTTAAGCAGAGTGACATCAATGAGGATTGTAAATTTCTGGACTGCGGCCAGTCCTTTTAGTAGTGCAATCACCCACGTTTCCACATGTTGAGCCAGAGGCCAGGACAACCAGTCAATCATTCTGAAAGATTCAAGAAAAATAAAAAGATAATGCATAAAAGCCAATATGTCACTATTTTTAATGTCAGCAAAGTTTTTATCTCTTACCCAGATACTTACACACCTAGAGATTCAGAAGTAATGGAAGAATGATTAATTTTGATTATATCTGAAGTAATCTGTAACAAATACTGATCTATTTAATACATTAAAAGTAAATACACCCTCCCCCTAAAAATACAGAAGCATGTAAAATTAAGTATAATGCCTATTATTGTTACTTTCTATTTAAGAATATGGACCCTGATTTTACAGACATTAAGCTAACACTTTTACTTTGAGGCAAAAACTTAGTAGTGAAGGTGAAAAAGTGAACCCCTCCTATACCTTTTACCCCCAATTGGACCCAAACTATTAAGTTTAAATCTTAAAACTAAGTTTTTTTCAGCTTTGAACTATGTTTCTTGAAGCCAATTACTCTGTTAAAAAGATAAAATATATTAATTTTAACTACATTTCAGCAGGTGTTCTAAGGATCTTATAATAACCATCAGCAGCCTGTGGTCTATATATGCCTTGAAAGGAAGAATTTCACTACAGCAAAGGAAAAAGGACTTCCTTGCAGAAAGCTCTTATGTTAATTAGACAAGGCCCTGAGCAATGTCTGACTTTCAAACTGGTGCTGCTATGAGCAGGACTGAGCGAGATGTCTTCCAAAAGCTTCACTCAATCTATAGCAACAGGAAGTTAGAAGTATATTTCTCAATATATTTTCTGAAAAAGCTCCTCAAAGATACATTACTTTAAGGGGCTAAATTCTAGCACACAACCAGTTACAGTCTAGTAAACAGCCGCTATCACTAATAGGCATAGTTAGCGGTTATCACTCTGAAGCAAAACTATCAACCCTTATGTTCCTCCCAGAAATTAAAAGAGCTCCAAACAGGCTGAAATAAGGGTTTCAATCCTCAGATTCCAAACTAAACAACAGTCTTTAGCAGCACCAGGCATGTATTCTGAGCATGCTGTATTACCATAAATAACCTAAATTCACAGAGTTTATAATTTGGATCTCAAAAATGTATAGCACACATTCTAAAATTTATGTATCTCAGAATTATGTACTATCTGCACATACAGCCTTCAAAGCTCTCTCTAAAATAAGGAGCCTTTAGGACAGAGAGCACAGATCTTACACAGTTTATCTTGTATTACTAGAAAAAAAACCAAAACCTAGAACCTGGGAGAAAACATGGCAAGATCATAATTATTGTCCTGAATTTTCACAAGGCTCTCATTTCCTCAACATGTCAAATTCATACATGTTTATTCTGAGCACCCTTTCCATATACTTGCTAAAATGGGGACCAAAAAACCAAGCAAAAATTGCATTTGCCTGCAAAGAATTAACCTAAAAGCAGGGCTGAACCCTTATAGTCCTATTGTCTTCACCTCCCAACAATTTGCAGGCTTGAAATTTTTCAACAGTGGCAATACCACCTGCACATAAATTTGGTTTTCTTAATTAACTTTCTATACAAATGAAGAGTATTCTATAGAGCCCTACATCAGAATCATTGTTATAAGCCATCTGATCACCACCTCTATATTCTAGCACCTTCAAGCACGCTGCCTCACAAACACCAAATGAAAAAGGA
Organism: Melopsittacus undulatus; assembly: GCF_012275295.1. NCBI lineage: Eukaryota > Metazoa > Chordata > Aves > Psittaciformes > Psittaculidae > Melopsittacus > Melopsittacus undulatus. Next base: position 63,834,496 of record NC_047533.1, read on the forward strand.
TGCTTTTTGGCGGAAGCTAGGGCTCCCCAAGCTCCATTCCTTTGCTCTGGTTACATGATGGGCAATCCTGTCTCATCTCTCATCAGTATAATTAACTACTAAACTATTCAACCTAGTTACTAATAAGACAATGGCTATACTTTCAGTATGATTAACCTTGTGAAGAGACACGTAATTTCTTGTGTAACTGATCCCATCCTTAAAATCTGATTCTGCTCTTAAAACCAAACCCAATGCTCTAGAGCAGAAACAAAAGGCAAAAGAAACAGAAACGAATCTGCAAAACATGCTTCACACTATCCTAAATAGCATCAAATCTGAGATCTAGTAGGTGAAGATTAGACACTTTGCTTATTAAATCCTCTCTGCATTGTGTTTACTTGGCTCCTGTCCTGTGGCAATCAATGACTGCATTTTTAATGCAAAGACAGATTTTAATATGGGACATGACAACCACAAATAAAACCACAAAGGATCTTTTTTTTATTTGTGTTTACCACATTAAGAGAACCTTAAAGGGGACCTTTTGCTGCATATCACCCTAAATTGAGCAGGTCTGATACCCAAGTATGTGCCTAACAAGGCTATTTCCAATATCTCTTGGTATTAAAAATTAGTATCTGTGCAACTTCAGACAGTAGCTTCTTTCACAATAGTGTCAGCCACATCAAAGAATTTCGCAGCTCACGTGCAAATTCCTCAGATTAGAAAGAGAACAAAACAATAACAGAAGATCCCCAGACTACCGGGCACACACCCACTCCCCACCTCTCCCCCCTACATAGCGGTTTTGCAGTATTTTACATTATTACCAACAGGACAAAGGGCCTGGTCACTTCAGGAGTTTTTCATAGGAACATTTTCAATTTCTCAAAGACACTTGGTTTAAAGTGAAAACAACATATTAACTATAGGCAGTCAACTTCCTCCGAGACCTCTGAATTAGACTTCTAATGCAGTCATATATCCCAGAAAACATTCGACACTGATGCTTCAGATAAGGTTTCATGAGACAGCTGAGCAGTAATATATAATATAATATAACATAAGTAATATAACATAAGAGCAGCTCAGCTGTAATGTGTGGGGTTTGTTCATCAAAAGGTTTAAAGGGAAATATTTCTTGCTACACTCTAAGACACTCTCTGTAACTGTCACTGTGTGGAACCATATTTTTTTGCGTGTGGTTGTTGTACTTTGTGAGTTATAAAGGTGAGGTCAGTTGTATTGTTGCACGGGACTGGGGGGGGAGAGGAGGCCCTGAGCCCAGTGCTGAGGTTGGAGCCAGCAACATCGAGCACACCCCTGCTGGTGAAGAGAGGGGGAGTTCCGTAGTTTGAAGTTATATCTTGTTACATGCACCACGTAAGGAACAGAGGTTCTGGTGATGGTGAGGCTGCTAACGGATGCTTCTCGAAGCTTCTGGGAGCTTCTTGAAACCTCTTGAGGATGAGACCCCAGCAACAGAGGGAAGCAATGGAAAAGCGCAACGTCAACATCCGGGCGAAAGGAGGCAGCGGGACTGGCTGAAGCCTTGAACCGAGAAGGATACAGGACAGCCTCCCAGAGACCCGGTGTGCACGTCTTGGGAGGAGCGGAAACTCCCCGGTGCACCCACCCCTGTTTTTTATCTGCTATCCCTTGCTCCATTTAATACATTTATAAATTTGTGATTTAAAATGAGATTGGCTCACTCATCGATAACAGTGATGTCAAAAAGCAAGAACTTTTTCTTATACAAGCCTATACCTAATGCAATCTCAACTGAACAGATTCAATTTATTAGTCTTCTGATTAGAGATTATTTACTAACTTATGTTTTACTTTAGACAGACTCTGTAGTGTCATGGAAGTGAGCAGTAAGAGCTCTAATTTACAGTCTTTTGATTCTCATCAGGAGACCCTGTTGTGCCCAGAGTTCTGCATCTCCTGGGAATGATGCAAGCCTTATGACAACATTGTCATTTGGTGCTCCACTTTCCAACTGCATTATCCTTTTTACAATTACTCCTCTAAGAGGAGAGTAATTGCTGCAAAGGGTTGCTAGAGGTACACAACATAAGAGTACCTACAAAAATGACAAGGGGTACCAGAAAAGTTCCATGGAACAGAACTGGAGACTCTTAAAATCAAGTATTCTGTCAAAGAATAAGGCAGGTAAGATTTCACTGTCCTTTCAAAAACAAGAGGAAAAAAAGCACCACAGGACTACTATTCAGAAAGATAACTTATTTGATAATAACGGCTCCTGTACTACCCAAACCTCAACACTGCATTACTTCCCTAAGCAGAGGCATACAGCGAAGCCATTCTAAAACTACCATTACACAATCACATTATGTTGAAACAGGTAATACCACATAAAGGTTAAAACTGCACTAACATGAAAATTAATCACCAGCACACTACTGGCAGATGTACAAATCCTTCTGAGTTTCACAGCTTCGCATTTCAGGCTGGGTACACAGCTTTGTTAAAATCTGTTCAGTTGAGCAGATTCTTTTCAAAGCTCTAAATATGTCTTATTACCCCACATTACAGTATTAACGATGCTGCTTCTCATTAATCATGTTTTCAACTGTAAACACATTTTTAGTGTGAAAACTCCTCAGCATTTCACCAAGATACACAAGTGTTACATTACATAAATGTGCATTACACTAATTCAAATGGATATAGTTAAATAATTTTAGTTGAGACTTGTTATTTTTAAACAATATAAATTTCTAACAGATTCCTGTTTAATTGCTTCACTCATTTTTCTACTCTTCAGTGCTCAATAACAGCTTCTTCGATAGGCTTTTAAATAAATAATTCCAAGACTTCAAGAACTTCATCTTTCTCCCATTGTTATTCTTCTGCATCACTAGTATTCACAGATCTGAAGATACTAACAAAGACTGAAACCTGAATCACAGCCTCTTAACAGTACTACTAATCTCAGTGTTTAGTCATGTTTAGGTTAGTAACAAGAAGCATAATATGCAATTGGTTTTACATTATTATTCTTTTATTCACAGAAAGCCACAAAAACTGTGGAGGCTGGAATGAAGACGGAAGTAAGACTGTCCCCTGTGAATCCTACTAAAAGTAATGAAGATATGTAAACCAGAAAAAAAATCCTCAAAAATAAGCAGTAAAACTCATTTCTGTCTCCTCTCTTCAGAAGAGAGAGGATGGATAAGAATCATGTGAGAGCATCACTGCTTCTAGAAAAAGCTTAAAAGTTGATCTTCTGAAAACAAGGCTTTATTTCTCAGATTGACTGTAAACCCTGCCAAGTTTCCTATTTATCCATCTCCCATAAGGTAGGGGATCTAAACATAAGGCGGTATCTAAAAGGAACAGAGCTAGCTTCCTCTTTGTTTCTACAAAGCCTTTTTCTTCATCCACCCTAGCACAGTATGAGAAAGAAGCCACATTAGCGATAATGCAACAAACTTAAACGGAAACCATACCAGTAACATTCATAACATCATCAATACACATTACCTTAACATGCTAAACAGCATAACTTTGAATACCATCTTTGTTTTTTAACTTTTTTTTTTAACCTAAATAACAACTTCAACAAAGGCAAGAATAATGAAAACAGAGACTTTTCTTCCCTTTACAATGAAATACAGTACCTGCACAGAGCTTGAGTCATACTTGCATCTTTCACATTTGGATCTGTAGTAAGGCTCCTGATGAGTACAGTAATCATCTGTAATGGTATGTGCTGCACAAGACTTGCCAGTGCAACAGAAGGTTCAAATGAAGTATCTGTAATAGTTGAACATAACATCATGTAAGAAACTAAAAAGAAAACCTCACAGAAAAAAATATGCTTTATGTTCCACCCTGCAGCTTCACCATAGTTGTAAAGTTCTGAGTGGATTCTATTATCACAAACTAAAAACAACATTTAAGAGTTTCAATGGATTAAGGTCAATGAACAGAGCAAACAAACTCCTTTCATTTTTATGCATGCAAGAAAGTGAGTCTGCCAACTTCCTCCTCCACCTGAACAGAGTGGAGAAGTAGGTTGCTTTTCTTTTTCTTTAAGAAGAAGTACCATACAATTATTTATCATTCTTGATGTTAAGCCTAGGGATCCAACACACCTGGTATTTCCCATATCCTCTCTCAGCAACTACTTGCTAACCATACCAGTTATTGGGAAATACAGTATTAGGATGTGAAGTTTCCCAGATGCCTCAACAGCAAAGCTACTTCCCAGTGGGACGTTACACGATACTTCACAGATGTCTGAGGTCAGAAAGGACCTATTTACAATCACACCTACATTACCAAAGCAGGTGAATCCTTCCCACAATACCCAAGCTCTATGTATTTCTTACACACACCCCAGTTCCATAGACTATGCAGTTCCAAGAGGCAAAATCTCCCTCGGGAGGGAGCAAGGAAGGAGGAAGAGTAGCTTCTGACACCAAGAGTTTTAGTTTTTCCTAACAGAACACCCCAAACATTGTTCCTGTGTATCACAGTATTGCAACAAGAGGTGGGCTTGTTTTTTCTGTTTCTATAGGAACTAAATTATCCTACTCTGCAGCTAAATAAATCACCATCTCCCCTCTAGCTTTTCTTCTGGGGGGCTTTGCTTCTGGCACGGGCAAAAGTTGCCCTTTACTACCTGGGCAAGGAAATAACGGGTCCTAGGCGATGCCTGCAAAGCTACCCGATGCTAGCGGTTGGGCTCTTCCCTCTGACAAACCTACCACTCTCCTCAGGTGCCCCCGTTACTCTGCGCCTCTCCCGCCCCCTTTATCCCCCGGGGCCCCATCGGGCGGCGCTCACCGGCGGCAGAGATGATGGCGAAGAGCTCCTGCAGGGAAGGCAGCAGCGTGTCGGGTTCGGCTTTCCAGACACTGCGCAGAAGCCCGCTGACCTGGGTCACCTGCGAGACGTAGAGGCGCAGCTCGGGCTCCCGGGTGCCTTGGCTCTGGAAATGGGCGATGCTGCGCACAAGTTGCTGGCAGAAGGCGAGCGAGAGCTTCCTGCCGCGGGGCAGACACTGCGGAAAGTCGCCCAGCAGCTGGCAGAGGCGGGCGCAGAGCGGCGGCGGCGGCCGCTCGCACACCAGACGCAGCGCCTCCACCTGCAGCAGCTCGAAGAGCTCTAGCACCGAGGGGCAACTCATGATAAGGCGCAGCCCCGCCTGGATGTAGTCAAGGATGGCGGGGTCGCGGTTGCTCAGCTCGCCGTAGCCGCGCTGCAGCAGGCCAAGGACGAGCCCGCGGTTGAAGAAGGCCTCGAACTCGTCGCGGTGGTAGCGACCATAGGCCTCCAGCACCTGCCGCCCCACCTGCCGCTGGAAGGGGTCGAGGCCCTGCAGCACCAGCCGGGTGCTGAGGGCGAACATAGCGCGGCACTGCGCCTGGCTCAGCGGCGTCTCCGCCGACTCCACCACCCGCCGCACAATCACCCGCTTTAGCGGCAGCGGGTGAGACGAGCTCACCAGCCCCTCCAGGATCTTGTCCATGGCGGGTGCTCCGGGCACATCGGCCGAGCGCCGGCGGGCCGGCCCAGGCCTCAGCGGAGGCCGCCGCCTCCCCGCGGCCCTTCCTCCTCCCCTCCGCGCTATGCCGCCCAGGCAGCGGCAGCCGCCGCTCCCGCGCCCTCCCCTTGCTCCGTCTCGTCGGCCCCTCACCCGGGCGGCGGCGGCGGCGGCAGCCCCAGCCCCGCGCCCCAGCCCCGCTCCCCCGCCCCCGGCTGAGGCAGCCCCGCGGCCCCGAGGGCGACCGCTCAACGCTTCCCCGCTGACCCGGAAGCTGAGCGGCACAAACAGGAAGCCGGTTTGCCGGCCCGAGCGTGCGTCGTGCACGCGCCGAGCGGCCACCCCACGCCCGCCTCCTTGCTGGGGCACCGGCCAATGGGGAGGGAGGAGGGGGCGAGGCGGGCATGGCGGGAGGTCCGCTGAGGTGAGGGGCTGGCAGGTTTTGCAGGCGTGGAGAGCTCATGCGTACAGTTTAATACCGGTGTGTGCTGTTCGGCTGCTGGTTTCTCCGCCGCGCACGTTACGTCTCGCCAGCCACCTCGCCCTTCAGTTGTAGTCATGGGATTACCCAGCTGTGGTGAGGCCATGTGCAGGCTTATCCCGCCTTCAGTCCGCGTACAGAGGCCCTTTTCTGCTGTGACTGGCGTTGGTTGCTTTATCTATCACACATTCTGGCCTATAAATCTACTTGTAACCAGCAGCGCTTACTTGGAGAAGCCTTTGCTTTTTAACAGCTGTGAGAATGTTCCCGTCTTTATTTAAGGAACATTGCCTTTTTCCTTGTTTTGCTCTAGATAGCTTTAGTTTCCGATACTCAAATTGTATTAGTATACCATGTTTTTTCATACCAGAATTTATTTCTAGCGATAGAGAGTTATGTAACTTCCAAGGACCAAGAACTATGTAACAAGAAAGATCACAAAATCGGCACTATGCAAACCAGAAACCAAACTCCACTTCCTTAGACACCTGAAATTCTTCAGGCCAGGTCATCATCCCACAGACCGGGTGTGCTGGCAAAGCCCTCGCTGTGGTGCTCTTGTTTCTCAATGCAAACAACTTCATTGTATGTGGTTGACTAATACCTGTAATTCAGTGTCAGGAATTTATGGGAAATGAGCATAAGTAAGCCCTGGTAATATCTGGTGTGTAACAAGTGCAGCAGAAGCAAATGTGAAAGAGCTGGAATGGTCACCTGAAAAGCTGGAGATGTACAGATGGCTTGCAGGCACGTGAAGAGGCAGGAAATGCAGATAGCATGTGTAGGTCTAGATTAGCAACATCACAGCTCCTCTGACCTGGGAGATCAAAGGTTTGAGCAGGTTTTTGTTGCTTTGTCCTTCCTTTACCTAGCATTATGGATAGGAGGGGAGGCTGTGCCAGCTGCTTGGGATGTGAGAACAGTCTTCCCGATAGCTGGGGAATATTCTGTCTAGCAGCTTGGTCACAGCTATTCTGCACAGATAAAGCAATTTCTCAAAAAAGGAAGCAAAAAGGTCTGAATATCTGTGGTCCTGAGAAAAACTAAAATTAATATTTGAAGCTCTATAGTTGGGGGGATGGTTAGCCACCTCCAAATAAGATTTGGAAATAATATTCTTACTTGCATCCACATGACCAAGTATGCAAACTTCTTATTTAATGAGCTTATGTCAAGTAATAGAACTAGCAATGAAAACCGACTGGTTAAGAGTTATGGTGAGTGGCTGAGTCATTGTGTATGCTTATGACCTCAGAGCTAAGAATAACCTGAACTGTGGGGATGATCCTAATTACAACCTTACGATTAGATATGCAATTATCAATATATACTTATGTGCTAAATTCTGGAACACAGACTGTTCCTCTGTTTTCAGTGAAATCTAATTCCTATATACAGATATATTACTAAACTGTGACAAAATGAAAAATAAGTGAATTCTTCAGAGCATAAAATATAAAATCTTTTGTTTGAAAAAGTAAGGGAAAAAAACAGTTGTGTTTCATCAAAAACAAAGATTATTGGCAAATCTGAACAATAATTACTCTTCCTGTGAAACAGCATAAATAGCATCAGAAGGTTAACCATGGTGGCATCTCATTAATGACTCAGGAACCTTAAAGACAGTAAGGCAGAAAGGAGACCTTTTACTAAGAATGTTGGATTAAAGATGCCCAGTCAGCCTACATACATTTTATACTTAGTGACTGAGATGACTGCTTTCTAGGAGAACATTTTTTAGGTAAGGGGACCATCCTGCAGGCCCATCCTAAGGGCTAGTGAGGCTCTAGATCAGCATCTGCTCATTTCTTATGCCACCCACATGAGCAAGTCTAATGTGCTGGACTTCCTGCTGATGTACAGAGATATCCACATTGCATATACAGTGAATCAGCCTCCCTGAGAGGTAGGGTCCCCATGTATCTGCAGTAGGTTCAGGGCATCTGACATCGAGCGTCCTGTGGCTTGGCTGCGTGGTTGGGTAACTGCTAAATGTAGTGCAAGCTGGGCAACACGAGCCCAGGGAACATGGCAAGCAGGCCTTCCTTTTTGGTTACAGTTTGCTGTTAGATCAGTTTCAATGTAACATGAAACTGCTCTGTGAGTCAGGAGCTTCTGAGCGCTAATCATGGCTCTGATATCAACTCCATCGGCGGCTGCAAGCAGCTTGCTTAACTACAGGGTCAGTATCTGTCACGTATAAAAAAGTAGTAGCTAGGTACTTGAGAGCACTGCAAAGTTCGATTAGATAATGTTTACCAAGTATTAATTTAGTTTTCAAAGTGCTGTTTAAAAATGCCTGAATGTTGAGTCATCATGTTCTAGTTGTACACTGTCAGGTGTCCCAAAAGTTTATTCATCCAGTAAACAAGACATCAAAAAGTCAACATAGCAGAGCATGTGGTTCCAGTGAAACCTGGGATGCAATTATTTATTTATATTCACAATGCAGTTATCATGATGCAACCATTTATTTTTGAAGAAAGAAGCCTTGATTTGAAAGAGCTGCTTTGTCTCCTGTGGATACTATCTTTCATGATTCGGTCTTGCATATGTAAGATATATGTATTTGTGGTTTCAAGGAGCAACATCTGCCTAAATATGACTCTATTTCTAATTCTGTATTGGTTTTCCTCTATTGTAACAGGAAGATATTGCAGAGATTGCATTCAGTATTGAAAAGACCTGTGTAGTAATTGCTGTGAAAATGAGGGGCATCTGTAGCTTTAGCCACACAGCTATTAACTGTTGTTAGGGGCAGTGGTGGTGGGAGATCTAGGTACTTCTCAGCATTTGTGTGGCAATAATATGTCAGGGTATTAGGTTGAAACACTAGAAAGTTTAAGGAGATTCGGGCCTCTCTTGCCATTAAAAGACATACAGTGTGGACTGTGGGGCCAGAAAGTTCATATTTTAAAAGACAGACTTATCCATGTGAGATAAATTGATAGACTCACATCCGCCACTGAAAATTTCCAGGAATAAGAAGCGTCTCTATAGTTCAGCATGGCTCAGATTTCTTTTGGCTGAAATACTGTCTTTAGATTCAGGCTTCTTTACTAGGTATATCTGCCTTCTTTACTAAGTACTAAGTACTCAGTACTTTACTAAGTCTCAGTAAGGGGCTTAGCTGGTCTGCTATGGTGAGTGTATTTTGTGTTTCATCCTTTTACTCAAAAGGATAACTGGCCAATCTTTGTGCATTACCTTTCTCTCAGATCTCTATTACATGAATAAACAAAATTGCTTGTTACCAAATATACCATTTTCACTGCTGCCTATCTCATTGCACACCCTAATGAAAGTGAATGTACTAGCTATAGTGAAACAATGGTGGTTAGACTGGTATTTGGACAATTGGAAACTTAGCTGTGTGTTAACACTATCCCTGATTGTTTTTCACTTACGTCTTTGTGAAATTTAGAATTACATCAGTGAAGTTCCTACAGAGATCAGGAAGGTTTAAGGTACCTTGACATTCACAGCAACTACCCAGAGGCTATGTATATGCCAACGACTTACATTTCACTGGCAAGATGTGCATAACTTCTCAAAAACCTGGCAGTCTAAAAAGCAAATTTTTGGGGGATCCATATCTCTTCCTTCTCTTGCACTGCACAAAACATTCACAGTAAATGTCCCAGATTTCAAAGTCAACATAAACCGTATCATGTTTAGGATGCATAAGGCTAGATATTTAAATACGGAGAATCAAACTAAGTTACGCCAAACCCACTTGAATTTGTGCAATTCTTTATCTGTTTTGGTTGTGCAAGTGCGTATTTTGCATGCATACATTTGCAATACAAATGCAGCATGAGTGTGTTCGTATGAAAATGTGGCATTATGTAGGAATTTATATGCAATGATACATACTATTTTCAGGAAAAAAAATTTGTAATGGTGATTATCTCTTTCAAGTATAGGCTGATTTTAAAACAAGAAAAGCTGTACCTATATGAAGAGCTTCCTTTGATAAATGATACATTTGATTAAATTTGGATACCTGCTGAGGAAATAGTCTGTTTATAGAAATAGAGTTATATGTCTGCCCAGCTATCTGACAGAAAGTAATAAAAGTAGATTGCCTGCAAGGTCATCTGTAACTCAGAATGAGACAGAATATGGACTGTGGAAGTCAGCTGTAAGGCTGTCACAGAGAACAATGCATACTTCACTGAATCTGCCCCAAAAGATGTGTCAGATATCACACCTTTCTCTAGAAAAAAAAGATTCAGTAGGTGAAAAAAATATTAAGCATTGTACTTCACTGCATATCATGCACATCTGACTTAACAGGTTTTTCACTATGTGATGTTTCTGGAATTTTGGTGAAATGTTTGCAAGTTGCACATGCATCCAAATATATATTCTAATTTGTGAAATTATGACAGTACACTTCATTTGAAAAAGTAGCAGGGTTAGCTTAAGTTAGACTGCTGTTGCTTTTATAAGTTTTTAATGAGACACTAGGCAGAACCAGTACTGAAATCCTTACAGGCATTGGCTGACACTTACAATGCCTGCTGTTTAATGAAGGAGTAAATTGTATCATAAATCTCCTATTTTTATTGCCATTTCTTCATATGAGGAGTGCAAATCATCTTTCAGACTTACAAATTTGTGCTGCCTCCCTTTTCATATATTATCCATGTGTATTGTAAAGGATACTGTAGAATGTAATTTGTCTAAGACCAAATATCAAAGAAGTTAATGCTATCAGATCTTCTGGATATATACTTTATGGATGACATTTGAAGGAATAACTGAGGACCAAATGAGCATTACCATTAAAAGAAAAAGAAAAGAATATGTGGGGAATGGGGCGGGGGGGGGGGCGCGGCATGTTGAATTTCACAGAACAAAAAGTTTGTCTCTCAGAGATATGACCATGACTTGATTGGTGTGTGTACCTTGAAAGAGGTGCTTCGGCTTATTAGAGCCTGGGGATTTGCCAATACTGAAAGATTTATACATCCTGTGAGGTATTAAGCATGTCTCTATACCTTTTCTAGTTGTCCTCTTACATTTACAACAGTTTTTTCACTAACCCAGCATTTTGGCTTGTATGAAATACTTTGCTGTGGGCTAAGAAAAGAAAATGTTCCAGTATGTGACTGATAATGTGTCACAAAAGAAGCCTTGTGTTTTTTGAGTTAACTGCTATAATGCTCAACTGGTCATCATTGCCTGAGACTGCGGCTCAACTGAAATGTGCATACTCCTCCTAAGGGAAGTAATCCACGGTGCCTTGCATCTTGCTTCATGTCTTGTTTTGCCTTGTGTTTGCTACAGCATGTAGGATCTATGAACCATTTTTAAACTGATATTTTAGTGTTTTTCGTTTCTTAGGTTTTGGTTTTGTTTGTTCATTTTTTTTTTTGGGGGGGGGGGGGGGGAAGAGGTGTGGTGGTGTTTTATCCATAAACAGAGTCTAAATTTTGTCTTATTTCTGTAGTGCTCTCATTACCTGCTCAGACTTCACATATTTTATGAACTATATGACTGGCTTTGTTCTGATTATTTTGACAAAGTTTAATCATTGGTTTCCTCAGGATCTGAGAATATTGTCCTAGGTCATAACTGTAATTCTTCTATCTCCACTTAAGCCTTCAAAAGTCCAAAGATGGGTTTTCAATTGTAGATCAGTCACAAACTTCACTCAGCATTTCGGTTTTAGTGTCTGTATAAAAATGTACTGCTGGGACCCCAAGGCAAAGTTCAGATGTCTACAATTTCACCATTACCTCTTTTCTTACTCTTGACTCTTTCCTGGCAGCTAGTTGCTTACAGCTGTGAAACAAGTCATTGCTTATTTATGTTTCTTCTTAAGAGTGTGTCCATGCTCCTAAATCCTAATTCAGTATTTCCTTGGTTATGCTCCCAGTACTCTGAATTATTCAGTAAACACTCTGTGTCAAAAATGTCTGACAGAGGGCCTTTTCATCCTTAGTCATTATTCTGACTGCATGTAACCTACATTGCATTGTGGAGATACCCAGTTTAGGTTCAACTTGAGCAGGTGTGTCTGCACCCTGCCTCAAATAATAAGCAATGCAACCTTTTAATTCATAGGGGCACAGCTGCTGCTTCTGGCACTGGAGGTGACTGCCACTTGTTTTAAGTATCTCTGTTATATGCTTTAATGCTTTGTGGGGTTGATTGGTTCTTCATTACCCAAAGAAAGTCGGCTTCATCATGTCAAATTGGCTTTCAAAGTATACCTGGAGTGTCAAAGCATTACATCTCTGAAATTTCTGCCTCCTGTCAAAACCAAGTGAAATCAGCCATTTTATTCTAATGCTTATGATGAGCAAGAGGAAGACAGATACATGAATGTGAGTCCATACACCTTTTTTCCTTGCAACCCTAAGAAAAGGTATCTAACTTGACCTCAAGGAATAGTGAAACACCCAGTAACGTACTGTGGAACAAGGAACACAGCAGCTTTAGACAATATCAATAGACAGTAACTAAAATGTAGTTTATGCAAGCATGTTACTGAAACAGAAGTCAGATGCAGAACCACCAGCACAGATCCTCCAAAATTTGGGATAGCATAAGAAATAAGGGGAGACCTTATAGCAGCCTTCTATTACATAAAGGGAGCCTATAAGAAATCTGGAGAGGGACTTTTTACAAGGGCATATAGTGATGGGACAATGGGGAATGGTTTTAAACTGGCAGAGGAGAGATTTAGTTTAGATATTAGGAAGAAGTTCTTCCCTTTGAGGGTGGTGAGGCCCTGGCACAGGTTGCCCAGAGAAGCTGTGGCTGCCCCATCGCTGTCAGTGTTCAAGGCCAGGTTGAGTGGGGCTTTGGGCAACTTTGTCTAGATGAAGGTGCCCCTGCCCATGGCAGAAGGTTGGAACTAAGTGATCTTTAAGGTCCCTTACAACCCAAACCATTCCATGATATGATTCTATGAATGCATTATGTTATTCTTTCACAGATCCTCAGAGATTTCACACTTAAGTGAGCAGATCACAAGGAGTAATATAGCCCTAAGACACAGTGTAGTCACACTGGTAATCAGAATCTACAATTAGTTCCTAACTTCTGCCAGAAATGTCAGTGCAGTTCAATGATTTTTTTTTGGAAGAGTTTGCCCAGCTACTATTTCATTGACCTATTAGATTATGGGGTCTTTGAGGATTTGGGTCTTTTTCTTTTTTGAATTCAGCTCCGATATTTGAATCCCTGGAAGAATTCTTAGCAACAAAGTAATATATCTAATTTAGATTATTTTGGTTTAGAATCTGTGATAATATTCCAAAATAAGCCTGTTTATCTATATTTTGACACTTTTTGTGGTGTTGCACATACTAATTCAAATGCATAACAACAAAAGGAATTGTAGCAGGTTTTTTTATTTGAATAGCTGAATTCTGTAGTATAAATTTAGATCACTAAGGAAATTTTCTGTAGCTTAGGCTTACTTAAGATCCATGAAGAAAAGAATTGTGTGGTATAGAAAAACAACGCAGGGTCAGATGTGTACTCTGAAATGTGAAATAGTGTAAACACATTTTCATTTGGATTCCATTTTAAATTTAAGCACAGATGGAGCCTGTGATAATTCGATAGTGGTGGTATTTTGTCTTAAACCAGGATCTGACATGTTCTTCACTTTACAGTAGCTGCTGAAGAGAGCTTAGGTTAATGTGTAAAATAATTGGTTCTCTGAACAGTTGGGCACAGTCTCAATCAGTTCCCGTTTCAGTATCAGATTTCTTGTAATCAGAGGGAAATGTAGTCTTTTTCTGATGCTCTGTATGCACTGAAATTAGTTAGAAAGAAAGTGTTTGGAACAGTGCAGCATAGAAGCAAATGTTCAATTTTATAAATAACATATGATTAGACAAATACACTAAACTTGTAGAGCTTATTTATATTGAATCATGTGTCAGGGTGTTCTGTGGACTTTTATGCTCTTATTTCAGTGATCTCATTCTTCTGGGAAAGGACCTATTTAAAGTAAAACTTCATTTCACGCAAGGCATAAATACATAAAAATACATAAAAATAGTTATTTTTCTTTACTGAAGGCAAAATTGTCTACTACTTATTACCTACAATATGAAAAAAATGAAAATGCATTACTCATGGCCCAAAACATTTAAAAAACATGAGGCAGATTGAGCCCCATCTTTTTGAAAATCATATGGTATATACTGACAGCTTGATACAGAACATACCCAAATAAGAAGTTGAATACTTTTTTCCCTGTAGTTGTTGCATGTTTTTCAGTATCTTCATTTTCCTAGAACGATTTAAAGGCAATGAATCACAGAAGGTTTATAGTGTCATAAACTATCGTAGGAAATTTTGGATATCAGAGAAGAAAATTATTTCTTTATTAAGTGGCTATAAATTGCTTTTGGCTTGTTAATGCTTTTTAGCTTAATGTAAATCAGACACCTAAGATATACATGGAGTGTTCTTTCTGACAAAAAGTATTGCCTATTCAGTTTTTCAACAAAGATCTGGCTTAGGTCTGTCCCCTTGGGAGGGCTCAAAGGTACTTGATACTCTTGTCATCCCCTTAGGCCAGTCACCTTCCAGTCTGGCCGCTCACCAGTCAGAACTTCAGTCTGACGTAAGGTTTTTTGTCTCATGTTGTTTCTTGCAGTGCATCTTATAATTGTAAGAATAACAGCTTCCTAGCTCTTGCTCGCTTTCTGAGTTTGCTTCAAGTATTCACCTGCAGTGCATCTGTATTTACGCTAATGCTGGAGAAGTATCTTCTCAGAGTAGGTCAAGGCTTGGAAAACTTCTGCCTCTAAGGGCAATGTCTGATTGCACAGAGCACTCAAATTCTTGTTTCCCATCAGTATGAGACAGGTTCCCTTCAAAACTGAACCATGACCAATGAACATCCTCATGTCCTGCAACCCATCATGATAAGAAGATGGTTTAGGCAGCTGACATACTTCTGTTCAAGCAGTGCTGTCAAACCATCCATCCTGGCTTGAATGTGCTCTCTTGGGTACTTGTGAGTTCTGCTTTCAACCAACACTCCACAAATACCAATGCTTTTGAAGCTAAGAGGTCTTTAATACTTGGTCATTTAAAGTCTGTCATTCCTACTGTCTCTAGAGCTCTTGCAAAAGATTGTGGCCTACACTTGCTTGTGAAATAGATATGTCTGATAGAAGGTCTAAATGTTTCACCGAAGGCCACAAATGATTTTACAGTACCTGGAACTCTAAGAGAATTATGCCTAACATTAGCTGGTAAAGCAATTTGGTTTTGTTCATATTATAATTTGTCTGTGTTTTAGAAGTGGATCAAGAGGACAAGAAATGAGACCCCGTGCTTTCAGAGTGCTTTATGCATATCAGCCTTACTAAAAGCCAATAGGATGCATGTTCTAATATGACTCAGGTGCTTTTGAAAATCCTCCTCTGTAAACACTTAACATTTTTCCTGATGAAGCTCAGTCTCACATACCCTCATAAATAGCTGCAAAACCACATCATTCCCTTTTCATGACTCTGCCAAACTCTGTCTTGATGTGATACATACAGAAGAGCTTCGGTTTTCTTTCTGTGATAAATCTTTTGTTTTTATTGGCCTTGATTGTCTTGTTATTACCTCCATGCTCCATCTATTTGTTATCTCTTCTCTCTTGGCTCATATTTGCATTGGCAGTTTTCAAGAACTGGACGATTCTTTCCATTTTGTGCTTTTACAGCATGTGCTAGGGCATGGCTTGATTCACAGTGAACATTTCCAGCAATGACAAAATAATAATGCACTAATTTTGCACAGCAGGGAAAAAGTAAGCAATATTGCATGAACATAGGTTTGTCTGGCAATGTATAAGTAGGGAACCCCAACCACAGAGGGACTTGCCACTGCCATGCTAAGAAGAGCTTCAGAATGGGGTGAAGATTACCAAAGTCTTGTTCATACTTTTGCTTTAGGGTGCAGGCTCATCTCCTGACAGTAAGATTGCAGAGGACATGCCATGAAAAGATGTTTCATTACAGCGGAATTATGTAGCATTGGAAATAAGTATAAATAGGGGTGTCTAAATAAAAAAGAGTTGGGATTCATCTGGAAAGAATGAAGTGGAACTGATTTTTGCTTCATTTGGATAGTTAAAATAGGAAAAAGATAACCATTATAGTGACAGTGACACACTTGCTAGCACAATAGAAATAATCAGGATTCCAGTTTAATGAGATGTTATAGAACGTGAGAATATTTTGAAGTGCTAATGAAAAAGAAGTGTTATGAGTGGTAGAAAATGGTAATTGGTAGATAGTAACGCATTTAAGGAATACTGACAGTTTCATATGAAAAAGCATTGTAAGAATGTTGATTAGCTTAACTGGGACAGGAAAGATTTACAGAAAGAAGGGATTCAAAAGAAGAGCAGCCTTACTCTTGTCCTTGAAAAGCATTGTTTAGTATTAATTAAACGGAAGCAGGATTAAACTTAGGTCCTGCTTAATAGTACAGCTTCTTTTATGTGCAGCATTAATTCATTTCATGTCCATGTAGTCAACAAAATATCTTCTGCATGGCATTGACCACACAAGTGAGTGATAGATGAGCGTAATATCACAAAACATTTGGAATAATTACTAATTGTAGATCACTTTACATTATACCTCAAAGACTGCATGAATAAACTGTTCATATCCCAGCTGTTGGTTTACATTGTCCTCTCTGCATGCTAGGTGATGTGGGGCAGGAGCTCAGGGAATGTACCTTCAGTTCTCATTTGCTGTAGCCACTAGCATATTTAATCTTCTTTTTCATATGAAACTCAGAATTATGTAATATTATGTTTCTGGCATGGCTTTGTGCATCATATTTATCTCGATAATGAGACAGTCCTACTGGCATGAGCCTTCAGTAACTAACACAACTGGATCCTGTTTTGGGCTGATTGAGTGTGATCTGGGTCTTAAACTGCCAGTTACAACCTGCCCTCTGCTCTGAGTGGCTGCTGTGCCTTCCCCAGTTTCAGCAGGATTAAATTAATGTCTTTATTAAGTGAGCTCTACAATCCCAGTTCTGGATCTAGAGCAATAGCAATAACCTGCTTTCTCAACAGGCCCCCCAAAAAGCATACCAATAACCATGAAATCTTCTTTATCTTTTGGGGAAGACAGTAAGAATCCAGCCATCCTGGCTTTGGATGGGAAATGACAGGTGACATTTTTTTTTGTTTTTTACTAGACCTTATTTATTATACTGAAGATACTTTTAAGGAATACATTTAACATAATATTAAATTTTATTTATTCAGAACCATCTAACACCATTGTCCAAATACCTTATCTTGCTTGTCAGTAACATAATTAAGCTCATAACACTGAAATAAATTACCAGATTCATCCTAATTATTATTCTCTGATTTGTCAGCTGAAGTTAGACCACATTTAATGGTAACACAATGTAAAATCGGACATGCTGGGAATATATAACGTATTTCTGAAGGGTATGATGATAATCAGATTCGTCTAGACATGTAAAACATATTTTTGGTGCTGTGAATTGTTCCATTTAATTTCATGAGTCTTTGAAACTCATGATAATTTAACTGAGATGTAGTGTGGAAATTAGAAATCGTAATATTCACAAAGTTTTTAGCAGCCTAAAGCCACTGCCATCTTGAAATAATAAGGCCACATCACCATGTGCTGTAAATAGTGCATTATTTCCAGTATTTAATGTATTCACTAAGCTTTTTACTTAATGCAGGCACTTGTCTGTCTGAGGAGGAATAAATTTAGACATGAACCAATATAGTGTATCAACTTGTTACTAAATGGCATTCTTTTCTCTCCTGATAGCCATGCAGCTGTGAGCTTTTTCAGTTCATTACACTTCTCTTGTTCTGATGCAGCACATTCCGGCTGCAGCGGGAATTGGCACTTACACACAATCCCTCTTCCAATGTGGTTGAGGAGTAGCGGAGCAGGTCAGGATATCCTTGATTTTCCATCATAGGTCTGCTCAGTAGGAAAACAGTGTTGGCAAAAACAGCACTGGTCAGCTGGTCACATGTTTAAAGGTTGCAAAATGAGAAGTACCACAATGCTAGTTTTCAAGCTGGTCAGTGGTGATGCCCCTCCTGCAGTCAGATGTCTGCCTGTTGCTGCCACTTCAAAGACATGAAAACCTGCTGGTTTTCATAGCTGTCTCTTCAGCTCCCCTTGCTTTCCCCCAGCGTCTGCTTTACAAGCATCTGGCAGAAAAAGGCCTCTGCAGATGAATGTGTTCATCTGAAGCACTGATGACATTTCATTTTTCAGTTTGAATTTGAAGATTCTCCACACCTCATTTCTCCAAGTGGAAAGAGAAGCTTGCCTTTCTGTCTTTCTTCTCCCTACCCTTCCAGTCCCTAATGTGCCCTGCAGACTGTCCATAGACAATATAACAAAACGTGGGCAGGCATGGGAGACCTGGATGTGCTCTGAGCACAGGCATGTGAAGCTGAGGGCAGCCTGTTTCCACTGTCCCATCTCTATCATCAGTTTGTCTGTTTTCACCATCAGCCTCCACAGGAGCAGTGGCCAACTGGGAAAGGTGGACTGTTTCATGGGAAGGACAGCCCCTGTCCCAGCAATGCATCTGGGCTGGGCTCCCTCACAGTTGCCCTGCTCTTGGCTGGGGTGGTGGTACAGGCTCTGGCTGCTAGACTTTGCCTTGATGGACCCTGTGTGGGTACCCACGACTGCTCCCAGCTGCCATTCGTAAAGGAGCAGCTAGCTCTTGCTGCACTCAAAAAGAGCCACCTGGAGAATAAAGGCTTGGGAATCATGGTGACATTAAAAAATAAATAAATCAATCATTGAAAGATATGCTCCTGTTTTGTTTTCTTTTTTTTTCTCCTCCCAGGAGAAAATTACAACAACCTGCTTATTCAGCTTGGCTGTATTAATGTAACTGTTTTTTGCTGCTAATAATACTTACAGGAAAAGATTACCTAAAGAAAATAGAATTTGTCTTCCTTTTAAAAGTGTGGCTTGCAAAATTTTGGTGTGTGAAATCCAGTTCTACCTGGGAGCTGTCTCACATCCCTGTGCAAAATAAGTCCATCATGGAAGTGGAATTAAAAGTCAGGAGCAAAAGGAATGACCTAGAAGCCATAAGGGAGACAACACAGGAATTAACTGGGGAAAGCTCCAAACAGTCTAATCTTCTGGGGGTGACTGTCAGAAGGGTTTTTCAGTAGGCTCCTCTGCTTGGCAGTGCTATCACCAGGAGACCTCTCTAGGGGTCTGAATGCCAACCTGTCAAGCCAGAGTGCATGAGCAGGAAAGACTGGGAGGCAGGAGGTGAAGAGGTTCCAGCTGTCTTTCCTCAGTTAAAAAGTAAACTGTACAAAGGGGGCAGTTAATTTATTCTAGAAAGGTAAAATATCTCTGTAGGAAAAGAAGGAGAGAATCTTTTAGGCAAGACTGGAATGGTTGTTTCTCAAAGAAAGATGAAAATCCTAAAAGATGATGGAAAACAATCTGAGCTTTTGACAGTCTGGGCTTGAGCACTTGTAGTACATTGTGGGATAAATGACTCTCTCAGACTGTAGACAGTCTCCAAGTACTGAAAGACAGTTTGTTCTCTGCAGGGATGGAGAAGAGAGGGAGTGTTCCTCTGCATCTGGGGTTTCTCAGCATTGAGTCTAGCTGTACCTCTGCTCAACAAATCTTGCAGAAGACCTGGCATAGCCAAAGCTAAGGCACACACAATGTGTCTTCCCCTTCTGTCCCTGTGTGCATGCACAGGTGTCAAGGTCATTGTGTAGGGTGAAAAAAGCCTGAGTAGAAACTCGCACTTGTCAACTGTCTTCCTTTAGCAGTACCTCGGTTTGTTCACCTGCCTGACTGCTTGCTTGTGGGATGCTGCTAAAAATGGTAGTCCCGTCTCTTCTTATGAATATTTCAGCACAGAAGGTTTGAAGATCCAGGCGTTTTTATTGTGAAGTTAGCAGCTGCCAGCTTGAATGTACAGTGCCAAATAGCAGTTCCCCACATCAGACACCATATGTGAGCCTTATTCTGAGAGCGGGGTTAGAGGAGAGTGCAAATAGTTTTCCCTCAGTTGACAGGAAAACTTAGGAGCTTGAGGTAGCTCTCCAGGGAACTGACCATTATTCCATGGGGAATACTGGTAGACCTCAGCATTATTGTCAAAATCACTTTAAGCTGTTGCTACTCTCTTGAGATAAATCTGAAATGTCAACTTAGAAACAAGGAAAAAGTTTTCCTTGTTTCTGCAGGAGGTCCTGAACTGAAGTATTCTTCATACTTGCTGGATGCAGAATCATCTCTGCAGTATAAGAAGAAATTAGGCTCCTTTTCTTTCAGTTATACTGTTATAACACCTTACTCTGGTGTTCATATGGAAATATATTAGTAATGGAAAGTGCAGTTATAAAATCTCGAGTTGGTGCATGAATAAAGCTGTCAAACAAGACAAAGTGCTAATAAAATCTTAAACAACTTGGGGAATATTACCATAACACCACCAAATGAAGAGCAAGTCATACATAACAAAAATACAGTAATGCAATAAAAATAACTAGAGTTAAGTGTGACTTAATTAAAGCCGTTTCCCTTGATGTCATTTGATTATGCTGTCATTCCACTAGGGGTCAAATTCATCCCTGGAGTGACTTCAAGAGAGCACTAACAGGTGGATTTTTGCCTTTGATTAGGGCTACTCAGAAGTTTACATCACACTGCTTCTGAAGAAGTTCTGAGCACCTTCTTTTGTCAGTTGTGTAAACCTGAGCTGGAATTTTTCAGTTATTCTTAACACTGTGTTCCTGCATGTCCGTCCTTCTTCTGCTTCTGTCCTTGAATGTTTTGTAATGGTACCAACACTCCTATAGAAACAGAGAAGTTCGCTTAAATCCTGGCAGTAGAGGCCTCCTAGTACCTGGAGTATACTCACATCAGCACTTGGGGCTGTACCATGGCTCATTTAGATACACTGAGTACATCCACATCAGCACAAGCATTATGTTAGTACAGATCATTAGAAGAAAATTTCCTGCCAGTTGTCCTTACGCAGTGTGCTTGGGCTCACAGCACAAAAAGCAGTACTGTGGACCTTTGCAGGGTCAGGACCATTGGCAGAGCATTACATTAATGAGCTACCAGAGCTAAAGACTGCTTAATGAGTACACTTGAGATAAAACGCATGGGAGATTGATCAGAAATCAATAAGCCATTTTTATTTAACTGCAACCTTTGTTTGCTACTAAACAGCTTCCCAACTATTTCATAACTATGGAAATGAGCATTTTCAGTGCTGCCCCAGGGTGTATTAGCTACAGTCAGGGGTCTGCATGTGCATATTACTTTTTTAGTAGGTGTGTTTTCTGCCTTCTCACCAAAATAAGCAAACCATCACTTGCACTCATTGAATTCATTTTATGTTTGTTTTAATTATTTGGTAATTTATTTTGTATGACTGCAGGTGTTTGAATGGAATAGCTGTCTGAGTTCATTAGTCAAACAATGAGTAGGCTACTTGGAGCTATCTCCTCTAGCTTGTAAATGGCTTTCTAGCATTAAAACTTTATTTCTATTAGTTTTATTAGTCCTTTTCACAATTTCCAGTTCTGTTAGGCCATGCTGAAGTCTTTTTTTTTTTTTTGAGTGTATCTTCAGCTCCACAGAAATTGCCTTATGGTGTTAAGACTTAGTTTTATCACATTAGTAGCTCTGTAAATGCATGGTGCCCCATACAGCAAGCAGGGGGACTTACACAGCACATCCTGTAATCTCTCGTTTTTATTCTGATCACACATCACAACATGCAAAAACATACTATTTCATTTGTCTCCTTTATTGCATATATGTACTGAACAGATGGACGTTTCAGTGATTCTTCCACTATAACTGCAAAATCCTTTCCCTGTTCACTTTGCTGGGTGATTGCTCCATTTAGCACATTCTTGAACTCGATTCCTCACTTCCAGGCTAATTATTTTATAAGGTGCAATGGCTAATCTAAGCCGTTATGTCAAACTGTCAATACCTAGAACCCATCTTTTTTTTCGCTCTCAGAAACAGCAAACAAAACATTCCATGGGGAAAAAGCAAACAAAAAACCCCCAAAACCCAAAAAACAAACAAAAAACGAACATGAAAACAAAAATAAAAGCAAAAACCAAACCCCAACTCCCCCAAAAAGAATGTAGAAGCCAACTCTCATGTCATTCATATTACTATATTAACCAGGAGACACAGATCAGCGATCAGTGAAGTAGCACACTCTGTGTTCCATGTCTTTCTGAGTTTTCCTCTGCTCTTTCACATAATTATCTAAGAGCTTCTTTGCCACGGTAATACCTGAGAAGTTCTATACTTACCCATTTTTAGCTATAATCTCAGTTAAATAAAATACTGCTTCAGCAATGTTTTCTTTTAAAAATAGCCATTCCCTTTTGCTACCATTCCATATTCTCCCTTGGGCTGTATGAGCTTTATGCAGAAAATAATTTAGCATCTCTCAAACAGTGATTTTATCCTCATTTTCTGATATAGGCATTAGCTTCTTTCCAGGGACTAAAGACCGATAAAGATATTCTTATCTTCTCTTTGCTAAAACATTCAGACTGAATTATGTAGATCTCAGTATTAGCAGTGAAAACATGTTTCCCTGCCAACCAGACAGTTGTCTAAAGTAACAAAAGTGGTTTTGTGTTGTACCCATTTTTGCCTCAGTCACTGTTAAAGTGAGCCGAAAGAGTATGTAGACTCAAGGAAGGCACAAATTGCCACAAGGGAAATTTCAGATTAAGAAAAACAAAGAAGGTTTGACAGTCATTGAATCAGGCTGCCTGGGAAGGTTGTGGAATCTCCATTCTTAGACCAGTTCCATCATTGGACTGGTAACTTGGTCTTGTTTTGAAGCTGGATCTGACTTCGAAGTTGGTGATGCTTAGTGCAGTGGACCAAATGACCTCCAGAGGTCCCTTCTAACCTGCATCATTCTAATCCTGTGGTTATAAAACATTTGATGAGAAGAGAAAGGAAAAAATGGGAGGGTAAAGGGGAAAAGGCAGTGCTAGTTTTGCTGCCCTCTGTAATCATTTTGTTATGTTCTTACTCTGTCTTGGAGTATTATAGAAAGTTTAAGAAAATGATGCTATGTCCAGATGTCTAAGATGATTAGAGTAGTACAATGGCAGCATGTTTAAAAAAACAAGTTTTTGTTTAAGTATTTGCTCTTCTTAGCGTGCGTTTGCTTGAATCTTGTTGAATTTAGCACCATTAAGAGCTAGATCTATAGCAAAAAAAAGATCTTGAGATATAGCAGGAATATACGTAAATACAGACCATTGGGAGTCTACCTTCCACAGAGAGGTATCTTTAAAACTACATCAAATGTACTAATTACAACATCTGCTTTTGGCATGGTGGAATTTTTCTGTGGAAGCAAAACTAGATGGGATTTTCAGTATCATTGGTAGCCAGCTTATCCCTGATGACATATCCATTCCTATTGATTTTTACATCTATCCATCAATCAGTTGTTTTGTAACTGAATCTGCAAATACTTTCTGGCTTGAAACTCTACATTTGGGGATGGAATAGTAGTTTTACTGGAAAGTTACAGCCCGGAGAAGAAGAGAAAGTCAGAAAGTACTGTGGTGTTTATGCAGATTCCTCATGTTTGAATGTCTTGTTTGCTTGTAAGTCTTTGAAAACACTGCTTAAAATCAGTGGGCGGGGACGGTAGGATGGTGGTCAGTGATCTAAAAATAGCAATGAGAACATGCGCAGATTTAGCAGTGACACTTATGATTCATGATTTATCTGATTTTTCCACTTCAAAAAATATTTTCTTGCATTTCTGCATGGCATCATCTTGCATCTTCTCTCCAAGATCTGCTGCATTAAAAATCAGTAGAGCATAAAGTTGTTCCATTTTCCACATAATAGGAATCCAGGTTTTTCTGGATTTTATATTTTTGGGGGGGCTCTGAGATCTGTGGCTTAGATTGCACATTTGTTACATTTCATTTCATTTTCTTTTCTGTAATATGATGAACTAATGGAGGCTATATGAAAACACCTGTAGTAGTAAAAATTGAAATTCTTTATGCTCTAGTCAGTATATTTCCCCAGAAATGCTGTGCAAATATAACAGTGCATTAACAGCTTTTTGCATACACACAAAGAGTATAATCGTCATTTGGTGATCAGTGTAGGAAAACTTGCTGAAGTGACATTTCAGTGTAAATTTATGATTTATTAAAACATTTGAAATGCTTTGCTAAATCACTTTCCTCTTTCCCTTGTGCCTTCACTATCTTATTCATGTATAATTCCTTTCTTCCTCATATGAAAACTCTCTATGCCATACAAACTGTGAAAGCATTGCCGTTAATGCGGTTACTACTTCTCTGATCCTGAATGAGGGAGGAAGGCATTGAAAGCAATGGGAAATTACTACTGAGAAATAATTTTAATGTACTTAATTGAACACAGCCAGAGAACAGTTACTAAAATGAAACTCCAGTGTATTGTTTCCAGAAGATACTTATGTTTATGGTTTGGTGTCAGTGTTTATGGCTCAGTGATTAAACCAGGAAATACCACCACCTCTGCAGAGACAGTGAAACTGTCTTTTCATTCCCCATGGTGACACCCTATTTCCATTACCAGCAGAAGAGCTTCTGAGAATAATGCATATGTTCATTGTGATCACTCTGCTATTATCTTCCTGTGGGATGTGAAGAATGCTCCAGGGCAGTCCTTGCCAGCCAGTACTTCTGGCTGGACTGGGCTGGACTGGACACATGCTCAAGGAAAGACCCTGTGTGTCATGCAGGAACATTTATTTCCCTGATTTTATGCAGGAATTGAGGCTCCATTTTTGTTTGAGTAAGGATATTGGTGGCCAACTCATGGCAACTCACAAAGAAGTAAGAGCTGTTCTAATTATTATTATGAGTGTGCTTTCAGCAAGTTTGCTGATGACACCAAGCTGTGTGGTTCGGTTGATACACTGCAGAGAAGGAATGCCATGCAGAGGGACCTTGACACACTTGTGAGGTGGGATGATGCCAACTCATGAAGTTTAACCATGACAAGTGCAAGGTCCTACAGCTGGGTCAGAGCAATCCCAGACACAGCTACAGGTTGGGCAGAGAAGAGATTCAGAGCAGCCCTGTGGAGAAGGACTTGGGGGTGTTGATTGATGAGAAAATGAACATGAGCCGGCTTCAGTGTGTGCTCACAGCCCAGAAAGCAACCGTATCCTGGGCTGCATCAAAAGGAGCGTGACCAGCAGGTCAAAGGAGGTGATCCTGCCCCTCTACTCTGCTCTCGTGAGACCTCACTTGGAGTAATGTGTGCAGTTCTGGTGTCCTCAACATAAAAAGGACATGGAACTGTCGGAACAAGTCCAGAGGAGGCCACGAGGATGATCAGGGGACTGGAGCATGTCCCATATGAAGACAGGCTGAGAAAGTTGGGGCTGTTTAGCCTGGAGAAGAGAAGGCTGAGTGGAGATCTCATAGCAGCCTTCCAGTATCTGAAGGGGGCCTATAAGGATGCTGGTGAGGGACTATTCATTAGGGACTGTGGTGACAGAACAAGGGGTAATGGGTTAAAACTTATACAGGGGAAGTTTAGATTGGATATAAGGAAGAAGTTCTTCACTGTAAAGGGTGGTGAGGGACTGGAATGGGTTGCCCAAGGATGTTGTGAATGTTCCATTCCTGGCAGTGTTCAAGGCCAGGTTGGACAGAGCCCTGGATGACATGTTTTAGTGTGAGGTGTCCTTTCCCATGGCAGGGGGGTTGGAACTAGATGATCTTAAGGTCCTTCCCAACCCTAACTATTCTATGATTCTATGATTCTGTGTTTTCAAAGTTGCATGGTTGGCTTCTGATCATCCTAAGACCAGATACTGAGATTTATGGTCAACACTTAACCCTGATTTTAAATGTAATGGCAAATATTTTCTCTCAGCTGACTAGCCAACTGACAGGTGAATAGAAAGATTAGAGCGTAGGGGTGGGAAGATTGACTGTAGCCTTGAAACTTCTTTCAGTTTTCTGCAGTATTTAGTTAAGAGAATTTTGGAGGCTAAGAAGCTGTTAAATGAGGAACTGCTACGCTACTCTGCCTTCGGAGTTTCCTGTTGCTGAAGTGGCCTCCTTACTCCCTTGCTGCTGAGGACCAGGTTAGGAAAGCCCTGCAGTCCTCTACTATAATTATTAGCATATTCAGTGAAGTTCTTACATAGTGTTTTTACAAACTACTAAAATGCAGATTCATATGGCCCTGGAGCCCTAGTTCCCATCTTTCCATTTACAGGAGTGCCTGTGTTTAAGTAACTGCTATGGGTGGTACACAAGAAAATAATACAGTAAATAAGCAAACTTTCATCCTGAGTCTGTGCGGAGAAGTAGCCTTTATACCTCATTAGCAAAGTCTCAGCTGTATATATCTCTGCTTGATAACAAATGACAGCCAGAGATGTAAAGTTTCTAAGAAGCGGCACTCCTGCACTACTGAGCAGCCCATGCTGCCATGGACAGGAACCAGGAACACAGGGCTCCCAGCACCTTACAGGCACTGGTCTTTAGAAATGATTTAATTTAACACTGTATCAGATTTCTGTCCTTGGATTAGGGAGTATGTGTGCTTACCTGTTACAGCTCTGGAGTCTGACATGAAGAAAACTTGCCTTTTATCGCTAAAATTCAGCAGATGTGATTCTGATCACACTTCAGCAGTGAATTTGCTCCTGAAGTAGAAACTATTTTTGTGATTTTCAACGAACCAAGCTAGAAATTATGTAACATTGGCAAAGCAGACATATTTTTATGGTGGGAAGAAGCTCATGTTTCTATGCTTCTTGGTGATAACAACTCAAAGATACTGGTTTTGTATATTTGATATAAAAAATGAATTTATGTTAGTGTACCCCTGCAAGTCAGTGCTGAACAAAATCCAAAAGGAATGTGCACATCTTTATAAATACATGGATCAGTTGGTATTGTATCTCCCTTTAAAAGGAAAACAAATCAAACACTGCTGTCATCGTCTGTTGCTAAGAGTGCAAATGACCCATGATTTGAATCTCCATAGGAAAATGTGCAGTGCGCCTGTTTCTCCTTGTTCAGTCAGCTTTCCATGAAATGTCGCTTGGCCTTCAAAGGCCATATATGGGTCATGGTGCCTAAGAAGAAGATAACCTAGCCAAAGT
This sequence comes from Melopsittacus undulatus, assembly GCF_012275295.1. Classification (NCBI taxonomy): domain Eukaryota; kingdom Metazoa; phylum Chordata; class Aves; order Psittaciformes; family Psittaculidae; genus Melopsittacus; species Melopsittacus undulatus. The sequence continues at coordinate 63,861,678 of NC_047533.1, forward strand.
TACCTAATCCTGTCCAAAGGGTTCATAATTTGTGTGACAGGAGAGAAGGGGAGGTAGAGGAGGAGAAATATTTTTAATTAATAAACTAACAAAACTGATACAAATCTTTTTGAGACAATTAAGCTAGGTTCCTATTGAAATCAGCTGGAGATGGAGATACACATGTTTCAGAGACTCTTGTGGATAACTGCCATGTTGAATCTGTTTTGAGGGCCTCCTTTATGCTACAGAGGACCTGGGTGCTGATGCATTTAACTTTCAGTCTGGTTCATACTAACTTGGGCCCTGAGGTGTTGCTTCATGACAGTGAGATTCCCAAGAAACAGAACACAAGGTATGAATGGAAACTTATACAGAAAGAAAATTCTTTTTCTTAACATAGCCTTCTGCTTTTTTTTCCTTAAAAAGTAGTAAGTGAAAGCCTGTTATTTATCAAATCTAGATACAACGTACCTAAGTACAACTGGAAGATACCTTGGTCACAGTGACCTCTCCTCCAACAAAAAAATCCTGACCCTACATCAAAAGCCTCCAAAGCCATTACTGCCTGGCACATTGCAAGGCTGTGGACTGAGACAGGGAGTACTTTTACTTCGTTTATAGTAAACATCAGCCAGTTTGATAAGTAATAATCCTGGAGCTTGATAATGAATAATCCTTGATAATTGATAATCCTGTAGCAGTTTGATATTACCACATATTGTTGATTGAGTGCTCAGTGGCAAATGACGTACAGATGGAACAAATCATCTGTGATGCATTTTTTTATCACCATATTCATTTTTGTGTGATGTGGTTAGGTTTTAGTATATGAAGGCTCATTTTTACAACCTTTTGTTTTTTTTTAATTTTGTGCCAAGTTATTTTTTCCTTCTCTATCATGATCAAACATTGTGTTAGTATCATATAAACACTACAAGTGATAGTAATTTGGATGATTTTATTACAAATGTTACTGTGTAGTTTCCTTTGTTCTTTCTATTTGTATGTCTCATGAAAGTCTATAGTGGAAGAGTGATTTACTAAATGTGTCTAAGGATTATATGATGGTTATTAATCAGTGTCCCACGTTGCTATTTTACCAGCAAAATGTGAAGTACAGAAATTCAGTATAGGAAATATAATGAAATTTCCTTAAATCATATGGAACATAGCTATACTAATCATAATAGATGGTAGAATAAATGGATGAAACAAACTGAGTTTATCTACTAGCAGGCACAAGTCAGTTAATCAAGAAAGTATGTTTACCATATTTCTGTTTCTGCTATCCAGAAATGAAAACACAGATAGAGAAAAAAAAACCCCAACCCCAAACCCAACCAAAACATGTCTAGTAAGAAAATGCTTCTTTTTATAGACATTTTATTTCGCCTTTCACAAATCTCTGTAATCCTTTTCAGTGGTGTGTGTAGGTGTTTACAAATACTCTGAAGGAGCACCTCCTGGAAGAGCTCCCGGCAGCTGGGAATTGGCTTCAGTGCACATAGCAATGTTATCAGTGCTGTAGGTTTAACCACAGCACTTCGTGCTTTCAGAAAGCAATATTCAAACAACTTGTCAGGATAAACTTTGTATTATGCATTAGCTGTTAGGAAAGCTGGTACTGGAGGGAGAATGCAGTCTCCATACAAATACTGCTTTCTCCCTTTCCTGGCCTTCTCAGAGGGGTGTAAACAGAAATATTTGCGGTTTTTCCCAAAGATTTCAAGCCACTGCAGCAAATCCTCATTTTTCTTGTTGTCATTCTTACATTTTTGAGGGTAGTGAAGACAAGGACTCTAAAAATTTTATGAGGTAGTGTAAACATTCAAGTATTACGGGATCAAATTTATTTTGGACTCTACCAGTAGTTCTTTGTCCATGACCCATACAGACCAGCTTATCTGCAGCTGACTACAGTCACGTTTTCCTGCTTCCAGTTCAGACAGCTAAAACCCTGCTGAGTACTTCCCTGGCAACACCCCTTCACATAACCAGCTGCTGCTGTGGTGACCACTTTTATGTGACAACTGCAGGATTACAGCACAGGAGATACAAATGTGTGCCTACGGCTCTATCTTTTTGAGTTGTACAGTGAGAGGAAGTTGTCCATGTTCACTTAGGAAATGTTGATGGATACATATAATCCTTGTGAATACAAAGAGTATCTCCAAAGATACAATTCAAGTGTGACTCATGGTATAGTGACCTCCTGAGGGGGTAGGAAGGTAGCCTCAGATGGTACTAGCTGTCCCTTTCATTGTAACTGGCACCCTCTACTGTGTTAAAGGGAAGGCTGGAATAGGTATGCATAATGGCTGTAATGTGGGAGAGTGCAGGAAGAAACACTTTGCAGATTCCATACAGGACTCAGAATGACATAATTTTTGTTCTGCAGACACTTTAAGTACAGCATGGAGATGTTGTGAGAGAGAGTTTGCTTGCAGGCTGCTGAGGCAGAATTGCTGGATTGAGGGCTGGTAATGGAAGAAATAGCTGGAATAATATGAAACCCTAAAGTGTAGTAACAGGATGTATCTCCTAATGTAAAAATTTTATGATGGCTGTTTCTTGGAGCAGGATGAAATCCCAGCTGAATTGCAATTGGCATTTTGTTATAGCAGCTCATCCTGAATTTCTCATAAACTAAGACAGGGTTGTTTTGGTTGAGGGTGAACAGTCCCCTGAAGGGAAGAATGGCACTAATGCACTTCTAGCTCTAAATCAGAGACAATTGCCTGTTGTCCTTCTTTAAGTGGAATTTTATTCTAATAGCATTCAATCCTTCTGACTTCCAATTTTTTCCCTCCAGATGATTTTAAAGAAGCACGTGTACTCAAAGCTAATAAAACATTTTATTGAAACAGTTTTTATAAAGAAGCACATTCGTATCTGGTAGTTCTTCTCCCCTTCCCATTATATCTTTTACTTTGAAGAAACTTTATCTTAAAGAGAGGAGAAATCTTTCGGAAAACATTTAAATGTCTTGTCAAACAGCTGCATAATGAAGTGTCTTGGGTTTTACTCACATTAAAAATGTCTTTGCATAAATTAATGTAATGGAAACATTTATAATTTATTTACATGTTTTGATTGTGAACTTGTGTTACAAAAATTATGATTAATTGAAAAAGCCTGCCTTTTTCTTCCAGCCTGGAATTTAAATATGCCATTTTCCAGTCACCACTATGTACTCTTACTTTAGAAAGAGGAAACATGGAAATGGGAAGGCATGACTGCTAAACTCTCTGGGATACCTCTTTAAATTTATTTCTTTTCCCATAGTTTCCATCAGTTGTGATTACATTTGGGTTTGTCGCGATTTCAAGCAAAGGCCATACTTGACCGTGGCAGCTCGCTCTATTACACCAACAGCAGCGAAATGTTGACTATCACAACATCAGACCAAAGCCCACAGTACTTACCCCTGTGTTTTTGTCTGTCTGCTGCTCTGTGCACTCCCACCAGCCTGACCCTTGGAGGTTATTATAATTTTGCCAGTCCTTCCACATTCAGACTGGGTCAGTTGCAGCAGCCCCAGTGGGTTTACCACTGGGAGTTTTCTGGGGGGCTCTGCACTCTCTCATGCAAACAAGCACACAGCAAAAGTTTGTGTGTGACCTAGAAAAACTACCTCAAAGCTGCACAGGCAAATACGTAAAGCAGAAGCTGGAGCTGAGACTAATTAATCTGGTGCGGTGACTCCAAACGTCAATTAGCTGGGAATAAATTTTAATCCCTGTTTGAGCCAGGCAGGATTTAATTTGGTATCAAGAGGTGACAGGCTGGATCGTTCATTTGCCACACTTCATGTGCTGGGAAGAGGCTTATTATATTAAGCCCTAATCTTTTTGGATTTTGCACAGACCCAGTCATCCTTGTTTCTGGGAATACAAGTGAAGCTGCCTAGGACAAAGGGTGCTCAATGTTATTTCTTAGTTTTCATTGGGTGCCACCCTTGGCAGTAGCATCAGTTTGCATCCTAGTTTGTGTACTGATTTGAGGTAGTCAGCCTTCCACCACTGGAATGCATGCTGCAGTCTGAGAAGCACAGTCTCAGCAAAGCATGGAGGCTGCCACAGCTTGTCCTTAAAGGGCTGGATATCACTAGTCAAAGCAACAAATATATACTGATAAAAGGCATATTAATGCAAACTTTCACTTAAGTCATATGTTAATTCAATATATAGAAAGAAGCAAATTATTCTAGAAGCATCTGACTCGACTTCTCCTCAGTCTGTGCAAGAGGCCTTACTGGCCTGTCGGTCCTCATTTCAATGCTGTCCAAATCACTTTTAGAGTCTCTTTTTCTGCAGAACTGGGGAATAGTAGTTACTGTGCAATTGAATGTAATGTCTTGGGTTTTGAAGGGCAGAAAAATATTAACCACAGTTGGCAGAACAGCTGGGACTTGAACAATTAGCCTCTGGTCACATAGATAAAACTCTTTCCCTCCAAGCTGTAAAACATTTTGAGGGGGATTAGTTCCTCATTCGCATTTTGCTTTGCAAAAATTGTGTGAAAGTTGCAAGATTATATATAGTGACAAAACAGCCTATAGCAGTGATCAGAATTACGTTACCTGTGATTAATAAAAAATGACAACACTGCCTGTATGTGGCCTATTTCAGCATGAGGAATCCAGAAGTTGCAAACACAAAGTCTAATCCCCATCCCTCTGATATTTATGGTGAAGGAGTCATCACTTTAGCTAATGTAAGAACAGGCTACTTGGAGAACTAGCATACAAGCTACACATTAATCTTCTGCTGTACTTTAGCCACTAGATGTTTGAAATGCTGTAAAATTCAACAGTTCATGGCCGCACTGCATAGCTGTGTAAGACAGTGGTGGGGAAAATCCCAAGCGCTTCAGACTGCAGAGGCAACAGTCCCCTCAGGGTACCTGTGCTAGGCTGCTCGCACTTGACAAAATCTCCGTAAAATAACAAATAGTATTTGTTTCAAGACTTTGTGGGAGATGTTTTCCTTTGATTATTGTCGAACCTATCAGGGCCAGAGGAGCCAGCTGTGAATACGATTTGTGGGGTATGGGCCCAAGCTAAATGACCTGGAGAAGCTTTCGCATTACCAGCTGCACACAGAGAGTTATAGGAGGTGGACTAGGGTAAAAGTAAAGTCCTGTGTGAGTGACTCTGGATGGTTTCTGGGGTGTACAGTAGTCTGCAGATCATATGGGATGATCTGGATGATCTTCTGGAAGTTGGAGTAATTGATAATTTGCCCTCATTTATTAGAGGTTTAATTTTTAACCTCCAAAATGGCCTATGCTCTGTAGGGCAAAAAATGAAAGCAACTATTAGCCATACAAATTCCTGTATAATTTTGTTTTTCTGTTTTTATGCTCTCCCACAAGTACAGTGTGGAATCATGTATCTTAGTTGGCTTCTTTTGAAATTGGGCACCTTCAGCAACTTGATGCCCCTTTCTCACAGCACTGAGGAAGTGATTCATTACTGACTGGGAGAGAGGACACTGTGCAATGGGTATCTGTTATAACTTGATTTCTCTGTGCTGATTTATTTGCCATTTTTCTAAATAAGAAACATTCCTGTGGAGTGGGAGTGGTGTCAGTTTTGTGATCAGATGCAGCCTGCAGCAAAATAAACACAGAAATGGTAAGGAAGACCTTATGTTTACTCTCTGAAGCTTTTAGTTCAGTGTAAGATAAAGGTCATTCTGGAGAAACATGTCAAGATTTCTAGTGAGGGTGGCAGACATCTAACATAACCAGAGAACCAGGAGGTATAAAAAGGAGTTAAAAATACAAGGGGCAAAAAATTCTAGAAGTAGTTTTAGAAATCTGAGAGTTTGATATTTGAATGTGAAGACAATCAGACTGCCCATCTGAACTGGGCAGTACAGACACCGCAGAAAGCTTTGAGTGTAAAACAGTCTCTCCTGTTACTGTTTAGAAATGCAGCAGTACGAACCCAGACTTCTCCCCTCCCTTTTGTTTTGCAGCCTCCTTGGTAAAGTGAGATGATACTTAGCAGACACTTACATATTAGATTAAAAAAAAACCCAAAACATATAGCTGAAAGAACAAGCCTTAACAGATACAAATGATAATACCAATTTCTGAATCACTTCCTGAAACCTCATTTTCCTTTGAGGTGTCTCATTCCTACTGAAATTGGAAGAACTCGAATGAGAGTTATTACGGAGGTCACTGTAATCAGGAAGTGTAAATTTAAAAAGAGCCCTTTAAACATTGAAAGGAGAGTGTAAAAAGTGCTTTTCATCACATATCCTCCCAAAGCTCCACATTGCTCAATTCAGAATGACGTGCATTTTCTTCTTTGGTAGTTGAGGTTTTAGAGTTTGTGTACTAACTGGCACACAAAGCATTGAGGGCAAGCGAAGCTCTGATTCTGAAGGTGTTGGCTTCTTATCCAGTAGGCAGATATGTAAGATCAAAAATCCTCTGGGTTTGGAGCTCTAAATGGATGAGAACTGGAGATACACCATCATTTTCTCCTACTTGACAGAAGATTTAGTAGAAAGTTGCCCTTGGTCTTCAGCCTAAATCAAATCAGTAGTTCAAGAGTCTCTTTCTTGTTCTAATTATATCAAAAGAGCATCACCATGACTTGCTAGTTGCTACTGTTTCTAACTGTGCAAAGGTAAAAGGTAAAATGACAAAGCAGGGTCCACTTTTGGGGGGCAGTGGCTTGGCTGGGAGCATTGGCTGAACCATGACTGATGTTTACTTCTTTTTTAAATGCAGAAGTAAGCATGATCTGCCTCACTAGCTGGTGTAAAGGCCTTCCACGAGCAAAGTGGATAAAGCACATGTAAGAATTTGGCTTGGCACTTCCAGAGGGTGCCTCTGACATCTGGAACTGGATAATGCAGTTCAGAAAGGGTGTTTACAAGCTGATCATGATACAGCTCTCATCAGCTTGGGTCAGGCTTGCATTGCCCACCTTGTAGAAGTTTATTTATTTATAATCTGACAACCTTGAAAGGCCTATAATGGTATGGTACTATTTCTGAATAAGCAGATAATGACAAATTTAACTACTGTCTTTACTTCATATTTGAGATGAGCTCCTAAAATCAAACTTGCTTTTAGGGTCTGCTGGAAAAACACAGGCTTGTGTCAGGCAGTCATTTCCCAATGCAATGGGCACTTTGCATCCTGGCTGCTGGGGTTTAACCTTCTTTCCCCAGCAGGAAACTAAACTATTTCAAGTGTTTGTTAGTAAAAAATTTCTTCTGGAAGAGCCAAAGCAACTGAGCTTCCCCAGCAAGCTGCTAGATCAACTTTGGGTGCTCTCTCCTCCATCGGTACCTCTCATTGCTCTCAGGTGCCAGGGCTCTTGCACCTATGCCTCTTCACAACTCACTGGTTCCAACTGATCCTGCCAATGTTTTGAGGGTGGTGCTACTTAACTATTAAATTAGGATGGGGGAGAGAGGTGAGAAGGGTGAAAAGGCACTAATTTTGAGATTGCTTTCTTGAAATGAAGCTGTAAAAGTATTATATTTGCATGGCAGATCCCACATCTGGGCACAAGTGGTTCCAAGAGCTTTTTGTCTGTGTAGGAGATGACTTCTCCATGGCTTAGGACAGGTAATGTGGCTTCACTGTCACTTCTAGGACTCTAGGAGTGTGGCTGGGTGCAGGATGGAACAGCTAAGACTATCAGGGCATGCCTGTCCTTGTCCTGGTGATGCTCTTACTTGCAACTTGATGCTGGGACAGTCTTAAGGTAGCTCTAAAAGATGACTGACAAATGTGTGACATTTCTGGCTTAAGAAGAAACGATAAAATATTAGAAAGCTACATATGCAGGCACTGAAAATGTGGACCATGGTGCCTGAATGTGTGATTAGGCAAGTGGTATCAGCATGTATGATTTCCATGCTTTTTTCCCATTTCAGATTGATAAGCATTGTATTCAGTTATTCACCAAAGTTAATAAAAGGTGCTGGTAGCAGGCTTCAAGACTCAGTTCCTGTATTCACAGAAGATATTCAGCAGACATAGTGACAGTACTCACTTCCCCTTGATAATTCTTTCATAAGTGCCTTTATGCATAGTCGCCATCTCTTAGATGTTAAAGGGCAGTTCAGTCATGATGTTTATTGAATCCTTGCCCTTTCTACTTCAATTGCCTACAGGGAAGGCAACTAATTCTGGCTTCCTGGGATGTAGGCAGGAAGACTGTTTTTTAAGCACCTTTTTTTCCCTCCAGAAATTCTGTGATTTATAAAAATGTTTTTCATTTTACTGAAAACTTTCTCTACTACAGTAATTTCTTTAAGCTGAAGCATAGATTGTCATGACCAAATACTCTGCTGTTTTACGGAGGTGTTTTTATTAGGAATAGCTCCTAAGTGGGCCATGAGACTGTCTCCCTGGCACAGAGACAAGAAATGCTTACTTCCAACCTTGCACCCAGCATCCTCAATCACATAATGATGGAGAGTAGAGTTCCATCCCTCCAACATGCTGACTCATGTACCTCTGCTCAGCACATAAGTCAGGGGCATTTACGTCCTCTGTGAAGCATAAAAATACCTTCTTTTTATAGCTCACAGGCAACAATATTTCTCCTTCTGCAACTGGTCATGCACCTAGAACATAATCACATTCTTAGCAGTTAATTTTAGGAAGGAGAATAAATACTGGACTTTCAAGATTATCTGTATATTTAGCATCTTGATATATTTAGGTGTGTTCTTAATTTTTCATTCTTTGGCAATGGTAGATAAATGCCTTTTTTTCCCTTTTCTTTGTGAAGTAACAACTTTCATTTGATCAGCTTATTGCTCCTAAGAAAGTGACTGTAGAGAAAAATCACTCAGGATTCACAGAATCATAGAATGGTTTAGGTTAGAAGGGACCTTCAAAATCATGCAGTGCCAAACCCCTGCCACGGGCAGGGACACCTTCCACTAGGCCAGGTTTCTCAAAGCCCTGTCCAACCTTCCTTGAACACTGCCAGGGATGGGGCATGTACAGCTTCTCTGGGCAACCTGTGCCAGATCACAGAAGGCTAGCCTGTTTCTGGCTGGATGCCATTTTCTGTGGTGGGTTTATATGTTTTACACATTTAATCTGGGGCCAAGCAACCATTAAGCAGAAGGGATCTTCTTTATAGTAATTAATTACTGCAATAGCCTTGTGCAAAGCACACTGTAGCACGAGATACATACCAAGCAGCAGGTTCCTATCCCACAAACTGTAGGACTTTAGAGAACACAAAAAAAAATAAAAATAGATATAAACACAGAATGTTGAGAGCTTGTATTAGCTGAAATCTTATGTGGGATCTCAGGTAAATGGAGCCTGTTTCATTCACTGTAGTCTGTTTGGAGAAAAAATCAGGAAAGGTCCAGGTCACCATTGCTCAATTTGTTTCACTAATAGTGCAAAGATGATATTAAAAGATGCCATTTAGATATAACTTTTTTTTATTTGCTCTGCACTGATTTAGCATTAGTGAAAACAGATGTACTTCTTGTTTTCTGAAAGTGGCAGGAGCTGTCGTGTTTTCTCGTCTTCCTCTTTGGTGTTGCTTTCCTTCTATTTTCACAGCCATAGTTCAATACGAATTTGACTCCCCCTCAGCGCTGAACCCTGAGCCAACCTAACCAAAAGGAAGCGCGTTACCACAGTGAATATGAGGCAGCAACCACCTTTTCACTGGGGTAAATTTCAGGAAAAACAGCAAATCAGAGAGAGCCCTGAGACAGCAGTTCTGGGAGTATGATCACCTTCTCCACAAGGAACTCTATGTTGTCTCATAGGCCATCCATCTGACCTGGACCTGCCATGTTAATGTGGATCTATGGCTTCCAGGATGGAGCTGGGCTGCACTCCATCAGCTGGAAATATGGATAGGCATGCTGGAATTGGCCTAAATATGTGTAGGAAAACTTATCCCAGATCCTCCTTATTCTCTTATAGAGAGCTCCACTAGGGCTCTCAATAAGGACATGATCTTTCACCCCAACCCAAACACCACACAGAACACCCGGAACCATAGACTGTCCCATTTTATGGCTACCTGCTGCTCACAGTCTTTCCTTCATGTTTCTTGCTCTGATCATCAAGCAGGATCCCACCCAGCTTCTCTCCCTGAAGCCCCTCTAGCATTGCTGCAAGAGTTGCCTGAAGGACCAGCCTTACTCCCTGCAGTAAGAGGGATGTAAGGCAGACCAGTAGACCACTCTTCACCTAAAGCTATCTTCAAACATCCAGTGCTCAGCCTGTTATGCCAGATGAACCTTTTCCTTCTTTTTATCTACATTGTAGTTATAAAAAAAGCTTTCTTTTGCTGCTTTGTGGCAATTTAATCTCCTCTTACATATTTCTAACACCAGCAGTTCCTGATCAAGGAGTTGAAATCTTGTGTTTTTTTTTTACTATTCTGTGTGCAAAGGAGTAAGTATGACTGGTATTGAAATAGAGAGGAATCTGCTTTCTAAGATGGAAATAGTTTATCATCCTCTGCCCCTCTCAGTATGTTCTCATCTTTTATCAGGTCTTTTATTAAGGGCTGCTGTGCATAACTGGTTTGATGTTTACAGGCAGAACTGTAACTGTCAGGATGGTTAAGGGGTTCTGGTCCTATATACATTTTTGACCTATATTTACTACTGCCTCATATTTCTTTTCGTACATATCTAATTGCCATTCCCAGTTTGCACTGTCATTAGTTCCCCATGCCATTTAACTGTTGCTGTTATGAGCTCATCGCAGCAGTGATTTAGAAGCTCTCCTACCTACCAGAAGTTTAGTGGATGAAATCAGAGATTTGTCCCCATCTGCAAGGCTTGGGGATTGCCCTGTTCTCAGTTGCATGAGAGAAGTAGGTTTTGACAAGCATCCAAAATGGAAGTGCCCCAGAAACTGCTGGAAGAAACAACAGCCTTTCAAAAACAAGGGGAATAATATTTTTGGTGCTAGTCAGAAGACCTTATAAGAGGAGAGCTGGATGAGTTTTGACCTCTGACTTGTCAGGTTTTGTCCTTCAGTTAACGCCTCCACAGAAGGGCATTTTTCCAGAGCAAACTCGCTGATAGGGAGAAAAAAAGAAATTGCAGTATAAAGGAAGAAGAAAGGCTTAAAAGGTAAATAACTAAATGGAGAAAAACATCATCTTTTCCCTCTGAACCTTCCACCAAATCCTTTGATCTGTTTTTGGAATTGTGATGTCTGCTGAGGAAGATGAAGCGATATCCCTTACAAATGTTTGCAGAGGTGTCTGTGGTTTGGCTTGTTAATATCAGACAGCCAGATTCATTATCTGGTTTTGCTCCCTCAAAATACTAGACCTGGAGAAAAGGGGAAAGACTAGCAGTCATTATGCTAATAAAGCTTGATTAATGTGTGAAACCAAAGCTTAAAATCAAGTGCATCCTGTCATTTTGGCCCAGCTACCATAAAAAATCCTTTTCCTGCTCTATGGAATGATGCTAAAAAATACTGTCAATTGCTTAGATATCAGCTCAGGATTACTTTTTTATTCCTGTTTGTGTGATAGCTGTTAAACAATGTTATGAGATTTTACAAGGACCAAATCCTCCACACAAGTGGCCCCACTGAGCTGGATTTCAGCTCAGTAACACACGGGTAAATGCAGATTAGCTCCTTCAAAGGCAGTGGAATAAGTCCAGACTATGGTGGTGTAACCAGGTCACTAACATTATTATGACTATTTTCAGGGGGTGGGAGAGGAAAGGGGGAAGGGTGGGAGACAAGTTTAAGACATTTGCTTAAACTGTTCTGAGAGAGTGTGAAAGAAATTGTGTTCAGGTTATCAGATGTGACAGTTCAGGAGGAATTAAAAAGTGACTGTGAAGGTTTTGAACCAACAGTCAATGAATCGAGATTTCCAGACACCCCAACAGGGCGTTTGGTGAAGAGCGAAGCATCTCAGTGCTACACATAGGTCTGTTGTCAGGGCAGTAATAGCATAATCGCACAGGGAAACAGGGTGACTGCTGTGAGCAAATGCACAAATTGTATAGGAGAAACAGTATCCTTCATAGGTGGGAAATGCTGACTTTAAAGTATTGTTTTTTTACTCTGCATTTTAAGTTAGCTTACAACCAGTCTAGCATTTAGATCACAATACACTTGCCTGAGAAACCACTGCCTGGGAAGACAGCCAAGAGCTAAGAAAATTAGTGAAGGGAGAAAACAGGTTCTGTAAATATTGAGCTTCAGAGAAGGTATGCTATATCCTGATATTTTACAGTTTTCTTGGGACTGATATTCATATCCTTAAAGCAGTACACTTTTATGCTAACACCAGTTATTTCTTTTTGATGAGAAGTGAAAGGGTTTGCATCTCTGGTTCCTTTCACTTTATTTCCTCCTATGCTCACTTCTCTCCACATCCCAATAACAGGTTATACCAGCTGTTTTACAGCAGCCAGACTACTGAATTCCAGTTAAAAGTGACACTATTTACATAAATAGTGTCAGATAAATAGCCCTTCTATTTTGTCACTGCCTGCAACTTGAAAAAGGAAATGTAGATTAGGTGGTTTGCAGTATCGTTTATTACTAAGCTATTCTCTAATTGTGGAGAAAACTGTACAGTTCACTTTGCAGTAAACAGAACTGTAGTCCACTAAATACTATCGAATTAAAACATTCTTGAAGGTTTTAGTTCAGCACCTTATTAGACTGCCAAGATGAATAGTTGTACGCATGTTTTAAATAACAAAACATGCCATTACAAGAGTAGAGCTTGGGCAGAAAAAAAATTCCCTTCAACTATATTGCATAAAAATGACTCAAAAGGGTGTAGTGTCTTGTGAAGGTGCACCGCTCTGTTTCATGGAGCTTACATGGAAGGCTGCAGAAGAATTCCATTTTGGATAGCAAGCATGTTTTTAGGAAGGAAGTTATAGGGTAAAGTTTAGGGCTGCTAAGTAAGAATGTTTGCGTTGTTTGGTATCCTTTAATAAAACAGTGGAAATAAACTGGAATAATATGGCTGATCTAATTTGAACTTACTGCCCAGAGATATTCATAGACCCTTCCTGTAATACAAATCAAATCATGCTATAAATCAAGGACTACAAAAGGTGAATAAAAGCAGTCTAGGTGTCACATTAGTGATTTGTGAAGTGTGTGAGCTCAAAGTTGCTTCTTGAAGAGAAATATCTGAAATAGGACTTCAACTGAATTAACTGAAAGTCTTTCTAAATCTGTGTAGCATTAAATTTGTTTTTACTTTCTCAAATTGTGGTGTTTATGCACTAAATTTGAGCACATCCCAAAAGATTAGCCAATGAAATATTCCTGGGGTATTAGGAAATGGAGATCATTTACAGCTAAAGGAAGGTGTATACAAAATGCCTGAGACTTCAAAATGTAAAAGGAAGGGGATAACTCTTGAAAACTTACCAGAACTGGCAAATTACTCTACCACTGGACCTGAAAAATTGTGCTAGCATGACCAGAGTAAAGGTTTTGGAAATTGAAAATAATAAAACCTACTTCTTCATGGGTCTCAAAAAGTTGAACACATTAGATGCTTAGACACAGCAGAAAGTTGTCTTTTCTTACATGATAAATTGCTTTGCAGCAGAAAACCTCACACAATGTGATTTCATACTCCTGTTTCTATAAAATATGTGATTGGTTTTATAACCATTTTACTTTAGTGCTTTCATACAGATTCTTGTAATACATTTTCAGCATTATTTTTACCAGTAGGGTAATAAAAAAAATAGTAAGAGTTATATGCTTGCTGAAATGATTTACATGTTATTACATTATATATTTTGCCACTCAAAATCATTATTTATCTATTACCTTAGATAGAAAGCAGATGAAACTATAAACAAAAAATTGAATGGCTTTATCACTTTTCAAAAAGCCCTGTACATGAAAATGACCAATCAAGGACACTTATAGAAACACAGTATAATTGTTGTAAGGAAATAATTACAAGAATTATTATAATAATTAAATTTTTGTATAATTACTAATAACAGTGACATAAGAAAATGAATACAGACAACTCAGAAGCAAGTTTTTTTTCTGTAACTGGCAATGTTCAAAGCCAGGTTGGACGGGATTTTGAGCACTCTGGTCTAATGCAAGGTGTCCCTGCCTGTGGCAGAGGGGTTGGAACTAGATGAGCTATAAGATCCCTTCCAGCTCAAACCATACTATGATTCTGTGGTCATTTTTAATGTCCACAGAATGCAGGACTAGTTTGAAGTATAAAACTGAAGCAGTTCTGCTCATAGACAATGCCAGGGAAGTTCTCTTGATGTGCAGCACAGCCCCATTCCACTTTTCCCTGCTTTCAGTACAGCTATAATGCTGTAGGTAGGCTACAGCACCTTTATGCCTACTGTAGGCTACCTGTGGGGAGGTTCTTTTCTATACGAGTTGGTGCATTTTTCAGTGTCTGCCCTTTGCAGGAGCCCCAGGGGGATGGAGCAGGCTGGAATCTGGATTGTAATTTCAGACACTTCAATAAGAGATGCATAAAATTCCTGCTACAATATATAGCAGGGATCCCAGATTTGATTGGCCATATATTTTGACAATCTGACAGATTACAATTCAAACTTGGTTCTTTTATATAGGAACAACTTCAGGAGCCAGAGACAAGGAATGAGCTTTGCCTGTGTGTGAACCCTTGCTGTGTGGTTAGGCAGGCGCTTTCCCCAGGGCTTCTCTGCTGCTTCCAGTGGATTCTGACACCCTGTGCTGACTACACACTTCCAAGGAACCACCTGGTTTTGCAAGTACTGTTAGAAACAAAGCCCTGTACTGAACTCCCACTTAAGGTTTCCTTCTGTTCAGTTGTCATATGCACCAAACTGATGGGGAGAAAACCCCAATGCTGGGGTATGTAGGCTGGCTAGGTATGTCCAGTGGTGTTATTTTAGTGAACACAGCTGCGGAGAAGGAGCCTCTCCATACTCAGCGTCTCCCCTAACCTAAGCAATCTCTGTGGCAAGCAACGTTAGATCTGCCCATGATACAAATACCTTTAGGTTGTAGCACAGTGTCTGTAACTAAGAAATGCTGCTATGAAAGGTATATTCTATTGCATTATAAAAAGTATAATTTTCCTTCTTTCCTATACCCCACAGTAAAAGCTAACTACCATGAATTTGTAACAGAATTCAAAAACTTCTTGCTAACCAGAATCATGGCTTACTGTGTAAGAATGAGAGCAAAGAGGAGCTGCAAACCACTGTTTTCACTTTTTTGGCCAGCTCACCATGCATATTCGACATGCTATCAGTCACATTTGACATGACAATCTTCTTCAAATAAATGTTTCTTTCCTACAAAAGAAGGGTTTGGATATCATCAGACATTTGTTTTTTTCTGTCCTTCACAGAAGACATTTAAGAGTTCACAGCTTCAAGTAATGGCATAAAAGTCTACAGGAAGAGCCTAGCAGATACTAAGATGTGTGCCTTTTTGCCTTCAACCACTTTTCTTGCATTAAACTGAAAACCAGATTACTATTGTGTGGTCTTGTAATTTAATATTTTGCAGTATACTGTGCATTTTCCAGTCTCTGCAATATTCATTGTACCTTGCAGAGCCCAGAAAATTAGCTGTTTCATACTCAGGTAATCACTTTTGTGGTAGAGGTGAATCTAAATAAAGATTTCTATCTGGATCACACACAATTATGCTTTCTTCTTCTTGCATACAGGTCAGATTTGATTGCATTTAAACTTAGTTGCTAATGACTGTTGTCAGAACGGGCAAAACAAACTGTATGGCTCCTGACTTGCTAGAAAACAGCATTCAGCCCAGCTGTGCTGCACTGGCTGGAGGAACTGTGCTCTCTTACAGGAGTTGAACTCCAGTGAGGGGAAAGCCACTTGCCTTAGAAATGTATACAACCCCCCGCCTGCAAGGTGGTCATCATCACTTGTTGATCCTTTGTACCTCAAAAGCTCAAGCCTGAAAGGACATTTTTTCTTTTCTTATGATCTGAGCCCAGTGCAAGAAAAACATCCAATTGTTAGGCAAGTATGCCAGCTGTGCAGGTGTCTGGCACTAACATACATGTCAGAATGTGTTAAACAGTTTGCTTGCTCAACACATAAAGAAAATCCCCTAAGGAAAGCATCTTAGTTTTCCCCTGTCATATAAATTACCATTGAGCTCAGTCCTATCATCTTTTCTTCCTTGCTGCAGAGAAACTCATGTTTAATTCCCACATAACTTGATGGGCATTTG
The DNA here is from genome assembly GCF_012275295.1 of Melopsittacus undulatus. NCBI lineage: Eukaryota > Metazoa > Chordata > Aves > Psittaciformes > Psittaculidae > Melopsittacus > Melopsittacus undulatus. Next base: position 63,877,878 of record NC_047533.1, read on the forward strand.
ATCTGCTTAATCAATCTGAGTAACAAAGGTAGGATTTGGTCCAGTGACTTTAAAGGACTCCTATAATCTGTAACCAATTTTGGAAACCAATTCCATGTAGATCTCAGAATAGACCAACATGTATGGTATTTGTTTTTTTTTTTTCTCAGCTTTTGGATACCAGTGGGTTTTCTTTCTTCACAAAAGTAAGGGTTAGAGCATCTGAAGTAAAAGTCTGCAAAGAAGCAGAGCTGTTCTTCATAGCTCCAGTACAACTCTTGCATTAGCAAACTTTCCAATTAACCTATGATCTACAGCTTTATGATGCAGCGATCACTCAAAGATGTTGCAACTGTCCCAGAGGAATCTAAAGTGTCTGAAGTGCTAGATACATTTATCACAGAGCCTACTTTCTACCATGCCAGATACCATCGTAAGTTCATTCTCCATCTGCATTAATGGCTGGTTTAACTAAAATGCGTACTCAGGCTGAGTGGTCTCTAGAAAATCTGACAATAAATGAAGACAGCCTCTAGGATGTGAGGTGCAAATGCACACTTCATAGCCTTTAGTTTAGAAGTAGCTCAGGCAGAAATCGATATACAAACAAGGCAGAAGGTTGGTGCCAGACAAGATGAATAATCCTGTTCACCTGCCTGGCCCCCAAACCCAAAATCACTTGGCTGCCAATCTTGCGTGTGTTTTTAAAAGATTTTGATGCATCATTAAGCAATCCTCATGTGTGAGCTACCAGCTTTAGACAGCCTTTCTTTGAAGAAAAACAGGTTGCTGATCTCCACTTAAGCATTTTTGTACTCCAGAAACTGCAGCAAACATGGGTACCCCCCCCCCCCCCCATATTTGTATCCTATATCCTAGGTTGCTTTTAAAGGAAGCACATAGTGAATGATGTACAGTACAAGAAAATGGGATGTTCCTGTCTGGCGCTATTGGGCCAGGGAGGGAGCAGAGGTAGCCCACTGTAGCTCTCTAATATCTGGCACTGCTGTTGATAGCCAGCAGCGTGATGGCCAAGTACCCACCAGTGCCTCAGATGGAGCTGAAGCAGCATTGTGTGCTCAGGGATAAGCACGTGCATCGCTGCTGTGCATCTCAGCTTGTTCTCCATCTACCAAATGATGGCAGGGACAGGTTTATTCTCAAAAGCAAACAATCCAGTTTCTCAGTTTTAGCTGAGAAGCAGTCTAATGCCCTCAAGTGAAACAAATGAAATGCTTCTAGGTCAGGTAGTCTCTGACACTGGATAGCAGACAAGCAGTAATATACAATATTAGTTTATTATATTTATTTATTTTATTTATTTATATTTATTATTACTTTATTATAATAAAGAAACATGGCAGGGTTCATTTCTGTGGTGTTTTGTTTGTTTGTTTGGTTTGGTTTTTCTAAAATCCTTAGTATTTTAACAGTATATCAATCTGGGATGTTCTGTTCTCAAAGTTTTGTTTAATACTTACCTCTGTCTAAAACATCTGAATAAAACCAGAAACATTAAAAAAATTCAGGATCAAATTACTATTTTTGTGTTTTTGGTGGTTGTGAAGCAGGCACTATCAGCCACCACTGTGTCAAAACCTTCTCTTTCTCTAGTATTTGATAGTCAGTCCTTAAAACACATCATCTGCTCAGGAAAATTCTTCCAGTATTTAAAATCTAACACTGTAAAGGTATCAGTTCACAAAGATAAAAACCATCTTAACTGCAAATTGCCTTTTGTGTTATTATTTTTTTTTAATTAGGGATTGGATTATATCAGCTTCTTAATAAGAAATTTAATACTATTCTCAGACCACTAAGTTACATACTGACTAACATTTATAAATAAGTTTACTTGGGTCCTTTTTTGAAATGAAATTCTACTGTTCTCAAGTACAAGGCACATATTTTTTCACTTATGCAGTGTCTCTGGGTTTAAGAACCAAGAAACTGCAGAATACTATGAGCCCAGTTATCCCTGATGCAATTCAACTGGAGTAATGAGAATTGCATTGGAGATTAACTTGAAGCTAGTTTTGATACCCCATATTTCTGCACCAAAAGGTAACCTATCAGGATATTTTTAAATTATTGAAGTTACTACAGAACATCTGCTAAAGATTATATATATATTTTTTGTTATTATATAATTTTTACAAATATTACAAATACTGTTGCTTTCTTATTAAAACATACAGCATGCAAGGAAGTCATATCATATCCTCTGTGGGTCTGCATTGGATGAATTTTGAACTTCAAAAAAAACAATTTATTGAGGGATTCCACAATGCTGAAGACATCAGCTTTGAAGACTTTAAGCTAAAATAACAACATGGTGATGCATTCTTAATTCTCAAAGACCAGCAAACTTAAATCACTTTTTGCCTTCTTGAAATTCAGCATCTTTTTGTCAAAGAAGTTAGCAGGAGAAACTAAGCTAGTGCCTTGGAATAAACTGAATAGTTTAAAGACCATCAGGTTTTCTCAAGACAAAATCATTTTCTTATTTCAGTGTAGAGTTTAAAAGCAGCTGAGAGGTAAAACTTTTTGAGTTCAATGTCAAAGCTGATATTACAGAGAACAGAGGGACTCCTCTTAAAGAGTGAAAAGAAATTAGTTTGCCTTTTCTTTTTAAATTGGATGAAATAGCAGAAACTGCTATAAAGGAAAAGTGAGGCGAACGTGGACATCTTAGGAGTACAGACAAGGTACTGAGACCATTGTAGTTCTGATTAGCATCTGTTCCATTAATTCTCATCTAAGAATTTGTCATTTAGTTTTAAAGCAACACCTTTTCTGGCTAAATGCCTAGATCTACAAACAGAACAAAGCTCACAAGGAAGCTAATAGATTACATATATGCAGAGTATACTTGTTGAGTACAGCTGTCCTCTATTAATTAATTTCACTGTTCTTGACTGATAAGCTTTGTGCTGCGCTCTGGAAGTCCCTGTGGAGTATGGAGGGAGGAGAGAAGGTAGGATCCGAGGTGAGGCAACAATGACTTCTCTAAGCCCTGTAACTATTGAAGTCTGGTTTTCAATCATACTTGGTGGATTTTAGCATAGATTTTTAGAAGATGTAAATTTAATGGAATGTTTTCTGCCTGTAGTATTATTCAAAAGTGTCTCTGTCTCCCAACATAAATTCTCCAGTGTCTAATGTGTGAGCACACGTTGGTGCCTTTCCCTCAGTCCAGGCTCTGTGTAGTTTACTCTCTACATAACTGTCTATATTAACAGAACTTATAGAAACCAAATTATTCTGGGGAATCCTCATTTGTATTAGATTAAGTGTGGTTAGGATATGAAAATACTATTGAAGGAATGGAAATACACCTGCAAGTACATACACACAACTTGAACTTGAAGGCCAGTTTCCATATAAGCCAATCTAACATGCAAAAAAGTAAATAAAAGATAAGTTTCAGCCTATGGGTTGGGTACAAGAGAGGGTACAAAGAAGCAAGAAAGAGTAATGTCCATAGTTCATGCACCATAGCATGTCTGCACAGGCTAAAGGCAAAACCTGATATGTGTTTGTGATACAAACTTCAGCAGCAGCACTGTGATCTGTTACACACACTGAGAGTCCTGATTGCACAGGTGAGTAAATTAGGGGCCTAGTTAATGTATAGAGTTAGAAACCTTTGGTTCAGGTGCTTAAATGTCATTCCCCAAAACCCTGAATGCAGCAAGGGATCTAGAGCTCAACAGAACCAGGGCCCAACAAAGAGGAATCAGGATGTGACTAGGGCATAGCCACCATGGGAGGCAAATCCGAGGCCTCAAGTTAGACACAGTTTAGCAGCATCTTCTCTCTGTAAAAATGGAACAACCACTAAAGGAGCAACATATATCACAGTAGGGTATGAAACCTTTTGCAGGGTTTTTTTTTGTATAATGTAAAATGAAAGTTGTCTGCCTATTGTAAGTTAAACTTTAGCTACTGTTAGCTTATTGAAAATTCTCTTTGTCCTGGTTTTAAAAGAGCTCTTCAACTTCTTTTTATATATTTTAAAGCAATACTGTTTTTTTTTGGAGCTGGTTATTTTATAGTCTGAGTTAATGATGATTCATGCAGTTTGCATTTCTAGAGCATTTTGTGCTGAAATTATCACCAAGGTAATTAAATGTTTGTTATCAGGCAATGATAAAACATAATAACCTCTAGCAGTTAGGTAGGCCTTAGAACATAAGGTTGAGATCAGCTACAAAAAGAAAAGGTTGAATTCAAAGAGTTACAGATTTTCTTGAAATACATTCCTGCCTCTGTGCCCTATTTTAATAATTACATTTTGGCTAAAACTTATTTTTCATTACAACAATATTGTCCATATGTTTAGGTTGGGTTTCTTTACTACAAATTTAATATCTTATTTAATATTCCAGCTTTTACTATATTTTTATTGTTTTACCGTATACTGTATTGAATGCTTTAGAGACATTTCTGTAACTGTTATGATAGATCTGGTTTGAAAGATCAATGATTCTTTTATGATTCTGAAGAAACCATAATTACATAATAACTCCATGTTTATGCTTTGCTAAATAATTCTATTGATTTAAGTAGTGAATTTTCTTAACAAACAGTATATACAAATAATTTCAAAGTATTATATTTACATAAAATTTAATTCTAAATAATTGTGTTAACTGTATACATGATATATAGTTATACATGCTATGTATAATATATACTATATACAGTAAATATTATTCTATAGTATACTCTAACATACTGAAGGATCTATGTTTTATATAATTGTCTTGAATGTATATGGCTTCTGTATATATATACACTGTATAACTAAATATACAGTTAAAGTTTAGTATATATTTTTGTATGTTTATTGATTTGAATTGGAATATATTTTTTCTTGTTAAAGGAACCATAGGATCCAAGCATGTCTTGTTAGATGCTCCTAATTTTTAGTAAAAATATGGTAAATTTAGTAAAATGGAAGAATTGAAAGCGTGTTGGAAAACAGTAATTTCCTTCAGAGCAACCAGGTGGCATGTAGTGATAGGACAAGGAGGGATGGCTTTAAACTGAAAGAGCGTAAATTTAGATTAGATATTAGGAAAAAATTATTTATTCTGAGGGTGGTGAGACACTGGAACAGGTTACCCAGAGATGTTGTGGCTGCCCCATCCCTGGAAGTGTTCAAGGCCAGGTTGGACAGGGCTTGGAGCAGCCTGGGAGGAGGGCAGCTCTGGAGGCTGGGAAGGTACTGAGTTCAGATGCCTTGCTTAGCTCCCTTGGGATGCCAGCAGCAAATGAGGGGATACTTTAGACTAATATATACTTCTGGGTTTTTTTCCCCTCAAAATGTGTATTTTCTCCCAGTCAGCAGTGCTACCTGCGCAAGGGCCTTAGCTGCAGGAGAACGCCTCTCACACTGTCCTGCCTGCAGCATACTCTGGCTGCAGGACTCTGCTTTTGCCTTTGCCTCTGCCCCTGCATTCTGGCAGACCCTGTTCCTGGGGCCTGTGGCACTGCAGTGCAATTGCTGGTGGATCCAGGAGAAACCCCCTTGACAGCCCATCTCAAGCACAAACTGCAACAACTATTGCTCTTGAAAGTCAGCATGACTCCTATAATTTATTCATCCCAAAATGTATTCATCCATCCATTATTTATTTGCATTTGTTTTACTACTATCTTTACAATTTCATAAACAGCAGCATAGAGAGATGGGAAGTTAAAGGCAGAGGTAGCTGCTGGACAAAGGCCCTGGACTTGCTTCTCGTTTCTGCTGACTGCCTCCAAGTTTTGTGTAAAGGCATAGCACAGAGCAAGCAAAAGTCCTCTATTCCTCTAATCCTTCATTAGGTTGGTGGAAATCTTTTGTTTCTCCTAAAATCCTCTCTGCAGTCATCTATATTCTGGTAATGTGATGAGGACACTGGAAAGTACTGAAGTGGTGGGAAATGCTGTAGTGTGCAGAAGCTGAGAGGAAAGTAATGGTGTATGGGAAAGGAGTGACAATGCCATAGGCTCACTGTTTCTCCTCCTCAGTGTCTGCTGGGGTACAGGTTTCTGTGAGCAGGAGAAATGAACTGATTTAAGGTATACTTACACAATGAATGGATTTAGATTTAGTATTTCCAGAAGTAATCTGGTGTGGGGATTACAAGGAAAACGGGAGATTGTATTGAAAGGAGTAGGAAGCAAATCTTGTACGGAATATCACCTCTCCAGTATCCTTCCTTAACAGGCCCAACTAACTGGGGTGTGGAGAGACTTCAGAGTGATCCATTTCCCGTGGGCTCTCTGTGGCAGCTGACTGTTCCTACCTGATCCTCACTAATTAGCTGCAAGGTAGTAAGTGTTGACTTAATCTGCCTTCTTGATTACAGTGTGGAAAGAGGAGTTCAAACATCAGGCATGTTAAAGGCACAAGATTGAAGGCTACTGGGTTTCCCATTAGGGAACTTGAGCCATTCTGCAGCACAGGGCTTTTTGCAATGTGTTATTGACTTTATAAAAGCCATACCAGCTTTGTTCTGAGTACTGCCCTCTAGACCTCCTTCTTTCAAACAATATACAGCTCTATTGTAAATCAATGTCCAAAACCATTGCAGCAAAACTACTTTAATCTGGAGGGACCATTTTGTTGAAAGGGGACGTTTCTTTAAAAGGAGGAAAAAGGTATAAAGAATTTCCTAAGGAATCATTTTGAGCCTTTTGAATCAGCTAGATAATTCACTTCATAGTACAGAAACACGGATTTGTTATTCAGTTTTTCAAGAGAAAAAAATAAGGAGAAGAAAAAGATTGCTACTTTACTCCTATATGGAAGGAAAAATGAATTGCCATGGAATTAGATCGTGGCATATAAAGCTTTTATGTAAATTAGAAGGTTAAGAGGTTAAAAAGTAAAAAAGCCTGTAGCCCTGTGAAACATGAAAAATGGACTGTTTCAGATTATGTATGTTCTGGGTCTTTAAAAGGACAATTTATCTATAGCTTTGTTTTAAACAGTGGGGGATTTTGAAATACATGAATCCAGCAAAATGAAACCAAGGTCTTCAAGATTAAAATTTAATCAGGGAAAAAAAAAAGCCCTAAATAATACATGGAAATGTCATGGATATTTGAACATTTTGTTGCATGATATCAGGTACATAGGGTTGTTTCTTACAACACAAGAAGGTTAGGTTCTCTTTTAATTTTATCCTGAGCATAAGCACAGGTGAGAAGAAGATCTGTGAGATGGAGGAGCAGAAGTTAGCATCTCCTGTTCTCTCCAGTGACTGTAGGAAGTGTGTTCTGCTGATTGTCCTTGCTAGGCATGAATGGACAGGCTGTAGGTCCAGCAGACTTGGGGCATGGTCTGTATATTTAAATGTGTAAGACACCAAGAAAGGGAGTTTTAAGACCCTATTCTCTTACTTTGACATCCTTACTGATACCTTTCCTAGAAGATTTTAAGTAGTCCCTAGCTAGCCCTGGCTGCAATAATCAGCTTATTTCCCTGATATTTTCAAACAAAAATACTAATAGTCTCTTCAGTTGAGGTTAAAGTTATGGCCATGGATGTACTATTACAAGACTAGTAAGTAGCAAGTTTTCTTATTCGTGTACTTGGAGGATGCAGAGGAAATGTACACATTTTCCATTCGGTTTAGAAATGCTATTCCAAAGTAATGTCTCTTTTGCTATTATGCGTTTATTGTAACTCTGTGGTGTTTCTTAAGCACCTGCATCACATAATTCTGCTTCAAAACAGAGTAAATTTGGGTCAGTTTCACTCCCACGTACATCATAACACTGAATGTAGAGTAACTTAAAATATTTATAGTATTGGGCTGTATGATATCTTAATGCAAGCCTTGCACTTACATTTGATTTAGCTGCTATCTTGCCTTTAGGGAAATCTCTTTTGCCCAAGAATGCACACTCTCAGTAACAAATAGGATCACAAAATCTCAAAAAAAATTGAACAGTAGTAATATTTTTAGAAGAAGGAAATATCAGTCAGGTTGCTATTATCAAGAATATTGTCTTTTTTGCACTCAATTAAAACTGTTATTAAGGACATGGGCTCAAAACTTTTAAGGGAAAAATGAACAGGATATTTATTACATAGTGTGATCCACTGTTCAAACCTTCTATAAATTGCAAGTATATGATGTGTCCATAACAATATCTCAAGGCACCTGATCCCCTGTGGTTTAAATCCTTGTTCAAAGTTCTCTGATCAGATCCTGTGTGGAAAGACTCAAGCAGTTAAGGGAGCATGGACCATTTCATAATTCTTCACTAACCTCAGAAGGTAAATGGCAGTTTCAGTGATCTAGGAAAAGTAAACGAAATATAAACTCTAGGGAAATAAGTGTTTCTAACAGACATGCAGTTAAAAATGAGGGGAGCTTTGTCCAAAATTGAAGTCCAACAGAAACTCCAAGCCATGTGACTTGAAAGCAATTGAAAGGTGGAAGAATAATCCTTTGATCAAGGTACTGACCTGAGAGTAAGCACGGGTTCACATCTTAGTTCCACTGCTAACGTCCTGCATGATGTGTGCTGTCTCTGTGCTGGGCTTTGTTTTCTGTGTACTGAGACTGACAGCATCTAAGCTGCATGCCATTGGCGTAGGGCTGTCTTTGTCTTCTGCAGTGTCTGGTTCAGTGAAGGCTCAACCCTGTAGCATTGTGGCCCCATGGCAATACTGCATAGGATGGTAGAAGCCTATCCCAAGAAAAACAGTTGTGAATTCAGCATATCTTTGCAATGCTGAGCTATGGTTTCGCTGCACAAAGCTGCTTAGTTTTTCATAGACTTTTCCACCGGAAAGAGCTTACTAAAGTGAATTAAAACATTTTGTGAGACTACATCAACCTCATCACGTTCTTTAAGGTGCATTATGAAAACATTTTGCTGTACAAGGGACAAAAGGATTTCCTTCAAATTTACCACTTCCTCTTTTACAAACTTAAAAAGAAGTTTGATCCTTATCAGCTCAAAGTCTTTTATAATATGTTGGCTCATGGAAAATAGGGAGAATTGTGTCATTTTGCCTGGATTTGTGATTAAAGCAAGTGTAAAAAATCTTTGCATTTCCTCTCCGACATATGTCCTACTTTTCAACCCATGTTACTGCATAGTGTCCACTGAGATCACCATTTTAATAAAAATGCCTTCAAAGCATTAATTCCACTGTTATTAATTCAAAAAAACTCTCAGAAGTTCAGTATTCATAAAAGGAAAATCTTATTTGGCTCACCCATATATAAATGTAATCCTTATAATACAGCAGCACGAATAATAAGGAGCCAAAAGCTACAGATCTAATTACTGGGCATCACTGGCTCAGGAGTCATAAAAACCTTAACTCTGAATAAACAACCCAGATTTCTATTATTAAAGTATAACAATTACTTCTTGTAGCAAACAAACCCTGTATCTTCTTATGATAAAGGAATGCATCCCTATGAAAAGATTAAACCATCTGATTATGTAACAGCATATTTGTGGCCTAAAAATGTCCAACCAGAACCAGTCCTGCTATCATTAATCTTTACACTGAATTCTAATCAGGATATGGTAATGAGAAATAGAGAAGAGAGCTGTCCCTCAATGAGACAGGGCTTGCTGATGTTCCTCCAGGGAAAAGATATTTCAGAAATCTTATGCCCAGCTCCACTGTCTGTCTGAGAAAAACATGTGTAGAGCAGTGTTATCAAAATGCTCATCAGCTGGCTCATTTCAGTAGACTCAGCTCTTTAGAGGGAATAGAGCTAGGCCCCTGACAAGAGCTCTGAAGTCCTTCCCTCCTCTCCTCTTTATGGACCAAATCACTCCTTCCTATGGCAAAATGAAAAAAAGAACTATTACAGGAAGAAAATCCCTAGATCACTCCTTTGTGCTGTTTTTTTGTTGTTTTCCAAATTGTAGCATGCAGGAAAGGAGTTGGACTTGTTAACAAATGGCTGAAGTTCTTTTTTTTCACTCAAAACTAGTGGTGGAGGCTGGGGAGCAGCATGACAGCACAGACTAAAAGGGGAGCATGTTGAAGGCTTTGCATCACCTTGGGGATCCTTGTTCATAGCTAGTCTTGGAGCTCTGTAAGAAATGGGGTTTCTAGCCTCCAAGGAGCACCACAGGATAGGTAAATAGCGTTTGATCTTACTAGCTTTTCTGGCCCTCTCTGTTTCTAGGCAGCTTCCTTTTTCCAAAAGCATTACTGGACTTTTACAAAGCCTACGACTGATCAATGGGAAGACAAGAAGATACTTGTGGGAATAGCTTACCGTGAAGTGGTGCATAGAGTAATAGCTTTCCATGCCTGCACACTGTTATTCACATTCATTTGAGAGGCAAAAGCAGATTATGTGTAAATCCTTATATTTCTGTCATGTGAATTCCAATGAATACCATTTAACTATTTTTCAGGGAGAAAGTTCATTTCCTAATTATGGAGATATCTCTCACTGAGAAATTAAAAAGAAAGGAAATGAACCTACTAAAAAGCAGAACAGTAATTTCCAGGCTCTATTTAGATTGGCAGTTTACAAACATCAGGTCCGTACAGGCACAGAAGAAATACTGGTTGTAAGACAAACACAGTTGTGTTCCAGCACCCTGGAATAAGAAGACTGTAGACATCAGAACAGAGGCTTGCAGTATGTGCTGATTTAAGTGGGTAAGAGAACAGTGAAATAGCTATATATATGGCAGGGTTAGATTTCAAATAAATGAAGATATGCATCAGGACAACAGGAGATAAAAGATCAGGAGTGAATAAGTTAATTCATCTTAAATTAAGGCTTGATTGAATGAATCCACTAATAGTTGCACAAAGCAATAAAAATATAATCTTGGCGGAAAAACATATAAAGAACACTCAGCCTTTGTGATAATATTGTAACCTTTTACGATAACAGTATGAGGCAAGAATTAATTTGGTCTTCGTCACACCAAATCAAGGGACTAAGATCACCTTTACTTCAATGGTGCTGAATTTAGCCCAATGTGAACAACAGACAATTTCCATGACAGGATATTCAAAGCACCCTAATCCTGTAGGCATGTCTGAATAACCTACCATTACAGCAGAGGAGACTTACAAAAAGAAATAGGCAATAAAATACTAATAATTCAAATACAGACATTATATTTTATTCATAATGGGAAAAATTAAATCCTTCCAGATTAAATTTGAGGAACTAGTGACTAGAGAGGAACTTTAAGAGAAATAGTGGAGAAATATAGCACCCTGGTGAGGAGTTGAATCCTTTGTAAGAAGCTGTGTCTCGCAAGCTTCTTGGAGTTGTCCAAGTATTAAGTTCAGGGTGATTGAGTTCATGTAATCCACCTGGATTTCCAGTAGATGTTAAGTGTGAAATCTCTTAGTGAAACCTCACAAGAGTGGCATAAGGAGAAAGATTGCGTGAATAGAAATGTTGTTAAATGACCATTATCAGAGGATAGTAATAAGTGAATAATTTGGCAGTGGAGAGACCTGATCTGCAGCATCAATGCCAGCATCTAGGTTAGGCGATATATTCATAAATAATCTGGGAAAGATGATGAGCAGTGAGATGAAAAAACTGTGCTGATAACACTAACTGATGCAAAAGAGTAAAAAAGTCCAGTTAGAAAATATTGGCAAAACATCCCATGATCTTAATAATAACACAGTGGAAACTGAAATTTAACTCAACTGTGAAAGAGTAGAAACCCCGTAAGTTTACATGAACTCTGCATTTCCTAGTGACAGTAGAGAATGAGATACTGGGTTTGTAAAAGACAGTTTTATCAAAATTTCTGGTCAATGCCCAACTGCAGTCAAAAAATGTTAATCTAGCATTAGAAACTGTGAGGGAAAGAAACAGAGAACACAACAGAGAATCACTGCTCACCTTTGAATACCACACGCTGTTCTGGGCCCTGCATTCCAAAGGATGTAGGAGAACTGGAAAGGTTCAGAAAATGGCAACAGGCACATCAAAGCTATTGGAACAATTCCAGTTGAAGGCAGGATTAAATAGATGTGAATCCTTCAGACTGGAAAAAGGGATGCCTGAGGGATGTAAACCAATGAGTGACATGACAGAGTAGATAGTGATTGACCGTTCATTTGCTTCCACTACGAGAACAAAAAGACATCAAATACAACCAACAGAAGACAAATTCAAAACAAAGGAGATGGTTTCCATGCAATTGATAGTAGACCTGAGGAACTTTTTGCCACAGGATGTTGTGAATGGTTTAGTGGCATTTGGATGAAGATGGCATGAGGGAAATCTGTGGAGGGATGCTCACTGCCCTGAAACCAAGTCTGGTTCAGGAATCCCCTGGGCTGCAAAAGGCTGAAGTGTGGGAAAGACTCAGGAGATGACCTGCTCCTCAGGTATCCGCATTTGACCTTTGGTAGAAACAAAATACTAGGTTAACTGGATCTTTTGTCCAAACCCTCGTGGTTTTCTTATGTTTTTCTATAACATTATATCAGTAACATGGCAAAGCAATTTCTAGTTGCAGGCCATGTTATGTTTGGAGGTTCAAAGCAAACCTACACTGAGAACAATATCAATCTCAAAGTCTTTGTGAAGCTCCTCTGGCTAAAATACAAATCCAGAGCAGTTCACGGAGAAATCTTAGTCTAGCAAACAAAGCAAATAAACTCTGGCATCTCATCTTGTGCCCTGGAGAGTTGTCTGACAGATGGATACTGAATTAAAATGCTTAGCTGCAATTTGCTAAACATACAAAGTTTCTGCATACTTTGACCCTGCATGAGTGTAATAGATAATACCGTAGAGACCATCCTGGAATTTGTAAATCCTCCTATGTTTGTGACAACAGGACCAAATATCCCAAGTTTAGGTTTGTAGCAATACCAAGCATGGAATAAAATTGTAACACTTAACATTTAGGTCTGGATTGTTGGTTACTCTGAAGCTGCTTTATACAGCACTGGCAATGTAACGGGGTAGTTAAAGTGAGTGCAAGATACGCTTTTACATCAATTTAAGTCTCTTTTATGCTGCCAAAGCAACAAAAATGGTCTTGGAATAGTGAGAGGCAGGCTGCTCCAGTTTAAATCTGCCATTGTTTGAGAGAGGTACTCCCTGCCTGTTTCATTTCAGGCAGGAAAAAAGTACAAGGGAAATGGCAGGAGAATAAACTTGTCACTGATGTGGCCTATAAAAACATGCTGCACAGCTATTTCCTTGATTTTAGGTGACAAAGAAGAGCAAGTTGAAACAAATGACACAGAAAAATATTCTTTAGATTTGAGCTGTTTCAACAATAATTTGTTGTCCATCAGACTCACAAGGCTTAACTAATGCTTTGTGAACTATATCAACTGCCATATCCTTTTTCTTCAAGTATCTTTTCCAGTTCATTAGTCTGTAACTAAAACGTCTCTTGGGTAACCCACCACTTCTAGAAGCCCTAATAAACTGACTAACCAGTAATCTCTTCCCCCTTCCATGCCACTTTCACTTTTGTAACTCAAGAGAATTACACTGTCAGTATATATATATTCCTGACAGTATAATTTTTCTATAAAAAGAGTTAATCCCACCAACTCTGTATTTGACCTCACCCTTCCTGATATAGATTTTAAGATTAATGTGTTACTATATGTATCAGCTGAATTCCTAATTTAAAGTCAGGGCTCCCCTTTGAATGCCTCCACCAAGCCAGTGTCATAGAGGTAACCACTAGAGTTCCTTTTTACAGGTGTTTGGCTTGTTTTAATTTTTAGATATATGTTGTCAAAAGATATCCATTAGCTGAGAAATATAAAACATCTTTTATGCAATGACATAGGTGTGCAGTACCATTTCCGTGGGCTTGTGGGAAAGCAAAGAGCAAGTACTAACCTGTAACTGCAGTAGACTATCAACATAAAAATCAAGCCTTGCGTTAGCACCTCTTCTTCCTAGCATGGTGTTCAACAATAGGCAAAGCTTTTAGCCTGTAGGGACTAAGGGGGAAGTAATTCTAATATATAAGACATGGGCACTTTCATTATCATTAGGAAGCATGCTGGATTATTCATGAAAGTCCCACTCACAGAGATAAGCAGGCATTTGCCGTTTATTCCTTAGTGCAATTTCACTCAACATATCACTTTTTATGTTAACCTTGTGGAAGGTATTTTGATCTTAATTGGGTTTTTTATTAACGCATTACTAAAACTCTGTATCCATTTGTAACTTCCCATCTAGCACCAGGTTGCAGAGCCATCCATCAGGGACAATATATATACCTATGTTATGGGAAACTCTGCAAGATTACCTAAACAAGGAGTCTGGATTTAGCTGGAAGTGTGTCAGAAGGACAGGCTCTGTGGGGCCACTCCACTTCAGCAGAGGATAGGCAGACTGTGACACCCTCCTTGCAAGCATTGCTCCAGACAAAAGAATGATTTATAGGAAAAGAAGTGTTACTGTCAGATGCAATTCCTTTCTAGGCTCTTTTTTTTCCACAGCACTTCTCTTCTTTCTTCTTTGGGACTCCTTGGGAAATCAGAATGCAGAGCTATGTCCTGCATGTGGTCATTGCTTCTCTGTACTGTGCCACTGATTTTCTGCACATCCAGGGGAGGATGAGCGAGGTGAGGCACTACATTAGCGTGGCAAAGAATGGCAAAGGATACCTGCTTGTGCTACAATTTCATCTCCAAAGAAAAAGTTAAACAAACTGGTCTTTTATGTGATTTTGAATAGGCATGGTCAAGTTACAGAATCATAGAGCCATCAAATGGTTTGGGTTGGAAGGACCTTAAATATCATCTAGTTCAAACTCCCCTGCCATCAGCAGGGACACTCCACTAGAGCAGGTTGCTCAAAGCCCCATCTGACCTGGCCTTGAACAATTCCAGGGAAGGGGCAGCCACAATTTCTCTGGGAAATCTGTTCCAGCATCTCACCACCCTCACAATAAAGAACTTCCTTGTATCTAGCATAACATACTGGTATGTTTTTAGCTGAAGAGCAAATAAATGGATTACTTCATAGCAAACTTACCTTGTTTATTTGGATTGGACCAGGAAGGAACAGAAATGTTAGAGGAAGATGATTTGCCTAATTTTTATGTTAAAGAGACAAAAATATATTTGCATATGGCTGCCTCTTCAAATGATGGTCAGTGAGGTCGTGATAAAATGAACTGTTGCCTATACTTAAAATCTGTTTTTTTGTGGTAAGGCCCGCAGAACTGGGTAATTCCTACTTGCCAAATTAGAGTAAGGTTCTCTCTGTTAACTTGCATTTTTCCTGGACTATACAACTCCATGTAGTTATATGTCTGGGTTTTTTTCATATTCATAATATGTAATAGTAGCTCAAATCAAATAAATGCACTAAAGTTTACACTGTTTAAGTGATAATAATCAACCAAAAATGGTCTGGTTAATGCTGGTCTGCTTAGTGCCTTTAGCTGGGTATACTCTTCAAGATTGTTAGCTGTACATTTATTTCAGTTTTATTTCTTAATTACATAAAAGTAACTTCATTTCCAAATAAATTAAGTAGAATTCCCTTAGAAATTGCTCTAACAAAACATTCCTAGTAAGAAGTTATCTCTGTGTTTTTTTGACTTCTGTTATACAACACAATTCTCTGTTAAATTGTACAGTTTTTGATAGTTTATTATTCAGTGGACCTTTCCCATAAAATGCTTTGGTTTGTACACACTTCCTCTCACTTCTCCTCTTCTTGATTGTTCTGCCTACCCCAATATCTCTTCACCATTCTAATAAATGACAGTCATGTCAAAAAGCCAGATAAATCAATGAAATCATCGATTTAGAGCAGAATGAAAAATAGCGCTGTAGAAATACGCCTAAACAAGAGGCAGTGAAGGCTTTACTGTTATTGTGAAGAGAAGAGCAGCTTTTTGGAGGTAGATCTTCATCTGTTAACCAGAATGATCTCTGTATAATGGCCTTATTTTCTTATGTTCCTGTTCCTCCTTGTGTTGGCTCCTATGCTGAAACTGTTATTGTGGCAATAACAGACATTTATGCTGTTTACGTTATCATCCTAATGTGTGACATGATTAGCTTGCTTACAACATGACAATATTACAATATTGTTTATGGCAACTACTGTCTGGGAAAGCATAGAGAAGGCAGGGACACGCCATACTGCATTACACCTCACACTGGAGTTGAACAAGCTGCTGTGTTCCTTCTTTGTGGGGAACAAAGATCAGCTCCTTCCTATCTCAGATTGCATCTCTCTGAGCTTATTTTTTGGATTTTGTTTAAAGAGCCAGCGAGAAGAAAGTAAGAACAGGTCAAGTGGCCTATATAATCATTGCATTTCACCTTAACATGGTAAATTCTGCATGCTTGAATGTGAAGCAATAAGTATACCCAGGCTGAACATTTTAATAGAACCCCATTATACAGTAATGCAGTAAAACCAGTGAATGTTCCATGTTATTTCAGGTTTTTGAAAGGAATTACAGACATTTCTTGCAGCCGTCATGCTATCATTTTATATGGGCCAAAATTGGGCCATAACCAAAAGTAGCATTTCTGCTCAGTTATGGGCATTTTAAATCCCTGCCGTTATTTCTGAATATCCATAAATATAACTAAATACATATTTCAGTCCAGCCACCAGGTGCAGGAGATGACATTTGGGGTTTGGGTTTGTTTTTTTTTCTCTAAATCCATCATCCTCATTAAAAAAAAAGGAAAATAAGAATTGTCTTTCTTGACAAACCGGTCTTGCTTTAACTGCATATCAGAGATTTCAGACCATTACTTTGTCTGCAGATGGTTTGTTTTCCTTTCATTTTTAGGTGTTTTGCTTGATCAGTAAATAAAGGAACTTCAGAAATGTTCTTTTTTTTTGTTGAAATGTACTCATACAGATTTGATTGCCTGCATGTAGCGCACCACAGAACGCAATATATTTTCATCTGCATACTACCTGATCTCACAGACTGGAAAATGGCATAAACAAAATGTCAGGTAAGAAAAATGTTAGATTCCATGTACCCAATCAGCCAATACAGGTTTCTTTTAAGGAAACATTTTGGCATATTTCCTGACATTCTAACCGTTGTATTATTATACTGGTCCCTTTGTTAAGAATGCTGCAGAAGCATGTGGATTTAGACTTGTTTACCACTCTTCTATACCCCATTTCTTCTGGAAATCCTAAAGTAAGGGGAATAAATGTTTCACTGCTGATCAGAGTAGATTACATCTGTGCTGAAATGCATAAACTTGGTATCTAAATCAACACTACTCCATTTTGGTAGTATTTCATGTTATGATAGCTCTTTGTTTTCTCTTTTCT
The DNA here is from genome assembly GCF_012275295.1 of Melopsittacus undulatus. Taxonomy (NCBI): domain Eukaryota; kingdom Metazoa; phylum Chordata; class Aves; order Psittaciformes; family Psittaculidae; genus Melopsittacus; species Melopsittacus undulatus. The sequence continues at coordinate 63,895,139 of NC_047533.1, forward strand.
AACAAACATATTTGCAGAAATAGTACTCGAAGATTTAAAGCATCCCATTACATTTTACGTGAAGTACAGTAACTATCACAGCACAGTAACAGTCTATAGTCTGAAGGAGAAATTCCTTGATAAAACCATAGTCATTGTTTTAATCTTCCATCTCCTTTATTTATAACAAGTTTTGTCACAAGAAAGCATCATGCACCAGAATACATCTGGCAAGAAAGTGAAGATGCTGTTGCCAGTAGCTGTTGAGGTAATAAATGTCATGCTAAATGAAGGACTGCAACACCTTGAAGAGCATCAGATCTTATTGTGCTTCTCAGTCCTTACTCAGATTTTGGCTGGGTTATCTCTGCAGTCATATGACTTTCCCATATTTTGAGATGATTATCTTAATGTCAGTTATACAAACAAAAGTTTCAATGTACAAGAAAAATAAGCATCTGAACAGTGAATGGCAAGAAGCCCTGACATGCTTCTATCTTCCATCACAAAATCTGTTGTCATACTTCAGCTCCCCTTGCTTTCCAAGATTTCATATGAAAATTAGTATGAAAAGAAATCAATTTCTTCAGGTGTAATCAAAAGAGATGGCATTCAGCAGTTTCTTCAGAAAGTAAAGTGCTAGTGGAAGCACTCGATAGACTCAAGCTCTTGCAGACTCATTACTAATAGCAATTTCACAGGCTTCCTATTCTACACTGCCATCCTATTCTCCCCTCTAATTGTGAAATGCTTGTTCATTCTCCATGTTTTAACCCCTGCCCTCATTAAGGAGAGGAAAATGAACTGCTAACTTAGAAGTAGTGCTGTGATACTAACACTGCCCAGTATATATGTTTCCCCTCTAGCCAGTTTCACATGCAGGCTAATTTTGTTCTTCAGGTCACAAGGGGCATATGTTCACCCTGTCTTTTGCAGGCAAGTTGGAGCTCATTCTGCATGCCCTCTGAGCAGAGCACAGGTGAACCAGCTCTGACTCGAGGACTCTGTTTAATCTATAGCCATTATTTCTTACATCCAATAAATATTTGGGAAATACTCCTCTGTGGGGATTATTTCCACCTGAAGGAGAATTTGTCTCAAAAAATATTGTATATAAACCCAGAATTTCATAGTTCACACACAATTTTATTTACCATTATTTCTTCTCCAAGTTTTTTTTTCTTCATTTCAAGTAAATTGCAAACAACCTACTCAAGCAGACCACTATTTGCACACAAAAGGAAAAGTAAAACATATGTATTTTCTGGAATGAGATTTTCAAGAAGTCCTAAAGAAAATCAGTATTTGCCCCAGTATACATTGCACTAGGAATGCAGCATTTCTACAAGACCTTGAATTTCTTCCCACAGAAGAAGGCAAAGCTTGCTGGACCCTATGGAAGCCAGCATTTGCTTCCCTTCATCTCACTTTGTGTTTTCCACAAAATGTTTTGAGGTTGATTTGAAGGATTACTGTCTCTCCACAAAACAGCCCCTGTGCCATGTACAGCACAGTCTTTTCTCCTCCCTTGTCCCCAACATCCCAGCAACATCAAACCCTCTAATGGCAGCTGCTCATATGAGCTCTGAGTAACGCTAGAGAAAAGACAAGGTAGCCACAAAGCCTGTCATTACACAGTCTGAGGGTGGAGATGCATGCAGTGTGGCTGCAGCATTTGCCTCTGACTTGCTCTAAACCTCCATCCTTCCCTTTCAGCTCATTTCTCACTCCCTCCAGGACCCACAGCAGAATTAAGCTACTTAGGTCACATTTCCTGAGGTTCTGCTGTTTAATTTTAACAAGAAACACTAAAGGTGCAAGATAAATACTACCTGTGATTGGTTGGCAGGCAGTTACATGTTCATCTCTTACAGAGTAGCTGAATCCTGTTCTTAGATGCTGCAGCTTCAGAACAGTTCAGCTGGATCCAAAAGAATTTATTTGCATGTGTCACAGGGGAAAAAAAGTGCACAGACTCTGACCCAATGTGTGAAATACAGGTAACCTAATACTTCTGTAAGAAGCTGTATTTTCTATTTCTTTTCTTGCTTGACTTGCAAGCAATGTATGTGTACACCAGTTTATCTTACTTTGTCCCTAAAAATAACAGAGGGGAAGTGGTTGCAGGGTTTACATATTAGCACCATCTATACTTGTTAAAATATTTTTCCAGGAACATGTACGTTTATAACTCTAAAGTTAATTTCTACTTAGCAACTAATGTTAGTTAACTAATAAAAGAGACAAAAAATTAAAGGATGTATGGAAACATTATATTGTAATGGATTTATACTTTGAATGTGAAAGTAAGTTTCCTTTTAATAAGTAGTCTTTACAAAAATAGTGGTGGTCACATAGATTAATTAACCTTGAAATAGCTGAAATAGTATTTACTCTTAATACATTTATCTATAGGCAGTTAACCAAGCAAATTAACACTCTGGAGTTACTGTTACATACCTACCAAATATATATTTATTTGAAGATGAACAAGAAAATGTGTTTCTCTCCTACAAGATGTGCTGTGTCTCTATAACTATCTGCTCTACGTGATTCTGTTCCAGAACACAGAAACCTTTATTTTTTTGTGATAGCAGCAAGATGTTAGAACATTTGCAGACAAATACATAAAGCATAGAGCTAAATATTGTTACTGTGGAGCTGCAGAAAGAGGTCCTAAAGCTTCATGATCTTAAGGTCACTTCCAATCCTAGCCATTCCGCGATTCTGTGACTCATGAGAGTAAATTCAGTGAAATATTTGCATGCATGAAGATGACCTAGATAAAAGTCAGGAAAGAGCAGGGGACAGTTCTTGAAACTAATCTACTGCTAAACACAGAAGCTGAGAGTTGTTAATTCTTGATAAAAATGGACTTGACTTCTCATATGACCTGACACATGACTTACATTATTTTAAATATGTTCCTCTTAAAATGAATAATAATACTTTGCTCTCCTGTAGAGTCTGTTGGTGGAGGATTTTAAATTGTGCTTAATGCCTCAATTAATTAAAGTTCTAGACATGGAGAGTGAAGCCCACAATAGTCTGAGAAAGACTCAAAGAAAATATGGTTCCATCCTAAGCTTTGTGAGCTTTGTTAGGCCAACAATTTCATATAATTTTACTTTCTCCCAAGCTCTTTGAGGCAATCTACTGCCATATGACACAAAGGAAAGGGTTTCCCATGATGTTTCCCAAAATTAATTCATTTTTCCTGGTCAAACCAAGGTTTTATATCCTCAATGGCACACAGGTGCTGGAAGGCCAGCTATAGCTAGGGCCCAAAGCTAGCAGTACCTGGTGAAACCTCTGAGGAAGATTATAGCTATTTTACAAGTGGGTCAGATTCACACAAATTCAGCAAAACTCTCAAAACTCTGTAACAGGGCAGTGACAAAGCTGGAACTAAATCTGATCACCCTCACTATCAATCACCTCATATTAATTATTTCCATATATTTCATTTAATTTATAATGCAAGGCAGATACTCTTTCTGAACACAACGGAAGAAACAGACCTTGGCCAGCAGAATGTACAGCCAACTTGAAGCAGTGAACATCATTAGCTCTTAGCTAGTCAATTCATGTTACATACACGTTTCTACAGGACAGACAGGGTCAGAATCCAAAATATATCAGAGATCAGCAGATAAAAAGTGAGGGACATAATAAGCTAGGAATATATCAAGCTCACCAAAATATTCTTTGTATTACTGTTTTAAATTGCAGTACAGGGAAAAGAATACACCATTAAGTGGTGATGATTTTAGATTAAGCATTTACTTTAAGACAGGATACAATATCATACACAGACAAGAGACTGCTATTTTTGAATGGCATCAAATTGTGAATTGAAGCACAGTGGGTAGGAAAATGCTGCAAAGGATTTTGAAAATGATTGCTCATCTGTGTAGTAAAAGATATCCTTTTTAAAGTCCTGCTGTGACCAGTATAAAATGATCAGGGATGAGAGCCTGCATGGGGTCTGCCATTGTGTAGGAAACAGAAGGAAAATCATTGTCCAGCAAAGGCCTGGGTACATTACAGGTAAATGAATAAACCCAGACAAAATACTGATAGGAAGTTGCCCTACAAGTAAAACTTCTCTGAAATCAAGGCAGCTGTGTTTTAAAGCATTAGTTGATTAGATTAGAATAGAACTAGTAAATTTCCAAGCAAAGGGTGTCAGAACTGTGTTTTCTCTGTCTTAAATTAGAGGAAAAGTGTGACAGCAGGAGCTCAGCAAAGAGCAAGAAGAGGTTTCCCCTTCAAGAGGTAAGATGTTGCTAATTAGCTGACTGGTAACATCTTACCTCTGTGGCAGGCAGACAGGAGCTCCCTGCCTCTGGTATTCAAATGGGGCTGGAAGCCAGCCCCTCCTTCAAATGTCTCCCCTGAGATGCTATACCTGCAACAGAATGTGCTATTCAAACCTGTTCACTTGCTGCCTTGAGCACTGGCAGTATGTTGTGAGTTGTTGATTTTGCCAGTTGGTATTTAATGTGGTTAATCTACTTTTGTCATTCATGACATTCCCTTTGAAGCATGTATGGACTTGCATAAAGCACTCCCTCGATTATCAGCTCCACCTGTCACACAGGCCTAGACTCCCGTCCAGTGAAGAGGAAACGGCAAGTAAATGGAATAAAATGCAACTTCTCAAGATTATGTTTCTATGTGCATTCGCACCTTATTCCTGAAGGTTCTTTCCAAGCTCTAGAAACCTTTTTTTACTTTTCTATGGAAGAGAGTACTTTTTTCTTTACTTTCCAAGTGTTAAGTTTTCATACAAGTGTGGTATCTTGTTGAGCTACTCTTGCTATGAATTTGCAGACTATGCATTAGAGGATATATGTATGCAGCTGTAAAAGGAAATAGATTTTAAATGAGAATGGAATCACATAATCGTTTTATGAAGATACCAATGATAAGGTATCTTATCGTCTTGCTACTTCTATCTGGCAGGCATTTGTGAATTTTCAGTTTTTTAGCTGTTGCTCATCTTCAACCAGCTGCCACGAATGGAACTAAAATCTACTTCAAAGGAGAGTGTGAACTACTGTGCGAAGTGCTCCACCAGAAGCACTGAAAAGCTGTAAGGGCTTGGTTTTCTGTTGTATCAAACCTTTTAATTTTCACCATGCAAAGTAAAAAGCAAATAATTTGAGAGAAAGTTATCTTCAATAAAATCACACAAGTAATTACACCAGTGGAGGGCAATGCAAATATGAACGCAGCTGCTCTGTGCCAATTTGTCCCTTTGGAAAATGAGAGAATTGGGAACAGCTGGCCATTGCCAGGGATACTCTTTCTGTAGGCATTGCTGGCCCAGAGGACAGTTTTCTCTCTGAATGGTGAGATAAAGGGAATATGGGATTAAATTTAGGGCAAACACATATTTTCCTGAGGTTTTTTTGGCAGAGTTTTAAAGGGAGAAGATAATTAATATTCTTTTTTTTTGTACAAAGGGAATGGTTATAGTTCGAATTTCTGAGAATGAAACCAGAAGTCTGAACTCTAATTTGTAGGGGTGGTTGTGGTGGACTGAAAAGTGCCATGAAACTTCGCTTAAAGCCATAGGAGTGGGCTTGGGGTTTAGCTTTGGGAGCTAAGGAGGAAACTGAGAAACTTTCTTGATATTCTTTTTCCTCCGATGGACATCAGCACAATGCTTTAAAATAGGTCTGTTCTGGCATTGTACAAACCTTCCTTGAAATTCAGCCTACGTTAGGAACATGAAGAAAGCAATGGCAAAATCTTGTCAGCACGTGAAGAATCATGTATTGCTTCAATTTCAGCTTGTCTGATGACTTTATTGTTTCAGACAGTAAACTAACTGCTGGCTTGGCCTTTCACCTTCTGTCCCACACAAGTATTGCTGAAAGTATATACTGAAATATTTTTGCCTTCTGAGATAAAACAGAGCAGTGTGATTTTTTGGCAGAGGTTAAACGTCCAACATCCAGTAACAGGGTGCTTGGCCTGAAAGATGGCATACAATACTAGTAGACCTAATAAAAACTATGGCTTCTGTCCCATAAGTAGGTAGTAAAAAGGTTCCTAAAGTCTACAGAGTTTGTATTAATGGAACTGGGCTACTAATTTCATCCCTTGATTCTTTCAAGCCTTGCTTACTGCATAGTCATTTATGTTACTGCAGAATGACCACAAAATGAAACTAAAACTCCTTTTTTTTTTCTTTTTCTTTTGGCTGCAGCCCCCACAGTCTTTAGTACAAGATCTGCATGTGTCTGTCTTGCCTGGCAAATACAAACCAGCTTTGGCCTGGGCACGTAACTGCATTATTGTCAAAGTGGCCAGAACACATGATGTAGTGGATAAGCTTTAAAACAGGCTACCTGACACAGATGCTGTTACAATAAAATCATTCCAGTACCATGCTTTGAACAGTACAGTAGAATTATGTTATTCAGCATTGTTTGTCATATAAATGTGATATTTCCAAGGTCATATTAGTGACAAAATCATGTTTGAGGCCTTTGGAACTCTGTTGTTCCTTGGTTTGATACAAAATTTTGCACAGCAATAAATAACAAAAAAAGAGGACAGTAATGGTGTAATAGTGCTTTGTCTGGGATTTCTGAGACTGACTTCTTCCTGACAGGGAGCAAGAAGTGAAATTACTGTTCAGGTTGGCTTTGATGATAAATATTTGCATGATATATCCAATGTACAGAAAAACAATTGTGTTGGGTCAGTTTGTTATCATCATTCCCTACTCGTACAACAAACATAATAAATATTGCTAAAGTGTAAAGGAAGCAAATCTGTCTTTCAGCAGGAGGTTACATATATATAATGATATACTCAGCACAAGACTTAATTTTGGTTTGGGTTTTTTTTATGATCTGCACTACCACTTCATCTCATTTAGTACACAGTATGACACTATCTCTGCAGTGAATTTCTCCAGTGGTTCTGTATTGTTTTCCTTCACTGTCTTTTGATGGAAGGTGTGTGATCATTTCAGATAACTGAGGAAGCGTTTTCCTTTCACATTGCTTTCTTTGGTATTTGATAGTATGATTTTTATCTCAATTTTAGTTTCACCTCCACTATATTAACTATACAACTCTTCTTCTGGTGAGTGTTGATCCTGAAAGTTGTTTTATGTTAGCAGTGGAGCTACTCGTACAATTGATTACCCACACAAAACAATCTGTAAAGACCTTATTTTTTCAGTAACGCATGGTTTTCATTCCCTTCCAGAACCAAGTTCACCATCTTCTTGCTTTTTTAGCAATAATTCTGTAGCTGCATTGTACTATGTATATTGGGTATAAATCATGATTAGATTAGCACAGTAACTTTTTGCACACATTCATCATCTGTGTAAGTAACAAGGTATGAGGCACCAAAAGCCAAACTGTAGTTCACGGTCAGTGATTCTGTTTGTTAAGAGCCTGACATTGTTCACAGATTTCATTTTGTGTAGTAATCTACAGTGACACTGTTGCGCAGGAAGCTGTACCAGTCAAGTTCAGTCCTACTTAGCTTAGATGTGTTTTTGCTGATTTTCATTTGGTGCTTTAGGTTTTGTTTCAGTGCCAGAAGCATCCTTTGGTTTCAGGCAGGGTTGCTGGTTCTACCATGAGGAGGACAGTAGCTTTAAGAGGTGGGAGCCACCAGACACTGATTTGGGAATGGTTTATGCATTCATTAGGATTTAATTTTTGATTGCCTAGTACTTTGTAGTTAAAAAGTATATATAAAATCAGTATTTGCTGTATTGTGATTAACATGTAGAAGCAATGCAATTATGCTATGAAGTCATTCATACTAGCTGTCCAGAGAACAAGCAGCCTTGGATTTTTACTCTAGCTTTGCCTTCAAAGATGTTTCGGTGCTCAGGAATATAGAATGCTTTAGATCCTCTTCAGTCCTCCTTGGATACTGAGACTAAATTTAACTGCTCTGGCTGATACAGCCCTGCTTCCTAACAAGGTTAGCATGACAGACCCATATTGCATTTGGTGTACATTAACTTCTCTCTCTTGGTAAACTGTACACAGAACACTGATTGAAGAGAACACAAAAAGAGCTTCTTGAAAACAAACCGTTTCTATCCATCAAAATGTACTCTGAACAAAGTCCTATAGCAATAAAGATTTGCATTTCCTCTTGCTTAGACCTTTGCCTTTCCTTGAAAGTTTAGTAAATTCTTGTCAATCCTGTTATTTCCTCCTGTGCAATGTGAGACTTCGATAGCTTGCTAGAGCTTCTCCAGCAGAGATGGTTTACTCCAGCTGCTGATAGGCCATTAAACCCTACTTTTTTTCCCCTCATCCTGAAGTTCTTTAATGATTTGGTGTTCCCTTTGATCCCAGGCCTTGGTCTGGAAACAGTAAACCTTGCTAGCCAGATCCAATCTGGCTAGCAGAGCAAGGATATTCTCCAGTAGCTACATGTGCTGTTCCCTTGGGAAATCTTAAGTCTGTCTCAGATCAATTTCTTGTTTGCTCCTTCCCTCATATACAATCTTTGTGAATAAGAGATTCCTGATTTGACTCAAAACAGAATCATACCAGACCAGAAAGCTTAGTTATACCTAACATTTATAAGGTGGAATATAGGAGATCACACACACAGGAGTTGCGGAGATATGAGAAAGGAGGATTTTGAAGAAAGAAGCACATTGATTTGGAAAATACAGAGAAATACCATTAAGTAAGTAACAGGAAAAAAAAACCCAGTAGTCCTTCATTTAAATTTTTCTCCTGCTAGTACAGTTATCTGTAAAGACTGAGCTTCAGATGCTACTTTCTATATACCAGGATGATATGAATAATCCAGTCAAGTACTCTGTCAGGCTGGTGCCTCTTCTTCTAATGGCTCAAGTCTGCATTGCTTTTCTGAGAATGCTTTTATAGCTTGTCTTAAGCTTTCTGATACATTTATTATGAAGCACAGGTATATGTATGCTAAAATTTTCAAGCTTGAGTGGATGTAGTTAGACACCCTAAATCCACATCTAGTGGAAATCACAGAAATGTGATTTTCAGAGGTAGGGAGCATTGGAACACATTTGAAATCATTTTGAGCTCAGTACTTCTGAACATCAGAAGTATTTTCTGCTTAAGTGTAATTTCATTTTTTTCTGCTTAAGTGTAATTTCAAGCTCTGAAAATTTTGACAGTATGATGAAAGAGAGGTTTAGGCTATATATCCATTTCAAAACATTTGAGAGGGCATAAAACTCTGATTATCTTCCCCCCTCCCCTTCCACACCCTCCCCCCCCAAATTGACACATAGCAGGTTTCTGAACAGGCATTGTCCACTAACATCTTGCATCTTAACATCAGAGTAATCTAAAAATCAGCCTTTTTCCTTCTTGGGTTCTGCTGTATGACTAGCTGTACAACAAGGCTTGATCAAGAAATATCATACTTCAAGCCTATACTTTTGATAACTGCTCCTTGCATGTTCAGTGCTTTGTGTGTTTAATGTTTCATTACTGAAATAAATAAGCAGGCATTCTCATTACAAATCCTTCCAAATCTAACAGGACAGCAATTTGACAGACTTTGTCCTCAGTTCTGAACACATCTAAGAGATTTAGATTGCTTTCATTCGAAAAGTAACCACAGACTTACTCAGTACTCAATTCTTAAGGGAGCACAGAGAAAGAAGCAGCCTATGTTACCGAATTACATGTAGTTAAGTTTTCAAGTTCCCTGCTCACGAGCCAGATTTTCATCAGAGGTACTCTGAGCCTGCTGGTACTGATTCCTATGCCAGCAGGATCTTTTCTGCTGTGGTATACTGTGGAACATTAAAAACTGAACAAGAAGGAAGATTATGAAGAAATTAATTTTGTGAGAAGCAAAATATTGTTTGTGGGAGGTATTCAAAAGACTAACCTCTGAATTTAAAAGGCAGTTTCACTTTGTTACAATGGTTTGTTCAGTATAAGCCTAAAACTGCAAATATTAATGCATGAGTAGCTTTACATCATTTTTTTTTTAATCATCAAGCTAGGTTTTTGTGTATTACTTCTTATGTTTAAGTGTTTGGACATGGCCAAATTTCTCTCTCTTGTGTGTCCTCAGAGTTTTCCTTTAAATTTTTATGTAGCTTATAATGCAAGTATTTGGTTAGCTCCCCTCTGCTCACAAGTTTTTCTCTCTGTATAACTTCAAGCTCTTGAAACTAAGTCAGTCTTGCTTCACACAGACAATTGTCAGCCTTTGTCCTGGTATCGTGCAGATGACTGCAGTTACTACAACATAGAAAACCCTAAAATCCAGCCCTGTAACAAATGATATTTAGTAAGTTAAGGTAGCTATCTTATCTGCATTAACTTCAGTTGGTTTGCATATGATGGTGTAGGAGTTACTTACGCAGCTCAAATCCCAGACGGTGTCCTGCTATAATGTACAAGTAGTCTCAATAGGATTAACTGAAGTTTGAAATACCAGAATTCATCCAACTACATTAAAAAAAGGAAAAAAAAAAAGAAGGATTATATAGAGATTATTATCAAGTGAGTAAGATGCTTTAGAAATTACTTTTCTTAATTCCTCTGCTGTCAAACCAGTTTTCAGATGACAGCCCATGGGGCATGTACTAGCTGAGCTTTGTGCAAGCCAAAGAGGACAGCTTGGCCACCAGGGCCACCTGAGGGGGTTTTTCGTGCGGAATCACAGAATAGTTTGGGTTGGAAGGGACCTTCAGTATCGGACTGACTACGCAAAGCCCAACATCCCCTAGATGCAGGCGTTTATTCTGGAGGAGCAACACACAAAAAGTGCCTCCTCACCTTGCCTCAAGGGCAGCCATTGGTGCCCCTACAATGAGGGGGCTGTGGCTCCCTGCGGACCACGGGCCGGGTTTACGGGGCCACTAGAGGTTTGTGGATCGGCGGCGCCGGTCGGAGGCTGGATGAAGCCCTCCCACCTCCAACGCTGCAGTAAGACGGTTCCCTCACCGCCCACTCCCAAACTTTTGAAGCTCACAGTAAGCCAGCCCGGCGGCTCCCAGAAGCCTTTTGCTTGCTCCTTAGGAAGCCCATAGCTGCAGCTCTAAGACGGGGAATAACCAGCTTTTTCCTTTGGCTCCGTACTGTGTTCACCTCGGTGACCGTGCCTTGGGGAGCACCTCCAGCCCTGGGAGGAGGTGCTGGGGAGAAGCTCGTTAGTCCGGTAGAGCGCTGGAGCCGGTTCACCGGGAGAGACCCCCTCTTCATACAGCTGTCACCTCGGCCCGACGGGCTTCCGTCTCAGCCTCTCGGCCCCTAGCGCTCGAACAGGCGGCCGCGGCGGCCGGGCTCCCTCTGGGCGGCAGGAGGTGAATGGCAAGCGGCGGCTTCTCCCTCCCACACCCCAGTGTCGGTCTCGCCTCCTCCAGCAGCAGCAGTAGCGGGTCACCTCTGCACGGCTGAGCCGAGCCGCGCTGCGCTGCTTGCCTGCCGGCCGCAGGGCTCACACAGAGGCCGAGGCGGCTGCCGGCTCCTTGCCCCGCCGCGGGCTCAGGGGCGCTACCTGCGGGACCGCCGCCGGGCTGCGGACACACGGGGAGGAGCTCGCCCGAGGGCGGCGCCGGGAGCAGGAGCGCCTGTGCCCGCGGCGAGCGGCAGCCGCCACTCGCCCTCCCTGAGGCAGCGGGGAGCGGGGCGGGCAGGCTCGGCGGTGGCTGCCGGGGGGCTCAGCCCTTCCTCTTTCGCCGTTGAGCTGCTGGAGGCTCCAGACTATAAATAGCAGGCTCGGCAGGCACCTAGAGGCACACGCACGCACCGGAGGAAAGTGCGGTGCCGGTCGCCCCGCCGGACGGGCGCACAGTCGCCAGCAGGTAACTACCGCTCAGAGTAGGTGGGATGCGGGGCTTGTTCTGCCGGCGAGGGGTTTGTTTCCTCCTTTCCCCGCTGGCTCCGGCGCGTCGGGAGGGATTAAAAGCCAGGGATCGTTTCCGCCGAAGTCCCTCCCTTGTACTCCCTTATCAAGTTTCTTAAGGTTGTAGCCTGCGAAGTGTGCGCAGCCTTTGGCAGAAAGCGAAACGCTCTCGTCCGCGGCTGCAGCCCTGCGAGCGCCGACCCGGCCGGCGGCGCGTTGACAGCGGCTGCCGCTCTCCTGTCTCCTGGGGCGGGCCCCGCGCCCCCTCACGGCCGGGGTTGAGGGAAGGGAGGCGGCCCGGCCGCACCGGGGACCCCCGCTCTGCCCGCCGCCGCTCTGCGGGTGTCACCGCCGGCGCGGGGGGACCGGCGCTGATGGGGTAACTTCCAGCTCGGCCTCGCGGGGCACGTCTCCTACTTTCTCTTGGAGGCAGCGTCGTTGCCTGCCGGGGAGCATCAGTGCCGCCTCTGAGCGCGGCTCCTGGCCGCCCCCCGCGGCCGTGCCTCCTCCGAAGGGGCGTTGTGGGGGGCTTGAGGACCCTCTGCCACAGCTTTGTGTCACGTTTGAAAGTTGGAGGTACGTGGCTGATGAGGAGGGTAGCGGACTCTGTAGGTGCCGCTGAGGGGTTAATTTGGTGGAATAATAGAGCTATAGGATCCCCATATTGAAAATGATAGCGTCTGCTGAAATGTGACAATAACCCCAAGGAAGGTATTGCATATAAACAAGTTGAGTAGAGTTGTAACTTGGAATTGTATCAGCCTGAGAAAGGGGTATAGGGGTGTTATTTAATTTCTGAGCTGTGATGAAGTGGAGCTCTCTTTTCCCCAGAACGACATAGAGATTTTGGAAGCATGGATAGCAGAGCTGGTGCTATCTGCTTGCCTCGTCTCTGAAGCTAGCCCAGTGTCTTATGTGAAATAGAAATAATAGAATGAAGTCTCTGTGGAACAATGTTTTCATCTGATGTGGAATTATGTTTCCATTTCTCTTCCTTGCCAGAAATAAATTTACTTGTTTATTTACCCATTAATGTTGTGTTAAAATAGAGATACTAAAATCAGGCTATATATATGTCATTTAATCTGGCTTTGAATCTCAACAAGAAGACTAATTTTCAGTCTTCACTGGTTTACAAGCACTCTCTATTTATATTTAAGATACCTACATAGCAAGAATGATGGGGGAAAATGTCTGTTTCTCAGTCTGTATCAAAGCAAGAATTTATGTAAATAAGTAGCTACTAATGAAACTTCTTATATTCACATAAGTATTTATTTACCAGTGTGATAGCAGTCTTTAAAAAGCAGTGTTCCAGTAACCTGATATTTTTTAATGTTATTGTCATTTTGCTTGATTAAGTTTGAATTGACTTTCAAACCCTGTGGTACCTCAGTTTTCTTGTCCTGTGAACCTGTATATTGAATGAGGTTCGTGCATGTGAGTCCTCATTACTGTAAACTATCCATGCAGGACTGAACTGTGTTTACTTCACACATTCTGATAACTCCACTAAAATGAAGGTGTAAGTCACAAGATTAATAGGAGCAGAAATTAGTCCTGTGAGATTTTTACATCCCTGATGATATTAGTGGGAATGTGTGGCAGTGTTACTTCAGAGCCCTATTTTTGCTTTTCTTCCCTCTGCTTTTTGACAGTTTTTATAGTGCTTAAAATAAAATGAAATCTTTCTTTAAAACAAAGCTTTTCTTTTACTGGCTCTCTTGGACTACTTGAAGTTTCAAGTTCCAGTTCTCCGTGGGTTCCTCAAACCTTGCAAGTGCTGCTGATCTCTCATTTGCTCTGGTTTCTCTGGAGGGACTTAACCATGAGACTGCCTTAGTTCTTTCTGATCAAAGAGTTCTGTCTTCCTCAGGCTAAGGTATATCAGTTTGAGCAGGTATATCCACATGCCTCCTACAGAGCCTCCTTTATGACTGTCTCCTTATCTTCTGATCTGACCTGAAGATTTCACAACATTAGGTAAAGATTTTGTGAATCAAAATGCATGATTTATGCTTGCTTAGTACCTGGATGCTTACTGTACTGCAAGAAGACAAAAAATCAAAACCAACCCCCAAAAAAAGCAGGGATAGAAGGTCTGCCTGGAGCACTGAAGTCAGCTGTGGAGCATACTGCTGCTAGTTGACAGTCAAGAGTAGAGGCTGCGAGATAGTCTGCAGATGAAGTAATTGTTCGGATAGGCCTAGGCCTAAATTCACTATGAATTTTGAAGAAAAGTAGTTAGATTGATATGTCTGCTGAATTGTTTAGCTTGTTGCAGATACGACTTTGGCAGCAAAATATAAAACCAATACATTTTGGATTTATGCAACAGATTAGCAGGAGAAGGTAAGATAGTTTGCTAAGAGAGACTAAAAGGTGGACAATTACTCTCAACAGTAACATTTCTTTAAAATTTCTTATAACTTGAACTAGCATTCTTTACCACTTCAGCAGCTGGCTATGTTTCTCTCACCAGTTTATATTTTCATAACCTTTCCTGTATGTCAAATGCTCTGACTGACAGAAATTTTTTAGAAAAGGCTAGTTTTGTTTGGCTTAGTAAGTCTTTTGTATTACATTAATATTTTATTGTAACCATTGATGAACAGTAAATCTACTGTTTTGAATAAGAATTCCTTCTTCTAAAGTAATCTGGACTGATGTAAATCAAATTCTATGAAGTACTTTTCCTTGGCTTTTTAGAACAGCTTGCAAATCTAACTTCGCATGTCAAAACTTGGCGTGGTTGGAAGGCTGAAATGTCATTTAGTTAGAGGTGGCAGTCCTGCCCTCACTAACCCTTTGGTCTCACCTACTATTTACCCTGGGTTTAGGAGCCCTCTCCATGTTACCTGATTTCTCCTATGGATCAGTCAGTCTTGCTACAATTTTGTCCCAGATTCTCCATCTCCTTCTTTAGGAAGAATAGTTGATTTTGCTCTTGCAGTCATTAAGGTTTATTTATTTATTATTTTTTTTTAGGAATGCTTAATTCTCCCTTAACTCTGCCAGATAAGGATCTGGTCAGCTAGGAGAGCCGGGTGAACTAGTTGAACTATTACAGAAAACCTGAGACAAACCTTCAAAGGCCATCTGAATTGCACAAGGTTTGAGTACCATGCTGGACTTCAGCTCATAGATGTCTTCACAATGATAAAGGATTTTAATTAAAAAGACAGAATCTTGATACAAAATCCACACTGGCAATTTTAAAATGGAGTTGAGGTTTGTGAATTTCAGTTTCTTGCTGTTTGTAAGACTATGTTAACTGCTTGCCAGCTGAATACTGAGAGAAAACCTATAAGCTAGTGATGGAGGGATTCTTTAGTTTATTTTCCCCATGAACTGAAAAGGTAGGTTAAGTTAATTTGTCCAGGTCAGTAGCAGATCATTTCAGAAAAGAGGTTTTTTTCTCATTTCTTCTGTCAGAATCTCAAACAGCAAATCCGATTTCTATAATGCTTTCTCCTACGAAAATTGCTGTTAGGAGACAGGATGCGTTGTCTGTCTTCCAAGTCTTGCATCCCTTTTGGCAAGTTATACTGAGAAAACATACTGAAAAGTGAAGTGAGTATCTTGCACCATATATGGTACATATATTAATTTGTCTTTTGAGAGGGAGTGAATAGAATAAATCACATGTGCTTACTGTAGCTTTTACAAGTTTCCAATGTTACAGTTTGCTTATATGTTTCAGAAATGGGTTTTAAATTGTTTGATGTACCTTTACTGGGACTATTTAAGAGCATAGGATTAGTTCTGTTTCTAAGGTGTTTTAGGTCCAACTTCTATGGAACTTAACACCCTTCTGAATCCAGAAGAGGTTGAGCAAGACAGTTCTTCTGTTTATAGTAGTTTCAACTCTGTAGCTGCACAGGAGGTTTAATATTGCTTTCCATAGGTTAGGATGCTAATAGGCTTTTTTGCCTCAGCCTGACAAACTCAGCCTCTTCTTGTTTGGCAGTGAATTTGCCCCATAGGTTTCTTGACATTGTTTTTAATGTTGAAGAAGGTTATATTTAATGAAAATACAGAAGACAACACAAGCTAAAGGTGCTTACTTGACATAATACAGTGTCAAAGTTGTTCAATGTGATGCTGTTGATCAAGTTAATCTCTTTGGCAGGCTGAGTTTGTGCTCTGTTACTCTGTGCCATGACACAAAAAAAATCATCTGTGTGTTTTTGGTGGATGCTTTTTATTTTGTTGTATATTCTGTTTCTATGAAATTTCACCCTATGCTGTGACCTCAGTGAGAATTCACCCCACATATAGTAGTATAGTCAAGCTGGGCTAAGTCTGCCTGGGGATAATTTTCCCTTAAACTTACCAGGTATGTATAGCTAAACCTCTTTCATTTGTATCAGTTTCTTTAATTCTGTTCGCTGTACACTTGTCAGTAGGAGTTTCTTGCTTGCTGTGAAAACACTAATTTGGAAAATAGAGTGAAATTCCTTAATAGGCACTGAAAAGACTCAGTTTTTTATTGTAGTTGTAAGAGGTAGATGTATAATAGACAATTAAGAGGGAGAGTGGCTTGTGGGAAATAAGCTTTTATTGGATTTTGACAGCTTTTCATGTACTATCAGGTTTTTTTGTATTGTTTACTTAGAAACTATGATCTTAGTATATTATAGCAATGCAATCTTACTAAGAATCAGTGAACCTAGGGTGCATAGTTCTGTTACAAAAATGACTCAAACCCATGAAAATGGGTGTAAAAGTCTAGGCACTAAATGTGACTTGGTATTTTGTGTATTTACTGGTGTGAGAATGGAGCGTTAGGCAGAACACATCAATGATTTGGTATTGTACACTTTCTGTTACAGCACTAACATCGCTGCTCTGCTTGGATTTTGTTCCCGTTGTGCATGTGTAAGTGGCTAAAAAACTCAGGTGTCAGTAGAAAGGACTTTTATATATTACTTTCTCTGCTGTAATGACATAATTCTGGAATAGTTCCCTTTCATGGGTTATTGCAGTTTATACTGTAAATGAGAACAGTATTGGACCTTCAGAATAACGTCAGTCCACTATCTTTATAGTTTTAAAATGTACTTTCAATTGATGAGATCTTTACTTTTTCAAATTAATAATCTAAAAGTTGGAGTGTGCATTAAAAGTGTCTTTTTGCTTTAGCCAAGTGTGTGGGTTGGATAGTTAATTTATTATTTTTTTCCCCTTCAAGAGGCAGCTATAGAGCTACACTATATCTCAAATTTCTGTTACTGTCTGTTATGACACACGATTCATGTGGCTTTTGTAGAACAGCTACATGACGTAGCCTTTCTGTTAGCTAGAAGTGATAAAGATGGCAATGTTGCCTCTGTGGGGCAAGCTGATCATAAAGCAAACTTTCCTGCTGTCCTGCACAACAGCTCTTTCCGGAGGAGCAGCATGATCAGGCGGTGATCCAGTGATTAAACCTAGGAATAAAGATTGAGGATATAAGTGATGAAGAAACACCTGATTTTAAAAATTAACATACTGAAATAAGCATTCTCAGTTTAGATGTGCTGTTGAGAAATACTCTGTAATTTGATCTGTAGTTTTATACAAGCACAGATGATTAAGATGCATTAATTAAGTTTTCACTCAGTTAATGTACATTAAACCATTTCCCAAATGAATCATATTTGCTGATTGTTTAGCCACAGAGTTAAAAATATAGATATTCTTAATTGTATCTCTGGGAATTTTCTTCCTGCTTTTGGTTATCTGTCAATGTCAGATAGCTTTAGGGTTTGGTATTTTGTTTCAGCTGGCTAATGTAGCCTTTTCCTTCTAGGAACTGACAGTTTCCAAGTAAAATAAATGAAAGCAGTGGCTGCTATTTTTGTGAAAGGTTTTATGGCTTTGAATACCTGAGGTGCTTTAGTTGGAAGCTTATAATATGTGAATAGAGCCTACACTAGATGGCACTGCAAAATATGGGGAAGCCTTGAGACATTTGGAATTCTTAACAAACCAGGTAAGAGCTGTCACACTTAGGGCTTAGTTCATAGATGAGCATATATTTACGGCGTGTACTCCTGTTAAATATCAGGTCACTTATTTTTCATGGTGTAATTTCGTCTTGAATTTACCTTGTTTGGGCAGTTACTGCAAAATATTGGCATACTGTAAGTTCAGTCTACAGTTTATTCTTGGTTATCTGGCTTGTGTTTGTAGTTAGTTTTTGGTTAGGAAAACCACAGGTATTTTTGAAAATGTTATTTGAGATGGATGTTTTAAAAATGTAAGATAAAAATTATCAACTGATAAAACCACGATGGGTGAGACTTCCTTTCAATATTTTATAGTTGTATTATGGCCATTCATCATTTACCTAGGATGACCTGGTACATATATGTCAGTATTTTTTAAATGAATTAAACTGTACAAAATCTCCAGGGCAAATTACTGACATCAAATTGCATGTACTGTTACAGTTTATTATCTTTCCTTTACAGAAAGTGCCTGTGTGTGTGAAGTGATATATATAAAAGCAGTTGCTGTGACGTTAGTCTTTTAAAGAATGGTACAATGTATAGGCCTCAAAAAGACCAAATGCATGTTAATGTTATTCAAGCATTGCAATGGGCCTTCCTTGGCAATGGGAATTAAGAGAGCTGTTTGTGAGCAAAGTACATCCCTTGTTAGTAAACCTTGGAGTGCTTTGCAAGTTTTCTTTCAGCAGTGTCTGATTATACAAAATTCTTGATCAAGGTGGCAAAAATAACATTTACAAGAAACCTTTAAATCAGTTTCTGTACCATGAATATGTGCTAGCCTAGAGGTAGACGACCCTACTAAAGCAGAAAAAGCGAGAGGGATTAGAGGACCCAGCCTCTAAAGATTGTGTGCATAGTTGTTGTACTGTTTTGTTACATATTTGCAAGTGAAATTAGAAAGCAGTTTGATGTAACACCGTGAAAGCTTTATGTTTTTATAAATTGGATTTCCTTTCTCTGACAAAATGAAAAACCTGGTCAGAAGAGCTTGTTTGGAGCTGAGTATTTGAAAAAGCAAAACTGTCCACATCCCAGAGTTATTAAATATACTCAGGCAGTCAAAATCTGCATGTGAATATATGTAGTACTTTGCACTAAAATTGATGGGTAATCAATGTGGTGGTAAATTACGAAGATTGTGCATGCTTAAGATGTAAGTCATGACATGCTGAATATGTTTGGGGAGAGAATGTTGTACAACATTACAACTTCTGATAATGACTCCTTTTAAGTAGAAGATAGAAAAGTACTATAAAATAGCAGGAGTGTTCAATGAGGAAATAGCACATCTCTTTCCTTGCTTTTCTGCTACTACTATAATGCTTTTCACAGAAGCAAGTGTTAGGTACCATTAATACCTGTAATATCAGTATTTTTAAGATAATGTGAAAGATACACCAGCAGAAAATGAAACTGTTCCAGTAAACCTGTGCTTGGAGAGATACTATATGTGTGCA
Organism: Melopsittacus undulatus; assembly: GCF_012275295.1. Classification (NCBI taxonomy): domain Eukaryota; kingdom Metazoa; phylum Chordata; class Aves; order Psittaciformes; family Psittaculidae; genus Melopsittacus; species Melopsittacus undulatus. The sequence continues at coordinate 63,914,427 of NC_047533.1, forward strand.
TATGGGTCTTTGAGGTACACAGCAAGTAGTGTCCCTCTCCATTTATATTGTCTTTTGAAAATACAGTTTCAACTTTGTATCGTTTATAGATTGCAGCAAAGGAAACCTTGTGTAAATTCTCCTTGGCAGCTCAGAATCTTACTTGTTGCTTGAACTCAAAATGTAAATTGAGATAACCACATATTCGTTCAGATCCTTTTGGGTTGGCATTCACAGGTAATTTTCTTATTTGTATGTTTTGTTTTGATTAGTGATATTAATTGAATGGCAAACAGTGGTAACCTTGCACAAAAAATACCCTCCAAACATGTTAAACACCAGTTTATTTAAAAAAAACCCAAAATCATGGATGCCTAAATTAATATGAATAGGAGTTGTCCTGTAATTTGCAGCTGAAGACTGATCTAGTGGTGTGCAGGAATCTGACAGAGCTGATCACTGACAAAAGCAAACTGTGAGAAGTGACTGACAGGCTCACAGGGTGAAAGGAATACAAGATTAACTGGCAGTCTATTTTAGACCTGTATAAAAAGTATTCCAGAAATAAACTGTCTGATCTGGTGTCCAATGCTCTCACCTCCAACCATGATCATGGGGAAACTGAAAAGCCTTTGTCTAGTTTGGGATTGTGTTTTACCAAGGCTGAGGAGGCTTGATCTGTGCAAGTGGGATGGTAAGTATCAAGTCCTATTTTCTCCCCCTCCCTCCCTCTCCCCTCCTCATCTGGAGGTTGATCACCCAGTTTCCTGATATTTCTGTTCTGGTATTTGGCTATCATTTGAGGTCTGTCAGCTTGTTCTCTAAAACTTTACTGTTGAGAATGGGTCTCATGGTTGTCTAAGTCTTCGGGATGCTACTGAGTATATCATGCCCGTGGCATGGTGTGTGATCAAAAATCCATCAGTAACTCTCTAAACTTCCTGTTCTTCATAGTATGACATTGCAAGGATGGTTAGAAACTTTTGTTAATTTTACTTTTTTGGGCGTGTAGGAGAAAATTCTCCTATTTCTGTTACCATGAGCGGTCCAGTTGCAGGTACAGCTTTTTTGGCTGGTACGTGGGCATGGATGCAAGCTAGAGGAATTACTTGGGAATAAGGTGATGAGTCCCCGAAAAAGCAAAGCAAACAGTCTGTAGAGCTCCTGGGAACAAGTCCGTTCTGAGCAGAGCAGTGGGGACAATAGGAAACTAACCTATTTGGAGGAGTCTGTTTATTTATTTTTCTAGTACAGGCAAATCCTGCAGTCTTCTTCCAGGTGGTAGCATTTGTTGGCTCTCCTATTTCAATAAATCTATGTTGTACTTAAGAAAAATGCTACAACTGTTTCCGTGTTGCTATGGGAAGATACATTTATAATAATTATTTAAAATACCTAATTCAACACTTGCTCAACTTGTTGAACAGCTTGCTCATGATGTGTCCTAGAGTTATCTATGAATATTTATTAAGATCTATAGCAACACAAGAATATTGCACTCTTTTTTGAAAGAAAATTATGTTTCTCATTTTCAGTGCACTGAAACTACCTTAACAATCAGTGTTGATATGTTACAATGGAATTACATGCTTGGGCATTTTGCCTGAAGCAGTGATCTGAGGACTGTGGCTACCTCTTTTAGTAAATACAAAAATAATGAATAGCTTTGTCCTCATGAACTGTTCCAGCTGGGAAAAACCAAACCAAAACAGAGCAGGGAACCTCAGGGGAGTCATATAAATGTCAGGGCTGTTAGAAATTTTCTACTAGATGGGAAATGAAGGGATGTGCCATGAACAGTCCCAGTGTTGCAGCTTTCCTGAATCTTTAACAATGAAGTTAAATCTTTGTGTGCTTGGCCACTTTCCATCTTACCGCAGAGGTTGGTTTGTCCCTGTTTATGTTTAGAGAACTGTGTATATGAGGAGATGATGAGCTGGCTGCCTCCTTAAATGTTTGCATTTGAGACTGACTCCCTTTATGAGACAGGAGTGCATCATGGTGCATATGGGTCATGGAGAACACCAGAATTTTCAGTGTCTTTAATTTGGGTTTGTGAGCATCTTGAAACATTCCTGGGTCTGTTTTACTATTTGTATTGGCTTGGATAATGTGCCCTGTTCTTCGTCTTTTGTATTGTTCATGCAACGCAAAGAACAGAAATCAGACTTTCCAATCGATTTCCTGTTTTCCTTCTCCTTTGGCCTTCCTGGCATGATGTCCTGGTTAGGCAAGGTCTCTAATCCTTTCTTTCTAGACACCTTATGGTAAGCTTCACATCTGGACACCCTATGGTGAGTTTTTAACATCCAAAGGGACTTGAGATAAGTGAGCCAATGTGAACCTCATGGACTTCAAAACCACCAACTTCAAGGTCCTGCACCTGAGTCAAGGCAATCACCAATATCAGTACAGTCTGTACGGTCAGCTGAGTGAGAGCAGTCCCGCTGAGGAAACTTGGGGATAACGGGTGGGTGAAAAATTAGAAATAAGCTGGTAACGTGCACTTGCAGCCCAGGAAGCAGACTGTATTCTGGTTCACATCAAAAGAAGCATGGCTAGTGGGTCAAGGGAGGTGATTCTTTCCCTCTAATAAGCTCCTGTGAGACCCCACCTGGGGTACTGAATCCAGCTCTGGAGACCTTAGTACAGGGAATACATGGATCTGTTAGAGTGGGTTCAGAAGAGTACCACAAATATTATCAAAGGACTGGAGCCTCTCCTCTAAAGAAAGGGTGAGAGAGCTGGGGTTGTTCAGTGTGGAGAAAGCTCCAGGGAGACCTTACTGTGGCCTTTTACTGCTTATAAGAAGGGGGTTTATTACAAAGGAGAGGGGCTTTTTACCAGGATATGTAGTGACAGTGCATAGTGGCTTTAAACAGAAAGACAGTAGATTCAGACCGGACATAAGGAAATAATTATTTAAAATGAGGGTGGTGAGGCACTGGCACAGGTTGCCCAAAGAAGTCATGTGCCTGCCCCATCCTGGCAGTGCTCAAGGCCAGGTTGGATGGGGCTTTGAGCAACCTGCTCTAGTGGGAGGTGTCCCTCTCCATGGCAGGGGGGGTTGAATTAGATGATCTTTAAGGTCCCTCCAAACCCATTTGTGTTTGTTTTAATTTGTTCAATAATGAGTTTATTTGTTCCAATTCTTGATGAAGATGTAATTTATGTTCTATATGTAGAACTACTGTTGGTCAAACAGACCTTGTACTGAAGTACATTCTGTTCTTACATACTGTTCAGCAGTCAGGTGTGTTTTGTTTTTTTTTTAAAGGTGTACATAGATATTTTTTGTAATTTAATGGAAAGTGTTTGGTACACTTGGGTCTGTTAGGGAAGAAAACTTGTAAAGTCTCTGTATGCAATTCTGGTTTTCGCTCTTTCTTCATACACAGTTATCTTTCAGTTTGTTCTATTTCTGCCAAATAGTGTTGTTTTCATTCTAGTCCAGTGAAGGATATTCACAGCTTTCAGACCTAGTTCTTATCATACCCAGCCTCCTAACAGAAACAGACAGTGTAAGCCAGGACCTTGTGTTGAGGTGGGAGATGCATGTAACTTGCCATGCTCTTCTCAGTAGAATTTCCTGCATCTGACAGATGATGCAACCAAGCAAGTAAATAAAATTCACATCTTGTAGTATATGTATGTAGCAGGTGTCTCTGTAGGTAGGTCATGGACTACAGTGGCTCAGGTAACTGAAAATAATGAAAATAATTTATACGATGTTTAAAATAAACACTGCCTTAGTCCAACTTACAAGTCATCATATGTGAAGAAGGAACACAAAGTGTAAGTAAATTCACAGGATTGAACAGAGAAAGACAGACAGATAATTCTTTTTGTTTGCTATGCCACACACACATGAAAAAAAGCAACGCCTTTAAAGAATTACCAAGCAAGAAGGAGATAATTAAACCATCAAACACAGGGAATTTCACGGCCATTGTGGGTAAACAACTCTGGCTGCTCCAGGCAAGAGACCAACTTAATTAAAAAAAGAAACAAAAAATCAAATCTAATTTAGTTAACCCATTTATCAAAGACATATGTTGGAAAACCATTAGTCTTTCTACAGACATTAACACTTTGCCTGTAAGTGTAACACTTTAGAAAGGGAACTTTCTGAACTTTGGAGTGGGCAAACAGTCTGATGTCCTGTTTTGTTGGTTTTTTTTATTTTAGTTTTTCAAATCCTAACTACCAGATATTTAATTCATTCTTTTTTTTTTTGGTGATTCTTTTTTGTTTGCTTTTTGTTTTTTGTTCATAAAAGAAGACCTGAAAGGGGGTAGGTTTAGATTAGACATTAGAAAGAAGCTCTTCACTATGAGGATGATGAGACACTCAAAGCGGGTTGCCCAAAGCAACTGTGGCTGTCCCATCCCTGGCAGTGTTCAAGGCTGGGTTGGACGGGGCTTTGAGGAACTTGGTCTGGTGGAAGGTGTCCTACATATGGCAGGAGGTTTGTCTTGATGATTCATAGCTAATTAAAGTTTTTTCACTTCTACCAATGAGTCTGCTCAGGCTTTTTCATAGGGAAACATGTTTTTTATCTCATTCATGTGTAATTGTAGTTTTAATGAGAGATTCCCTGTTAGAAAATATGCTTAGGTATTTAAAAACTAAACAAAAAACACCAAGCAGCAAAACTCCTTTTTATTGATTTCTTTAGTAACAGCAACCAGTGGAGATATTTTAATTTATTAATTGGTCTAGGAAAGAATGAATAGTAAACAAGCCAACATACAGTCTGTAGATTAATTTAAAACCCAGAAGTGTTGGTCCATAGTAAAGATATAAACAACTTTACAGTTGACAGATGAAAGACAGTTAGGCACTTGAGAATCACAAAGTTAACTTATATTAGCATACCAGAGAACAACTTCCAAATCATACGGAAATGCATTGTTGTTCAAGAAGCATTATGTAAGCTGTAGTGCTGTGTTGGAGTAGGGGATGGATTTAGGCAACTGTAAATTCACCAGTTTTGAAGCTTGAAGAAGCTGTGTTTTGTTTTACATGTGATTTGGAATGAATGGCTTTTCAATATAGGACAATGTAAGAAGGAAAAGAGCAATTATTTTTTTGAAGGGAGGAAATGTAAAGAGGTTTTTTTAATCTGCAACAGAAAAATATGAGACTATCTTTCACCATATTTCCCCTTGGTTACTCTGTTGAGAACGATTTCTGCTCCCAAAGATGAAAGTGTTGCAAAATCAGCGTGAATCCACTTTTTTCCCCCACTAACTCCCTGTGGTATCTGGTCTCCTCAAAACTCCACCAGGAGCAGGAGCTTTAATTAGTAGACAAGTTAACCTGGACAGCATTGATAGGATTTTTATTCCACAATTTATCTGGGGATTTAACATGGGGATTTGGAATGGCCTGTTAAGTACCTGACGTTCCTGTCCTTACCAATCTGTGTGTCATAACCAGATAAAATAACACTATATATGGTTGGGGTAATAGTATCAAGCCAGACATCCTCATCCTGTAATTTACTATGCAAAATAAGTAAGGTTGAGCAATAAGAAGTGAGTGGATGAGAGCATCAATTGGGAAATTACCACTCATGTTTTTTAAGGGCAGAGAAGAAGATCAGGGAGAAGAAGCAGGTGAGATCTTAAAGCTCTGTATACAGAATATAGTATCACTAGGTATGATTCTAGATTCAGGAGTTTAACATTTTCAAAATATTCAAAGAAATGAATATATTAATTATTAAAAATAATGTTTTGGTCTGACCAATTTTCACTTGTCTCTGAGATTGAGCAGTACATCATCCGTGCAATCAAGCAAGTGCTATTTGCGCTAAGTTGTACAGCAGATAGTGGTGTGGATGCTGTCTTGGCCTGCAAGCTGTATCTTATCTGTTGTAGCACCACTGTAGCTACAGAATTACAAGGTGAGCATACTCGTTAGCACATGGAAAGTGTATGGAAATGGTAGTGACTGGATTGCCCAGGGAAGCACTCAATTGCTCAAGTAAAGATAAGTGTTTACCTGAAGCTTGAGGCTAGACTGTAACTAGAGCTGCCATATCTAAAACTTTAAAATCACTATAAACCTAAACATTCAGAATAAATCAATGTAATACTTGCAGCCTTCAGTTTGAAATTACATTTTTACTTGTACTTGGTTTTCTAAATCTTTACAGAATATGTGATGTGGTATTTGCAAATAGCAGCATTACATTATAACTTTCTGGCATTCTCAATGGTCTATGTAGATGCATTAGTCACTGACTGTTTTACTGTAGCTGGGGAAAAAGCAGGAACCAAGTGCTTAAGTGTAAATTAACATATGTAGAGCTCAGTGCCAGAAGGGCAGCAAGAGAGAAAACATAGGCATGCCAGAGGTAACTGTGAAACCAAATGAAAGAAATCAGTGTTCTCTGAAGAAGCTTCTGCTTTGGTGTTTACATTAAATGTATGTAACAGTGTGTATCAGATTTTCCTGTTGTGCCTAGTTGTGCTGCTACGTTGTGCTTCTCTGATAGAATTTGGAGATGTTTTGAGTTGGAGCATTCGCATGTGTATCTCTTCATGCAGTGATTCTTGATAACAGCAGCTAGATTCAACTTCATATTATTACAGGGCATAGTTATCTAACACATTTTTGCAAGTAGTTTTCCAATCATACTTTTAATTGTGGATTTAATATTTAAAATGAGAGGTTTCTTAATGTTAAGAGTAATATTAAGGAACATTAATATTTAATTCAATGTCATAAGAAATAGCTTAAAGTCATTTTGGCAGACGAGATAGGTGAGATATCTCATATACTTCTGTCGGAATTTTGGTGCTTATTAATCATTCTTTGCTTAAATGATGAGGCATAAACTCTTCCTTTGTATGTGTCTGCCAGAAGTTGGGTTACTTTGGAACTAAATAAACATAAAGCTGGGAGGAATTTAGATTAAAATCCATATTTGTAGATTTTTATATTATCATAATCCTGAAAAACAAAGCTGAAAGTTCTCATCTGTGTCCGCACTACAGTAAACTCTGGGTTGGCACAGATGGCACATACTTCTGTGCTGCTCTGTCTTTGGCACTTGATACTTTTCAGCTCTATTTTTCATTCGCAGAAGTGTGTAAGTAAAAGATGCAGTGAAAAAGTTGTCTCCTTAGATGTATGCCTGCAAGGATTTCACTCAGCAGGGCCGTTTGCTGGTCATAGTTGATGACTTATCTGGAGCAGACGATTCAGATCAGACCAAGAAATCAACCTTGATTAAGGCCTTCAGTTATCTCATTAGATGCATGCTTGTAAGGATTTCACTCTGCAGGGCAGTTTGCTGGTCATAGTTGATGACTTCAGTGTAACAGAAGGTTCAGATCAGACCAAGAAATTAACCTCAGTTAAAATCTTCAGTTTTAAAACTGCATCCTTACTAAAACCAGAACACATTAGTGGATTTATTAAAAGTCTTGCTGGGAGTTTTGTTTTGAATATCTTTCCTGAAGAATTTTTTCCAAGATTTTTTCCAGTTTCCTTGTGCCTCCACCATTTCCCCTCCCCAAGGTACAGAGGCACTTTTGTTTGTGCTTTTGGCTGCTCACTAGTCCAGTTGCCTGTTCTTTGGCTTAGTTGTAATGCAATATAAGTAAGAATTATTTAATAATCTTGTTAGAACTATGTATTGCCATATACTGAAACTATTGTTCAACATTTCCTCTCATTTGTGTCTTTATAATTGATAGTTTTCTGCCTTAGTCTAAAATATAATGTTATTCTTCACACTGAATGTAGGAGATATAATTATTTTCAACACAAAAGCATAGAGTTTCTGGCTGGAAAATATCTTTCTTTAGTGAAATACATAAGACTGTTTAAGGTACATCCTTGTAGAGAATTTCTGCCTGTATATGGAAAAAAATAGCACATTTATCTGAGAAAGACTTGGGAAAAGAGCGTTTTTCTAGAGAAAGTTTATGTTGGAAGTGATGGAAATCTAGCTTTGTGGGAAGAAAGACTAGGTAGTTCATGTAATGAGAGCAAGGGATAACTGAAGTAAGAGGTAGGTATGAAGGATCAGGATGAGAGTATTTTAGTAAGAGTAAAAATGATGAACACTGATAGCCTGGAAAGCTGGAGGTGAAGTGATGATCCTTTTGTTTGTTTTGCTGTCTTCATTGTTTTCTTCCTCAGTTTTTGAGGCTGTTTTCCTGACAAATTCTATTAATTCAGTGATGAGGAAAAGAAGCTGAAAGGTTGTGTGTGTGGTTTTAGAGTAAGGAAATCAAATGGAAAAGTAACTAAATTGTCTCATTATATGTCTTGTCTCCTGGTTTTGGTGGTGATAGCAGTGCAGCTGTAAAGAAGTTGATTGCACAAACCTCTGGGCAGTTAGCAAAACTCTTAGACCAGAAAAATGAGAAATGACAGAAATACCGGGAGAACAAGGGAAAAGATGACATTTTTGTATTTCTCCTAGTTTCTGCCTGTTTTTCTTTATAAAACTTAAGTGCAGCTTATTTCAGGGCATGACAGATAGCTGTTGCCTTTTCTTTTTCTTTGGAAAAGTCCAAACAAAAACCCTCTCACTTGCATGCTGAGCATAGTCCTTTGCTTTCAAACTACATTCCTATGCCTCTATAGGTATAACATTCAAATATAAAATTAAATGTTTTAAAAATTTAATATAGTTTACCAATAAAATGCAATTTATTTTGGATAGCGTACAAATAAATTGCCTCATGCCTATCAAAAACATTGTGCAAGCCCTAATCAAAATGCAAATTAAAAAAAAATTAATCTAATCTCTCTCATGAAGAGAATGGGGAGCAATTGTAATTTTCTGATCTATCACAGGAATAAGTAATCTTAATTAAGCAATCTTAATCTGTAAAAAATGAGACTGATTTCTTTTCCTACTGGAGCAGAATGACTGGTTGCAAGCTACTTGGATAGTAGTAAAATTTAGATGGAGAAAAAGCTTTATTCTATGGACAGATTAAAATCTGGTCACAAAAGAGTATCAGAAGACTTGGAAATGGATGTTATACATAGACATTAAATGAGAAATAATCTAGTGGTAGTCACTAGTACTTTTTTTTGCTAGTCAGTATCTTCTTAAATGAAGGTTGGTTGCTGTGTTTCCTCCCACTCCTTCCCACTGTACGGGAAGGTGGATTGTACTGGACCTACCTAGTCTGGGTCTAGTAGCCCAGTGCTGTGAGAAGGTCGTAACACGTTCTTCTTTGTAAGTTTCTCTTTTTTTGTCGCTTTTTACCAATGACTGGAAAACACAGACAAAAGTGCATGCAAATCCTTGCCAAGTAGTATTGAGTTCCCCCTTATGAAATTAAAGAGTGATAGGAGTATTCTGTCATTGGTTGATACAGACCAGCAATGCATCTATTGTACCGGATGACCTGAATGCAGTAACTGAAATACCTAATATGGTAACAAAAACAACAATAAAAAATAAATTAATACCAAGTGCAGTGCTGAGTTGGAATCTGTGTGTATCTGTCAGTAGCTGCTGGTGAACTGGTACTCTTCATTCCTTGCAGCATAATTTAGCAGATCCAAGAAAGGAAGGGGGCAGAACTAGTACCACACAGTTGAGTCCCCTGATGACATAAAAAGAGGCAAATTATACTTTTCTGGGCCAATACGCTAAGGCTCTAAACTTACTGTTGTATTTTTTTTACCACTTCCTACTGTGGTTTTCTTCCTTTAGTCTTAATATGCAAATTACCAGTCAAATCTATTGATTGTTTTGTCTGCATCCATGTAAATTAAATAAAATGGGAGAGAAGGCAGCTGTCAGTGGGAGCTGTGCTCATTTAATGACTGTAAAATTTGACCTCAAGCTAGGCCTCCTTTTATTTCCTTTCTTGTGGATAACGGATTTGATGGAAGCATTTTGGTACGATAGCATTTCAGAATTTTGACATTCATTTAAATAGACATGGACTGCATACTAGAATCTGTACTTAGCCTTTCACTTCACCTGATGACCTATAAATTCAAACAAAATAGATGAACAAAGCATTCAGTAAAATGTCTTGAGTGATGCCTGCTAAGTAAGAAAATCAGCAAACTCCCAGACAATATCAGACCTAAAGGAGACACCCTTGGCCCTTGCTGGGTATGACAAAGAGTTGTAGTAAGATATGGTTATTGCAAAGTAGGTATTAGCAGCTAAGCTACCCTTTCTCTACTTCTGTGTTTTAAATTCTCTGATTTAGAGTAAATGTCATAAATGCTTCTGATATGTCTTCAGATGTATCAAATGTCTTTCACCTGTGATACATGGCAGCTGGTGACACCGCTGTCTTCTGTGCCAAGTCAGTGCAGTACTGCTGGAGGCAGAGCAGAGCTACTCAGAAACCTGAGATATGCTTTGTCTTCGGGGCTCCTTTTCTGTTAACTAGGTAGGTGCCCCCACACTGATGATCATCTCCAGAGTGCAAGATCTGAAGTACAGTGCTGGATTTTGGGACAGCAGAAGATTAATCTGTTACTTTTCTGTCCTCAGGATCAATTGGGATTTTTCTAATTTATGTCAGTTTTGAGCTGATGCCTTACAGTATCTGTGCTGTTCAGATTAGTCCTAGCATAAGGTGCTTTGGGTAAATTGCTTTTCTCATGCCCAGATAGGCTTCCAGCACCTCTCTCCCTGGGGTGAAGTGGGATTTAAAACCATTTTGTGACTGAGGAGATGAGGGTTTAGTTTACTACCAGCCACATTATGGCTTCTTTTAAGGATTAGCCCAGAGTAGAGAAGTGAAATACTTAATTTAGATACTACTCCCCTTCTTTCCTCTTCTTTTTGAAATGGTTTCAAACTCTGCAACCAGATACAGATATATATATATATACATTGGTAGGTGTCAGGCTTTCTTTTGCTGGATTTTTATTTGTTTATTTATCTTTACCATGTAGGGGTGAAATGCAGCAGGCATCTAACAGAATGAAATAGCCACTGTTAAGGACAAAGGGAAAAACAATATCTCTTTGCAACTGCATAGGAAATTCAGGTATGTTTCTTAGAGTTAGTCAGACTTTGACCAGGATGCCATAATTAATGGTCTTAATGAAAGGCAGGTCTTCGTCACTTCAGTTCTAAACACCAGCTGTGTGCGTATGTTCATCCCACTCTCAGAGAGTGCTGTGGCACTACAAAGGTATCACTTTTTTATCTTTTTATTTGAGCTGTAGGTACCCGGAAGTCCTTTATGCCTTGGTACAGTGATGAGTCTGTGAACGATCTTGGACTACTTTCATTGTGTGTGTGTATTTTTGATCTCCTTACTTACTGGGGAGTCAATACACTCCCCAGATGTTGCTGCAGTGGTGAAAGAATAATTAACTCACAGTCTTAGTTTTAATTATTTTTTCAAATGTAAATGAAATCATAGCTCACCTCAGCATAATATTCTGTTGAGAATGTGAATTTAACTAGAAAATGTTCTCAAAGCTAAACTTCCACTTTTTCTTTAGATAGAATCTTTTAATAATATTTGACTGATTCTCCACAGGTGTGGGGGTTTCTTTGTGTTCTCTCTCAGAAAGACTTAGAAAAAAAAAAAGAGCTTATATCTGAAGAAAATTTCATCAAGTTGATCAGTTGTTCCTTTCTGCTCCATTACCCATTCAGCTCGGCTTGATTTGTGTTGGTAGGAGTGGTAGAATGTAAGGAGCAGTAAAATAAATTGCTGGTTCTGTATGTCTCCTGACCAGAAGCGTTACTTAGTTAGCTATTCCATTCTTCTTATCCTTCCAGTCAGGGAAGTCTGTACAGAAATGAATTTCTTCATCAAAGTGAGAGAACATACCACTTATAGTGCCACTTTCATCCTGGAAATAGAAAATTACTTTTCCTCTGGAAGGCACGAGCATTCAGACACATCTAATGTCTTTGCAGCTCTTTAAGAAAATGAATAAATCAACCTGTCAGGCCTATAATCTCTGTCCAAGAACTCGGTGATTCTTCCAAGGCTCAACGTGCAGAACCAGAATCTTGTGCCTGTGAAATGACAGTCTTGTGAGTAAGCAGAGGTCACTGTTTCACAACTTGTGAAGTGTGTCATTGATCTTTTTAATATGTCTGAAACATCTGCTCCACAAATACACCATGCGTTGGCTGATTGAACGCCAAGACTGAGCGAGGATTGAGGGTTTTTTCTTTGTTTTCCTAGTTCACCAAAATGTGTATGGTAGAGAACTATGGTCCAAGAGAAACAAGTGGATTGAAGTTGTACAGTCATTGATCAAATGACCAGTCACTGAAAAGCCAAAGCATTTGCAGGATCACAGCACTAACATGCATCTGTCTTGTGATTTTTCAGGGCCTATTTTGTCTACCAAGGTTTTGAGTAGCATAGAGCCACCTTGTAAAGATCTCTGCTGAGGAATGATCCTATTGCAAAGAGAATTACACCAGTCTATAGTTAGCCATGTCTGGTCTGTAATCAGACTCAGTGGGGCAGATTATGTGCTCTCATAAAGGGAACATGAGTGAAGAAGATTGGCAGGAGGAAACAACATAGATACTGTAGCAGCTGGCCTCAGATAATCAGTACTCCAGGTGGGCAGAGAGGTATCTGAATTTTTGTTTGCTTGTTTCTGAATTCTTTTCTTAAAGTTTAGGCCAAGAAATAAAACTGTGCCATCCTCTAGATACAGCACTGAGTCCTTTCGGATCTTAGGAAATTGTTCATTTGCCTTTATCTGCTTGATTGTTTTTTTATTTACTTAATGGTGGTTATCAGATATACTATGACATCAGGAGTGGTCTTGCAAGTTTGGAAAACCATAACCTTCAGGGGTTATGATTCATCCATATTTAAATATTCTGGCATTAAACCGAAGTTTTATTACTGAACATCCTGAGATCCCTGGATTTTAGCTTAGTACAGGGGAATGGGATTAGGATTAGAAAGCAGATGATGAGCTCTGCTGTATCTTGATGGAGGAGCTGGGGAAGTAGTGCTGGACAGCAGAAGCAAATGGTATTGTGGCTCTTCAGCTGTCACTGATCTCAGACAGGTGAGTTGGTTTGTGTTGATAGCAGTGCTCATTTGTTTTAAAGAGCAGATGCTGACGATCAGCATATCTTTATTTTTGTCCCCTTTGCTGTGGGGGTGGTGCCTTCTGCAAGTAGGGAGGAGTGGCAAGGAGGAGCACTACAGTTTAGTGCTGTTACAGCTAAGGTCAGCAGAGTATGAGAGGGAGAGAGTAAGCTTTGTAGAAGATGAAAAGTTGCAAGGAGGAGGGAAAAAAAGCAAAAGCAATCAATGCATTTCTTGAAGCCAGTGTCCTCACACACTAAGTTCAGGTAAGGTAGTTGTGTGTAATTGTTTTTACTTTAAAAGTAATTCTTGATTATTATCTGTTGAGTCACAATGGTGTTCTTTTTGTTTCTATGCTCAGTCTGGTCCTGGCTCATAAAGAGGGAGCTTTGAAGAGTTGCCTAAAGAGTTGGATTAATTAGCACTGAAATATAGGCTTTGTATTATATAGCAGCCCAAAGAGAGCTGTGGCAAATATGTGCTGTCTGCATCAGTATGGTCTCCAGTTGCATGAAAAATCTGCTGATTAAATTGAAGCTAGCTCTGAAAAGACAGTTAATAGTGTTAATTCTTCATCAATAAAAATCCTTTGAAAATAACTGTGGGTGTCCATTACAGCATCATGTTAGATATATTTCTGCTCACACAGTGTCTGCTGGCTTTGTGCTACCCCCTTGCTTCCCTATGCTTCTCCCATGCTTCCTCTGGTCCCCATTATTCTGCACAAAATACAGCCCAGCAACAGTAAATCCCACAATATGCAGATTTTGGCCCTATCTGCACCTGCAGAGATCTGCTGTGAAGGAAATATTGAGCTAGCTATGCCTTACTTATTGATGAGTCTTGTAAGTTAGAAAGTATGGATTTGTACTTCGTTTGTAAATAACCCCATGCTATGCTTGATTTTATTTTTTCTAGGAGCTCTCTGGTTTGTGTCCTTGTGAGAACACCAAATTAATATGTTTCCTTATCCTTTTATTTTGGGACTCACTTGTGTTTTTCGTCTCTTCTTCAATAGCAGAACTTGATGCCTTAGTATTTTCTGTCCTCTGAGGACATACCATTCTCTTATTCTGTATAGGCTGCGGTAGAAGTCTAATTGTTTTACTGGTAATCCTCATTAGTTTCCATTTAAACATACACATCTAGATTCCAGACTTTCTTCCTTGGACACAGGGGCCATTTGCAGTTGAATAGGTTGTCCACTGTGTTTTAAAATTAATAAAATTCATAATAAGCTGTTGTACATTGGTACAAGTTGGTTCCTATTGTGTCTGGACACAAAAATACAGATGCAGTCAGTCATACTGAGAGTTACCTGCTGTCTAATCCCAGGGTAAATCCAGAATGATTTTTGAGTCATTCATCTAATACTACCCAGAAGTACTACCAGTGAGTTGGTCTGTTAATCCCAGATGGATTAATTTAGGTATAATGTGTGCTAATATATCTGCTAATCCTTTATATGATCAATCCTACTTTAGGTTTTTCAGTAAATAAATTTTTTTCTTTAACCCCATCAATTCATGCATGCAGTTTATTTACTGGCTATCATTTAACTGTCTTGTATCTGCATCAGTGAATTGCATCTGAGTACATAACAGTTCTGGATAAAGAACCGGTAGCAGTTTGAGCATAATGTTTAGGAAAATTTTCCATCTTTTAATGTTTTTTTTGTGAAATACAGGTTGATAAGTGTGCCTTCAAAGGAATCCTAAAATTACAACTAGATTAGGAATTGATAATAAAGAAGAGATAGTTAGTAGTTAAAAACAGACCATAAGTTTGCTCATCTGTGTATTACAAATACAGCCAGTTGCTGGAAAAATATTTTGGAAACCAAATGTAAATTAGTTACAGTAGGATTATTATTTTAGTTTTAAAAGTCTAGTATGCATCAAAGCAGCTTTTCTTGTTTTACTAGACTTGTTTGATTATATACTCTAGGCAAGTTATTCAGACTTAGTCCAGGTGAAATACCTATGACTTATATTGTTCCTAAAATTAAATACCTGCTAGTAAAGTGAGGCTGAGTAAACAAGAAATAGGGTTAGGTTAATGCTTGCAGTAGGGCTAGACTTGCTTGAAGGAGTGAGTTGATGGCTGTGAATGCCCTGGGTGAATTTATGTGGTGCCCTTTCAGCAGATGTGGTAGGAGCTGTGTTCCCTCTTGTGTTTGTGCAAGTGTGTTTACACAGTTACTGCATTTCTATATTGCTGTGTGAACCTGCATTTAAACTTTCTGAAAATGCCCAGCTTTTCTTTTTCCTTTCTGTAAAATGGGTGAGGTTCTGTTCTAGGAATAGATGAATAGCTCTTAGATGACATGAACTGGAGATAATGGTCATTGTCATCTTAAGTACTTCAAAAGACACAATTGTAACTTGGGTTTTAGGAATTTAAGCTGCTGTGATGTAGCCTGGAGCCCAAGAGCAGGCTCTGTATTTTAAATAACCTGGCTCAAAGCTTTTTGGTAAAGGTATCTGCATATAATTAGCTCCCCTACAGGAATATGGGGCTTAACTCAAATGTCCATAAACTTTGGACTGAGTACCAAAGTATGTTTGTTATTGAATCCATGTAGTGTTTTGCTAGTGTTACTGTTTGCATCTCCTCTGTACAGGAAACCAATGGTTGGTAAAAACAAACTTGTACTGTTACAGTTATCTGCAACCTCTTGTTTACTTTCCCTCCTCCATAAATCACACAGTAGTAGAAAGAAGGAAATGATACCAGCTATTGCTCTGTTTGTTATTCCACGATGATTCCAAGTGAGGTTTTTCTTTAAAAGCTATTTACTGTTATTAGCAGCCATGTTACTGAGATCGAGAGGGGCATACAAAATGAGGAAAAATACTTATATTTACTTCAAGTATGCGTGAGTAACATCTGCTCTTCCTAATAAAGACACGAAGACCGAGTATCTTCAGGAAATACATGCTAAAAAGGTTTGTTGTGCTTTTCATAAGAGAAAGTACTATCATTTCATAGATAGGCCCAATAAAATTAGTATTCCATCATAACTTTATGAACTTCAGCAAAGCATCTTGTAAATAATATAATCTCAAAGAATTTTAAGTGTTTTAAATGGACGAGTTAGAAACCTGTCTTAGGGATCTCGAACAGAATTGTTATATTAGCTTTTCCTGTTCTATGCCGTGAGAAACTGCAACTTTTTGTCTTTTCTGCTTATATTCTGCACATTTTTAAATTTTACATTCTCTTTTAGTAAGTGGAGCTTGTTTTTCTATCAATATCTCCTAGTGACAGAGATAGTGTTTTCTATTGTTTCTTTATCTGAATTGCTTCTGACTTCATTTTACATGTGGGGAGTGTGGAAGGACAGATTTATGACTGCTGCTTTCATGCACTGTCATGGTTTTCTTTATTGTTCCTTAAGAAAAGCGACAAGCCAGTGTCTGAGATTTGGAGCTTTCTTATTATATTAGTACCATTGCATTTCTAAGTTTTGCTGTGAATATAGAACTAAGGTGTTTCATACTTTCTTTATGTATGAAAAGACATTCATAAGCCCATTTCAGTTTGAATGTTTTCTAACTTCAGTTTCTAGTAGGGTACTGGGATTTTTGATAGTAGAGGAGTATGTTTAGTAGCTTTTAGAAAGAGAGAATATTTAGAAATAAACCTGCCCTGTATTTTCCTGTGAGATTGCTTTTTCCCCCACCTCCTTATTAATGGTTAGAAAATGAGTCAGTAGACGCTCCAGGTAAGGTAATAACCTGTTTTACTTTAGGGCAGGGTGGAATGAAGACCTGGTCCTACAGAAAGGATTTGGAAATTTTAAGCATTAAAAATGCGCCTACTGAAAAAAGAGTCTTAAAAGATGCACTGAAACTATAATTCCTAGAGAAGCAGCTTGCTGACATTGAGGATTTGTGCTGTTGCTGAAGAGCTTCATACTGAGAAATGTGACAGTATGCATGATGCCTATTATTTTTTTTTCCTTTAAAGTATACATGAAAAGAGGTAGGAAACCCAAGGCAGCACAACAGAAAAAGTGATGTAACTGTACAAAACAGTGGATAATTAAAGTTAAGTGTAATAAATATTTCTGAGTATAGCCAGTGGTTATGGCTGTGCCAGCTTTGAATGAAGCTTAGATTTTCTTAGGTGAAGTATAAAGCTGAAACACTTCTGTGCCATTACCAGGAACTTGGGGTATAAAAAAATTGGAACTGCAGCATGTTAATTTGGACATCACAAGTATAAGATAGTAGCATAGGAGTCATGACAGAACATGGATATTGAAGGATGCAATGTTTTCAGGAAAGCTAGAAGCAGGTTATTGAAAAGCATTATAATACATGATATTTTGCTCTAATAATTTAGAGACAATATAAGTGAAAAAGAACATGATGTCAGTTTAGTGAAAGGTGGTAAGAGACTGCTGTGGCATTGGTAGATTTGTGTATTAGATGTAGTACTGGATCTGGAAACAGGCAATTGTGATGGAGTAAAAATTAGAATTACTAGACACCCTGTGAAGAGAGTACCTTCATGCATACCAACTGGAGGACAAGTGTCTCTCATAATGGTTGGTAAGGCCAAGGTATTGTGGTTGAGACCACAAACAATTTTTAAATTTGAAAATAAGTCTTGGGATCAAGAACAGGCAGGGCTGGTTTAGAATACTATAGTTTTAACTCAGACTTTGTGTGTCTTGAGTATTTATGTTTTCAGTCCCATATATGTTCTTCAGAAATGGGTTCAGGGGAGAATTATGAGGACTGGAAAGCATTCCCTATAGGGGAATGATTAAAAAACCCAAACCCAAAGCTTGGTTTGCTTTGACACTTCCAGTAAGGGAAAGAAGAGAATATAAATGTAACTTAAAGGTCAGTGTTGGCATAATAATGTGGATAATTTGGACATTAAGACATGCAGGCTGAAAATTACTGAAGATTCTTGCTGTTAAACCAGTCAGGTCCTGGAAAAACATTCCTCTGGGGATACTGAGACAAAGCTATATAGCTGCTTTTAGGTTTGAGCTCAGTAATATATATTATGAAAAGGATTTTAATCTGATGCTGTATGTAATAGTAGGTAACTTGGAGGTCTCTTTCTGTTTGTTTTTTTAATGTGTTTGGACTAATCCTGTGTGTCCAGTGTGTGCTCTTTGGGTTCCGCTGCTTGACTGGTGTCTGTAAGTAGGTAACCAGTAGGTGGCTGGTTGTAATCAGTTCGTCTCTTTATATTATCTATACAAGCTTTACAAGGAGTAACTCTTTGTTACAGTTTCTTCTGAGGATTAAATCCAATTAAGTTTAAATGCCACTGTGACACTTACAAAAAGAGTTGCCCTAAGCCTTTCATTTCCACGTCAAGAGAAATGCTTTATAGGACCTCAGGCCTTTAAAACAGATGATGTTATAACTGACAAGTTTCTGACCCTTGGTAATTTTTGTGCTTGAAAAGTAATCATAGGAACAGTATTTCATTCTTGCACATTTCAAAAGCAGCAGCACCAAAAAAACCCAGCAATAATAACAATACCTCTCCTTCACCTGCTACCCCTCTAGCGTTCACACCTCTTCCATTCACCTGCAGAAAGAGTCTGATGTGACTGGTCTTGACACTTGTGCTAGTGGCAAGGGAGTTGCTCATGCATCTCCCTAAGCAGAAATTTTAGGTTAATGTTATACTATTTTGCTTGAGCAGAAGAAAAGTTGAATCTTTGTATTTTGGTAGAGCAGGAGAAGCTTTTTGACATATCCATAGACTAATTAAATTTAGCAACATTTTTTTTTGGAGAAGGAAGAAAATAAACAGTAAATGGCTTAATAAAGGAGTCTTGTGGGTCAGTGTTACTGCTTGGACTGGGGAGGAATAACATTTTAAAACCAAAGAGAAATGATGGGCAGAAGTTAAAACTTTGGTCATATTCACCTAGAATGTACAAAGGAAATGCCAGTTTAGTGGCATTCCAAACAAAATGCAAAATTTCAGTCTTCCTTTTTTCTTTTTTTAATTTTATTTTAAAAATCTGTTTGCTGGGAAGGGAAGGAGATAGTTAAGTCCGAGAAGGAACCAGAGAATCTTGGCACTGTGCTTGTCATCCAACTAACACACTCCTAATTGTCTGAATGCCTTGAGGAAATTAAGGAAGAAATCAGTTTTGAAGTCATTTATGGATATGTTTTTTCTTGCCTTCCTTGTAAGGTGAATTGGTGTGTATGCTGGGACCACAACAGCCTATGCTGGGTAAATTGAGTGGAACGCTTTTGTAAAATACTGTTTGTGTGCGTGCACATGTGTGTGTACTTGCAGTCTGCAGTTTTTAAGATGTTCTCAGGATAAGGCAAATAGCTATTTACCAGTAGAATTGAAGTTTCTTAAACCTCTTTGTCTAACTCCCGCACAAGTTGCTTTTCTGCCTTGAAGCAAGGTGAACAAAATAGCTTAGACTAATGTCTGAGAATTCAAGAACAAGAGCAAAAAAAATCCCAAAGCCATTGATATTCTACTTGAAATAACAGTTTTAAGGCTGTTATGCATCAGTTGCAGAACATACTCCTCCCCACCAGCTGCAAGAAGAGCTGCTGGTTCACAGAGTAGCCACCTTTCCTGGTTTTGTTCAAGAGCTGGAAGAAGCTGTGGTAGGATCATAAAACTGACTCCTTGCAAGCCTGGACCCTGAGATTTAAACTTGTTCCCTTCTTTACCTCTCTGTTACCCTTCTAGATCAGCCAGTAGCTTCCGCACAGGGTGCTCTTTCTGCAGTCCTTCACATATCCTTCTTTCTGTTCCTGCCAACTCTGCTCTTCCCAGGCTAGACATGCTCATTATTTCAGCTCTAAAAATCAACCCTGATACTTCTCTTATCACCTTTAAAATGTATTAGCATATATTTAGTCTTTTCTTTCTCTGTCCCCAGATGTTCCTTCTTTTCATGGTATCCTAATCCAGTTGTTACTCACTGGTGGCTCTTTCCACAAAGTCTGCAGTCTTGAAGTAGACTTTGAGAAGCATGTCCTTCAACTGCCTTTCTAAGAGAAATGCTTTTGCCTCACATTCTAGAGAAACGTGTCGCAAGTTATCTAATATTCCTGATTATTTCATGCAAAAGGGAGCATTCATTCTGAAATATGTAAATCTGAAGAGATTCATATCTCTTAATGTATGCAAATGGAGTTAAGATCAAAATAACTTCAAGTCTGCAGTGCTTAAATGGAACTGTAAAGGAGTGTTGCAGTAAGGAGGAGGAGGAAGGTAGTTCATTAGGGTGGTATTAAAATTTCTTTTTGCTCTGAATTAATTGTACCATTATGTAGTCACTCTGTTTGTATTTTTCTCCTGTACCTGTGATGTTCTGGCTGTGTGAAACTAGTACACATTGGTAACTGCTCCAGTGCTGTCTGGGATTTTCATGTGAAAGGCATCTTCCTCAGACTTACTGTGAGGAAGGGCTTACTGTGTGAAGCCCTTCTCCACAGGCTGTGAGACTTTACTGCTGCATCACTGCCTGCTGCAAACACGTGTCAAAAGCTCACTAGTACCCAGATTGGTGAGAGGAGCTTACTCAGAGCTCTGGCCAAGCTCTAGGTATTCTGCTTTGCCTCTGTGACAAGATGACAGGAAAGCAAATAATGCAAGTGTGACCAAGGAGCAGCCAGTTTATAACCACTGAAGCAGAGCTTTGCAAGCTGAGCCCCAGAGGGTTCTTTCTTTTTTTAGCCTTTTTAGGGTTGGGGTTTTTTTGGTGCTTTGGGTTTGTTGGTCCCTTTCTGTTTCTCTGCTTCAGGCTGTTTTCCCTGTTTATTCTTGCTCAGAGGATCTTTTAGAACCTGAGAATCCTCGAAGTGTGTAAATCTGATTAAAATGTAGGTGAAAGTCCTTCAGTTAGATGTTAGGCAGCTTTTCCAGGCTGGGCAGTCAGGTGTGATTTTACTAGGGATGGAAAAGAGGCTGTTAACAGCCATTCACTGAAGCAAGCTCAGGTTCTGTGCTAAGGAGCTTGCCTTGTGCTACTGTGCACCTTCGTTTTTTATCACAGGAACACTCAGACCTTGACTGCCTCTGGTAAAAATCATAGTTATGTTTCATGTTTAATACAAACCCATGCACTTAATTCAGGCATACTTGTTTTGTAATAATTGTATCTTAACACAGAAGTCGTAGGTTCTTTACTCAAATAATTCTCTACTGAAGGAGTATATCTTATGAAACCAACTCCTGCATTTTGTATTTTGTCTGTAACTGTGACAGCCTTATTTTCTTTACTGCTGTCAACTTTTTATCGTTGCATGTGGTGTTTAATCTGAAAAAACATGTAACTTTGGATTTTATGTAGCTGGGCTATTTGTCAGTTCCAGCTTCTTCAGACTAATGTTGTTAAAAAGAATATTTGCCCATGATCCCTTGTAGCTGAAAAGAGTAGGGTGTCATTTATTATAGAGTGGATAACTGTACGAAGAAATCCAGCTAAATATATGCTTCTATTGCCCAATTAATAACCTGTGAAATGAGATTTATTTTCCAGGATTTTTTTTTATTTACTCTGTCTTTCCAGCTAGTGAAAAGTTGCATATTAGTGAAAATAGGTAGTGTAATGATGGATATTCAAGAATAGGAAATTTAACTTAAGTGTTAAACTTCCCAAATTTCATGTCTGCATGGGAAAGCATTAGTAGATTTTGAATTTCCACACATGGTGTCTGTGTCACAGGTTGTAATAGCAAGGAATTATACAGCCAAAAAATCAGCAGTCACATGGTCACCATGGAATAAGCCAAGGAAGAAGCCATTTGCAATTTGTACTTGCAAATACATAGGTTGAGTAGTCCTAATCTAAACTGAAGTAGGTATGTGGGGAGAGCTTGATTGTCTTCTGTATCATCCTTTGGCCTTGGATTCAAGTCGTGGTTCTAAAGTATCACTTTGCTCTTTATTATTTTTCACTTTGGGTGAATTTAGGGAGATACCATCACCTACTTGGTTTAAAAAAAAACTGAGAAGCTTGTAAGTCCTTTTGGGGTGTCCTGTTTTTTATTTAAAAATATATAAGCTTCATTCCTATCTGCTAATTGAGAATATGTCATTGATCTTGACTTGTTATTGCTGTAGCTTCCAGGTCAGTATAAAGTAGTTATGTCCTTTAGTGGTTTTCATGTTCCATGGGTTTTGTTGCATTTTTTCCCCCTGTAACTTTGTTTTGCATCTCTCTCTGAATATTCCCTTCCCCAGATAACATAATAGCTTCTGCTGAACTGAGACTTCCATTGCATATAGAAATTGACTCATTATTAATGGGACACAGTTAAAGCAATTTATTGCTCTTTCGTAATAGAATAGCACCAAGTCACAATTTCCTAGATTTATTTGTTCAGCAATTACGTTCTTAACAGTGGTAGTGGCTTTTTAATTAAAATTGTAGGTAATCAGATATTTGTGAATGTTCAGGAGCAGTATATTTAAGTAGAGAATGTACTTCATATAAAGATTCTCCCCTCCTCTCCCTGGTATTTTGCTTGACTTCTAATTATCCAAATTAATTGACATCATAAAATACTCTTTCCTTTTGTCAGTTTGAGGGTAGCCGAATAATCTCTTTCCCTTGAAAAGTGCAGGGGCAGGAGAGCTCATGGTGTCTCCTGAAACTGTGAGAGTGAAACTGAAGCCTCTGCTGTACCTTCACAGGTGTGTTAAAGAGTTTCTGTAAGGAAAACCACTTCTGTTATTTTCTTGAACACTGTGTGGGGAAAAGACAGCCAAATCAGAATTGATACTATTAAGAGAAGAGGGAGGGGTTCTTCCCTGTTAATACCAAAATGAAAAGTGGTGAATTCCAGAGCTGTCTGAAATTTAGTGGAAGAATTTTTTTCCAAGTACTTAAGATTAGAAATAGAGGCTTGTATTTACTATGTGGCTGGCTTGACTCAGTTTTCTAGGAAAATCTTTTTAGGGCTCAAATGAACCCCGAATCTCTCAAATATGCTGTTAAAATCTCTTTAACATTTATAGCTGAGATAACCCCTAGCTATCATACATTTTGGGGAATGGCAAGTAGTAGAGAGAAAATCTCATTGCTGTGTTTTCTCAGCAATGTGGTAACTTTACTGTCAGCATATATTTTAAGACTGTTGAAGCTGTTTGGTTCTAGGATAAGATGCAAAGCAAAAAAGGTTAAGGAATGTAGTCCCCAAACAGTTTTGTAAGCTTTTTAAGATAAAAAAAAATAGGAAAATCTTGTATCTTGGACTACAAGCTGGTGTCTCAGAGCTGTAATTTGTCTGTTACAGTAAAAATGACCAATAAAATTTGTGTCACAGTTATGTTGTGCTTTGTTTGCCTTGGTCTTTTGCATCTTTTATAGATATTGGAAGAGAGAGGAAATAAGTCTTCTAGAGGCAAAAGTTGCAGTTATTGCCCCTCAGATACTGTCTCTTGCAGAATGGAGCATGTTGCCATTTTTAGTACTGTGCTTTTTTTGAAATGGGTTGCTGTGTCCTCCCCTCATCCCTTTATGGGATCAGTGGTTGCAGCACACTACCTCCTCCAGACTAGTTTGCCTACTATTTGTGTATATAGGAGCTCCAAGTGAATAGAGTTATACTAAGGTTTATTTTGGGGTTTTGTTTCATTTAAAGGGCAGGTTACAAAAGGTTGGGGTGTTTACATTCTTGGAGCCTAGAGGAAGGAATCTGCTGTGTAAATAGATTTATAACTAGTCACTGAAATGCTATTATTTAGCTGGAGACCACCTGCTCTGAAACCACAGTGTCATCATAGTGTCTGAACTCACTGACTGAGTAATTTGCGTGTAGCTGATGTCTTTGAAGCATTAATGATGCAGTTGTCTTTGAATAGGCTTTTGGAAGACTGACTTAATCTTCTGGTGTTTGTTTTCTAGTGTTGGTTTTGAAGCAGATAAGTCTGATAAATCCATGTTTCTCGCTGGCCCAAGGGAAAGTTGTAGCCAGTGTGGTTATACTGTTCAGCAGTGGAAGGCAGGCAGTGTGGCAGGTCACCTGGGCACCTGTGGGAGACAAGAATTTAAGACAGTATTGCTTAAAAGTGTAGTAGGAGATTTGAGAAAAGCTCATGGATTAATTTGGATTTGCCAGGAAGCTTGATGAGCAAGGACTGTCTGAAGTCCTTTATAGATGTGTTTTGTCCTAAGGCTGCAGCTGTACCATCATATTAAGCTGACACATCTGTGGTCATCTGCAGAAAGATTAGCTGTGGATACAAACTCTTGTCCTGTGTTTTGGACTGGCACTGGCATTTTTGCAGCCAGGTAGCCAGTTTGATGAGGTTGGTATTGATTAAGTTCCTTAAGGTGATGTGTGTGGCTGCATCAGCGTTGATGCTGCCATGAGGAAGAAGGGTGGCCTTTCACCAGGAGCCTGTGTCAGGCCAGAGGCTGCTCAAGCAGAGCCTGAGGGTCGTTGCAGTTTGAACACTTTAAGTCATGGTAAGGTGGCCATGCTGGTGAAAACAACAGCCTGATTCTTGCTCAGTTCTCTGCCTCGGGTGGTACAGGCTGTTTGGCCATGAGCCCCATGGGGCAGCTCACGCAACTGAAAAATGACTTTATTTTCACAGAGCTGGTTTTTGGTTGGATCAATATCCACTGCTAGAAGTAGATCATTCAGCAGCTGTGCCAGGTTATACCTGTTTGCAGTGTTCGTATTATCCTTCTTGGGGGAAGCAAAATGCAAGAATATATATATATATATTTGTTTTGTTTATTTTTTTTTTCCTGAAAGGTCACATCTGAGCTCTGGGGAACTGCATGAATCATTTAGGAATGTGCTTGACGGTGAAGTCTGTCAGAGGAAGGGAAGACAAAGCTGTTTTGTGTAGTTTCTTTCTTTTTTTTTTCAGCTGAAGGGAATACCTTCTGGTCAAACCAGCATTTACTTTTTCATCATTTGCCTCCAAATCAATAGTTCACCTCTCACAGCTTTATTTTTTTGTCTTTTTTTCCTTTGAGTAGATACTTTACTTTTAAAGTCATGTTAGTTTTAAGACTTTAAAAGGGCCTTGCAAGCAGTAGTGATACTCATAGAAGGGTGCTGGTTGGTTTAGTTTATGTAGTGCTGTTATGATGCCACTGCAAAGTCATACCTCCATTGGGAGACAGCTGGCTCTGGTTAGGGGGAGTCTTGTTGGCTGGAGCTCCTATGTTTTTTTTTTTCTAGGGCACTGTGAGGTTAGGGTGGTGGATCTGAGGATAAAGGCATAAAAGTTGTTAAAATATGGTGTGTGTGTTTCAGCATAAAATAGAACTTATGTGATCACTGGTACTATTGAGAAAAACAGGTGACTAAGGTTTCTACTGCCTTCCCTCTACACCTATTCAAAATAGTTTTTCTATATCACTGTTCCTTTATGCAAACTAGGAAAGCTCAAAAAAGTATGTTCTGGGAAGTGACATGTCTCACTAACTTGGTGAATATTGCAGGCCTCTCATTCTTTTAATTCTAATTTTTCTTTTGGAAGGCCATAGTGGTTGATAAAGGGTGGGTAGCAACATTTGAACTAGGTTAAAATTATAATCTTTTCAAGTAGATTACAACAGTGCTGTCAGCCTAGCAAAGTATAAGGCAAAAAGACAAACAATATATGATCAGCCTAGCCTCAGTCTAGCTAGTAGGTAATAGATAGCCAGAAGACAGAAATGAAGAGATCAGAAAGATAGAAATAGGCTGTTCTTTTCTTTTCCATCAGCTCAGTTGACTGTATGCCAGCTGATAGGCATCTTTAACTTCCAATAGAAAGAAACAACTTTGTATTGCAAACAGATATCTTATGTAGATAATTTAGCATTTAGTGATAGTTGGTATATAGATCTTGCCTATCTTTCCTCAGTGAGAGGAAAAAAATTACTAAAAGGAAGGTTGTGTTTAAAGACAAAAGTTTCCCTGCTCTTTTATTCCTTTGTATGAAGGTTGATTTCTGCAGGTCCCCTGGAATCTTCTTTGGAATACAGTCTCCAAATTTATGTAAGCCAGGACAATTTTCTTACCTAATCAGCCAATCATCTGTTAATGACTTTAAAGGTAAAACTTAGATACAATTTAGATTTTCAAACTTTTCATTTGTCTATGTGGATATATCTGCATATTTGGAACTCCTGTCATGTATTCTTTTTGCTGACACTGTATTGTATTATTCTGTCTTGGACTGAGGGAATAAAACCTAGTGTTTTGTTTGAATGTGCAGGGATCAGTGGTAGAATGGAGAATTTTAGATGTGTGTGGGGGGCATAATGTGTCCTATTTATATTTTATGGCCTAATAATTATGGGTGAAATAAAGAGACAATATGTGGAATTAGCAATACCTTTTTGCTTAGAAAGAATATCGTTATTGGAGACAAAACTGTGGACTAATTTTGCAGCTTTTCATTTGAAGGCTGTTTCCTGCACTGTGTGTGTTCCAAAGATTAAAGAAGCTCTTAATGCAAAATGATGTGAACTAAAAATATTGTACCTTTTCAAAGGAAGAGAAGAGGAATTCAGAATGTATCTCACAGGGTCTCTGAGGACTTGCAGACATGAGTTCTAGTGTTTTTCTTTTTGAAATTGCTGAAATCAGGCAGCTGATTTTATTGGCTTTGTTTAGGAGGTTTAGGAGATTGCATCATTAGATAGCTTGTGTTTTAACACTTTACCAAATATCTAGCCTCAAATGCAGCACTAATGAAAGCTGCAAGGTATTATGTGCTAAGTTCTTTAATTTTGAACTGCATTTAAGAAAACTGGGAACATAAAATGTAATGTGAAGGTGGTTCAGGGTAAGTATGCAGCCATGAAGGTGTTTACTCTGTTTTGCATTGGCACTAGTGAAACTCCCGCATGTAGTACTTTGCACAGCTGCTGTTTGGTGGTTATCAGAAACTAATAAAATATATCTTAGTAGGTGTCCTGCAGGGTGCAGAGGCTGCAAATTGCTTCAGTGTGTAGCTTTTCTTCATGCTGGTCTCATGTGTTGAAGTCAATTTTGTGCATATTTTGCTTGGTAAAACTTCCCTGTGATTTAATATTACTTGAACACACTGATAGTTTCAATTGACTTCTAACACATATAGGGTAAGAGGTAGTCTGATATATCTTCAAGTGATCAAAAATATACGTATTTCTCATTGCAATAATCAAAAATAGGCAACTATATGTCAGGTACTTAATAGTTACAGTATGTCTCAGCTGTGTCATGTGAATCAAATACTTACGATTGCTCCACGTCCAGAGAAAGTGATCATCAAAAGTATAATGGCAAATATGAGGGGACAGGGGACATCTAACAGACTTAATAAATTTTGTGGTCCATGAGCTGTCAGAACTTCGTCTGTTCAAAATTATTGCTTCCAAGGACATAGACTCCTCCACCTCTTTCTCTCCTGGCTGCTTGCAAAGTAATTGACTGGTCTGGTTTCCTCATGAATTATGGTTGTAGTGATTGTGTGGGGAGAAATACTGAGAGAGACTTTAGATGCAGCATGACTCTCTGTAACCACAAGTATTAAATAATGCCAGTCTCTTGAATCACCAGTGTTAAATAACTGAAGATAATAATCTTTCCTATCGGAGATCATGCTAGGAAAGAGATTAGCTAGCAGAAACATTCAGAGGCACTATGTAACTAAGTAGTTTCCCCAACTGACAGCTTTATTCCAAAATGGAAGTAGGTTATTGAGCTAAACGGTCTTGCTGCTCCTTCAAGGAGACCCAGTGCCAGCTGAGCACAGACACTTCTATCAGTTTTTTACCTTTTAATTTTATTGTTGTGTCAGCTCTGGCTGTGATCACCTTTGGATTGTCATTAAGCTTCTAAGTTAAATGCAAGTTTGAATCCCACAATCTCTTAGGCCTTTTCGGTTTGAATAATATTCAGACACTGTCAGATTAGTTTAGCTTCTCTGGCAAATTTCCAGGAACAGGCACCTTGATTATTAGCACTGTGGATCTCTGCTGGCCAAGCTGCCTTGCTTTTGAAGTCTGAGACAGGCGTGTATGTACCAAAGCATGCTGTCTCAGGGGTTTTAATTGCTGTGTACTGCTCCTGCTCTCCCACATGATTTGCATGTTATGGTTCATATGCAAAGCAAGTGATGCCCAGGGTGTGATTAGGGGAATTTCTAGACCATTACCACTTCACAGATAGATACGTGCAATCGATAGAACATCTTGGAGGGTGGGGAAGGGAAATAACAAAATCAATATGCACATCACTTCCTGGTGTTTCTTTATTCCTTTTCATGAGCTCTCCAGAAAACCACAATGTTCTGTTCACCTGGTTCTGTTTTTCCCTTTGCTGGAAAACAAAAGCTTCCTTAAATACCAGTTCATAACTTGTCCTCTGGTCTTCTGTGTTTTGCAGCTCTATGTAAATTACATAAGTCCATGCATTACAGTAATTACTGCATTTAAGCATAATTAGAGTTTAGCCAGTAACCTTAATTTCTTTGATAGCATAGGCTTTGTACTCTTGCTGATGTTTTTCAATGGCTTTTCCACCTGGGACCAGACTCATAATGTCTGACTTCCTCCATGCTACTCAAAAGGATAGAACCAATCTAAAGTATCTGTCTGTAGCTGAATATGCTGTTTAGTGTAGATTTATGAGTGGCTTACACAATGGACTGGAACTGATTAGTTCACAAACCAGTAACTAAGTAGGTTGCAGTTGGGTTTCTATAACTGCGTTCTCTAAAATGTGAAGGCTACCAATAGGCTATGTGAAAGGTGTGCAAGATATCTGCCTGAGAGGGGACCAGGGGATAACAAAAGAGTGCACAGCTGGAGATCACAAAAATTATTTACCTTGCCAAATGCAGGTCTGGTGTTTTCAAAAACAAGTAGGCCTATTGCAAACAGTGTGCTTTGTTGTTAAAAATATTGTCTGTGTCTGTAAACCAAACCCAACCATTAATTCCACTGAGCCTGCAAAGGCTAGCAGGAATGTACGTGTTGCCAGTCCTCAAAGCTCTGTATGCCCTTGTAAGCCTTTTGCAAGGGTCATGGTGGCTGGGTTTTGTGTATCATGTGGCCAAGCCAGCAGCTTCGCCTGCCCCCAATGGATTTGATCTTCAATGCTGGATATGTTTGTAGTATTAGATTACAGTGTAGGATAAATACACTTTTTGTAAGTGCTATGTGACTCATCTTTTCATAGTTGTAGTCCATCAATTCACCAAACATAGCCATCTGTACCTGCATGGAACCTCTGTTGGAGTCAGTAGCTCATTTTTGGCACAGCAGCACCCTTGTATGTTGTAAATTGGTGGCCTGGTTCTGTGATGACCATGGTGTTACAAGGTTGTAATTTCAACAATATTACGAAACGGAGCCAAAGGCATGAAGATGGGCTTAAAAGAAGTGTTGCTGCTGATGCTAAAGGGAAAACAAAAAAGAACATGTATGTATGGGAATGAATGGAAAAGGAAGCTGCAACCTTCTACTGCTTAGATATGTGCTAGGAATCCTTGCACCTATTCTGTTCCTGGCTTGCAAAAATACTTGGTAATGAAAGGGAAAAGAGCTTTAGCTGTATGGCAGTTCCCCATGGAATTGTAGAACCTTTGTAGAAGAAAAAAACCAGAAAAAGACTTGGAGACTTGTCTTCTGAATGTCATATTTATGGCTTGGCTGTATTAATAGTTGAGTTTGGTCTGCTTTTGCCGTTGTAGTGCTGTTGGAATTGGCTGTGGTTTGGCCATTAGAAATTAAAGGAGACAGCAGCAGTCATTTACAGAGGGATAAAGTTGAACAAAGGAAGTGAATATGAAGGGGAAAAGTAGGAATGAAAGGGCCAATAGAAAGATACAGTGCAAAAGATGTGACTTGTCCTTTAGTTCAACAATCGAGGAACTTGATCAGGAATTAAGAGTTGTAGTTCTCCATCAGATGGTGTCAGTGCTGTCCTCTAAAGAACAAAGGCTTCTGATTTAGAGACGGAAACTGGCTTCTGAAGCCCATGTGCTGTGCATTGGGTGCCTTTTTAAAGTGCGTAAGAGTATTAAGAACCATCTGAAAAAAAAGAAAAAAGGATTGCATATTAAGAGCATAGAATATTTTGGGGCTTAAAAGGCAGATCTATTTAGAAATACTTTTCTGCCCTTATTTTGCCTTCCTTGCAGCATTGTAACATGGTGCTGTTAACTGTAATTTGGACATAAACATGTATTTCCAGTCTTCCACTGGTCAAAATTACAGCTACAGAACCTAATATTAAATTAATTTCAGGCAAACCAAGGAGGAGTTATGAGAGGAAAAAAAGATCTCTCATGAATATGTCCAGTATAATTTTTTCACTAGGTTCAGTAGATGTAGTTCTAAGGGCCGATAAATGTTGATTTTGTGGTTTAATTTTTTTTTCTTGTTTTGTTTTGGTTTTGATTGGGGGGTGAAGAGTAGGAACTAATTTCCTGAAAGTACAGAAGAAAGTGTTCCAAAAGAACTGAAAACTGTTAGGATATACCATAAACCAATGGGAAGCACTTGGTGTCCTAATCAGTGTCAGTACAACAAACATGAATACTAGAGTATATGGTGAACTTTTATAGTTAATACTTCATATTTTTTTAAAGTTATTGTTCCTGTGAAGGAGATGGAAGTATAAGGTAATCTTGCTGTCTACCACTGCCCCTTGAATACCTGTTTGAGCTTTCTAGCTATTTATATGCCCATAGCCAAAATATATTTTTAGCAGTATTGATAAACTGTGGAAATGTAAGGTAAAATTATAGCTTCTGCATGAGGCTATAGAGACAGTGGAAAGCAAACCATACATTTTTGTTTCTTAAAATGTATGTGGGGAGATGTCGTCACCTGTATAACCTTGCGGTTTTTCCCTATTACTTGCACTACTCCCATACTATGAAAGACAGTATGGTGTCTGGAGTACACAGGAGTGGAAAACACACCAAAACCCACCATCTCTTGCTTTTTGTTTTGGTTTTGATACTTTAGTTGACTTTCATATCTGTGGCTTAGGTTTTCCTCAGCTTCAACAAAGTAGCATTATCTTTGTCTTCCTCCATTCTTACTCATCTTCATCCTCTTCCCTGGCAGCCCCATGAGATTCAATGCTAAAGATCTGGCTTTGCTGGCCAGGCAGCCATCAGGTTGTTTTGACAAGGAAGGAAAACTGAAGATTTGCAGAGTGGTCGGGGATGAAAAATTAATAGGTAAAAATGACTTGCACTGAAAACTACCTGTGGTTGATGCATGTGGTTTTTACCATTGTCAGCTTGCAGTTCCACTAATCACATGCACCTTGGACTTTTCAGTTCTCTTCATTGCTGATGCTTGAGTGGTGCTAAATACCTTCTAAATAAAGACATTTAAAACCAGCTCCCTAGTTTGCTCAAGTTTTCAAGCTTTCTCTGTCATGTCCCTGTGAAACAGTACTTGGTCCTTACATTGTTATTATTATTAATATTATTATTATTATTATTATTGTTATTATTTTAATTATTTTTTTCCTGTAGAAATATTGAATTTTACTACTCGTGATTGCTTATCACTAGTCATTAGTCACCGTATTTTCAGATACCTAGTTCCTCAGGAGCTGCCCCTCCCATACTCAAAGCCTGTGTTCTTTCATCATTATAGATTTTCCATGGCTCACTTCCTACTTCCTTTGCAGGTTTCTTCAGGCTTTTATGATCGTGTTTTAAATGTCTTTCAATTTCCAGTAAGCTTGAATAAATGTCTGTTCCCTTGGTAGCTGTTAAGAAATAGATCCTGTTTAGCTGTAAAATCAGTTCTAATACAATAATTTCAGCAACAGCAAATGTTTTATTTTCACTTGTCCCAATTGATCTTCATTGTATTATATTTATGCTTATTTTATGAGGGGGAAAAAAAACCCAAACCAACCCAAACCAGCACAGCCTCAATTATGATGGGTGAATGAGAAAACTTTGTGCCACATTTTCAGAATATTTTATGTATTTTCTAATGGCAAATAGACAGTTTCCTGTGGAGGATACAGCAAACTTCTTGGCGATAATACTAGTGAGCTTTTCTTTTTGGCTGCTTTGAGGTTCCTCAAGAGGATTCTCTCCCCATGTTCTTGTTTTAGGCAACACGTCCAGTGAATGTATGATGTTTATGTGGATGTTTTTAGTTTTTCTTCCCTTATGAATACTGAAATTGCCACTGAAAACCTTAGGTTGACCGGAGACAGAGCAGACATTCATCTAGCCCACTATCATGGGCTCTCTGTGCCGTGGTCAGTGGTGATAGAATCTAGGAAAGTGTTTAAAAACCTCTGCATGTGTAGGATGTTGCTTTTGCCCTATGCATCCTTCTGGCTTTCAGCAATCAGATTATGATTCCTTGAGAGAAAAGTTACTTCTCTTGAGACATTTTGGTCACTGTATGTACTGTCCACTGATAGACTTATCATCGTTAGTCTGACTAATCTTTGGACTTGCTTATTTTTCACACTTATGAGGTAGTGACTTTAACAATCCTATATAAAAATGACTTTTATTAAAAAAAAACAGCAGTGTGAATGTAACAGATTCCTTCCTTCTGGTCCCCACAGGGTTCTGCAGGATAAAATTTAGTCTTAGCAGGGTCCTGTACTTCTACTCTAAAGCAGCATCCTTGGCTCTGATAACTGTGTTTAGATTTTTAGTTGGTGGATATGCATCTATATTATTTTTTGTGTTGTTCTTGCGCTCTAATACATCTGGAAATACCTAGCAAGTTCAATCTTAGGGTACAGCTGTTCTTCCTGCTCCCTAGCAGTTCAAGATTGGCTGCTGTCTGGACACATGGGGTTTCACATGCTCTCTCAAAAAGAAAAAGGAATCTATCTTATGTAAGACTGTTCCCTCATATGTGAAGAAGTAGCATGGGGTTTGTCAGAAGTGCTCACATTTTGTGAGATCTGTATAGCAGGTGTATGTATCTATCTACCTACAGATGTATATACAAGTGCTTTTTTAAGAAGAAAAATTATGCAATTTTAAAAGTGAGAAGTTCAGAATGAGTAACTTTTCAACCCTTTTGGACCCACTTACCAACCCTAAAGTTCTGAAGCATTCCCTGTTTTTAAAAGCGTAAGTGCCTGTATGTGTATAAACACAAATATGTTGTTGTTCCCATTGGTTAAGCACTTTTTGAAAGTGTAGTAAGAGAAATAACAAAATGACTGTGTTTAGGTTTCATTTGCTTAGTTCTTATTTTCTAACAGTTATAAATTCAGTTTACTGTGTTGCAATCTAAGTGGGATAGTAAATGTTTTTGTGTCCTAACAAGGATTATATTTCGTCTCTTGAAATGATTGAAGAAAAAGTTGTTTCATGCCCAAGTGGCTGTTTCTGCTCCGATGTGAGGAAAAGGGAGGAAAACCGAAAACATTGAGTGTATGCCGCAGTCACCAATTCTCTTGGCTGCAGAGCAGAAGAAACCTTCTGGGAAGTTGCTTGGCATTTAACAGCATGTTGTACATAGGCAGCTGCTGAGTGAAGCTGGCTTTTTTTTGTTGTTAATGATTCTTTTTTTTTCCTGACCTTTATAACTAATGCATCTTCTTTAAGAAGCATTTAATGTGTAAAGACAAAAGGTTGTTTTTCTTAATCTCTTACTTCTTTGCATGCAGAACCGAGAGAGAGATGGTGCCGACTGAAAGGAAATCTGCTTTTTCTAATGAAAAATAAGGTAATTAATTTTCCTATTGCTTTTCTTGATGTGTTAGTCTAATTAGTGAAAACTTGAGTGATCCTTTTTCATGATAGCTCTTGGCATTGTGTTTTTAGGGAGGAAAAAAAAATCACTATGATTAGAATAGTGGAGCTGAAGAAACCCCCACCCCATTGTTTTCCTTCAACACTCAGTATTTTTCATGTTATCAACATGCCTTAGGTGAATTGATGGCCAGGTTCTGCTTATAACAAATCCAGGTCTAAATCTAGAGTTACTCCACCAAATCCACTGGAATAATGAAAGCAAAATCTCACAGCTGTATGCAGTAATGTATTAATGTTCAAGATGCAGTTTCTGACCCCGCTACATTATTTTTAGTGTGGTTTTGTAACTATGTTTATCAAGAGTACTTTTATTTTACCTTCCTTTATTGTAAAGAGTAATTATGTGCTTAAAATTAAGGGCCTATTAAAATAGGGTCTGACCATGGCACACAATGGGGTCTTGCAGGAGCTGTTGGGTGCCCTCATTTGCCATTGGCTTTATTAGGAGTCTAGGCCACTCATCCTCTGGAAGGAACAAGCATGAGTGTGGAATTGCTCTTCTTCTTGCCCTTTTTGTCTAATATTATGAACACTGCTTCTTTAGTTCCCTGAAAGTAGCACTGGATTGTAATGACTTAGGGAGTAGTATGAAGATTGAGATACTTACCTGTTAACTGTAAGTGGTTTATAATTGGCTTCTAGGGTATTTTTATACTCTGTGGTCTAGCAGTTGGATGGAAATGATAGTACTGCTCGACAGATTGCATATTCTGTTTGAATGATTTTTGTCAATGGGATATAGTGGCTTATTTTAATATAGTTATGAATGTGCACATACGGTATGCTTTTAAAGCAGTATTTGCTATCTGTTCAGGAGCATGGGGCAGATTTCTGTATGCATGCAAACAAATGAAACTGTGTGATGTAAATGTTTCTCTGGCCTGAGTTCCATACAGCTGCATTCCCCTGGCTGGTAGAAGGACCAAGAAGCTTTACATAGGTGAAACCAAGTTTATGGTTGCCCCTTTGTCACACCCTCAGAAGCTATCATTCTGCTGTATGACTTGCAGAGACTATTTTTAGTAAAAGGCTTTAAGTTTCAAACTGCTTTCTTCTACTCTGTATTCCTCCAAGCCTCCTATTTTCATGGGAGCCTCTGGCATTTTGTAAAACAGTTTCAGGGAATATTTTGAGCAACTTTGCAGCTGTGAAGAGTAGGAGAATTTTGTTGAAATCAAATGTAGCTGTCAATTTGGCTCTGGAAATTCAGAGGATTAATGTTACTATACTAGAGGGTTTAGTGTGGATTGGTACTTGGGTTCATATGGTGTATGGTGCGTGGTGCGTCTATATGTGTATTTTAATGTGTAGATGAGGTGCAGATGGATGGAAGATGAGATGATCTCGGTTTCATCATCAAATCAACCAACCAACTAGCAAATAAATGGGAATTCCCCTTGAAATGCTATGGTTTGACTGAACCAGTTAAATAGGTGGGTGATTTTTATCCCTATGTATAGGTCAGTTTTATAAAACTACATCTCATTCTGGTTTCCTTGTGCAAAGAAGTTTTCAAAATTTGCTGTAGTTACATATAGAGCCAGGATATGTGACAAATCTTAGTTTATCAATAAGACTGTAACCTGATTAATGTCAAAGTGCTTCCAAAGGGGATTGGTATCAGGTACTTTCCTTAATTAGGGAGATCAGAATAAGAGAAAAATTGGATATTTGAGTTGGACAAATTCAGATGATCACAGGATGATTAGTCACTGAAACCCAAGTGTGATGAGATATAGTGGGTGCTCAGTTTTAAAATGCTACAGCTTAGTAAGCTCACAGAGATCACTGAGTGATTAAAGGGCAGCATCTTACAATATATCAAACTAAATGATGTAGTACTTCCTAGTCAGCTTATAGCCTAGGAATTTGTAAAATGGTCATTTTCAGAGGCTTCATCTTGTGGGGTACTGTAACAGACAGCTGCTTTGACAGAGACCGATCTCCCTGGAATCTCAAATCCCTGTTTCAAAGCGTGCAATTTATTGGCATACTAAGTAAATAAAACCAAAGCGACTCATGTGCTGTGATGACAGAAAGGAATGTACCGTGTATTTTCCTTTTTTTGCTCCCTTTTTCCACCCCCATATCTCATTCTGGATATGGACAGGGATCCCATTTGAAGCAGATAAGAAATCATAGTTTGAATTCTGGGAGTGTAGTTTGCAGGATAATAATAACCAAAAATGATCTTATCATAGAAGTTATTAAGCATCTTAAGCATAGTTGCCAATTTTCTGCTTTTAATATCCTACTGAAACCTTTGATAATTCACGTAATGTACAGTGTGAAAGATGTTCCCAGAACAGAACTGATGAAGCCATGTTCCTATTTTTGTTTCTGGAACCTGACTTGGGTTATGGCTTGATGTGGAAGAAAAGTAACTCTGTTGTTTTAGAAGCTCACCCAAATGCTGAATAGTTAACTCCAGAAGTCACTGTTGTGAAATGAAGACTGATTTGCTGCTATTCCTTAATTGCTTTTGGAGGTACGTGCATGTCTGCATATACAGATGCTTATAGTTTAATGACAGATTGTCATTCTAGTTCAAATGTACATAAATTATACTACTTGTGTAGAAGAAAATTATTCCCTATGAAATTGTAAAGGATGCTTCCCGACTTATTTGTGCTGTAAATCATTAGTGTGGCAATACATTTTCAGTGTGAGGAAAAAAATGTGGTTTATTCCATCCACTTTATCATATTGGATGAAGCAGAATAACCTATTAGGCATCTTAAGGACATTATTTTTCCTTGGTCTAGCAATGGAATTGGTCATTTTGGACTTTGAGTGGGCTAGGCGGTGGACCTACTCGTAGGCCTGAGGCATAATCTGGCATCTGCTGGTATTGGTTTTCCTTTGGAGTCTTCAGTGTGGTGTGGGTAGGTGGGTTGGTGGTTTTTTATTTATTTATTTATTTTTCTCTGTCTTCTCACCCTTTTCTTCCCCCCCAGTTGGCTCCCTACCACAGGGTAGGTACTGGATCTAGGTGGCAAAGTTATGGGAGCAGTGAGGACATGTGAGAAACAGCCCTGCAAACACACACAAGGTCAGAGAAGGAGCAGAGGAATGATCTGCTCCAAGTATGGGAAGAGATATTCCCCTGAAGTCTATGGAGGAGACTCTGCCAGCGTATATTGGTATATACTGAGTGATCTAGAGCCCATAGCTGGAGAAGGTCCTTCTGGAAGGAACTGCAGCTCTTATGCTGGAGCAGATGTTCAGTGTGTGCAGCCCATGGGAAGGACCCCATTCTGGAGCAAGTGAAAAGTGTGAGGAGGAAGGAGTGGCAGAGAGGAACCGTTATTTACTGACTGCAACTCCATTCTTCCTCCCCACTCAGGGGCTGGGGAGGAGGTTGAAAATGGAGTGAAGTTGAGCCTTGGGGAAAAGGAGGTGGGGGGGAAGAAGCTGCTTTAGTCCTTGTCTTTGTTTCTCACCATCCAGGACTATTTTATTTGGTGATAAACCAGATCAGATTTCCCCAGGTTAAGTCTGTTTGGTGTGTGATAGTAACTGGTGAGTGATCTTTCCATCCTCATCTTAACACATGAGCTTTTAAATTTCATTTTCTCCACCAGTCCTATTAAGGGGGGGGCGGGGGGGTGGGGTGGAGGTTAGACAGCAGCTGGGTGGGTGGCTAACAGCTTGCTGTCAACCAACCACAGATACTATCCTTTATGGCAAGTGTATGTTAATTCCTTCCTGTGTGAAGTCCCAAACCCTTGAGTTTCTGTGTAGGCTTTCTGTCCACTGCTGGGGAGGTGGCAGATGTGTACACTTGTGACTATTGAAACACTGTCAATATACTATATGCTTTTGAAGGCAGTAGTTTTGCAGCTGTGCTTCCTAAAGCCATGATTAGCAGTGCAGACTGGGCTGGGGAGCCTCATCTGTGACAGGGCTTCTAGAGAAAAGTTTGACATTGTGCTAAAGTTAGAGCAATTTTTATGGATCCTAGTCCAAAATACTTAAAAATAGTATTATTAATGTTTTCAAAACAGTTAATATTTGGAACTAGGGAACTAGAAAGTGCTGTGTGCCTCACTGAAAGTATGTGCGTTATTTACTTAGTTAGATGCTACCCAGTTCCAGCCTGGAAGTACTTTCTTCCAGAACTCGTGTGAGAGAGAAACTGGGAGGAAGATTGTCAGGCAACTGTTGCTTATGCATATAGTAAGTATTATATTCTTACGTGCCTTTTTACATTGGCATAGAAAGGGACTTTTGATTAGATTGCAGTATTGTTTACTGGTTTTGTTTTTAGTTACAGATGAGAATTTACAGCAATGGTTTTCTCTTTCTTTTTATTTTTTATACCAAATGCCATGCTGTGTCATTTCCTTGTTTTCTGGTTTAGGTCCTTCAGAATAATTTCCTGCCTTTAAAAAAAAAAACAAAAAAAAACCAGCCCAACCCTACTGTTTGCTATATATGTGTGAAATTGGAGTGTTTGTACTGAAGTCAAGAAAGAAGCTACCTAACCCGTCTATGGTTCATTTTCCTATATACTAATATTCCCAAATGGTAATACTGATACTTAGCCAGTTTTCTAAATTACTTTGTAATCTACAGTTAAAAAATACACTAAAAACTACAATTATGTTTTCACATCTTGGTAATAGTTCCAGAGGGCCCATTATGTTTTATTGAATAAACATTTTGACATTCCTACTAATTTTTGAATATATACTTTGGAATTTATTTAAAAATAGATTTTTGATCAATAGTCTGTAGTGGATTCTCTAGGAGAGTCATTAGTGTCTATTGTATAAATCTTTCTTAATTTGTGGCTTAATGATCCTTGGAGGGGTAACCATTCCAATCTGTTAGGGCAATTTGTCCATGCACTGGCTCAATAAACCCACACTGCTTTTGCGTGTAAAAGGTTGCCTTTTAAGGCCTCCATTATGTATTGATTTTTTAAAAATAATCATGTAGAGGAAAAGAAGTTTAGTTAAACGATGGCCATATGTAAAATAAAAGCTGTTATGGGTGCTGAATGTACCTTAAATTAGCAGTCAAATTTCAGACATAAAATGATAAAGCTTTCCTTTTTTCTTTAATCACAGGACCATAGAATGGTTTGGTCTGGAAGGGACCTCAAAATCATCTAATTCCAATCACTCTGCCATGGGCAGGGATACCTTCCACTAGACCAGCTTGCTCCAAGCCCCATCCATCCTGGCCTTGAACACTGCCAGGGATGGGGCAGCCACAGCTTCTCTCTGGGCAACCTGTGCTAGTGCTTCAGCATCCTCACAGGGAAGAACTTCTTCCTAATATCTAATCTAAATCTCTCCTCTGTCAGTTTAAAGCCATTCCTCATTGTCCAAATCTCAATAGCGTTGTGACAGCAGACTTGTATGACGTGTTCATACTTTAGTGGAGCTATATGATTGTTTCCTAACCCACTGAAACCAAGGGATTTATACTGAAGAAATGACAGACTTAGCTACACAGGTGTAAATTGAAGTGCTACAATACACCTACTGCCAGAGAGAATTAAGTGAAAGTCTGATAATATTTTGAGACTTCTCTAGTAATGATTTATCTTTCCTTAAACCAAATGCATTATTGGACTTAAGATTTTGTAGATGAGATTATGAGCAAATCTAAATGGTTGTGCTGTCAATAATTGCAAGCTTTCTTGCAGTGTTTGTGGAAACTTAACATAAATTATGTTCTTGTAGCATTTATCACAAGTGTAATGTATTGGTAACAGTTGGGGAAAAAAGCCTCTAAGTAAGATTTCATATTGACTCATAAATCAATAACAGGAGAACCATGTACAAGGTAGAAATAATAGAAAAATGACTTCTGATGTATTTCTGAGGCTCTGATGTAAATTACACTGCAATGCAGCTGTGAAAATGTTACTTGGGTTTTCATGGTGTAGTTGTATGTAAGTTGTGCCATAAAAACAAGAGGCTATCAATGAATCTGCTCTGTAGTCAGGCAGGTATGCACAATGTATTTTCAGCATTTCAGCATAGCTGTCTCTGATATCTTTTAAATACTCTTACAGAGTGAGAATGCTTTACATTGGAGCTGTGAGGCCTTTTCTGGTCTGTTGGACTATGGGGTTTTCTCTCTGTGTGGTTTAGCGTTCTGTTAGTCGGTGATCTCTCCAGGGCATCTTGAAATAAAAGTGTCTCTTCTGGCTAAGGATGTACTTTTTATAAACCATTTTTCAGCAGTGAATTCAGTTTTCTAGAGCATGCTCTGTATCAGTGTGTTTAACATCTGAGCAGCCAGAGTGTTGCTGTGCTGTATAGCATTGCTTTGGGATTGAATGTCACTGCCGATGTGGTGTTATTTTGTTAAATGCTACTTGTTTGATACTGGTTATGACTGTGTTTTGCAGTGTTTGTAAGCTGATAGGCAGGTAAGTGAATCTATGTCTGTAATATAATATATTTTCAGAAAGTTTCAGTGAAATATATTGTTGCTGTGTTGGTTAGATTTTGATTTACACTAGGAAGCGTGCTAAATAGAGACAGAAGCAGAAAATGACAGAACTGTGACATAGGCCGATCTGGAAGCTGTATCAACCCTTACATGGCTCAGAAGTCTTAATGTGTTTCTGAAGATTCTCAGTCCAAACCTTGTATGTACTTCTTCCTCCACTTAACTGAGATGTGTACTGTTGGAATGATGATTTTAACCGTATAAGACAGTGTGCACATGTGCATATACATAAGTTTAATTAAATATCAAGCAGTATGGAGTTTAGCTAAGAACTCAAATTTGTTTGTGTTGAGAGAAGGGATGTTGCTATGTGGGCTTTTTAACCTTCCTCAGTAAGGTGTTGCATCCTGTTGCTGTAGTAATGTGTTTAAGTCAGTGAGATGTCTTCTATGTGTTTTAAGTCCCTTTCTTAGACTGGGCCTATCTTTAAATAACAACCAGTTGTGTTGCCCCTTATGTTATGCTGTAAAGGTATTTTAGAATGCTTTTTTTTTTAGGTCTCAATTTAAAGAATAGATTCCCCCCCCCCCCCAGGATTTCTTGATCTTTTTAGCCATATTGGATTGGAAAAATGCTATGCAGAGAACTCTATGCTAGTTGAATGCTGTAAACTCTAGCTTTAAAATCCCATTAAGCATGATATATAATACCAATGTTGAGTTTAGGGGGGAGGAAGCAGCTGTCTTCATGCTGCCAGTGAAGAGATCATGTGGGAACTATGAAGTTGTCTGCAATAGTTGGGCAGAACAGTAAGCAGACAAGCATAACCCTCAATTTTCTTAGTGGCTCTTTCTCCCAAGCAATTGTAATGCTGACCCAGACCTATATATTTTAGTTCTGCAGACCACTACAAGCTCAGAGTGCCATGTTTCCTTGTGATAGCAAGGGCACAGTGAGCTTTGTTACTGAGAGTCTGTGTGGTACCAGTAAGGTAAATGTGCTGACCGTTGCTGCAGTCTGCCTTCCAAGAGTACTTGAAAATGGAATTTATAGCCATCAAGTAAGGAGAAACATTATTTGCTCCTATTTTTACTATGAATTGAGTGACTTTATATCTCTCTCTTTTCTCCCATCTTAACAGGATCCTGGCAAGCCATACTGCCTTTATGCCATCTTTGATTCTCTCACCTTGCAGCTGCTCCTTCCTGCCTCCTGATGTTACTGACTTATTCCAGATAGTGAAGCGCTCCTTTTCCTTCTTCTGCTGTCAGAGGCAGACTTTTCTTAAAACCAGTGCTTGCTTTGATAATTCCATTCTGTCTCCTGGTTTTCTTCTGCCTGCTTTAATTTCTTGCTTAACTTGCTCCATGTCTTCCTTTCCTTGAGCTTTTTCATGGCATAAGCATGCTTTAATCCTTACTTTTTTTGTGCTACCCGTC
Organism: Melopsittacus undulatus; assembly: GCF_012275295.1. NCBI lineage: Eukaryota > Metazoa > Chordata > Aves > Psittaciformes > Psittaculidae > Melopsittacus > Melopsittacus undulatus. Next base: position 63,956,023 of record NC_047533.1, read on the forward strand.
CTTTACCTACCTGCTTTCCCAGCTGTCCTCATTACTCTTTCATATCTGAAGTCTATGACTAATTTGTTTACAGTGTTACCCATGGCATTTCCATCCTACTCTTTCCCAGTCTTGTTGCTATCCCTTGCAGTTTTCAGAACAGTCTTGTACTAATCTCCTTTGAATAACCTCTTCCAAATGAGATCTAAGAAACATCTCTCGTTCATGCGATTGTCTGCCACTTTGAATGATAGCTCACTGACTCCATTTTCTCCTGGTCATTTGCAGCTTCTTCCTTTGATTTTATGCTTTTTGGGATTCATGATATGCTCTACCTAGAGTTGAAGCGCATATGAGAAAAACTGACTTAAAACTGCATATTCTTCAGTATTAAATTGCATCTCCATCTGCCTAAATACCTGTTTCTCCAAACTCCACTTTCATTTTGCCTTTCAGAGACCTCTTCCTGTGCATTTAGCCATGAATTCAATTTCAGCGGGAATCCAACAGCTGCTTAATCTTTCCTGTCAAGCTCTTCCCCCCTATTGCTTTTGATGGCTGAAGCAAACATCACTTCTCTTCCTGCTACTCATACCATTTTTAGCATTGCTTTCAAAAGGAATGTGTTTCTGAGTATTCATGTTCTGGCTATGTCTGTGGTTTTGCAGATTCCTTTCTAGATGGACCACTCATTCTGTCTCTCTATCACCTAAAACTCTAGACTGTGATAATCTTATTTTGTGCTTTCGTTTACTGAAATACTTCTCTCCTGATCTTGGTGAAGATGAGGTTTGGTTATATCCATTAGAGCTGTTGAAAAATAAATTGCCTAGGTCTTTTTTTTTTGTTTGGTTTTTGTTTGTTTAGTTTTTTTCCTGACTGCTGCTCTTTCATTTGCACTTGACTCTTGTGTCTTTTCTTTTGTAAGCTCTTTATTTTCGCTATGAAGTTTTTTTCCCAGCCTCAGTATCCTACCTGATCTACATTTAAAGTCCTTCTGACTTTGAGTGGTGTCTAGCACACAGTGCCTGCTTTCATAGATCTGTGGAACCAAAAAGGAAGTACTAAAGATATGTAGTAAGAAATATAATTTTTCTCTAATTTTTGTCTTTATAAATCTTCTGTGGTGCTTACAAGCTCGTAATGATAACACCATTTATTTATCACTGTTTCTCATGCAGGCTGACACGGACTTGCATGTCTGGTATATAAACTTTCTGGCTTTTGTGGTTTGACATCTATGTTCTCTCTCTCTCTGTACAGTGGATAATATCATTAGGTCCTGTGGCTGTAAAGGCTCCAGTGATATATATAAACATTTAATCTGAGCAAATCCCTAAATTTGTGTTATCTAATAGAATTAGCTATTTTTTTATAGTTGTTTGTGCTCTCTGCTATTTCTGCAGCAATTAGTATGTTACAATTGCATAATATATGGAATTGTATAGGTTAGAATTACTTATTGCCAGTAATCAAGTACCAATCCTATTTAGAATAGATAATTGCTTAGATAACTCTTTAGCAAAAGGTTAGAGAACATCCCTGTGTGGTTTCTGTCTTGGTTTACTGGCTTTCACTGTATTTGGTGCTTCAGTGAACCCTCTGGTGGTTCTTGGAAAGTGCAGGGTCTGGCAGATGTGTTTGTTGAGCAGCTTCACGCATGGCTGCAGAGAGAGTCCTGGGGCTGAGCAGACATTCACTATTTGAGATAAGTTTCCAACATCACAACACCATTAGGTTCCATAGCTATTTTGGGAGTGACAATTTTTGCTATGTAAGCTATGGGTTTTAGAGATAACTCTTATATCCATCTGTTTTTAGTGAGAGAAGACCCAATAGCTATGTTGGAAACAAGAAAGGCTTTGAAACTCTGTATGCACATGCTGAGCAGACAATGTGTGGCAGTCCTAGCTGGATAGACTGCAACTGAAATACTTCACAGGTATCTCATAGAATATTAGCTCCTAACACATGAAAGAAACCTAGGGATGGAGGAAGGCTAATAATACTAGTGGAATAACATGCCTGTGGTAAGAGGCAACTCCTGCTGCAATCTGTGAATCTCTGCTAAAGGATTGTTTTGAAGTTGGTATCAACTGTAGCTGGAAGAGCTGCTTGGCCTATGAAACTGTTTGACAATGCATTCCAGTGAAGAGCCCCTTAGGAAGATAAAACTGTATCAAACCAAGCACAGAACTGGCACTTTCAATTATGCCAATCTGAACTGGGATATGACTTCGAAGAGAAAATGCTGTGAAAGTTAAAGATTTATCTTTGAAATAGTACTCCCACATTTCTTTAGTGCTGAGTGGCTAGTAGTGAAAGGAATATGTGCTCTTCTTTTATTGAAGAAACAAAACCTCACCCCCCAAACCTGTGGTTTGCATCACTTTTTTCTGTACAAGACAGTAAACCAGTTTGTCAGGGTACTGTTGCTAAACACTTCCTTCACTGTAAGGGGTCCGAGCCCACGATGAAGTGTTATTCATGCTTTGTTACTGTGTTAGATAATGTAGCCTGGCTGCCAGTTTGTGCATGCTGGGCTTTTCTATGGAATCAGTTTGTCTCCGTTTAGAATATGACGTTTGTTTTATGTTTTGTTTATAATGGAAGTTGTCAGTAGATGGCAGCAGCAATCTCTTCAGATAATAGTTGTAGGTTACCAGCCAAATGAACATCTTAGGCTAATGTTAACTAATCCTAAGAAAGAAACATGCTACTGAAGTAATTCACCAAGGGCAAAATTGGCTTTTATTTTTAGCTGAAAGCAGGGTTTTGAAGCCAGGGGCTGCTGATTAACCTCGGTTTAGACTTTTATGAGCTAGATGAAGAGAGAAGAAGGGAAGCAGGAGTATATGAACAGCTAGAGTCGTCTTGCAGCTGCAAAATGATTGATGCCAGCCAGCCCAAGGAGTTTGTGGGTAGAGCCCTTGTACCATCAAAGATGATCTTCTGGCTAGTCTGTGCTTGCCCGACCATATAGTCATTACTAAAGGTTGTATTTAGCAGATGGGAGGAGAGGAGCTGTGCGTATATATACACATACATCAGGGTGCTGCTCTTTATATTGCATCCCAGGTTATCCTGACTAGCCTTTTAATTTTATTTTTTTTTAACTCTTCTCCCCTTAGTGCTTGTGATGTCAGTGGCTCTCACTAGGTAGTTTTGAGAGTAGCTTGATCTGTGCTGCCCCTTTAGGAAGTGAAGCATAACGTTTTGTTTTGCTCTGCTCATGTCCTTTCTTTTCTGCCTTTTCGAGAGAGGCTCACCTAGGAAAGATGTCCTATGGCTCCTGAAGTTATTTAGAGAGGGGCTGTTTCACCCCTCTTGAGGGCCTAACTGTAACCCATCTGCTGTGACTTGGCTGTGGTAGGGATGAGGGGTGACTGCTATGTGTCATCTTGGTATCAACGTGGAGATGAGTGCGGTGAGGACAAGGTCCTGGTTGTACTTGGACCTGAAGATATTTCAGGACGGTGGTGTGAAGGGGAAGGAATGAAGAGGTCAGCTAGGTAGTGTTGAAGGGTAGCTTTGCTTCCACAGGCTCCTGGCTGGGCCAAGAAGAATAATGGTGGCTTCCATACCCATTTTCACTCTGACATTTAATGAGTCTTTCTCCCTGAGTAAGTTGAGTGCCCCCAATTTATAAGAGAGGCTCTAGCCTCTGGCTTTTGGTCTGTCAGCCTCTACTGACTGTTAAGGTCAAAAGAGTACCTTCTCCTTCAGTACCTTCACTAAGCACTATTTACCGTTCCCTTTCATTTTCTGAGCAGCTCTCAGAACTGAGCTGAATTCTCCCCAGTGCCACCAGAACACATCTGCTGAGTGGTGATAGCTAATTTTAAGTTCAATGCTATAAAAGTAAATGTGTTTTGGCAAATGTATACAGATTGCATGTATCAGCACTGATTTTTATTTTGTGGGGGGTGGAAAGGGTGTTTTTTTGGCTCTTTTTTTTTTATATTTTGACTTGCTTGGTGAGGGTACTGAGAGCCTGTAGCTTTGTCCTCAGTTTTAGGTTTGAGTCTCTTTTGCTGGCATTAGAAAATGTTACTGCCTCGTTGTACGCATCCTTGTTCCTGGGCATCTGTTAATGCCAGACATCTGCCCTTTATGACTTGGCAGTGTAATTTTTCCAAGAAATTGGTGAAGGACCTTGAAAAACTTTCTTTTTAAAGGCTCATATGTGCTGCACCCATGCTTCTGATCACTCTAACTGGCTTATTACATACACCTTTTATACAAAACCTGTTAACTCTTTATCTTCCTGTTTCTCTGGTTTTATTCAGTATTATAATTTCTGTATGTTTGTCCAGTACAGCAGAGTTCTTCAATAGAAAATTTGACATATACTACTGTGTTCCTGGCAATAGCAGTCACAGGCAAGGACTGGGCAGGATATTAATCTAACTTTTAGGGGTAAATTTTTTAGGGGTAAATTAAACACTTTTATTAAGTGCAGATGTTAAATTAATCAAGAATTTGCACTTGATGATATATAGAACTTTATTGTAGCTACCTAATAGAAGTTCAGAAGATGCAAATGGTGTGGAAAACAATCTGTAGCTGAAGTTGAACCTTTTCCTTCATAGAAAGGAGGAAACAATGGCAGATCCAATACATTAAATAGTATTGCTGGGTTTGGGAGAGTTTGGTGGTGTGGTTTTGTGGGTGTGGGGTTTTTTTCTGTTACTTCATTTGTTATTTTTTTTTCTTGGGTGGATTTTTTTATTGAGAATTAACTCCTTGGTGTGTTTTAGGTTGTTTGTGTTGTTTTGGCTTTGTTTGGGTTTTTTTATTTATTTTTTTTGTTTGGGTTTTTTTGTGATGTGTTTCTATTTTGTGTGGCTTTGGGTTTGTTTCTTTTAATCACATGCATCTGGCCTTTTGTTTTTTCTAGGTTTACTCAAGTTCTTAGACATCTGCTCCTCCTGACTATTTGAAAAGTCTGCCTGATATTGAATGTATCTGTAGACTTTTGCCATTGACCTTTCCTTTAGAGCAATATTTATAAAGAATAGAACAGATGTGGAAAGCAAAAGTTTGTGAAGCCAAACTGGTTATCTATGTGCTGTTTCAGAAGGGTATAAAAGCTTCCCTAATATAAAAACATTCTGAAGTATTCCCATGAAAAGATAAGCCTCAGCATTACCAGTGATGTCTCCTTTTTATCACAGCCTAAGATGCTAATGATAATGGATCAACTTTTTAAAGGTTGACAATTAATTCTATTTCTGTTAAGTGCTTTGCAGATACTACTGCAGTGTGGTACCCAAGTGACAAGCTCCTACCAGGTTCAGGTGGTTTGATTTCATTGGGGTAGGGATTTTGTGATGCAGCACTATTTTCCCCAGTAGATTTGTGATTTTGAAGAATCTGCAGCTGTTCACTCAGTCTCTTTTTTTCAAGAGTTACTTTGATGGTGGCTTGCTGATCTGCTCCCAAGTTGAGGCAGAAGGTAAAAATAAGTAGATCATCTGTTCCTTTAAAAAAAGCCTGTACAAAAATGCCCCTTCTCCAAAAATAGCCAGGACACCACCACCATTTCAAAATTAGGAGGTGGAGCTGCTTTTAGCTGACACAGTCTTTGATTTTACAGGTATCTCCTAGATACATAGGAAGGTTAAATAAACAGACTTAAACTCTGATGGGTCATTCTGAGGATTGATGTCAATGTAGTCCAAGCACATAATGGGATTCAGTGAGGCCAACGTGTTTGCATTTTGGAATGGATTTTAGAGAAATAAATACACTGTATGGTCAGCTTTTACTGCTGAGATTTTCTGTGTTTGAGGAGCAAGGCTTCTTTTATCAATGGTCTGATAAGTAATCAGTGTTACTTGGTGTGGATTTTATCAAGGCTTTGATATGTTACACTCTGCTTAACATTATTTTAATAGCCATGGTATGGACATACACAGAGGCAAAGTCTTCTAAGTGATCCTGCAAATCTCACTGAACGCTTTAAAGACCCATCTTACGTTTTAAAAAATGGTTTTAAGGTGTTGGTGCTTGCTGTATTTTGTCTTGGGATCTTTCCTTTTGTGCTCTCCAGTGATCACAGTGTGATTGTGTTAGAAGGATCTGAGACTTTTTCTGGTGCTGGTTGGAACAAGCTGTGCTACACTTCTTTCTCACAGCTTCAGTTAACTTGCATGGGGGGAAAAAATAAACTAACTCCATTCTGTCCCTTATAATATTAATGTTTTGAGATAATTTTAAGATTGTGCTGAGAAACTAGGGCACAAACAGAATTCCTGTGGCAAAAAAAATAAGTAACAGTTGAACAGTCACTATTAAAACTTAGTTTTTTATCTAGCCTATTCAAAAAGATGTGAATTGAAGGAAAAAGAGTATGGGTTTTATGTGTGTTAACAGTAGAAACTTTAGGGAGTTATTTGAAATGCTAATTAATCTATAATGGAGAGAATTGCAGGTGGGAAGTGATTGAGAGTTGTGCCAGGGATGATTTAGATGAGAATTTGTATTAATTTCTTCATCAAAAGGGCTACCCAGGGAAGTGGCTCAGTCCCCATCTCTGGAAGTGTTCAAAAATTGTGTAGCTGTGGTGCTTGGGGACATGGTTTAGTGTTGGGCTTGCCAGTACTGGGTTAACAGTTGAGCTTGAGGAACTTAAAGGTCTTTTCCAACCTAAGCAAATCTATGTGTTGACAGAAGCCTGGAAAACTGTTGCTCTGTCCATGCTGCAATTGAAAGGGATGTGTTTAGTTTTTATGAGTGTAAGTGTAGCTAACTGGCTTGTCATGGTGGCAGCATAACTGTAGTAGCCTGGTCTTAGCTTACATGATGTTCAACCAGGATCCTGGGCAAGCTAATGGACTCTTGTGGAAAGCCACCTGGGCTCTCCACCTGGAGACTGCTGCATAGATGTGTCCTTGTGTGGTGCTGTGAGTTAATGTTGTTATATTACATGAGTAAAGAAGGCTCAGGGGATCAGATATCACCCTGCTCCAGTATTAGGAGGGTGGCTACAAAGAAGATGGAGGCTCTCTTTACAAGGAGACACATAGAAAAGATGAGGGGTAATGGGCACAAGTTACTTCTGAAGTCATTCTGGTTGGACACCTAGAGGAAAATTTTTCTCAGTGAGGACAAACAGCCACTGGAATAACCTCCCCAAGGAAGTAGCGGGTTCCCTAGCATTGGACATTTTTGTCTCAACTTGTCTAGACTGTGCCATCTTGTCTAGACTGTGCTTTTGCCAAGAGAGGCTGGACCAGATGATCCTTGGGGTCCCTTCCAACCTGGTGTTCTGTAATTATAGAAAAGACACTGTGGGCTCAGTCACAGGCTATTAATAATAATCAGAGGGTTTAAATACTGCTGAAGTTTGACCTTTGTAAGGAAGGTTGATAGCCTCTGCTAGAAAACTTAAGCAGTCTGTAGCCTGGAGAGAAGCAATTTCTAAGATTTATTTTGCTTTTATTTGACATGTTGCTTAGTTCTGAAATAAAAACGGTTTTCGTTAAAGTGTTCTCTGCAGAGAAAGAAGGATTATTGTTAGGAAAGGCAATACAAATAAAAATGCTAAGTTTTATCTGGCAGATTTTAAACCAGGAAGAAAATACAGTTTATCCCCTTATCTTCCTAATAGAGCTTTGCTAACTTTCCCTTCTCACTCCTCCAAAAAAGAGGTGGATATAGGATTTTGATATACGTAATAGTAGTGATACTAAAATTGAAGAACTTGACAGGAAATAACGAAATAGTGTCACAGTTGTGCAAATGCAAGATGTGGAAGGAAATTCAGAATTTCTCTTCCTCCCATGTTATGGACCACATGAAGACCTCGGCCTCTACCCTCTCTACACTAACATGAGTTAGGCCAGTACAGCTTTCTACCCCTTCAGGAACCTCTGAAGCTGAGAGAGGTGGAAAGAACATGTAGACAGGCTTCTGCCTCTGTGAATCTGCAGAGATGCAGGGGTTTGCTGGTGTGTGTGTAGGGTGTGGTGTTGGGGTTTGCTTTTGTATTTGTTTATTTACTATTTTATTGTTCATGGGTACAAGTGGTAGAGCATGAATCTTTAATTTGTTAGCTGTCTGTCTTAGGCAAATGCCCTTAAAGGCTTAGACTTCCATGGCTGCAGCCAGACCTCATGGATTTATGTGGCAGTCTTTGATCCGGTCTGGCAAACGCAATTCATACTGCTGTTTCCTGCTGTAACAGACTTTCCTTTTGAGTTTCAGCCTGATGCTCATTCACACTTTGCACACTCATAAGCTGCTTCACTGTAACTACTTAAAATTGAGCTACTACTTCTCCTTTGTTTTATTGGCTTTTGTTTTTTTTTTAATGTTTATATTCTTCCATAGAATTTTTGAGCAAAATATTCAGATAAAGATACTACTGTTACCAGACTTAATAGCTTATTTTCTAGAATAAAAGAATAAAGATTTTCAGTCCTAATAGAGAAAAATTGGAGGGGGAGGAAATCATTGAGACATTGTTTGTGCATACGTACCCAGGTCAGTCATGCATTTTTTGATACTCCAAAAACTTTAAGGAAAACTGTTAATTAGCCAACAGTGCCGGAAGTGATCCAATAAAACAACGAAAATCTTAATCTGAATTTGGATTAAAATACGTGTTTCTTGAGGATAGACACAAAAGCTTTGTATTTCACCTTAACAAATTTCCCTTGACCTGATGATACAGATAGCTGCCAACCTGTTTGCTTGCTCTAGACTATTACACACATCAATACAATGTTAAGCTTCAGAAAGATTGCATATGCAGTCTGGAAAGTGCGTAGAGCTAGTTTTCCCACAGCTGTCTTACACAGCCTGGCTGCGTTTGATCCATGGAGTTGAATAAAGCTTTCTGGATGCAGCAGTGAGTACCCAAACTGTGTTTATCCTGTAGAGTTACATCTAAATTGTACCTGTTCCCATTTTGGTCTGCTGGTGTACTGTATTTCTTTCCTTATTGATAGCTTTAGTCTTAATATTTCTTTGCATTACATTCGGTTTCATGTTAGTCTGTTAAGTAAAAATATTGCCTGAAATGTTTTGAATTTCTCTGTAAGGAAACTGTTGGGAAGAGCTGTTGCCTCTGCCTTGTGGAAGAATAGATCCCATTCCCCTGTGCCTGCCCACCTCCTGCCCCTGATAAAATTGCTCACAAAAAATACTAGCAATTGCTAGGATGAATTTTCATGGAATATGAAATGAAATGTGAAATAAATGTGTCCTTATGAAATAAATGTGTCCTTGTTTATTCAGTGGTATTTTATCTTGGTGTTCAGCCAGGTTGAATCAACACAGGACACATCACGCTTAAAGTGGCATGAGAGCAGGAACAGGAGTGTCAATGGCAGGAATGTGCTATTTGCCTTTTATTTTGTATTTTTTGTTTTTAATTCATAGAGTGTCTGATTTTTTCAGTGTCTGTGCCCCCAACACCCTGATCCGCAGCAGGTACAAATATCTGTTGTCTGATTCTGTGAACCATCTATGCTTTTAGCCTCTACGTCACTATTTTTGCATTTGAAAGTTTAGTTTGGAGAGAAGTATTTTCAGTTTCCTTCTGCTTGGAGCTGAAAACAAGCTGTGTATTGTCTGACCTGTTAACAACTTTGTCACCTTCCAAAACTCAAAAAAATCTGGAAATATTCTTCAGAGTGGTTTCCTTCCTTAACTGTCCCTTAAATAATAGGAAATCCAAACCTTCTTTGCATACATGCAGTCTGAGTGTTTTCAGCCCCATTCTGTGGTATTCTGCACATGCATTTCTGTTGAGTGGAGAAATATTCTTCTAATTTTTTTTCAAAAGAGGTTTTAAGTACATGTTTTAAATTATACAAAGATAAATTGAGTATGAGGTAAAACTATAATTAATTTGCTATTTAATTTCTTAATTGCTTGCTCTGTTTTTTGGTTATATGCCTTATTCCCCACCTTCCTTTTAGGAGGTTTTTATTTTTGAGTGTGCAGCTCAAAGTTGAGAGAATCTTTATAGTAATCATTTCACTGCTTGCTTGTATTCCTAAACCAGATATTTGTGGATGTACATTTTAAAGCATTCTTCTCTGCTGACTGTGTAGAAAAACAACCAGAAAGGCTTGCCTCCTATGAAGGCAGCAGTATGATTTGTATGTAAACATCACAGGGTAAGATAAGTTATCAATGGAAATTAGCTTATGTTTCCCTAATCAGAATTTCTAGAATACATGAACTGTGCTTCCATGATGGTTTCTGGTCTTCATCTCTTCCTGCTTATCATGAATCAGGGTTGTGTTGGTGACCCTCCTATAATGGAGACACAAGAAACAAACCCATGCTTTCCTGCCTCATGGGAAAGGTCACTCAAGATGAGGTGGTTTGGCACTGAATTTTGCATTTTATCCTTTAAGGTTATTATTCCTACCTGTGCCCTTCCTGCTTCCTGTCAGCAAGGAGTTCCCATCCTTGAAAGAATGCTATAGGGTTTTTTGTCCCTGGTGCTAGACGCTACCTAAATTGTGACTGCTGCTTTTAGAATGGTCCTGAAGATGCACACTGAAACTTGCCAGCCATTTCAAAATACTCTGGAATCTTGCTGATGGCAGCTTAAGATCTCTAAACTTGACTTTCTACACCTCTTCCCATTTTTATGGGAAAGCTAAAGTATTGTCATCCACTTCTAAAACATATATTAAAACTTTGCCTATTTAAGGATAGGAACCTGTTCTGTTTGAGTTGGTGGAGATTTTGAGAGCTGTGTAGCTGAAAATAAAGAAAACCACAGAAGCCTGGCATTGAGTCTTGTGTATGATCTTTGTTTATTCCTTAAAGTTTCCCCCAAGAGGAATCTCTAAATATTTTCTGTTTTTCAGAGAAGCAGGTTATATTTCTTTCTCCATAGAACAACTGGTGAAATATGGAACACTGAAAAGCCTCCTCAATGAAGCATTGTTCTGAAACATTGCTGGCTGCTTCTCCTTTCTTTCCAGTCATGCAGGAGTTCCAAAACTGTAAATATTCAAGTGTTCTACTTGTACAAGAATATATATTTTCCAATTAAAAGTGAATAGAAGACTTGAAGGAGGCCAGCTCTTTCCTATTAATCAATATTGTTGTGGCTTGTAAAGTAGGGAAATGGATTTCTGAAAGTGCCGCTTTCTTTTTGATGTATTGCTGGCTGTTATGGCTTTCAGAATTGGGAAAGATGCTTAAGTATGAATTGGAGGATAATGTCAAGGGAAAAAAATTTACTCTTTTGGCTGTGTTTTAAAATAAATTAAACTTCAGAAATGTTCAAAGACAGGTGTTCCCATTTTGATTCATTCCCTTGCATTAACATATGCTCAGCATTGTGTCGTGATGATCTTTACCATTTCAAATTGAACAAAAAGACTGAAATTAGAGAGGCAAAGATTTTGATATATTTTTTATTTCCTTCTCCCATGCTGAAGTAGGAACATTTTCCAGTCCAATAAGTAAAGAAACATTTACAGCTAGGGAAGGAGTAGAATTTTAGAGTCAGATGCTCTGGTAACAGAAAGAAACAATTGGATAGTTTTTTTTTCTGGTTTTTTTGGGATTTTTTTTAAACCTCCTTGAAAAATTCAGGTGTGTGTATTAGGTGGTGTTTATGGGGGGAGGTGAGAGGGTGGTGTATGTATTCTGTTTTTTTCCTGGCAGCTCTTTCTACACTACTGCCTGGTTTTTGGATTGTGAGATCTGAAGGCCATAGGTATATTGCTAGCCTTAGGCCAGATCACCTTTCAATAGCCTTGGAATCCAGGGACTCTAGCTAGAACTTACCAGACTGTTTCCATGAGGTATTTTGTTTTTCTCAGATCAGCAGGTTGTAGCAAAGCCTGAATTCTGGTTAGCTCTGCTGAAGTGTAGCTCAACACATGTGTAGTTCTAGAAAGAGATTAAGGTGAACTGTTTTCAAACAATTTCCAACTGCAAAAAGTGAGCAGTGTGATGGCCATTTCACTGTGTATTAGTGTGCAAACATACACTAGGAACTGGAAGGGAGGTTGAGACTGTTCTCTCAACTTCTATTGAAACATTTCCCCTCATCTTATTCACATTAGATATTATTCACACTATGCCACTCTAAATCAAATATACCTTGTCAAGTACTAGCTAGCCATGTGAATTAACTTCCTTATCTTAAACTAAACAATTACCTTGAGTCTCCTACAGTAGGACCTCAGTTTATGCTCCAAAACAGACACTTCAGTAAAATTGCTTAAACTCCTTTGGGTTCTTAGCAAAAGAAGACAATGATGTTCCTCAAATTCAATAATCAATTTGAGATTTTATTGCTCTGTTGGGCAAGATGCCTCTAAAAGCTGGCTGAGAACAGTATTTGGTAACTTCCCAATAGCTGGTAAAACCCTTAGATGCTGAGACTAGGTGGAGTCTGATTCAGAAGTCTGTAGCTTTAAGGAAGAGAATTTGTTTTGCAGTAACTGAGCATTCTTTCAAAAAGTAAACTTCACAGGAAGGGGTTTTTTTGGGTTTTTTTTGTTTGTTTTTTTTTTTTATTGAAACGAGTGTATTTTTGGAATGACACAATACTGGATATTGGTAGGCTGCGGTATGTAAAAGGATATATATTACATTCTAATTAAAAATTAATACAGGTCAAGCAAACTTTGACTTTTCCAAATTTAGTTCCGTTTAACTTTAGTTAAGAAAATGTTTGCATTTATTTTTGGCATCTTTATCTTTCTGTCAGTGTCAATATACTTTTTTACTTTGAAAATTTTAAAAGGAATAGTGTGTGTTAGTGTCACTCTTTCAAATTACAGAGCTGAATGATAACCAGCTTCAGCAAATGTAGCCCCTGAACTTTATGATGTACTTTCTTTGGAATAGTGCATGGTGCCAAAAATACCATTCCTGTATCTGTATCGCATGCTTCAGACTATCTTGTCTTTTTGTCCTTTTTGGTGACATTAAATTTTGTGGTTGAGATGTATATTAATATGTATTTATGTTTGCTTGCAGTCTTACTTAAGATGAAAGTTTTGTAATACAGTTCACCTTACTTGATAAGTTAACATTCTATACCAAAGAATATCTACTTTTATTTAATAACTTGATGTCAGCAATAGATAGGCTTACACCTGGAGTGTTATTTTATATTTGTGTACTAGTAACAGAGGTTACAATAACTGAGAGGCAAACAAGGTATAGGGCTTTCCAAACTATTCCCATGTGGTTTGAGCAATCTGGTCTAGTGGAAGGTGTCCTTCCCCATGGCGTGGGGGTTGGATCAGATGAACTGTAAGGTTCTATCCAGCCCGAACTATTATGAGGCATTTTGACTGTGATTACTGTTTTTAGGGTTATGCCCTGAAGAGAAAGATAAAATTTAATATGCATTACATTGAGTGTATCCAGGATAAATGAGAAAGGTGGCTAATCAAGCTAAGAAGAGGAATATTGAAATTATTAAAAATGCCTTTTTGTGTCTTTAGCTAGGAATTTGGTATCTCTAGATAGTTCAGGAACATCTCAGGGGACTATTTAAAAGTTCTCAGGACAATTTTTTAGGGGAAAACTTAAAAGTAAGAACACTGGAAATCCTGCTTTACAATCTTAGTAGCTTGGAAAAAAACCTTCAATGCAATCTACCAATGGCAGGGTAGAATATCTGTCATCTCTGAGGAAAAGAAGCAAATGTAAAATAGAACCGAGCTACCTTAAAATTGCATAATTGTGATGTTGACAATACTAACATAAGTAGTAATTCACATGCTTGTTCTGCACAGATTTTGGGTGCGGGTTAATGAAGGATTACTGAAGGATTACCCCAGTACAGGAATGTAGTACTGTTCTGTAGTAGGTCCTGTTTTGTGCTTTGCAGACCTCGGGAAGGTATTAACTTGACTGAGCCTTTTCAGGTCTTGAAATCCTCTTGTTCTCTTTGTTCTTCCTTGTTACTAATAGATTTAGCTGTATTATTTGTATTTCTACTTCACTGCTGCAACTTACTGAAAGCCAAACAACAGGGTAAGTTTGTTTTCCAGGAACTGAATGCTGATGTACATCCCAGTTCCATACTTTTCATAGGATGATATAGAGATGATATCTGTCACAGTAGAAGCAATTCATGAAAAAGTGATCCTTCAGTGGCTGAGATAACCAAATGGGAGATGAATACCCTGTCAAATCATGCTCCAACAATCATGACTGTTGGGTACCTCAGAAAACATGTTGTGTTATGAGTAAAAACATGAATGGAATAGTGCTGATTAATGTAAAATGTAGGGTATAAGAGGATCAGTAAGGTTCAGTGAAGAAAGACACATAGAGAAACAGCAACTTTTAAAGGTGATGAATACCAAAGAAAATATATCCTTTTTACAGATTCTTTTCTTGCTGAGTTAGAATTTAAATACATCTGGAATTATTCTTAAAGGGTGTTTTTTCAGAATGTACTTTGTGGTACTTTTTCCTCAGTGGTAGTTGGGCAGCCTGCTGTTTTTTGTAATAGCATTGCCCTCTGCATACTGGCTTCTTAGTAAAAGTAAGAGTAGGAGTAGTTTTGCTTCTGATGAACTGCAGAAATTGTAGTTGAGGTGTGTCTGATTTGGTGAATAGGCTATATTCTCCACACCAGGTTGATACTGCTGTCCAGTGTTTGATGATCAGACCTTTAGAGCAATGACTGCTGTGATTAGTTCTTCATTGTAGCATTCATTTAAGTCTCTCTTAAAATAAATAAACCACCAAAACCACTAGTTAACCAACCAAAACCCTCCCCCCCAACTCCAAACTCCAACCAAACAAATAACCCATGTCACAACAAGCCTTCTCCCCCTAGAAACAAAAAAAACCCCAACAACCCAAAGCATATACTTTGGAATTGAATTTCTTCCTGATCGGTGTTAAGAGCTGGAAATGAAGTTTGGTGTATGTGGGCTTGCTTTCATTAAATGGTTTGAGAGGAAGAGATGCTTCTGCAGTGTCACAGTTCCAGACATCTGTTTCAAAGAAGCTAAGCTTGAAGAACTCGTAAGGGAATGTGGTAGTTCCCTGAAAGTTCAATGTGGTGAGCATCTGGCCATATATTTGGTCTGAAAGGGTTTGTATCAAGGTGGGCATTGGTCTCTTCTCCCAAGTAACAAAAAATAGGACAAGAGGACATGGCCTTAAGTTGCACCAGGGGAGGTTTAGGTTGGCTATTAGGAAAAAATTCTTCACTGAAAGGATTATCAAACATTGGAAGAGGTTGCCCAGGGAAGTGGTGAGTCACTGTCCCTAGAGTTGTTCAGAAGATGTGGTGCTTAAGGATATAGTGGACATGTTTCAGTGGTGGGCTTGGCAGTGCTAGGTTAATGGTTGGACTTGATCTTAAAGATCTTCTCCAACCTCAATAGTTCTATAATTATATATATAAAATGTTGGACTGATGGTCTTTTTTTTCAGATGTCAGGTCACTTGTTCCCTGAAAGCTTCAGACTGGATTTCTCTGGTATATAAGGTGTTTAGCACCTTCTCCGAGCTTCATTCTGGTCAAATTGTTGCAGGGATATTATCTGTTTCAGCTGTTCTCTTAATCTAGTTGTCTTATGTGGGACTTGATGGGGTTTCTTTTAGTCTAGTCAGGTCTTCTTGTTTCTTCCATCTTCCTTCCTTTCATATCTCTGTTAGTTTTCCTTCCTGTTTCTTGAGGGAGAGGTGTTTTCTTTCTTCCAGTTTTGTGTGCAATCCCCAGTTTATTTCCCCTTATAGCTCTCTTTGTTCTCCCATTTTGTCCATTTTCATCTCCAAATCCTTTTTCTGCATTAGCTATCTTATTTTCTCATTTTGTGCTGGCATTTTTTTATTTTCATGCAATCCATGTTTCAGAAACCACATAATTTCAGTGTTACTAGGCATATCAATATTATGTTGCAATTTTTAAGATGCCATTAAACTTGACAAATTTTGTGGCTCTTACTGTTGTATGTTACAATAATGATCCCTACCTATTAATCAAGACAGAAAGACAGGTAACTGATATAATGAACTAATTCTTTGCCACATTATTGAAGTAAATTAGTATTTACATATGTAAGGAATATTCCAAGTATGTTAGAAAGGATGTTGTAAGGGTGGGAAACATTAAAATGGTTCAGCTAACAAACTGTGACTGCTTTTTACTTCTCAAGAGTCTAGTTATTCAAGAGGTTGAATGACTTCAACACCTACTCATCATTCACCATGCAATAAGAAATACTGTGCCTCCTAAATCAAATTCTAATATTCTGCTACTGATTTAACACCCATTTAACCTTTTGAGCCTAATTATTTCTCAGTAAACCAGCTAAATCTTAGCCAATCTTATAAAGTCATCCAGTCATCACCTGCAAGTACAGTATTTCTTAATGTTTGAAATTGAAGACACATTGGGCTACAGCTGCAAGACTACTGCAGTTTTTCTTGCTGATAAAAGAATGCAAATTTGTTGCCTGTAATTCTGTGTGCATTGACAGTGACCTTACTGCTAGAACTTGCTGAGACATGTGTTGACTCAAATACAGCAAGCTCTCAAGTTTCTGTTAGTTTAAATACTGGGTATGGAATTAAATATGTAATTCTTAATAACTGAAAGGCTGATGGGCCTCAAATTTAGTGGATTCCAAATTTAACTTTCAATAAAGGAAACTCATCCGGACATTTAAACTGTTGCTGTTTGAAAACAAATTACAGCATTGTGTTAAAATTCTGCTCACATTACCCACAACATCCAGGGTTTTCTGTAGTATAAATGTAAGTGCATTATGCTTGGCCTCTGTGCTGACTTGTTTTACTTCTATGAAGGCTGTGTGGAAGTCATGGAAGAAGGCTATAGTTATACTTTGTTTATAACCAGAAGTCAAAGACTGCAGAGAGAAATAGTCTTCTCTCTCCCGTGGCTCCCTGAATCAAAACTTGAGGATATATGTAGTATCAGGCTTGCTTATCTTACTCAGTCTGATAGTGTAAAGTTTGGGAGGCGTATTATTCAAAAGGTCTTTTTGGACCAAGACTAAGCCAAGCAAGCAGCGTAGGAGGGGTGTTGTCTGGTTTTTGCTGTCTGGGAGAAAGGCAAATATTTGCTTTGAGGTCATCTCTGGAGTTGGATGGTGTTCTGGTTGCCTGAGGTTTCACTCGTGTGGGACAGGGTTGCATGTGCGCAAGGCAGATGGGAGGCCTCTGTTGCACCAGCCCTCCTTGAGCATCTTTGGAAGCCTATGGAATAGCAGTCTTTTGATTACATGAATGCTGTCTTGACCTGCATTTCAAAGATTACACTGAGGCTAACTTGTGCTTCTCTCCAAGGTTTATGCCTCTGCTGAAACATGAGGTTTTTTAGTCTTGATCGGTTCTCCTTCAGTACCCTTTGTAAGAAATGGAGTAAATAGTCTTTTTCTTTTCAGCTAAACATTACAAATATCATGATACAAATCAGCTGTCATGTAAATACCTGTCAAAATAATAAATTGGTCACAGAGCCCCTCTAACTGGTCACAAACCCATGAGTCAGAGTCAGAAGTTGATCTGTTTTAGGAAGAGGCAGATAGTATGTAGTTGTGGATGGCTAGGAAGGTAACAGGCTGCAACTTCCACAATGAGCTATCTGTTGCAGGAGAAACTCGAGGAAAAACAATATCCCCCAGCAATTCTGATACTAGGAATTATGTACAAACTTAATGAATGAAGAAATGCTGCTTTATGTCCATTACCCAACTTTCCCTTCTGTTTGTGAGTGGAGTTTTTGTTTTATTTTTGTTTTGTAAAAGCCCCTTTGTGTGTTGTTTTGATCCATCTAGGATGGAAGCATTACTTGTTAGCAGCATGGGAAATTTGGCAACTGCTTTCAGCAATTATTTTGTAGCTTTAGGTCTCTTCAGCTGTACTTATTTTTGGTTTTCTTGTCTAATTTGATGTACAAAGTAATTTGGGAATCCTCTGTGGGAAGCCAAATTCATCTGCTGATCTCACCATGAATAATTAGATGCTTGCAATATGTAACTTTTTTACTGATAGCTAAAACAATCTTTAGTCATTATTATGCAGTTTATAAATATATAGATGCAAAGCAATAGAAAGATAGAAAGAAAAGCCAATAAACAAAGCATACTGTTGTTTGGGAGCACAGGAAAAACTCTTTATTTGAAGAGTTGGAATCTACTTAGTGTATTCAAAATAACAAAATAGTAGTGGAAGATTAAAGCAGAAGGTTGAGACCTGGGTTGCCAGCAGTGTTTTGTACAGTGGGTGTATTGAACAGCAGGTTTGGCACAAGTACCTTGGTATGACGGGTGGGGTTTTTCTGGAAGGTCAGCTGCCATACCACGTAAAAAACAAGTTGCTCTGTCAGGGGTCACTTTTGTTAGTGATTTTTAATGAATGGATTTATTGATATTGCTATGGATTCTAAAAAGAAATTTCTAATATGTTCAGCTTTATCGGGTTTGGTTTTATTATTTTGTAGCAGTAAGATCATGCCTTCTGTCTTAAGTCAGCCAGATGGGCATCTCTGGCCACACGAGGCTCTGGCATAATAGGCAAAAGCTACTGGTGTTATAACTGTAACATGTAAAGTCTTCACAGACTGATAGGAAAGTATGTCAGCTTTCTCTCTCACTTGCTTTAGTTCCTATTCTGTTGGCAAGTTCAACAGCTCTCCTTCTTGAAGTTTGTCATTTGGGCAGTTGTGCAAAATAGAAGGAAAAAAAATTAAAGAATTAATCTGGTGGTGATGGGGATAGATGAGGTTGTTAACATGTTTTCTTTGAGGACTTTTTGAGCTGATAGTCTCAAGTGTTTTGTGTAGGACAGAGGTGGGAAGGAAGATAGATTTTTATGTTATCATTTGTAATATTCCTAGTATTGTGAGCAATTCAGAGTTAATCTTATAATTTCACACAGTCTCTGTTTTATAGGATTGTACCTTTTAATGTATAGTCCCAAAGAGTTACTCTGTATATACCTTGTCTTTAGACTGTAGTGTTGTTCCCCTCTGCTCTATTTCACAGAGCTCTATGTCTGCAAGGTAGTGGAATGCAGAAAATGAAAATGTGGAAAATCTCTAGGTATCTAATTAAGCTATGTCTTACATCTTTATCTCATGCTTCCTAGTATAAATAAATGATTATAAGTTTAATCTTCATATTAACAGGGTTTTAGATGTGAAAAAAAAGTGTTAAATGTCCTAAAAACCTAAAAAAAAAAAAAATTTGAAAATCTTCTCACATCTCAGTCATTTTGTTTTGAGAAATCTTTGTTTTAAATTGAAACAGTTGATGATTTGGGTATATACTACTTTGAATGATGTTTGTCTGTTCTGCTGCAAGTAAATTTGTGCTCTGAGCATCATGCTGATTACATTAGAGACAGAATCATTCCCTGTGCTCTGATTTGAGATTATTTTCTCTAGATCAGCCAGTCCAGGAGGTTCTGTAAGCATGCAGTGCTTGCTTTTCCTTTATGTGCTAAATAGTTGCCTGAAAAAATAAATGTGGGACCTCAAGATGTGCATTTTCAAGTTAGATACTTGAATTTATGTACATATACATGCATATGCATGTGTATGTGTACCAATAAGGCCATGATACGATGGAAGCAGTGATAAACACTTTACAAGGCATTGCAAACCATGCTTTTGAGCTTCTGAAATTATTGTTACAGGAGAACAATATACGGTACACAATGTGTAGCACGAAGTTGTTCCTATTCTTCTCTTTAGGTATGTGAGAAATGCCGCAGGGCTCCCCATTGACTATTTTCTGCCTGAGTGACAGAACTGGGATCCAGCCATGTAAGCTTGAGGGGATGGTTGAAAAGCACGCTATCCCCACACGTATCTTATCCTACACCAGCCAGTATTTTACTGTTTTTCAGACCATGTTAAAAGAAGTAATTTACTGGATTTTCTTTACTCCAAGTTCATAAATGGCTTAAGATAATCAGGTAAAGGTCAAGAGTGTTGACATGTACTACAATCTGTGAGCTTTTTTACACTCCAGTATGAATTTTTTAGTGTTTATTTTGTTTACACATCCCTCAAGGTGCTGTGCAGCTCAATTAGAGTCACTAGGTTTCAGAGTGCTGTGAACTCAGGGATTCTGTGTTCTGATGAGGCTTTTGAAATGGTGATGGCAAGTGCTGTTTAGAGATAGGGTGGGGGTTTTTTTATATTATTTGTAACTGATTTTTGTTGTTGTTTAAAACATTTTTACTGTGCCCTCATAATGCACCCTTGTAATTTACTAGCAAAGTTAATGGCTTTAACTCTATCACTCACCTGGTTTCTTTTTTCTTCTTAGTACTGGCAATTAACCACATTAACAAGGTTATGCTGCAAAGTGTACATTTTAACGTCAATATTTTCCCCTGTAAACTATCTGAAGCATTTAACTAACCAAAATATCCAAGTGCTGGGTTGTGCTGAATGCCAAAAGTGTATGCTGTTAATTGTTCATTTCTTGACATAATGTGCAATTCTCTTTGCGCTTTGCTTTCTGATAGAAGACACTTGGGTTCTAGCTGTATCATAGCAGCAGTGTTGCCCTCACACTAGAGAACATTCTTTGGGATATAAAGAAGTTCACTTGTCCTAAAAAAGCCTTTCCTCCTGCAGCTAGTTGAGGTGATACACTGGGGAGTGAGAGTGATTTGTGTTAAGGCTAGGGCTTTGCATGACAATCTCTCCCACCAGCCCTCTGTCCCATTTTATATTGCAGTATTTAATGTTCTGTGCAACTGAGTAGCTCAAATATGATGCTACCAGCTCTCTGCTATACAGACCTGATCAGGCCTGTACAATCCTGATACACAGGAAAGTATAATTTGCCTGGCATTCCTCTGCACCTTTCTGCTCAAATACTTCTCATGCAATACTGGCGTGACACCAAAGTATGGTCTGTGACTTTGGTGAAGCTCATGAGTTTCACTGTAAAATGCACATATGTGATGATGGGGTGCTATATTTTTCAGATATATTCTCTGTCTTACAGTTGAATAGGTGAACAAAAGGCAAGAATGCGTGTTGAGTGAAGAATCAGCTTGTTGGGAGGGCTGTGGGCAGGATTGAGGAGAGGTGCTTAAGGATATATGAACATGTATGTTTCCTGTAATATTCACTGGATTGTAAAATGAAAAAGAATTAGCCAAGAATTCTGTAGTAGCTAGGTTATTTTGAAACCTTGTGAATTTTACCTTCAGACATATATTTCTTTTTCCTTTTTTTAAAAATTTACTCTTCTTTTTCTTCTTCTGGAGACAATCTGTTTTAGAATTAAAGGCTGATTCTAAAAATGACCAGATGGCGATGGGAAAAATACCTGCGTAGCAGTTTCACAGGCACAGATTAGGTATCTCAGTCTGTCCCTGTGGTAAATATTCTCTAAACTTTCAGATAAGACTGTAATATTGAAAGGCAGTCTGCTTTCAGGCTCTCAATCTGCAAGCAGGCTTGTTATCTTCAGGATACTTTAAAAGGTATTGAATAATTATATCTGTGTTTTTTTGCATGTGAAGAATGGATGGATGCATTTAAAAAAGAAATTGAGAGCAGTTCCAGTAGTTACAAATTTGGCTAGGGTGCAATAAGATACTTTTTTTGTGATGATATAATAGAAATAATATAGCTAGTGTGAGGGATCAGTTTTCCATGTGATTTGGCTGTCTGAATTCATAAGGATATTGCTGTGCTAATAGACCTGCACCATTGTGAAGAAAGATGGTTTCTAATGGCCTTGACAGTAGCTGGGAAATCCCCCCTGGAAATTTGCATATACAAATCAAAGAATACGCTGGCACATGGAAACAGATTGCTGATCCAAGGGCCATTTCTTTCAGATTTAATAATAAACTCACAAAAGCTGGTGCAGTGACCAAATGGGTGCCCAATGTAATAGCAGTCTTTCCTTCCTTCCTCCTGTGCTCTCCCTGTGGCACTTGGCTGAGCTGAGCCCTTTGTTTTCCTTTTGTGGATAAGTAAAACTAATAATTCTAAATGTAATGAAAATGTGCAGTAGCCCTAACTTTTGTGATGAGTTCCAACCAAATCACAAGTACATGAAGTAATTATGAATGCTTTTACTGTCTATTAGGTACTTGATGTTTTTAACTAAGTCCCAACCTCTCCCCCAAATCCCTTTCTTCTATTCTTCTAATTAAGCCTCAGCTGAAGTAAGAGGATAAATAATTTGACTAGAATGAAAACTATATTCTAGTAGAAAAAAAATGCTATATTAAAAAAATTACTTGTCCAGTGGTAGAATGAACTGCACTTTGATCCCAGTTCAAGCCATAGAAGAGTATAAGGGTTTCTCCTTTGCTTTAAGATAGTGAAAACTATTGTTTCATCTTAAATTGCATCACAAGGTTTGCTTTCAAGGGCAGTCTGCTGATCTGCCTTGCATTTGACAATCCTGCATTCATTGACTGAGAAATTTCTAAAAGCAAAAACTAACTTTGCTAGTTCCCCCCCCCCCCCCCCCCCATTTTACATGTAGACATAGTATATGAGGCTGTGGGCTGACTCAGACTTTGTCCAAACGGAAAGAGTAGGGAAACAGCAGATCTGGAGCTGGATTGACATACTGATTTCAGTACCCTGGTGGTTTTGTTTGTGCAACTGCAATTGCTGCTTGTTAGGTGAGGAACTTGGAGTTTCTTCTAATTTGTGTAATTTGCCCAAGACTGCGAACTCTGCAGGATATCTTTAAATAGTATATATTCATGATGTTTTCTTGTATAATAGTTATCAAAATTCATATGGTACTTATTTTATGGATATTTAGTATTTAGGATAAGGTTGGTCTTGGAACTAGCAAATGGAAAACTTAATTTAATCAAAGCAATTAATTCAGAATTCACGTTTATATCTAAGAGCAACATTTTGAAGAAAAAGGGTAATAGTCTTATATCAGCATGTGCAGAGTTGGTACCTCATGAGCAAATGCTGTCTCCAGAAGAGGCAGGGGTGGCATGGCTGGAAGACAACCTGTTTCAAGCTATTAGATGGAAGTGGTTTTTTTTATTCTTAGTTTTTATTTTACTCCTATGTATGGAAGGGAAATTTAATAGGTAGTTTTATTGCTTTCAGGAGCACTGGACCTTTAAGGGGAGTCCAAGAGGAATAAATGAGTTTTAGTTCATTTTGTGTAACTTTTGTGAATTTAGAAATACCTTTTCACTGCATGGAGTCCCAAAGTAGTGTTTTCCTTCTTGTCTTTGGTAGCCTTCCAAAATGGGAACCATTACAATAACTCTGTTGTAATTTTTATGATTTGGATCAGAGAGAGAAGTGTTCTCATTTGTCTTATGAATAAGTGTGAATTGCATAGATTTTTCTTTCAGAAATGATGAATTTCTCACAGTTAGCTTACCTGTGTACTTCCGTTTTAAAGAAAGGATTCACTTGTGTATGAAATTCTGTATTTCTTTCTACCTCTCTTAATGGAGAGTTCAAAAAAGTAACTCCAGAATAAAGAAGCTTTGATAGCTTCCTTATCTTTAAACATTTTCATATATTTATCTATCATAGTGGTAAGTGGTGAGACTGTCTTGTTGTCTTTGATTAGATGTCACTTCATGTACATATCCTACTGATAGTCTTGGACTGAAAAGAACAGACTAGCTGCTGCTTTCATTATTGTTCTTCACAAACCCCTTTCTAACATCAAGAGAAACAGTAGAGTATTTCTAACTCATATTGTGTTTGAGCCCTGAAAAACAGTTTGATACACTGAAATCTTGTACAAGGCTCGATGGGAAGAAACTGTATTTAATTAAGGTTTTAACTTCCTCATGTGCATCTGCGTTAGAGACTTCAAACAGTTTTGAGTCTTGAACAGTATTATATGTATGCAGCTTGCTACTGAGCCCAGAAACCATTGAGAATCTTCTGATCATGCTCAGGGAGTCTAGTATGATTTGAACACCAGAATAGACTGGGAGGGGTTTATTATTTAAATTTATATTATTTAGTTTTAAATCATTGTAGCACACCGGAATTTTAAAGTGTGTGTATGGAGTTGCTTACTGAAAGTTAACCCGTTTTCAGCCTCTGCTGGCTAAATAATTATCAAGTAGCCTTGATGTATAAGTGTTGCTTTTGGAACTCTAGATGTGACTGCCTGTGATCTAAGCAGTATGTCCCTGATGACAGAGTGTTTTGCTATTTCAGCTTTTCTGTAATGCAGTTTTGTGCAGCACTTAAATTGTGGTGGAAATGAAATAACAGAATTGCAATACAGAAGAGAGCAAACCAAAGTATTTGATAATGTCAACTTTCCTGTTATTAAGAAACTATTAAAAAAAAAAAACCCTAAAATCTCTTCCAAAACACATGCCAGATGACTGTTACTACAGAATGTTTTTGTGTTCTATAGAACAGTATTATATTATGATTGTGTTATTCCCCAGATCTAAGTTACAAAATAGAGGACTAGAAACAAGAGCTTCAGCTGTCTGAGAGCTTTAAAAGGCAGACAGGCAGTTACTGCTTTTGAGAAATTTCTTTCATTAAACAGAGAAGGAATATAATATTCCAAATGAGATTAGAAATTTAAATTATTTAATCATGGAATAATGCCAGACTGCTCATAGCTTTTTTGTATGATGACTGGTTTTAAGGACTTTGCTGGTTGAATGCATTTCAGATTAACTACAGCAAAACTGTGCTATTTTGTTCCCCTGTGGCTCTAATTTTGAAGACTAACATCTACAGTCAGGAGAGTCTTAAAAACCCTGAGAAAGGTTTCTGTTGGCAGAGGTAACTGTTGATTTAGCCCCTCTGTGTGTCTCTCTGCTCCATTTTGAGTAAATCACCTGGGTTCAGACTGCTGGGATTCACAAATATGATGAAGTACAGATTTCAAGGAATCTGCAGAACAAAATGTGGTGAAGGAAAAAAGCTCAACTGCTGCTGCATAAATATGCAAGGTTTGAATTATGGGACACACTAGAAATGTTCCTGAATCCATGCCCTGCCAACAGTATAGACATAACTAGTACAATAATTTTCTTTGACTTTTCAGAGATGGTAAGCTAATGAGAAGCAGAAGCTTGGGGAGAAGTTGTGGCCCTTGATTTAGATAAGATTGCCTTCCACTTTCCCACTTTCCTTTGTCACCAGGCGATTTGTAAGGTCAGACTTCACTGGAGCTAATCGAGTGTGAGATTAAATCATTAGAAGCAGTGGATGAGGCTGTGAGAGAAATGGGTCTTTTCTGTTTCTGTGTAACCTCAAGTTCACTGTGAAATGGTACACAAAGACCTTGCTGATTCAAAGAGACGATACTGGTCAATGACCTGTTCATTTGGCAGTAACTCTGGTGTTCTGCTTGTCTGCCCTAAGCTTCCATGGAGGCAGAAGCTGAACGACGTGCAAGGGAGTACCATGATGGCCTTTGAAATGCAGTATGTGTAGTATCAATGCACGCCTTCGAAACTGTTTTTGTGAAGCTGTTGATTCTGTTTTGATTGCAGATTCTTCTATGCTGTTGGCAACATCCCACATTCAAGTAGTATTTCATTTAAACTGTATCTGTTCTAAAATCTTTAACTGAACAAACCCACTTTTTGCTTAGGTATTAAAATAGAAATTCTTAACCTACAAGAGTTTTTAATTTTACTAGTAACCTTTCATTGATAGGTTGTGATGTTTTTGTTGACTATGACATGAATAATTAGGGTAAAACAGCCATAGAATATGTAGTTATGTGAATTAAGAGCTCCTGTAATGAGGTAATTAAGGTTGTTGTTGCCTGCCTGTGACAGGGTTGGCCAGCTGTTTAGCAGCTAAATTAAACCATTGTTTAAAGTTTCTAAAATGCTGTTGTATATGTGGATGAGAGAGGTCCTTACAAATAAAGAGAAATTATCCAGAAAGACAAAAAGAGCTGTGTTAGCTGAGTTTCTTATTAAAAAAAAAATTTAAAAAATATATATATTTGGGTAGTGATGGTATGTAGGGTATTCGTTAGCAAAACTGAGCAAACAGATTCTCCAACTTCAAATGAAAATACTGCCTATTACAAAGCAGGATTATTTCTTCCCTCCCCACCCCCCTTTTTGGGAGGTGTGGCATAAATTTATATCAAAACCAGTGAAATTTTGTAGGTTTCAGTTTTTCCAACATGTTTGCCTGTATTTTTGTAATTTAGAGAACTGGTTCAGTCTACTGTTATACCCTTTAGGTTAAGAGTATGGAAACTCTACAAATCTGCATGCAGCTTGGGGAGCTGCATGTCATCCTTGTTTTTAAAATGGCAAATTTGCACAAAGTTCATCACTGGCAGTGTTCAAGGTCAGGCTGAATGAGGCTTTGAGCAACCTGGTCTAGTGGAAGGTGTCCCTGCCCATGGCAGGGGATTGGAACTAAATGGTTTTAGGTCCTTTCCAACTCAAACCATTTTATGATAGAGATACTTCTTGCTCACTCCTATTCTGATAAAGGCTTTAAAGCTAAAATGGATTCTTGGAATTTACAGATGTTTTGAATCAGCTTAGGTTAGTAATTACCCTCCATGCTTAATCTCAGGCACCACAATTTTAATCTGTAAAGTGTATGACCTGCTGTGGCTGGTCATACTGATGAATTAACAGTGGTTTGCAAAGGTTTTGATGGTACTGCTTTTAGTGTTACAGAAGGATGAAAGGCTGGAATACGTTATGTGTGCATGATTAAGTTCTTTACTACCTGCTGCTTAACTTCATTGAGGCCTACAAAGTACCTACTCTTTACTGCTACTGTTTGCTCGGAGGATGTGGAAGTATTGCTTAGAATGAGTATCTCTATTTCCTACTTACTTGCTGCTCTGTGTTACCATATTTTTGTTGTTGGCTGTGGGAATTGAGAATGGACCCCTATGTGCATCCAAAAGTGGACACAGGAAATGTGGCAGTGTGGAGACTGAAAACTGTGTGCTGAGGTAGGGTTGCTCAAATTCTTGTTAGTGTTTAAGCTTAGACTTTGGAACTCCAAACTTTCTTTTAAGGCAGATCAATAAGATAGCCTTTTAGATTTAGCTACATTTTTTTTTAGTGAGGCTTGAGGGTTTCAGATCCATTGTAAGACTTCCACTAAACCACCCCTACTGGAAAATCATGTATTAGTGGAAATCTGGTCTTGAAACATGACAGTAGTGATTTAGTAAAAATTTCTTTACAAAAAACCAGCCAACCAGCACCTTCTATCCCCCCAACAAAATATCTACCCTGAAGCCTGTTGGTTGTTTCAGATTCTTCTGTTCAAGCAGTGGAAGCAGCTATCTTTGTTATCGTGCCAGCTTGTACTGTGCTGTATTGCCACGTTTCTGAAATGTTCTTTTTAGGTTTGTAGTCATAGCCAAAGGGAGCCTAAATTATGTAAATCTTGTCAGAACCACTGTTCAAATCTCTAGAGGAATTACTGCTTGGTTCCTGTCCATAAATGGAATTTAAAATGCAGGCTTTCTAAAGAACAGAGAGACTGACTGCATAAGAGCAGTTTCTTCTGTTTTTCAGTTTTTCTTCTAGATAGACTTAGCTGACACAGGGACAGAAATCTTGTTATGCCATGTCTTAATTCAGCTTTCAACTGTTTCATTTCCTTGTTACCTGTTTTTGATGCTTCTGTGAAAATTTCCTGTTTTAATGTTGAAGACTTATTTGACTGAGGAAAATGAAGGTGGTGTTCTTTAATGTCTTTGTATGTAAATTGGATTGGATTATGATTTTGTCTTGATGGGTGAAGCTAGACATTGCAACCTGCTCCAGGAAAAGGCAGCAGAAGGTACTTGGGCCTGCGTTACACAGGCTGCTCATAACTATAGAGGGAGAGAAATGGGATACTGTACTTGGAAAATACAAAACAATATGATGGACTTCATTTTATTCTGATGTTTTCAAGCTTTGGGATTCGAATTGATTTCCTCAGCATTGCATAGCTGGAAAGGTGCAAGCTGATGTCTTGCTAGATGGGATGACAGTCACCCTGTAATAAGGGATATGCATTATAGGCAACTTATTGAGGCAGTTTATTTTCATAGGTGGTGTACATAGCCTTCAAAAGGTTTGCTGGCTTATTTTCAGCACTAAGCAACTTTCACATCAGTCTAGTAGAAATCTTTGTTGGTGAAAAGGGGCTCTCTTAATAGCTATGCTTTTATATCTGCTGAAGTTATAAAAGGAAGACAATTGTTTTATATGTTGTAAAGGGTAGAATAGCTAGCAGTATTACAAGATTATCTTGTCTTCCTGCCTCCATCCTAGAAGAACTTTTACAACAAAATAGTAGCCTGCATTGTGACAGTGATTCTACTGAATGTACAGACTACAACTTGATCCAAAATTTGAACTCTGAAATTGAATTGTCTTAGTGTAATTCCTGAGTCACTATGGAATTGAAAGGGATGTGTTAGGCACACAGATGTTTGTATACTATATACCAGTCTCTTGTGACAAAAGTGAATTCTCATCAGTTGAAAAACCTGGCTAGATTGAGGAACAAACCATAGTATTTCTCAGTATACCTTAAGGTTCTGTGCTGCTTAATCCACTCTCTTTATATTTTAGTTTTTTAAAGGTTTTCAAAGCTTGATGTCAGTGTAAAATAAAGCCTAGTAGGCAGTGTTTACCATTTCATCATTGGGTTTATAAGCAGTATAACTGTATAAATACAGCTTTTAATGCACAAGAGAAGTCATTTATATTCTCAAGCAAATGTAAGCAAATGTAGTCTAAACCCATGTTTGGGAACAAGTTATTACGTAAGTGTTGAAACTGATTTTATTTCCTTTTTTTTGTCTCTCTGAATGCAGTCTTCATGAAAGAGATTGAAAATGAAGGTTTGATTTCTTATTTTTGTTAGCAGCAGTAGAGTTGTATGGGAGTCCAGCCAATGCATTTGAGTAGAGAAGCAGGCATGCAGATTTTCCAGAGTTGGAGGCATCTGGGAAGAAGACTTGAAATAACCATTTTGAACTTTCTCTTTTCAGGCTTGTTTCTTAAAGTGGCTTTGAAGGTTCTTAATGAGTATCGCTTCAATCTAGTAAAATCAAAACCTGGGGCCAGGGGAGAGGTGATGTCATCCTAAGTGAAGATATCAAGATGGCTCATTTATCTGCAGTCACACCTTTTTGCACTCGTAGTTTTCAAAGTTTTTCTGCTCTAAGTGATTACTTTTGTTGCAAGGCTGGCTCGTGTATTATAATGTGGAAGCAGTGGCATGGCACCAGGAATCTGAAGCGTTTTGGAACCATGCAGTGAACCGTACTTGCTTCTGGAACAACTCACCAGTCAGTACTTTGCATGCAGAAATCTTTTTTTCAATGAGAGAGAATTACCAGTCTTAGGTCTTCTGGTTAAAAATGTTCTTTTCCTTTTAGTTTCTTGTTCTTGATCTTTGGATTCTTTTGTATGTGTGCCAAGCATGTTTTGGCACAAATGCTTTACCTTTCATTGGATTTTCTTCTTTTCATGGTGTCATGCTGTGTATTTCAGTGGGTCTGATTATTTTCCACTTTTGAAAGAGGAGAGGGGGGAGCCCACTCTCCCAGAAGTTAGGGTTGATTTTCCAATTACATCTTTGGGAAAGAGAAGGGAGTTTGCTTAGTGTGGCAATGAATATTTAATGATGCTATAATCAAAGTGGAGGCTCAGGTAATCCAATGTCCCTAAATTTTGAATACTTTTCTCCTTTTTTTTTTTTTCAAGATAAAAGGAGTATCTTTAAAGAGTAATTTAAAATCTATGATATAAGATGATGAAAGTATTCTTAATGTAACTTAAAAGACTGAAAAAGGATGGAAAAAAATAGCTCAAGGACATTTTAGATGCAACTCTCAGGTAGTTTCTGCACAGTTTCTATTACAATACAATGTAGACTACTTGAATATAACTTTGTGTTCCTAAGGTAAATATCTGGTCATAAAGTTCGAACACTTCAGAAGGATTATAACTTCTCTTTCAAATTGTTTGAATTTGGCTTTTCTGCCTGATTATTCTCTTATGAGTCGCTGGATAATCAGCTACAGTTCATTCATGGATGTTCTATTTTCTTCTTTATTGTCTTATGAAGGTCGTGATGATTTTCAAAGTAATTCCCATCTCAGTGCTGAAGTGCTGATGATCTTTTAAGAGAAAGCATGTATCTGTTGAAGGCAAGAATGTTATATTTTGGACCAGGAGTAGAGGGAAATAAAGTGAAAATATCCTGTTTCATAGGAGGCAGAGAGCAGTAAAATGAATAAAACGGAACATTTTATGAATGGTTGAAAATTATTTCTCCAGGGCAGAGAACCATTTTAAGGGGAATGAAAGGAAACTTGTACTGTTGTTACAGTGCCAGAGTGCTAAATGTCCAACTTACCTATTACACAAATCATTCAACTACCATAATAGCATAGTGCATTTAATACTTTCATTTGAATTTCTGCCATTAGTCATAATCTTTAAGCAATAGTTTTTACCAAGTATATTCTTATTTTGGGCTCTTTTCCCACAGGTGTGTTTTCCTACATGTGTTCAAGCTGGATTTAATTTTATTTCTGGCCCGGGCACTTTTTGCTTTGATTTCCATTAAACTTTGGTTCTCAGTCTCTTTTTTCCATTGGCAGTAGTGTTCCCACTAGTATTCTGTATTAACTTTCCTATGGGTATGAATGAAATAAGTATTTCTGTAAGGTCTGTCAAAGTTTCTTTGCTTTGAAGCTGAAAACTTTGCAAGTCCCAAGGTAAGCTAATCTGCAAAGGTGAGATATTTTTAACCTGAAATGATAAAGAAATGTACAAGTCAGGTGTTAACAGTGGAGGAAAGTAAAGGAAGGATGAGGAAGGACACAATAAAATTGATGAAATGTGATGTCACTGTTAATGTTATGAGGACTTAAGTTACAGCGTTGGGTTTTTTTTTTCCAGGGTATTATTTTGGGAAACCAGCATGGCAGAAGTGGCCATTGGTGTGTGAACACACAATGTATCATCATTACAGTATTTTGCATGTTATCTTTCCCAGCTTTTCCACTAAATGGTGTCAGCACAATATTAACACCTTCTAGGCCTCCATTTTCATATATAAACAGTAGTCCTTTCCTTAGCAACTATTTGTGACCCAGCACTGCATGCATAATAGAGAATTTAGGCAATGCTTCACAAAGCAGCTTTAACGCTAACATAGAATTGCCTTACCTGGTTTCCTGCCTTCCAGAGAAGGGAATAATCTTCCTGTCTCAGTGCAGTGGGAGTAATAGCAGGCAGGGTCTCACTGAGGAGCAAGACTCATCAGAGCCTCTTCTGTAACCTACATATCAGGTTGAAGTTGCTTCCTTAGCAATAGGATTCTTGATGGCAAATCCTCAAATATTGATGGTAGTGAAATTCCCAAATTCCTTTGGGTTGCGGAACTAGAGAAGGTGTGATTTCCCTGTTCATGATAATGGATAAACTTTACCTGCATTAGTAGTGTGAAATGGTAACATTGTTAAATTATGTGGGAGGCTTGGTAACCGCAGTTTCACAGCACTCTAAGTGTCAGAATTAGGTCAAGTTTTCAGTGTTTGACTCTTCAGGGACTTCATATATGTGTTGTCCAAAAGTTATTTGGTATGTGTTCACAGCCAGTTTCTTTTAGGATTAACTTCTTAATTTTGAATTGCGTGACTTGACCATGTTCATTCTTTCTTCAGAATTTCATCTTCATCTGAAAACCTTATGCTTCCTGGAAGATAGAAGCCAGATTGGCTGGTTTTGCATGTTTTCCGTAGGATTATAGGATATACTTTAGAAAAGCCTCTCAGTTGATACTGTACTGAGCACAAAAGTATCTTACTGAGTTGTTAAGCTGGGACAGTGGGAAACAGATATTTATTAACAAAAGTAGGTCATACTTCCTTATTTTCAGTGGTGGTTTGTTAGTAGCATTACCATCAGCTTCCATACACGTCATGTTGGCTGATGTCACACAGAAACTGGGAATTCTCACTCTTTTTATTGAATAAGTGGGTGATTTTTTTTTTGCTATCATTCACACAGGTATCAATTTTGGTCATGTTAAAGACCGAGATCAATTACAAGAAAGAAAAGACACCGTTTTACGCTCTTATTTTCTCCTGTTTGCTTATTACAAGTAAGGTGAACCTTCATGCGCATGCTTCTCATTCAGAGCTAAAGCGTCCCTGGTTTTGCAATTTCCTGCCTGAGAATGAGAATATCCACAGTGGAGCTGAAGTAAATTTATGAACTAATGAGACACCTGCAGTTCATTCAGATTTGCTTTCCTGAGAGCTTGCTGTGGGATACTATTGGCTAATAGTGTTCAGATATTCTGTCTTTTGGAGTGCTCTCTTTACAGCTGGCTCCACAATTTTTTTGAAGTGCTCAATATTTGCAAAAATGAATCCAGTTCTCAGCCTAGACCTCAATAGGTTACATGGAACCCATAATGGCTACTTAAAGACATAAGACACTTCCTCCTTTCATGTGAAAAGGACAGCCCAGTTTGGGGGAAGATTAGGTCTGGTTGCTTTGGGCTGAAGAGCAGTTATAGCAGGAAACTTAACTCAGTTTGTTCTTCTTTTGAAAGCATCAGCTGGATTTTAAAAATAAATCTTGCTTTTTAAATTCTAAGAAGAGATCCCATTGTTGCTAAGTGCACCTTTTGCTGTGAGCTTGAGCTGTACGTGGAAATTTTGCCCCATTTGTGAAGTTATCAAAATAATAATTAAAAAGAAGAAAGAACCAGATCTATGTTTCCCTGGAGTTGTTGGGTTCTTTATTTGTGTGTGCAGTGTAGCCCTTTCTGAAGTTTATAACTTAGCCTCAAACTGAGTGACTTCATTGTGAATTGCTGATTTTTACATTTTTCAGCTCATTTAAAAAGGAAATTGACAGCTGTAAGGGTTTGTGTTGGCCTTTGTCTCCAAGTCTGGAAATGTGTGTTATAGAACCATAGAATAGTTAGGGTTGGAAAGGACCTTAAGATCAACTAGTTCCAACCCCCCTGCCATGGGCAGGGACACCTCACACTAAACCATATCACCCAAAGCTTCATCCAACCTGGCCTTTAACACTGCCAGGGATGGAGCATTCACTACCTCCTTGGGCAACCGATTCAGTGTCTTTGTGTTACGTGTCATCAAGGGAAGCGAGAATTATCTTTACTTCAAAAAGTTCACAATGTGTGTGTAGCAAAGTAACGGTACCACTTAAAATAGCAACCAAATGTATGGCCAAGTAACAGTGTATTAGGGGGGAGTAATTAGTCATCACTAGGCATCAGATGGTAGGACATACAGAGAAATCAATGGGAGGGCAAGCCACTCCAGTGACTGAGGGCTGATAGGAATGTAACAGCAAAGCAGGCTTAACTGTTGTACCTGTTTTACTCGGAATAGTTGTTTCATGTTATTCCTATGGCTTTTTTTAATGACTAATCTGACAATTTAGTAAATAGGATTAAACATAATTGTAAGTTCATACATACAAAGTGTATCAAATGGATTGGTACACTGTTAAACCTTAATTCGTGAAGTAATAAGAAGCAGCTTGTCAGACTCTGTGGTGTTAGTTGTTGGATTTCTTTGTATTTAGTTTATTTGGGGGGTTTGGTTTTGTTTCTTGAGGAAGTTACAGTTTATTCAATAAAACTGTCTGCATAATGTGTGGTGGTTTGTACCTGGCTCCTTTTTCTGTCTGAGAAAATGCAGGGCAGTCTTCAAGAACAGAGTGAAAAAAACCACAAACAACCAAAACAACCAAACACAAACTCCCAAAAAACCTCAAAGAAAAAAAAGACAAAATAAGTCAAACCCACAAAAAATCTCCATGAGCCAACCCTAAACAAAATAAACCACACTGCCCCACCCCAACCAAACACCCCCAAGGGATCTGAACACAACTGGGCTTAAAATATATGAATGACACCTCTAAAAGTCAGTATCAGTTGAGTGAGCATAGAATGGAGATTTTGTTAATGGGAGTCTGCTGGTTTCAGCAAGAATGATGCTTTACTAGTAGTCAATTGTTCTTGAAGAGTTCTTCTCTGCCTGCTTGAATGGATTTGAATTTGTGAATTATGATCCTTGGTAAGGGAGGATGTTTCCATATGGAGTGCCTGATCTCAGCTTCTCAAATAACAGATCCTGCGGTTTTCAAGTTCATAAGTGTTTCAAAGGCATCCTCTAGATTTTAATCTATCTTTTCTTGGTCTAAGTCTCTCCAGAAGGAGAGCTGCTCACTTTGTCTTCAGGCTTGTGGTGGAATATCACTTGGATCTCTTCAGAGCAGTAGCAGCACTTCTGGTCTGTGATTTTGAACAAGCAAGAAGGACTTTTTATTTTGACTCCTCTCATCCTTTGACAAACAGTGAAAGTATTTAATGCTGTAGACAAAGCTTTCTTAGGTAGAGGAGGAGACAGATATTAGTCTAGATGGAAAAAATGATGAGTTTTTAGGGATGCTACAAGAATGTAAACCTGTAATCTCTCCGAGCTAACTGGGAGAGAAACTGGTAATATAGCAAATCTGTATGACTGAGACCTTAGTAGTCTCCAAATTAATGACCTTATACAAGCTGATTTATGAAGGATACAAGGTGCTTGATGAGCTTGAAACTCATTGGTATTATTTAATTACAGCATTATAGCAGTGAGCTTGTTAGGTGGGAGATAACACATAGAAAAGAACTTTGCTGAAATTATTTGGAGAACTCTCTCTGTATTTTCAGATAGAGGTGGGTTCTGCTGTCCTCACAGCTGAATATGTGGCTGTTGTTTTACATCTAGTGAAACCTTGTTCAAATAAGGTCTGAAACGTCATTATTGCAGTTGCTGTACTGAAGCACTGCTGTCACTAGCTACTCTTCTAGTTTAGGCTGTGATGATTATATTGCTTGTAGTGATTATTGCTGGCCCAAGCTGTCAAGTATTTAAGAAGAAAACCTTAGGAAAATTCGCCAGCATCTCTAACTGATTATCTAGTTAAGTAGGGCCTTCTTGCTTTAGTTCACTGGAAGCATCTACTTAATACCTTCTCAGACTCTGGAAAAGGTGATAATCTCAGTAGTTGTTCTTATGAAATAATAGGATAATCTGAGTTATATTGATGTGAGCAAGGATTCTGGTTTCTGTTTGCTTCAATTCTGCTATGTTAAGCTACCTCTTCATTTTTAGACATCATCATTTGCATGGGCACAGTTCCAGAAGGCAATCTCTAAACTGAAATGGAGTTATAGTTATCATTGCACTTTGGGACTGAGTTTGGATTTGAATGCTCTCTATTGATTACACCATTCAAAGTGTTGTGGGTCTTATAATTTGAAGACACTAGTTTTATTCTGCCATGTAAAGATTAAATGAAATAAACTGTGTTATGTTGTTTTTTCTATAAAAATTAAGGAACTTTGGTTCAAGTGTTTTACCACTGCAAGTGGCATTTAAATGTGCTCCCTGGGATTTAGTCCTACTACTAAGAATGCCCTGTGATCTTTATCTTTAATCATAGGTGTATTTTTTCATGTCTCAATCAAAGTCTTACGACTGCAACATAGTGGAACCATATAATTGTCACATTTAGCATTGGCATGTGTGTTCTCTTAAAGTTAATTGCTGTTTTATGCAAATGTTTTGGCAATTTGTAATGTTAGTATGGTGATTATTTCCTGAAGAAAAACAGGTGAAGCCAAAAGCAGATTGTAAACTCACATTGCTATGCACCAAAATGAAACCGTATATCTGTTCAGCTAGCAGTGAGGCAGATGTTCTTTGGATTTACAATGACATCTTGCAGCCATCAGGATTAAGAAGTATTTTTTTCTGCAGGGCTTCAAATGTCACTGAAGCAGCTGTGACTGCATTGTGCATTCAGAAACTGATGGCAGCTGTGGTGGAATAGAGGGTAGTGGGTTTTCCAGCCAGGAGTATGAGGTGGTGGTCAAAGGTTTATGTCTCTTACTGAGTTTCTGCTTTGTTTGTTGTCTCATGTTTAATTGTTTTAAATATTTTGTTTGCCCAGGAAAGTCTTCTCAAACTACTTGAAGAGTGTAAGTTAATGGATGATGGTCTTTTTATTTTGATCTTTATTGAACTTAAAATGCACAGCTGTAGTGCCTATTGAAAAGACATTTTACTGGAATGCCAAATTGAAATTTCAATGGGAAAGTAGCCAGGAAATTAAGTAGTAAAGTTCTGGTATGGATTAAACTGAGAATCCTGTATACTTTGTGTCTGTGTAGTGCTTTTCCTTAAGGAATCCACTTGTTTATTCTTTACTAAAAAACCTTCCTCCTGAACTTCCTCTGAAAAGGTGTGAGAAAACCATTAACATTTGAAGTGAGAATATGAGTAATTTTAAAACTTTTTTGAACCTTATAGTAGGCTTGAAATAATACCGGTTTGAGTTATCAACATCACCTCATTTTAACTAGTGGTCTGTATCTGTGGCTGAAGCTCTGCAATGTAGGTGAGCAGACCAGTAACATGTTGCTGTTGAAGGCAAGTAATCACACTCTTTGGATTCTCCCTTGGTCCCACTGGTTCAGTTCTATGTTTTTCTGATGGTTCTTATATTGGTTCAGTTCACCTAGCTAACAGAAGAATATTTTCATTTATATATGGTTGGGTTAGTCCTGTTCAGGCTAAGATTGATGCTGCTTATGGAGAACCTCATAAAAGATATTCCATAAAAATCACAAGGAGTGAGTGACAGGGAATTTGGGTTAAATTTTTTGGATTTTGTGTCAGGCTGCTCCAAATCCCTCATTCCAGATAAACCTCTGGCTTCCCTAGTTCAAGAGCCTCTAGGTTATGCCAGGGCCTTTTTGATGTCTAACAGTGAGAGCTTTGAAGAAATGAACTGTGAAATAGATCATGTAATAGTGAAAAAAGATTTCACAGTGAACAGACTTGTTTATGGTGGTGTTAATCACAATTTAACTGTGTGTTTTCTGTATTTGGGGGTGGGAGGGAGGACATTTGGGTGGGTGTGGCATAGCACTGTAGGTATCAGGCCACTTCTCTGTACCCAGTATTTTGTAGTTGAGAGGGCTCTTGTGACAACCAAAACCATTTCTTCATTTAGTGGTCTGTGTTCCATGTTGGAAGAAATTATGACCTTTAGTTAAAAAAGGAAAAACAAAAATTCCCTGTGAAATATTTTTCATAGAGAGTAATTCAGTAGAAAGCAGCAAAATGAGCTGCAGCAGAATTGTGGACAAATCCCAGAAAAGCTCTCACCCTTCCTATCCTATCTTCTGCATATGGGAAGACCGAGTGCAGGGGTTGTGAGGCCTGTCTCTGTATGATGAGGCTACATTCCTCATCTGCACAATTCAGGGATCAGGAGCTCAGATGTGTACTTGCTGCTAAGTCTGAAGTCAGGCTGATGGAGTGAACAGTCTAGTATGAGATTTTATGGAAGGGCTGCCTAATCGGCAGTTGTTTAGGCTGGGCTGGGCAGTGCCCAAGTTGAGCCTCCAAATCCTTGTGGACTGTTGCTCTTGGGTATGCATTCAACTGTTTCTGCACAACATCTCCTACAGGTTGAGTGTTATGTTGACGTTTACAGCCTTTCTTCCTATTGCAGCCCATTTTACCAACATAAAGGAGCATGACTAGGAACAAGAGACTTTACCCTAGAAGTGTTTGTCTGTCACCATGCTGTACTGAAATGCGGCGTGGCTGATTTCTTACTCATACTTACTGAAGACCAGAGTGAGCTTATTTGCTGATCTTGTATGTGAGAATATTTTTTTCCATGAAAAAGAAAGTTTAGGGATTTGTGTTTAATGAGCCCAGATCTGGGTCAAAATTAACACCTAGAATGGAGGGAGCCTGAAGGCTTAACAGGAGTTTGTACCCAGTGATGCAGAAGCAGATTGATCTTAATACAACAGAACTTTATTACAGTTGCCAAGTTATATCAAGTTGTTTAACCCAGACTGAAAATACCAAATGGGACCTTGTACTTATCTTTTCACATTTTTGGCATGGTAGGTCTTTGATAATTGCCTAACAGCAGCAAATCCATCATGCATCTTTGATTCAGATGCTTTTATTCCCGTTGGTATATAAAACTTACAGAAGGTGACAATACATAACTGACAGTCTGTTTTCTTGCCACCTCCTTGTGCTATAGTGTTAGCTATAATTAATAATTTTTCAGAATAACACTTTTTTATGACGTTTGCAAACTAGCAAGTCTGTTTTGGTTATTATAGCCATGACAGTGATAATTTAAGTAATTTAAGATTAAGTCTTGTGTTTTGAGCACAGCTTATTTTAGTTTATGTACTGAAGAAAAGTGATTTCACAATGCAATTACTCTGTAAAACAGACCATCTTCTTCCTGGCAAAATGAAAACATTATAATATATCCATGTATCAAGTAGCTTACAGCCAACTACATCAAAGTGTGGGACTTATGTAGGTCAGCATAGCCTTAGTTAAGGCTGAAGTCCTCGTATACCCAAAGACATAGTGATGAATCATCTCTTGATGTTTAAGTAGCCTTGACACCACTTTGGGGAGGGTTTATCAGCAGTGGCATTCATGCAGAGCTGAGGGAGCAGCTGGAAGGAGCCCAGCACAGCTGCCTGCAGTTACTTGGGTTTGACTTCAGTTGTGGTGCAAAGTTCTGATTCTGTACTGGAAACTTAGGAAGATTAAAATAGGTAGGCTCTTTCAGTCAGGGAGAATTGCAGGTGTTTGGTGCTGGCTTGTAATTGTAATAGAAAAGAGAAAGACATAGACTGCCTGTTACATCTGACTCTCTGCAGTGCTAGTGTGTTGCTCTGGAGCTTTGTAAGAAAGAAGACCCCAACTCAGGAAAATACTAAAGCCCTTGTCTGCAATTAAGTGAGTGGCTCCATGTACATTTTCCTCAGAAATGGTGCTGCTAGTGCGAATTCCTGCCCTTTGCTAACATTCACTCCCTCAATAGTTGTGCTGATGGTGCTGGTTGTAGGGCTACCCTGTACTTACTGTAAATCTGATTAGTTGCAAATTTACTGTGAGGTGCTGGAGGGAGTTTGTTCCTTCTCACCTGTCATAGAACCATAGGACAGTTTGGGTAGCAAGGGACCTTAAAGATTATATGGTTCCAACCCCCTGCCATGGGCAAGGACACCTTCCACTAGATCATGTTGCTCAAAGCCCCATCCAACCTGGCCTTGAATGCTGCCAGGGATGGGGCAGCCACAGCTTCTCTGGGCAACCTGTGCCAGTGCCTTACCACCTTCACATTAAAGAACTACTTAATATCTAATCTAGATCTCCCCTCTTTCAGTTTAAAGGCATTCCCCTTTATTCTATACCTACATGCCCTTGTAAAAAACTTTATTACCATCTCACCTCTGCCTGTGCTTTAGCACTGCTGCTCAGGCACTGCTATTTGAGGTGGGGCTTTCTGCTGAGTGAAGGGTGTACATCATGTGGCCAATGGTGTTTAGCAGGATAGCTCTGCTGTTAGTTCTCCTGTACTTGCAGGAGTGGGCATGGTTTTTCCCCGTGGTGGTGTTAAGTGCTTATGATGCTTTTGCACTGTACTGTTGCTGTGGCTTTGGCAGTTACTCTTGCAATTTATCTTGTGCTCACCTGTCAGGGGAGATTCTTCAGTTATGTCCAAAAAGTCTGTTGCCTGCATTATTCATCAGTTTAAAACAAAAGTCTCTTAAAGCAGCTCAGAGGTAAAACACCTGGCTCCAGCCTTCACTCTATTATACTTGCATAAGAGAGATTTTCATTTTAAATGTGAAATGAGGGTGGGTGTATGTTTTCATGATAAGCTTGTTATAGAAATGGCATTTCACAACATCTACTGTGCTTTCAGTTAAGAAGCTAACTCTTCAAGTAATTCTGATGTCTTCACAAATAGCAAGAGGCTAGGATTTTCATTCTGTGTTAACCACTTTACATTAAGGCCAAATGGGGTAGGCAGTTACAGACTTTACATTGAGGCCAAATGGGGTAGGCAGCTACAGAACTGTTACCTAT
Source organism: Melopsittacus undulatus (assembly GCF_012275295.1). Lineage (NCBI taxonomy): Eukaryota > Metazoa > Chordata > Aves > Psittaciformes > Psittaculidae > Melopsittacus > Melopsittacus undulatus. The sequence continues at coordinate 63,995,922 of NC_047533.1, forward strand.
GCTTAATAAAAGGATCCCAAATGAAATATTGTACAAATGGATGTGTGGGATTTGGGGGTGTTTTTCCAGCTTGATGCATTGCACGTTTCTCAGGCTGAAATGAAAGTCGCTAGACTGTTAGACTAGCAGCAGTTGCTGGGGAAGATGTGAAGCACTAGGCTTTCTGCTGCTTTCCTGTACTGCAAGTGAGCCTGTGTTTGGTAGTGGCCCAGAGAGAGGAGGATGCCACAATCTCTCTGCTTGTGGGAAGCACGAAAAACTGTCATACAGTAAACTCATTGTCTCTTGAAGACCTCTTCCTGTGGCCTTTGTCATAAATCATAGAATGGTTTCAATTGGAAGGGACCTCAAAGTATTTAATTCCAACCCCCTGTCGCGGGCAGGGACACCTTCCACTAGACCAGATTGCACAAAGCTTCATCCAACCTGGCTGGATGATCATCTGCTTCAGCAGAGCATAGGAGCTGAAATTGTGACAGAAGTTGTTAAAAGTCTGGGAGATTTCTTGGTCCTTCCTTTGTGCTTTACGTTCCCCTGTATCGTTATGCCTTTGTGTTATCATCCAGTCCCTAGTGTAAAGTGGGAAAGAAGAGGGAAAAAAAGCAAACCAAACAAACCACAAACCCTTCCATATTTCTGTCTACTACAGTGTGCTTGCTGGGAAAACTAATTTAGTTATAATTACGGTATAATTTCAGTATATTCCCTCACTAATACAGTATGCTTCTCAGAAGATGAAATGCAAACAGGAAATTAAATAGAACAAGACAGCTGAACCTTGAATATAGCCTTTATGTCATAACCTACTATGCTCTTGCATAAACATCACTTGATGTTGGTGATTTGTGTTTGCAGAAATACCTACCTGTAAACTTTTTTAGGCCTTTCTGGCAACCTTCACTTGAAGCGTGAGATAGAGAATCGGTCAGTGTGAGTCTGTGTGGATGGAGAATCCTGTCATGCAAAGAGGCTTGTTAACATCATTGCCATTCTGAATTCAAGCTGGCCTTTATACCATTGACACAGTTTAAGGTCTAAAGACATGATTGATGCTCGTGTGTGAAGATGAATAAACCATGTGAAACAGTTTTGTATGGTGCTACATTGTGATAGCAAACCCAAAATTTCAAAAAATTGAGTATTCTGTTTTAGGCATTCCCTTTTAAAAACAAACAAGCCAAACCTGAAACACTTACACAATAATGATGTAGACCCCAACTATAGTATGGAGTTTATATTCCAGATAATAGATACTAAAAAATTGATGCAAGAAGCTTCAAATTGACACAAGAAACGTAATAATTGGGGTTTAATTTATTTGAGATAGTATTTATTATGGCATAGCCTAGAAGTACTATCAAAACAGGTTTTTAATATGTGTTCAAAGAAATTATTGGTTTTGAAAGCCCAATAAAAAAAGCCAGTTTGTTATGTTAATATGACTGTTGAAAAGTTTATATCCATTTTTTAGTTGTGGACTATGAAAAATGTCTTAATGGGAAAAGTCCTTCTATAACATTACTTTTACTCTTCTGTTGTGTTTTTTGTTGGGTGGCTGTGCTCTGAGAGAAGAGCTCAACCACTGTGATGAAGAGAACGCATCGACTTCTACTATAAAAGTGTTGCAATTTCTCCTAAAAGCAAATATCCAGTTTTAAGCACTGTGATTAAAAACACATGATTCTGGTGGTTTTCCTGGTTCTTTTTCAGTGTTGAGATACTAGCACTGTTCTTATTCACAAAATGGCATGAAAGAGTCAACATTGAAAGTTTGGATTTGTTTTTGTGTGTGTGTAAACTTACGGATATGGTACTGCTGCTTAATATTCCTAGCCACTTGCTTGGATTAAACTAGGTGAGTTTAAGAAAGGGCTCAGTGTGTGTCAATTTAGAATCAGCTAAAGAGGTTAAATGCTCCCTGTAGTTCTCCTATTTAATATGTTGCATTGGATAAGGCATTCTTGAAAGCTGACTCACTTTTACTTGTGGACTTCTTGTTTGTGTGAGAAACTTATCTCAAGAGATGTTCTGTGGTAAAGAATTAACAAAGACCAATTGTGCACATCCCTGGCAGTACTGAGGAGGATTAGGTGGAATGAGCCTAATTTAATTCTTCTTTTTTTTTTCTTCTCAGAAATTCCTGCAGTTATATTGGGTCCTTAGAACAGAGTAATTATAGCTACAAGCTTAAAAATGCTTAAAGTCCTAAATTTGGTTTCTCTTCTTTGCTGTATTGATATGAAACATAAAAGCCCTTCAGAAGTGCTTCATTGTCTCTGGAAATGACACTTGGAGCCAGAACTTTTAAGTAATCTTCTGTATGATTTATTTCTGCATATGGGATTCTTTTATTACTCTTAAGGTACGTATTTAGTAGTGATTAGTTTGGATTGTAAAGAGCAGGACAGGTAAAACTTTTTGTTCCTATGTTGCTTAATGTTTTTCCATCTTTATTATTTTTTCTAAAGTACACAGACTCATGTGGTTAATGGTGAACAGGCATGTGGAGACACTTCTTCCCTCTCTTCCCACCGACTACAAGTACTATCAGCCACAGCATCAGTGCTCAGTTTTGAAATACTTTATTAAGCTTTCTCCTTGCTGCTTTTATGTCCATACCTTCATCTCCTCCTTGTCTCTTGATGAACATCTATAGCCAGGATTATTGTTTATGGTTCTTCTATGCAGAGGTAGTTGAAACTTGGTTTGGTTGCATGGTCATATTAGCTCATCTTTCTGTAACACTGGTACATTGATCATACAACATTGCTCAGCTTTATCCACCCTTTTGCTCCAAACTCTGGAAAGGTGTAAGGGCAGAGGGGCCAGACCTGTGGCCTGTGAAGACTTATGGAAACCAGGCTCCAGAGCTAATGTACTCACTGAGGAAAGAGAGAGCTGGTGGCTTCATGCTTCCCCCAAAATAAGAGTTTGAAAAAAATCTGTAGGGGTTCCAGTTAAGGGACAAAATATGCTTATTTTTTCTTAAAAATTCATGAAGACAAGGAAATAGTTTGTATTCCCACTCTTTGAAGAGTTCCAGGAAGAAGTATCAGACCACAGTTGGTAATCTACTCCTGTGGTCCCTTGACAATACAGACATGAGAGCATTCATCTCTGGGTCCTGGTTGGTGGTGATTGACAAAGCAAACTGCAAGTGCATGTGAAGCAGTGTTGCAGTGCCTGCCATACTATTTTACCAGGCTGTTTCCTGGCTTGTAATGTCCTGAAGTATATCTGGGATAATTGTGTATATTACCTTTGAAATGTTCAGCTGGTAAATTTTCCTCATTCTTTATCAAATGTGATTACAGCATCGTAGTATGATAAACATACATCTTCTGTACTGCTTTGAAACTCACTGTTAGCTGCTTTGACATATAAATTAGTAGTAATATGATGAACAATACTGGGTACTGAAGTCAATATTGCAAGTAGTTTCACAGGGTTTCTATGCAACTGAGTATAAACATTGTACTAATTCTTTAATGTGCTGTTATTTAATTATACCCTAGATTGTTGGTTGCCCTTTATGCTACGTCATTTTGATCAGTTACCTGGGGAATATTTAATACTTAATGTTTAAGGCAAAGCAGTTACTGTGAGATGGTACAGGAAGCAATAAGTGGCTTTGAGGGCATTTAAATGATGAAGAAGTGATGAGGCTGCTAAATGAGAGAACTGTTTGTAAAAGTTCTTTTTGGGAAACATTTTTCTGTTTTCCTGTCTATGGAAAATAGAACTAGAAAGTGGAAACATGAGAAGTAGCGTTAAACTTACTTCACACTGAGAACATTTAACTTTACTGTTCATTAAGTGTTTCTGCTTTGCATGTGAACTGCTCATGAAAGTCTGTCTTGGAAGATTTGGCAGCATGGCAAATAATTTTAAAACTACAAAGGGTCAAATGTGTAATGCTATATGTTAGTGTTGTGCAGGCATCTGTTTGCAAGTGGATGGACATAGTTCCTTGTGTTTGCACACAAAGGTAAGCTACACATAGATAGGAAACAGCTTTTTGAAATGAGATTATTACTTATTTCAGTGTCTGTAAGGAAAAGAGTTTTTGTGTGGCATTTTGGGAAGGTCTGTGACTTTTTTTGTGAGGGTGTACTCTGGCTGAAATTACATTTATAATGTAGATTGGAAAGTTTTTTTTTTTATTTACTCCCTGAGATCAGTGCTAAAACTATGACATTAGAGATTGTTTTTTCTCCCTTTGTGAGCCCACTAATTACAGCTTCAAGTCAGAATGCGAAGCCCAGATGAAGCTTAAACTTGCCTCTGAAAAGTGTTTCTAGGCTGTTATGTTGCAATAAACATTGACATTTGCAGAACACTGTACAACTTCATCATCTTTAATCCAGGGCTTTCAGATGCACCTTTTTTTAATAACAACCATGAATGTATTTTAATTTTGTTCTGAAAATACTTTGGGGAAAGTTAATTACTGTTATCTGTAATTGAGTATTTGAAATGATTGTTTCAGAAACTCAAAGCTGCCTTTTTATGACCAAAGGAGGATGAAAATGCAGAAGAATAAGATAAAGGCCATTATATCCTATGCTTGCTCAGAGAGCATGTAGTGAAATTACTGTTGTTGCCAGTGAATTTTTAGAATATCTTATGTAAAGACCTATAAACATCAACTTAAAAAGTGAATGCTTCAATGTCAAATTCTTTCTTTTCCTCACAAAACAAATGCATTGATGATTAGTCTTAAACTCACTTGTGGTGAGATAAGTTTAACCTAAGTCTGCATAGTGAGTCATAAAATTTACAATGGATGTTTGCTCATATATAGTTTTGTAAGCAACCCATGGCTTCTTTCTTGGGCTATTCAAATGTGCAGGCTCTTTTGAGATTGTGTATCAGTGCATTGCATATAAAACTAAGTTTTGCCTTGAGGATGATCTGCTGTTAAGTCTGCCAGAATTGGTCTCCAAATGAGGTTGAACAGCATTACTTAGCAAATGTGTCCCAGGTTTAAAACTTACTACAAATTTGGATAAGATTCTTGCAGTAATTTCATATGAGTCTTATAGCCAAGCTCAAATTTTCACAGGTAGAAATTAGAGAAATTCCTCTAGTTTGTTTGTAGGAGCTCTTTAGTCATCTTGTGCATTAAATGTATCTGTGCTGTATGCTTCCTGCGTATTTACATGTGTTTTCAAACACCATTTTACTGGGGATTTTATTTTTGTTTGCTGTGCTTGTCTTGGAGGTTCAGCAGAGTAGAAGAATGGCTTTTGCAGAAGGTTATTTAAAATAAAATTAAAGTAATGCCAGAAAAAATTGCAGCAATTGTGACAAAATGCAGAAGTGGACATATTGGCAAATGTTGTACGTTGGAGGAATCAATACAAATGCACTAAACGCAATTACCCATTGGCTCAGAAAAGTCCATGACCAAGACTAGTAGATGCCTGGAGGTGTTTTGGAGAAGCATGATGATGTGTTAGCCCTGTTCTTAATGAATTCCCTATTTATTTGCCTCTGTGCGCTATCATAGATGCACATGATGCTATGTGGGCTTTTGGGCAGATGCAACAATTATTGTGTCATTTATTTGTTTAAGCACTTCTCATTTTCTGAGTTCTGTTGTGAGGTAAATGGCTCTTTTACTGTGAAAGTAATCAGGTTAGGAAATTAACAGTCGAATTTTTGTAAGATACTGGCATAACTGGGGTGATAAGCAGTATGGTTCCCCTGGAAGACAGCTAAGATAGACAAGAATAGAAGTATTCTTCTGTTTTCTTTCCTAGGCAGTATTTTTGGTGTGCTGTTTACAAAATTAGAAACAAATTGAGACAATTATCTTGGTGATGGTGAACAGTGACGTTAATTTTTAATTAGTAGCCAAAGATAGCCTTGGGAAATAGCCTTGCTGTTTTCTCAGCTCCATATGGTGGAAGTTAAAGAAAACAGGTGTTTGGGTGTATTTAAATGTGACTTTTTAAAAATTCCATGTCTTTTGAGTCTATGTGTTAACTTTTACCTCTGTGATTCCTTTCCATGTTTCTTCTGTGTACTGGGGCTGGGGAAGATTTTCCACCTCTATCAATTACTCTTAAGAATGTTCAGTGAAAGTGGCCTTTAAACAGGCTTTGTTTTCACGTGTGTGCAGGATGGACTATTCTAAGTTGCCTGAACATTTGAAATAAAAATAACCAGGTCTGTTGTCCGACATCCACTGTGTGTTTACACATATCAACATGTCTCTTTTTTGTTTTTCTTTTCTGTGAAGTGTTTTTAAGATTTTCATTAATAGCCTTTCAGGGAATCTTCTGAACATATGAAATGATACTTTCATGTCAGAATACTAGTCTGGAAAGAAATTGATATTCTTCCAGCTGAAGGTATGGACAACTCTTGAGTTGAACTAGTTGATCTATTGGATTTGCTGGAAAATCTCCTCTTTTACTATAAATATGTTATATATACTATAATATATAATAAATATATATACCATAATATGTAATATGTAGGTGTATATATATGCACATATATATACTTTCACTAAGGTGTCCTGTGAGGTTCTTTGTTTGTTGTTTTGGGCTTTGGTGGGCATGGGGTTTTACTCCCTTTTTTAAAAAAATCCTGGTTTTGTTTTTTATTTAGTAGGAGCCAGGATGTTAGTTCAGGAAATGCAGTAGTTCTTTGCAACTTGCAACTTAAAGTTTGTTGTGTCACTATCAATGTACCACTAAATAACTTTACGTCGGAACTGCTTCACAGCTTTGTAATGAAGTCTTTTTTATTTTTCGTAACACCACAATCTCAAGTCTGTCTGTGGAAGTATAAGCACTAATTGTTTTTAGCTGTCTTTTCCAGGTGAGTATAAACCCCTCAATTACTTGAATTAGTAAATAGTTTTAAACAAAGCCTCCATGTTTCAAGTGGAATGCTTTAAAGAAGGTGGAAGTTGTAATCTAGTTTTTTAAGATTATGCATGCCTGTGTTTTGAATCAGTGGCTGAATACTTGTATTCTGATTCCACAGAGGATATTTGTTTTAAGGCATGCAAGAGCTTGTCACTTACCATTAATTTTAACAATCTGTGTTATGCTTGTTCCTTATAGCCAGCACGTGGTACCATAGAAACTAGTTTCTACACTATATTGAGACACTTAAAACATATTGAAATAATATTTATGTATAAATAAATATTTAGGGCCTGTTGATGCTGTAATCAACAGGCAGTTTCTGGATAATAGCATTTGAGGAAACTGACCTTATAATGCTTTTATTTGATTTTGTTTCTGATTTGGATATAGAACATGACACTTAAATATTGGAGAATCTGGAAGACTGGTAGTAGTTTCTACGGGTGGACTTTTTTGTTCTTCATGATCTTGTCTTCAAATAGTGGTTGCATAGCTGGAGTTCACAGTCCTGGGCTGGGGCTGCATTTTGTGGTTTTTCTTCTTAAATATACCTTGATTTTTGTAAAGGGCAGAAAGAAAAGAAATTGATGTTTTTGCAGAGAGAAGGTAGAAAGGTCAAAGTACAGGTAAAATTTTCCTGTAATGTATTTAATCATCGTAATTTAGAAAAGGTTAAAGCCCCAGTGATCCTCTTTGATAAGTACCTTTGAAAAGTTTATTTGCACTACACATCAAGTCACTAAATTTTGTTTGAATTTAAAGGTACTATTGCATGCCCACTCAAACAAGTAGGTACTGGTTTTGCTCACACTTATTTATTGATCTTTCTTTCCTAACTGTTAAAAATACCTTTCCTAAAATTTCTTTCTGTGGGCTTATGACTCCCACTTCCTTTATGTGCGTGTTGCTCTGAACAGTGGTGGTGGTGTATCTGTGGTGATGTGAGAACATAATCAAGATTGTTAGTTGGAGGCTATGGAATTTATTAGACCAAGTGACAGATGAGAAGTGTCAAGCTTTTGACCACAAATGCCTTTGATGATGTTTGAAATCGAAATACCAGCATTCAAAGCTAAATAGTGTTGCTCAGTGTTCAATTAAGTATGGATCAATTTTGCCATCTCAGAAAGGGAGTTCCTAGGAGGGGAGGCAGGAGAAGAGCAGATAGGGTGTTCTTGGTAAAGGGAAGAGATGAGAAAGCATTTGTCTCCTGAGCAGAAGAGACAATCATTTTATAGCTGATGGAATACAAGGAGTTGGCTGTGGAGGGAGAAATCTTATTGAGCCCATATTTTTGTTTTATGACCAATTGGATACATTTGGTATCTAGCAGAGTTACACATTTTGGCTCTTATGTCAGTCTAGTTGCCTGTAAAATTTCCTCCTCCATGCCAAAGCTCATAGTTGAAAAGAGATGTGTAGCTTTCCCTTGAGGATGGCCTGAGAGATTAAAGCAACTGTTTTATGAAAACTGCCCTACTGATGTCTGGCTGGTTTGGTCCTGTATCAATTGTCTGCATTAACATATTTTTGTAAAAAAACACTTGTTCATATTTACTTTTTGTTCTTATAAATATCCCAAAATAGGAATGCACAATGTTCTAGTAAACAAGAAACATTGTTCTGAGAAGAGGCATTTGGTTTTTCAAAATCTATATTCAAAATTTGCTTATTACTTATAAAGTGTGATGCACTTAATATTTGTGACTTGCCACCATTTCCAGTGGTATTTAACTGACTAAAAATTATTCTTTCTGCTTACAGTGTTTGTCTTCTAATTCCCAAGCATCTAACTGCTACAATTTATCACATGAATACTTTACTAGGTCCCGCTTAGTGAGAGATCTCCTGAGATGTAATGTTGGAAGATCAGAAAGTCAGTACCATGTCTGAAATAATTGTGTTAATCAGTAGGTAAGGGAGCTGTTTTTCTTTTTAAAACTAAAATTGATGAAGTTTAATAAGTCTCTCCCGTTCACAGAGTATGATATAAGCTTTCTAGACTGTGAGCTTATAACCTAGATGGTTTTCCTTAGGGTGCCCACACATGAATTGCTCACTCTGCCTTTTATGTTCAGTGACTTACTGTTTGTAAGGGAATATAAGAAGAAAAGTTTCTCTGGGAGGTAAAGAAAACCTCTCATCTTTTTTTTCTCCATGGCTGTAGCAAAACTAGGTTTCTATATGGTCTTTTTTGTTGTTACTTTGTTTTTCCTCAAACATAAAATATGACAGATATGCATTCAGAATATCAAGTTCTTAATTCTATTGCTCTTGCAAAGAACACAGACATGTCTGGTCTTGGCATGGATGCCAGGACAGGTTAAAGGCAGAGCTGTGCTCTGGCATACCTTGTTACTCACCTTTGAGCTTGGGAGTGATCTGGAGTGCTGGCATTCCTTTAGCTGCGAAAAAAGGGAGGAGAGGACAAACAAATGCTGGAGGAGTAAGGAAGTTAAAATGAACACATTTAGAAAAGAACTAAAAAGCTTCTTTTGTTTCAGTTCTCTGTTTAGAAGTTAGAACTTACTGACACTGGGAAAGGGCTACCTGGAGGCAATGTACTGGTCTGCTAGAAATTTTTTTTGTGCTCTTAGGGACTATAAGTAATCACACAACACCCATCTCTTAGCACACTGAGTGTTTGCATCTTGAAAAATATTTTGTTTGCTTCTTTCAAAAGCATTGTGCAGAAGATTAAAGCTTTGGCGTAGGGTGGAATTGAAGCTTGCTTTCAAATAAAAGTAAACAGCATTGTTGGCAGTCCAAGGAATCAGACAAGCAAGAGTTATATTTACAATATATGCGTTGGATATATTAGCACTTAGGGTTTATAGTTGAAAATATTCAAAATACTTAAAAATTGGAATGAAAACACTGCAAAAATTTAACTTTTGAGGAAAGTTGATAGCATATAGTGAATTTTGGTGTTTTTTTTTTTCACTTTGGGAAAACCTTCAGTGGAAAACACAAGATTTATATTGAAAAGAGAGGTCCTGTGAAGAAAGGTACTTTGTTAAGAAAGTCCATCCCGAGGCTGTCTCTTTGGGGTTGTGTGGATCATGAAACTAAGTCTTGAAGAAAGCATGGTTCTCTGCCAAGGTGATTTGCACAACATTACTTGTTGGAGGCCAAGCAATGGAATGCAGTTTGGACTTGCTTTTCTCTGCACTTGAAATGTTTTTTTTAAATACTGTGTTTGTTACTTATGGTGATCCTGTTTTAAATGTGTTTTAAATCAATGAATGGTCAGTATGATCCCTGAAAACATCTTTTGCTGCCAAGAAAAGAAAAATATTATATGAACAACTCAATTTGTTTTCTTAATAGGCACTTGGATCCTTCATTTGCCTTTCAATCTGTTGTTTTTGGTTTTTTTTTTTCCACATTCTTATACAAATAATGCAGAACACTGCATTGTAATAGGGAGGAGAAGTCTAGCATGGATATCTAGTTGAATAAAGTATAGGTCTAAGAACTATAACTGCTTGTCCAGTTCTTATAGTGGAGTGCATCAACTGGGATTTGTGTTGAGGCTGGTGCTGTCACATGTGCATAAATGGTGAGGAGGTAAGCAATAAGCTGAGGATGTCTGATGCTAGCTTACTGAGTAGTTAAGATCAGGGGTTCAAGTGTCCTCTAGCTTTTCAGCATGTAGTGTCAGAAACACAAAGACCTGATGTTGCCCTAATTTAGCTGGAACTGCTAGGGAGTCAGGAATGTTGTGGCTGCAAGTGTACCAGCATGAACTTCTCTCCCTCCTCTCTTCCTGGCAGATGACCTCTTTGATGACTCTTCCACGCCTGTCATATTTTGAGAATGGCAAACAGCAACCGTTTCTGCTTGCTAGGAGTACTTTTTAAGACTAAAAAAAAGTAGCTAAACTAATTTCAGCATGGATTTACTAGCATGGGACTCAGTGCCACCCGGAAAATGTTTCTCACCAGCTCTATTGGAGGGGCTGTGCAACCCATGTTCAAACCCTGTGTCAGGGAACTGTTGTGCCCAGTTTTCTACTGAGCTCCTGGGTTTTGTGTTTTGCTTTTTTTTTTCACTTGCATAACTGAAATATATTCATGATGCTGGTTCCACTGTTACAAGCAAAGACTTTGTGCTGCCTATTGGTCCTATTCCAGTAGTTCACTGAAGCTGTTATTCTAGGAATCCTCTGTGACATTTGTTCTTCTCATTGCCAAGGGGAATATTATAACAGCACAGTGCAATAATTGTCATCATACCCTGGTTCTTCAAACCTTTGGCAATCAGAGCTAATATAATCTTGCTTGGCAAGTCCTGCTTCGTTAACCTGATCTTCTATGACAAGGTGGCCCACTGAGTGGTTGCAGGAAAGGCTGTGGATGCTGTCTACTTAGCCTTTGACACCATTTCCCACAGCATTCTGCTGGAGAAATTGGCTGTTTGTGGCTTAGATTTCACTGGATAAAAACCTGGATTTTTTGTATTTAAAAGCCATGTAGATGTGGCACTTAGGGATGTGGTTTAGTGGCAGACTTGGCAGTGCTGGGTTAACAGTTGGGCTTCATGATCTAAAAGGTCTTTTCCAATCTAAATGATTCTATAAGCTGTCATATCTAATTTTAACATGCACGTAACATTTAATTCTTATTTTTAGTTATTTTTGAAGTTAGAATGCACTATACTGGGAACTGTGCCGGATATTAACCACATGGTTTTTATGTGATAGCCAAAAAGTGTAGAACACAGGGAGATTGTTTTGTTTTGTTTTGTTTTGTTTTTAAAAAAACCATATTATGGGAGGTATGTGGTGGAGTGATCCAGCACCAAAATGTAACTTCAAAACACTTCACTGATTTGTATTTGAACTGAATACAATAAACTTTTTAAGTAGACAGGGAAATTTGAGATTGTTTCAAGCTCTGTGTAGAATGTAGAAAGTGTCTAGTTTTAATTTTTCAATTATGCTCATGTATAATAAACTAAGTAAATGTGGGGTGTGTATTAAGAGAGTGTGTCTTTTTGCATCATTATTATATACTCCTGATGCATTTTTAAACTGAAAAGAAAATTACTGTTGGTTAAATATTCACATTTGCTAAAGGTAGTAGTCTATTAAAAGTCCTTTTCTGTACTGCAGGACTTGTTCAGCGATGTAAGTCAACATTTTCCAGAGTGAATACAGATTATTGGTATTATATTGTCAGCTTGAAGCTGGGATCTGGTAGCATTGCCTGATGGACTAATCACAGTGGGGAGAGCATTTTTTGAAGATGATTTAAGTATCTTTCAGAGAGCTGCCAGCTTGTAAAGATTGTTGCAATGAACTACCAGGTTACAGCATGTCTGGGGTAATTGAAGCACCTCCTCAGATGCCCAGGAAGCATATTTTTCTTTATCATGCAGTTTGGGTCTTAGGCTTTGCGTTACTGAACAGATACAGGGTTGGAATATTAATGTGGCAGAAGAATATATAATATTAAAGGAGACTTCACTGTGAGGGTGATGAGACACTGGCATAGGTTGCCCAGGGAAGTTGTGGCTGCCCATTGCTGGCAGTGTTCAAGGCTAGGTTGGATTTGTCTTTGAGCTACCTGGTCTAGTGGAAGATGTCCCTGCCCATGGCAGGGAGGTTGGAACTGCATGAATACTGCTTCCCAACACTTAAAGGAGCGGTTTTAATTGTGCAAATTATATGCTTGTATATGTCATGCAGTTATTTGTTAGTACCTCAAAATGAGAACAGTGTATTTTGCTTTATTTGGCAATGGACATAGTGCTGTAGAAATACACTGAAATAAATTTAAGACTTAGCTTTTCTATTTGTGAATGAAATTATTCTGACAATTGTGTTTCTTTTTTCTTGCTCATATACGTATAAAAGTTGTGTTTTAACTGCATTATGATGAAACTTATCTGTCCTAACACTGAAATAGCAAATGTAGGTGGTAATGTTTATAGCATAGTCAAAAGCAAGACCTGAGCACACGCATACATTATTGAGCTGGTATCAATCTGACTAGCTCATTTTCCAGTACCAGTGAACTTGTAAAAACTCAGGATCATAGGCATGAAAGCAGCCTTTTAGGTGCCCACATACCTGGTCAGACCTGGTTTCCTCAGTCACCAACTTTTCCTCTGAGGCTTCCACTGAAAGGCATTAGATACATCTTTTATTAAGTGGTGGACAGTGATGACTTTGCAGTTTGAGGGAGAGATGATATGGGCTCAAAATAATTTGATAAACTTTGCCTGCTGCTACCAGTCCCTTCAGGCAAACTCTTCTGTTGCAAGTGCTTTAATAGCATGCAGGAAATGAATTCTCATCACTGACATCTTGAAAATATTTTTATTTTTTTTATTCCCTAGCATAGCCTTTTTTGTACTTCTGTGTGACTGTAATTATGTCCGTTTTAGTTATGTTTTGTTTCCTTTCAGTAACATTTGTCTTTAACTTGCTTTAACACAGGAATATGTTTAGATGCAGAAGAAAATAATTGATTTGAAAGGCATGATAAATGGATAGGTATATGTAGCATCCCTACTCTATCACACTTCTGAATTTAATTGTTTCAAGTTCGCAAAAAAAAGCTTTTAAAAAAATGAACTGTGAAATTCACACACACACACCTGCCCTGTTTAACTCTGGAGGCTTTTTGTAATGTCTTATTAGAAGAGTTTTTACTTTCTGTGGCGTTTGGTTTTCTACAGTGCTATAGCTTCACTTTTCTACTTACTGTTTTAACACAAAGGAATTGCTTGGAATCTCACTTCCAATTTTAGCTGTCAGTTCAGTTCCTGACTTGATATAGATAACACTAGATTATTTTTTTTCCTCCCTCCTTAACAACAACCACCCATCTATTCTAAAACCCTTTTATAATGACACACTTCCTCCCCTCCCAGTGATACATCAAGTCAGATCTACAGGAATTCAAAAATAGTTCAGATATGATGCTGACAGTTTTAAGAGTTTGTCAGTGTTTTAATTTTTTCAAAAGCTTTTTTGCTTTTTTTTCTTTTCCCCTGCCCAATCCAAAGAAAAACGGCAGACTTGAGTCTGCAATAACGTAGCTGTTATTACACAGTCCACTTACATCTTAGGTTGCAAATTTTGTGCAGTTAGAAACAGCTAAAAAAAAGTGCCAGTGTAATTTCAAATACTGTGAGCTTCCCTCTCTACTGTAGAACGTGTTTGCAGTTTTTATGCTTTCTAACTGCAAAAATGTTACACTACTCTGTCAGAAAATGCCTCCATACAATGTATACTTTGGCTGACTCAGGAATCTGGAGCTAGGTACTTGAATGATGGTTGCCAGTTTAATATCATTAAGCTTCCTTGATGTTAAAAGGAGTTATGTACAGTTATGCAGGTATGAATATACAGTTAGCAGACATCTGCTCATGTGATCTGGTATAGCTGTCTCTTATTTCAGTTTTATGCATGGATTCCCCAGAAACAGGGATGTCTTCACTACTCTGATTTGGAACTCATGACAGTTACAACAGACAGTAGTGGCTTTAGTTGTAGAGCAATACTTTGGATTTACAATAGCAAAGTTTGGCCAATCATTTGCCAAAGTGAATTGGAAGGGTTTCTGTTGATTTTAGGTGTTGGGCACTCTTCTACTTCAGCAGTTTGCTATGATGTTTACGTTAAATTTAGGAATCATTTAGTTTTCTCCTCGAATCAGTGTTTCAACACAATTTCATGATCTGGGCAGTGGTGGTGTGCCTGTAGACTTTGTCAGTATTTTAGGAAAGATGTAATACTTCACGACCTAGTTGCTGTTTGGCATTTGGATTGATCCAATAAGTTTTTTTATGACAATTATCCAGAATTACCAATGGTAGGAAGCAAACCCCAATATATTAGATAATAAACATTACTACAGAGCTGATTTTGATCCTATTTGCTGTGCATAAAGACCAGTTTGTTAGAAGTTACCCTTTTATTTAAAATTGGACCTGAGGGGGAGGGAAGCTAGTCCAAGGAAGGTCATATCATGCACTTAGAGAGAAATTTTGGATTTTCTTAGATACTGAAAAACAAAGCTGATCTCTCAGATACGCATAATGGTTCCCTTGATTACAGTTTCATCATTTCATTTGTAAATGCATTTTTTGTTTTTTGTTTGACAGAGCACAGCTCATCTAAATGATTAAAAGTCTGTAGTAATAGTATTCAAAAGGTGTTTTTCTTCCATTTTGTGTCATGATGTGAGAGATGTTTTGCAGCAATATATACTTTCTTTTCTGGCAGCCTTAATGCTCTTTCATCTTTTGTTTCCCTTCTTGTTCCCTTTTGCATACAGGAAAAGTAAATGCATCAGATGCTCTGATCACTGTACTTGATTGTGTACCTTGGAAAAGCAGTCAGATTAATTTGAAGATGTAGCATTGCTTCATTTCCACTTCCACTGGTGTAGGGAGTTGAGTAATTTGTCTCTAAAGAGGTTCTCGGGCTGTAGCATCTGCTTTCTTAAAATGCAGAAAGCTTCAAATAACCCTGATGTTTGTAGTTACTCTCGTATGTCAACTTCATCGAGAAAAACCTTACTCATGCGTACAAATTCTTATTAATGATTTGATAGTTATCTTTTGCTAACTACTTGCCAATTTGTTTGTATTATACGTATCCCTTTCATATACAAATCCAAACATAAAGCCTTTAAATTTTGGCAGCTCTAGCAAGTTACATGGCTGGCCATTTTGAATACCTGACTTGTCTGAAAGACATGAAACAGGTAGTTGCTTCTCTTTACATACTAACAGGCTTCCACTTATTTTAGATACATATTTTGGAGGAAATCTAAGTCTGTGGAGTTGTTACATTTGCCAGTTTCATCTCTGGGGCATGAATATCAGCAGAGGAACCATTTTCTGTAGTGGTAAAAAGTGAAAAAGCTGTTAGGTTTGATTGTCTGTTTTTTGGACAGAGTGTGTAGGAGTCTCATGTACTCACAGCTGAGTGTTAAATTGTCTCAGATCTTTGTTAACTTCTGAAATAAACCCCTGGGTTTGGTCATATCCTTTTGGAAAGATTGCCAGCTTTTAAAGGAATCACTCTATATTACCCACTTTTCAAGTCTGGGAGGCTATTGATGTTGATACTTTCCTTCAAAATCTGAAAAATTCAAAGTGTTTCAGCAGTATTGCAGTGAAAGAACTTTTCCAAATTAGTCTGATATTTGTTTTTGAAGTATTATTGCCTCTTTTCCTAAGGTGACTTGGTCTGTTACCCTTAAAGACTTTTTGTATTTTACTTTAACCATGTAGAACCTCAAAGAATGTCTTGTTCAACAGCACCCGAGAATTGTGTCTGGGTTACCACCTGTGCTCAACTCACTGGATTCTACAAATGAAGAATTCCAAACATAGTGCTTGTATTTCTCCCTTAACTTAATGCACTGTTTCACTGCTTTCTCCCTTTTAAATTTTATTAACCATCAATTACCTGGGTTTCAGTCTACAGGGCAATGCATCCCTTTTAGGCCAACCCAGCCTGAATAATGTTTCAAACAAGTCAGTGTACAGGTGGTGTCTAGATAAGTCTGATTGCTTTTTCTGAGTCTATTTCTCTTTCGACTTCTGGCATATTTCAGTATAACATCATGTGCTTTTTCCTTAGACCTCTGTTTTATTTTAGCCTTTGTGACCTTTGGATGTTGATTTGTGCATTGATAGCTAGGTTTGGAGTGTTCATTTAATAAGTGGTAAAAGGTGGCAGGGAGTGATAGACTTTCTCAGCGAAATCATTACTCATCAGTCTTACTGTGGTCTTACTGTCTTACTGTATTAAATTTTCACTTTTTTCTTATGAAAGATGATAGTATTACTAAGTAAGTAAAGGGTCTTTTTGTGAGAAAATACAGAATCAAGCCATCCATTTCAAAATGAATATGAACCTCTTGGCAGAAGCTGGTTCTGGCAAAACAAATAATGCAGTAGAAATGTGGAGAAAGAGGCAGATAAGAAAACCTGTGTATATTAAGTATGTGTTATAAATATGAACTGTTTTATGAAGTCATTTGTTAAATGCCACGTGTGGAACTAAAGTTCAGGCTTTTGGTAAAATTGGTCTACAGTATGAAAAAGTTTTCATTTTTAGGATCACTTAAATAAAGAAGTACCTGAGGAAGAAATGTTAAAATAAGAGTTTACATTATTCTCTGCAGAATCTCACTGAAGTAGAGAATGAGCTCTGCAGCATTTGTGTTGTGAACCTGCAATGAGGGAGTGTATGGGAACATGCTCTAAAGGTTATTTGTTACCAGGTGTTTGGGATAAAAAATGGATAATAGACGTTTGAAGATAAAAAGGATTAATTCTGAGGGAGTGATTGATGGCTTCATTCTTGTGAAAAATGAGTCATACTAAACTAGAAGAGCCTGCACCTTCTCTGCAGAACACTCAGAAAATGATAGTGGTGATTTGTATCATATTGCACTCTGCAATAGGTCCCCATATCACTTAATGTCATTTGAATTGCATAGCTAGACACAACATTCAAAGTTTCAAGTGATGATAAAGAAATCCCTTTTAAATAAAAATTGAAGAGAAATGCCTGCTGTAATACTGTTATTTTGTTTCCTTGAAAGTATCCTACTCTTCTAATGGAATCTGACATTTGATTCAGTCTTACTATTAAATATGAAAGTTGGGATGAACTAGACCTGCTTGATTTGTTTAGGAATCAGGTGGCAGCTAAAATTTTGAATACCTGCTATAGAAGGAAAAAAAGCTAACCACTGAGTTCCTTTTTTCTTAGTTTCTGGCATGGTCTTTTCTAACAGTTTATGCTCATTATAGCACATAGAGCTGAAGTAGGATGGCACAGATCAGTAATTAAAGAACGCCTGTATCCATCTGCCTGGTGACTTTTATGCTTTGTTGTCTTTATATATCTACATGTTGCATTGGCTGTAAACAGCTAAACAGAAGGACTTCCCAGTCAGGTTCCAAATCCTAACATTGTGTCATATTTTATGTCTCAGAGTTCTGAAGCCTCTGAAGTGGTAATCCTGGAGCGCTGCTGGATTGTGGAATTCAGGAGTAAAACAGATGTTTCAATAGTTCTCAGTAAGTAAGACATAGCTCAATATGTTCAGTGTCAATTTTTGCTGTCAATAAAAATAACAAACTCAACTACTGAAACTTGCAAATAAGTTAGCTAAATACATTCTATTGTCTGTTAAATGCCCATGTCTAAACACTGCTTCTCTCTGAATTTATGCCTAAAAAGAAAATCCTAAAAGCTATTGTTTTACTTTTTCTAAATCAGGTGAAATCCATATATTATAATCTTCATCTGACAATAAGTAGATGTATGAGGTTCAGTTTTGTTAGATATTATGTACAGTATGGGTTTTATATTGATGCATAGCCAATTCATCTTATTCTTGAATGATTATTTGCCAACCTCACCATTAAATGAGGGGATTTCCTATTTTTGTCTCTTCCTATCAACTCTTCATTAATAAACGTGTTAAAAAACACTATGAAAAAAATAGTTATTTCATAGAAATTGGAATAATAATTTAAGTGCAAGGATTGATTTTATTTGGAGAAAAGGCTGACATAATTTTCTCTACAGGAATAAATCTCCAGTAGCCATTGTGGTAGAAATTTTTTATGATGTGGATTCTTTCTGATACCACTGCAGAGATCTGAAGTCCTTAGATCTATATGATATTTTCTATTGGCTGTAAGAGCAGTTTTAGTAAAAGTAGCAGGCTGATATAGCAAGCTGGTAAAAGTAGCTACAGGGGAAAAAAGGTTATGTTGCATTTGTAGGATGATGGCCAGCTTTGTATTTAGTAGAAGTTCCTACTTACTTTATAATCAGCAAAACTTCCAGTCCACTTCAATGGAAATGTTACATTAATTATGCTAACTTTTGTCCTCACGTGCTAAAGTGATTCATATTTTTGTAGAACAGTTTGGGTTGGAAGGGACCTTAAAGATCATCTAGTTCTGACCCTCTTGCCATGGGCAGGGACACCTTATACCAGACCAATTTGTTCAAAGGCCTGTCTAACCTGGCCTTGGGTTTTGGTCACGTTTCAGAAGGCAGCATTGTGGGGTTTATCATTTCTGAGGAGTAGTTCATATCCTGCATATTTACTAGTGGAATTAAGTCTCTTGTCTCTTACTCATGTTGAGACACTGCATCAAAAAAGACTTCTTTCTGGATTTGGAAGCATTGCTTTGCCTTATTATAGCAGCTGAATGATTACCATTGACTCTTAAATTGAGACACTTAAAATTGTGCTCTTATTTAGTCCAATTCATTGATTGGAATCATCAGCTTTATGAGGTGGTGATGTTACAGTTTGAGTATAAATACAGTTATGCCAGTTCTGTTCTGGCACTTCTTTTATAATGCTTGAACATAATGCTGCTAAACTGAACCAAGAATACAGTTGTGATTGCTGACAGGACTCTCAATTAGCTCTGAAGCCTGCAAACAGGGCAGTTTCTGTGGCAGTGAGACTGGCAGGTTTTAAGTATAAAAGCTGGGAAACTAGACAACGATGAATACTGAGTGAGCACTTCAAGCTGCCAGTGGAGAAAGACTGTGAATATGTGTGGAGGAAGAAATATGCTTGCATAGTTACGAAGAGAAATTGCTAGCTGAGAGACAGACTTTTCAAAACAAAGTTTTTGAAGGTCAGTAGTGTGATTAGAAGTAAGGATGGCATTCTGACCAGCCTCTAAAAACATGAAGAAGCTGTGCAGAGAACTCCAGGTATGCAGAGCCAGCAAATGAGGATGAATGTCTGGGATGCAACTGAAGGAATACAGCAGAAGATAGAGACAGACAGGTATATGAGAAATGGATTTCAAACTTGGCAATTTTCCTGTGCCGGAAAACAAGGACAACAGCCTGGCTGCTGCTGATTTGTTGGATGGGAAAAGAAAAAGAAAGCCAGGCTATTATAAGGTATTAGAACAAAACTGAAGACAAATGAAAATGATACATTGTGTACTGAGTGACGATAAAATACCAAAAGAAGTGTAATAATCCATGTATCGTAGGTGAGAACAAAATTCAGATGACAAAATGGGAGAGAAAAGCGAAACTCAGAAACTAGGAAGAGTACTTTGTCAGTGGGGTCTTTGATAATGAAAAACTAGCTCTATTGTCACAAGAATATATCTCTTAGCCATTGGGAGTCAGAAAAACTTCAAAATATCTATCTGAGACTTTTAAAGGATTTGGGTGAAAGCAGGAATAGGACATACCTGCTCATAATGTCAAATTCCTTGTGGAACAGAGCTGTGCAGGAAAACAGAAGCAGCTCCACTAAAGGAAGTAGAGTTGGTCTTTGAGGTTTAATTTGGGGTATGGCTGGGAAGGGACTTGCAGACTTGGAGATGAAGATAATTAGCTGGTGGGTCAACTTAGAACCATGAGGGGATGGTTAGAGCGAGCTTTTGGCCAGTTGTCTCCATATTTCTCCTAGTGGTGGGCTGAATCCCAGGAGACATAAGGAAGAGTGAGAAATCAAGAGTAATTTGGATATCTAGGAAGAGAATGTAATGTCAGGCAGTGTAGTTAACATAAAAGGAAAAATAAGGATACTTTCGTGCAGCACCTGGTGATATTGTGGAGCTGACCATTGCCTCAAGATGGTGTGAGCACTGAAACATAATGGGAGTACAGAAGAGTTCAGGCAGTTGCAGCAGATAATCCTTTGCTTCAAGTGTAGTGCTCCGAAAGCATTCTAGCTCAAAAGGTTTCTAAGCAGGACATGAAAGAAAATAGGAGGACTTGTTAGGTGAGTGTTGTTCTGTATGTGTCTGTTTTCTTGAACGCCCTTCCAGAAATTAGTTGCTATTAGCAGAACAGTGTGAGTAGGATCTGATTGTGACAGTTCATACATATGTGATTCATTCCTGAACTCCTGGAAGGTGTGATAAGGAAAGCGTTTCAACCCTTTTATCCAAAAAGATCTTAAAACTGGAAATTGCTTTTGTGCACTAAGATGTTTGAGCAGTGCACTGTTAACTGCCTTCCCTTGGTTTCTTCTCAGGAATAACCACCATTTTTGTGTCATCAAAAGGCAACAGGTGACAGTACAAGTGACTCTCTTCTGAGAGGTACAGAGTCACCCATTTACCAACCTGGCACCCTCTCTAGAGGAGTGTACTCCTCACTGGGGGCATGTATCAGGGATGTCACTGAGAGACCACCAAAACTCATACAGTCCGCTTACTGTTATCTGCTGCTTTTGTTTTAATGTGGGCACCAGTGATACAGCCAGGAGCAGTCTGAGGGGCCTTGACAGGCTTGAGAGGTGGGCCATGAACCTTATGAAGTTCAAAAAGGTGCAAGGTCATGTGCCTGGATCAGGGCAATCCCAGGCACATATACAGGCTGGGCAGAGACTGAATTGAGAGTAGCCCTGAGGAGAAGGACTTGAGGGTGTTGGTTTACAGGAAGCTCAGCATCAGCCAGCAATGTATGTTTTCAGGTCAGAAAGCCAACCATATGCTGGGCTGCATCAAAAGAAGCATGACCAGCAAGTTGAGCAGGGAGAATCACATCTCTGCTTTCACCTGGAGTACTTCATTTGTTCTGAATCTCCCAATATTAAGGGCATGGACTTGTTGGAGTTGAGACCAGAGGAGGGCCACAAAGATGATCGGAGGGCTGGAGCACCTCTCCTATGAAGACAGGCTGAGAGAGCTTGGTCAGCTTGGAGAAGAGAAGGCTCTGGAGAGACCTCAGAACAGCTTCCAGTGCCTAAGGGAGGCCTAAAGAAATCTGGAGAGGGGCTTCCTACATGTGCATGTAGGGATAGGACAAGGGGAATAGCTTTAAACTGACAGAGGGGAGATTGGGATTGAGCATTAGGAAGTTCTTCAGGTCACAGGTTGCCTATGGAAGCTGTGGCTGCTCCATCCTTGGCAGTGCTCAAGGCTAGGTTGGATGGGGCTTTGAGCAACTTGGTCTAGTGGAAGGTGTCCCTGCCTATGGGGTTTGAACTGCATGATCTTTATATGGTCCCCTCCAAACCACTTGATGATTCTCTTATCTAAGCTTGCACAATGCAGGCAGGCATCATTGCCTCCCCAGGCACAGAAATACATAACTATTTAGAGCACAGCTGTGTCTCTGCTGGACCTTGGAAAGCCTGTTATGGGCAGTGACATGGCTGAGTGTATGTGCCCAGGTGCTGGCAAGGAGGGGTTCTGCAAAGCAGTCTCCCTGAGGAGTGGCAGGGGCTTCCCTGTGCTGGACTCAGCCGGCTCCATCCGGTTCCAGGTGTGCCCCCTCAGGGCTCTGCCCCTCAGCCTTGCGGGTACCTCAGGGAAAGCATGTTTTGTAGACGGTGAGATACTGCCCAGCTGTGAGGAGTGAGGGGAAAAAGTGCGGGAAACAGCCCTGTGAGCACCAGAATGAGAGCACATGGAGGGGAGGAGGCTCTCTAGGCCAAGCAGAGATTCCTGTGCAGCTCTCTGGGGGACCAAGTGGAGGAGGTATTTTTCTGCAGCCATGGATGAAGTATGAGGGGGAGGGAACTGTGGAGGAATGCTTATGGGATGATCATAACAGCACAAGCCCCTCAACTTTCATGTGGGAAGGTAGAGGAATAAAAAAAGGGGGTGAATTTGAGTCTGGGAAAATGGGGGAGAGCGGAGGAAGCGAACGGTTTTTCTCCATAGTCGGCACTCTTAATTTGCAGTATATTAAGTTATTTTTCCTATGAGCCTGTTTTGCCTGTGGTGATAATTTGTAAGTGGTCTCCCTGGCTTTAACCTGACCCATGAGCTGCTGGGTTTTCTTGTCCCCCAGTGCTGCTGAGGAGAGGGGGTGAGTGAGGGGCTGGGCAGGGGGCTGGCAGCGGGCCCAGGTCAACACAGCACTGTTAATCTGTGTCAGGGTTTTTTTCTTCTAAGTGTTTCATCCACTTCCAGATGTGTCAGTGTTTGAGCAGAAGATGCAAACAGATAAGCAATCAGGAACAAAAAACTTGTGTTAATGTTGGTAGTCCTTGGTTACGGTTGTGATTCTCTGGAACAGGACAATTAATGCTGCATGGCTAGGTATCTGAACTGGTCCTAAGAGCAACCTGAATTTGACCACTCTGTTTTCTATAGCCTCATGTGAGTGACAGAAAACAGCTGTCTGCCTCCTTCCCTCCATGTCATGTACAACACAAAATTGGGAACGAATACAAGAGACTCGGGCACAATGAAATTCAATCAGATGAGAGGCAGCATTCAAGGACTGCCTTGTCTCGACCTGTGTATCTCTTCTGCTTTTCAGGATAAGAGTTTTCTTTAAAGTTATTCTAATTGCATTACTGTGTGTAATCCCTTACTGAGAACTATGGAGAGATAAGAGTTCTAATAGCCAGGTAGGGCTGGTGAGGTGCAAGGAGGAAGGGAGGGAACAGGAAGAAGACAGAGCTTTTGATGAAAGGTCATAGTCAACTAAAACACGTAAAACACATTGCAGTGTGCATCAAAGGGCGGGGGGGGGGGGGGGGGGGGGGAGGAGGAAGGCCTGCATATAAAGAGCTGTCTGGATGGTCACACTCAATGAGTTGTGATCAACTGTTCAATGTCCGGCTGGAGACCAGTAACGAGTAGTGTACCTCAGGGATCGGTGTTGGGACCGGTCTTGTTTAACATTTTTGTCGGTGACATGGACAGTGGAATTGAGTGTGCCCTCAGCAAGTTTGCCAATGACACCAAGCTGTGTGGTTTGGTTGATACGCTGGAGGGAAGGAATGCCATCCAGAGGGACCTTGACACACTTGTGAGGTGGGCTGATGCCAACCTCATGAAGTTTAACCATGACAAGTGCAAGGTCCTACACCTGGGTCAGAGCAATCCCAGGCACAGCTACAAGTTGGGCAAAAAGGAAATTCAGTGCAGCCCTGTGGAGAAGGACTTGGGGGTATTGGTTGATGAGCAAATGAACATGAGCCAGCTTCAGTGTGTGCTTACAGCCCAGAAAGCCAATCGTATTCTGGGCTGCATCAAAAGGAGCGTGATCAGCAGGTCAAAGGAGGTGATCCTGCCCCTCTACTCTGTTCTTGTGAGACCTCACTTGGAGTGTTGTGTGCAGTTCTGATGTCCTCAACATAAAAAGGACATGGTACTGTTAGAACAAGTCCAGAGGAGGGCCACGAGGATGATCAAGGGACTGGAGCACCTCCCGTATGAAGACAGGCTGAGAAAGTTGAGGCTGTTCAGCCTGGAGAAGAGAAGGCTGCATGGAGACCCCATAGCAGCCTTCCAGCATCTGAAGGGGGGCCTAACAGGGTTGCTGGTGAGGGACTATTCATTAGGGACTGTAGTGATAGGACAAGGGGTAATGGGTTGAAACTTAAACAGCAGAGGTTTAGATTGGATATAAGGAAGAAATTCTTTCCTGTTAGGGTGGTGAGGTGCTGGAATGGGTTGCCCAGGGAGGTTGTGAATGCTCCATCCCTGGCAGTGTTCAAGACCAGGTTGGATGAAGCCTTGGGTGATATGGTTTAGTGTGAGGTGTCCCTGCCCATGGCAGGGGGGTTGGAACTAGATGATCTTAAGGTCCTTTCCAACCCTAACTATTCTGTGATTCTATGACACGCACAAGCAAAAAGTAATTCTCAGGGGTTACCTCAGCAGTGGAAAATGGTTAAGAATATCAATGAGCCACTGCCACTCAAAAATATAAAGCACCATCACAGCTAACTGCGATATGCTGTAACAAAAGTAGAACGGAAGCTTTGATACATAAATTATATCTGCAGGATATTTCTAATACAGACATCAGAAGCTTTTAATTCACAAAGCTGACTGAATTCTATATGCTGATGTATTTCATGTTCAAATTAGTGACGAAATCATCCTGTGGTTACTCATAGTGCCAAGTTAATCTTGCTTTAGAAGTTAAATTTTCAATCAAAGATAAAAAATTTAATTAAAAATTTTATCTTCAGTGTTGTTTTTTATATTTTGCAATGCTGGGATAAAGTTAAATAGCGATTGCAATGGTAACTTATATAAATCCCCATGGAAGCCTGAGGAATTTGAAATTAATATAGTGTGATATCCCAGGATGACTACTGCAGTACAAAACTTTGTTTCTTTTAATACCTGCAGGCTTTCACACATGCCCCATTGCTTCTTCCTTTTCATTAAGTAACTACCACACCTATGCTAGAAGCAAGGCAGACCACACAAATATTCAAATACCACAATGGTATATCGAGATCACTGAGCAGAAATACCGCAGCACTCGCTTTACGTACTAACTGAGGCCTTTGCAAAACAGTAGACTGCTTTTGCTGAGAGGAAGTAGATCACATCACTGGCTGGATCATCAGTCTACCTTAAGAAAAGCAGGATTCACAGATCTTGATTCTGGGTCTGGGTCTGCAAGAGTAACCTTAGCATATGCCTCACTTACTCTATAGCTAAAATGGAGTGATACTTACCTGCCTTTCCAAGCCACTACTGCTGAAGGGAACAAAAAGCTCCAAGGTTAAGTGGCTTGCATACTACACATGGCAAAATGGAATGCTTGCCATCTTAAGGGTATTCCTATATAGAAATTTAGAGACAAGGATGTCATGTGGGACAGTCGAGCGCTTTGCACAAGTCCAGGTAGATGATGTCAACTGCTCCACCCCTGTCCATCATTTTTGTAGCCCCATCATAGAAGGCCACCAAATTGGTCAGGCAGGATTTCGCCCTAGTAAAGCCATGCTGGCTGTCACCAAGCACCTTATTGTTTTTCATGTGCCTTAGCATGCCTTCCAGGAGAATCTGCTCCAAGAGTTTGCCAGGCACAGAGGTGAGACTGACTGGTCTGTAATTCCCCGGGTCATCCATTTTCCCCTTCTTTCAGGTTACATCAGTGTTCTGGTATCTGGCTTCAGAATCTTCCCCTTTATTTCTGTTTTTTGAGTTTATGCAAGCCATCAAAAGGTCTTATGTTGCTTCTTGTAGCTATGTAGACCACCTTCAGTTCAAGAAGAAAAAGAGGTGAAGATAGAATTGCATACCATTTTCCATTGAATTTAGGGTTAGTAAGTTGAATATTTGTTTTGCAATGAAAGCCATTCTGTTTAGCAGTGTGAATGTCTTGTGTGGGTTTATGCCATCTAACTTGAATACTTACTAGCAGTGTCCAGCACTAAGATGAAAATTACTGTGCTATGATTGCAGATTCCCAAGTAGATAGAAAATTTTCTTAGTGTTGTATATTCCTAGATCTTACATGTCCTCTTAATCAGAAATTATAACAGTAAAACTAGGAATGTACACCAGATAAAGAACTGGACTTGTTGAAATCAATAGTAAATATTCTGAAAAGGTCAGGATTTTTTTCCAGAACTAACCCACGGTAACTCATGTGGCAATGACAGCATAACAAAGGATGCCCATGTACAGTAATTACTTAAGTGTAAAGCATAAAGTGCTTTTGTCCACACATAAAATACTCCTGCATTTAGGATGCAATGCAAATATAATTCTGCTGATATGTCTACCACTCATTCAAGGTCCTCATTACATTTGTGGGTCTGTTCATTTCAGACTCATTTCAGCTAAGTTTTTTCTGAGCTTGTTAGGGTTTGTTGTATGCAGCTGATTTAAAATAACAGTCCCCATAGTCTGGGAGAGAAAAGAGCTGATGATCTTTATGACATAAATAAACCTGTTGCTCCTTTGTTGCAACAGACATGTTTGCCAGTGAGCATTTTGGACATTGCTTGTGTGTATTCCAGTATGTGAACTTGTTGTCTGTAAACATTACATGAATTGAAACACTGTGGGAAATATGTAACTTGCTAACTGCTGGATCTGCAGAATAAAACTTTCTACACTTGCAGTGATGAATATTTTCAGGTATTTTAATATGCTTTTCAGAATTTAACTTGGCTGTCAGAGTACTCCAGAGTTCTAAATATAGCAGACTGTAGTGTTTTGAAGTGACAGTTTAGAATGAATTTCCAGATAGCAAAACTGGCACCTGTTAGATCAGAATACAGTGAATTATGCCCACTCATACTGCATTTCACTATCCATTTCTGGTTCCATGCATATTAAGGGTGATTCAGTATGCTTTTGTGCTTGGCAGTCTGATTTCCACAGCTAAGAAGTAAACATAAATAGCGTGATTTCAATTGCAAAACACTGATTTCCTCCCAAAGCAGCTGTTTTTATCTAGCTAGGATATTTCAAGACAAGATCACTGTTCCTATTTGCATTTAAAAATAAAGAGCAGAAAGAAAGGAACACCTTGGTATACACGTATTTTGGATGCTAAGTGTTGGCTTGTTTCTCTGTGGTTTTTCCTTAGCTAAGGTATCTTGGATTTTCAGACTGCTTTTATTAAAGTTGTTCTTTTAAAGGCTGAATGGTGTAAGCAGGTGCTTTGTGTGCCTAGAAGTTTTTTTTTAAGTAGATTTTTTTAAGTAGAATCACTGCTGATTAATTTTGGTCTTGATGCTGGTTAACTACCTGCCTCTTTTTTTCCTGTCCTTTTTCCACTGGCAGCTCCAAAATACTATGAAATAAAAATGAACTTCTGAATCACTGAGGTCAGTGACACAAGAAAGTAGACCACTGTTGCAGATCTTACCAGAGCATCAGAAAAGTTATCGCCTCTTCTAATTTCCAGTCTTTTTGAAGGTTACTGTCCTTATAGCTCAGTGCAGTAGCAGAGCTTACAGCTGAAACTTCCATGTCTCTAAATCCGTTTTTGACAAACAATAAAACACAGCTTCAGGTTTGATCATTCAAGTAGGTATTTTGTGTGTAAACAAGGATCTGATGAGCATAGCAGCTCTCTCAGGTTTTAAATATTCTTGTTTCAAGAACTGAATACCTTGTTTTATGACTGAGGGTTGAGGCAAGAGTTTGAATCATTATTAGCACTTCTTAAATTGCCTATGAATCCAGAAAGATGTTCCCCTGCTTCCTGCTCTTCTTTCCAGTCTTTTCTCATGAGTTCTGTAGCCTGACTGGTATGTGAAATCTTATCCAGCATTTTTAGCAGCAGCTGCAGTCACAGAGTTTTTTCCTTAGATACACCCCCAGACAAAAAAAAACTTGTCTTACCTCTACAGGCATTTTTGCTGGTACAGTTCAAGAGACTTCCAGACTTGAGGTTTACGTCTTTTGTTCCCCCCCCCCCCCCAACAATAAAAGCAGAGTTAATTGTAAGTAGCAGATGCTCAGTTTATGAAGTGCAGATGGGTTTAGTATAGCATGTGGGGAAGTGCCCAAGGTGAGATACTCAAGATAGTAAAAGGGAATTTAAGCTTACTTTGTGCTGAAAAAACTTTTCTATGTTGTTTGGATTTTCAGGCTAAGTATGAAAGCATTTAAGTGTCCTGTTTCATCCACTAATGTGTTCTATGGCTTATTTGAGTCAAAATGATTCTGATGTCCAAAAAATACTTCAGTCCTGATTAATACAGTAGCACAGGTATTTTGTAGAGTTTTATGTTTCTAAATCACTTGGTAACTTGTTTTAAAGAAGCACTGATTTTTTTTTGTTTTGTTTCTCAGTTTATTCTTCTCAGTGCTTGTTGCACTAAATGTCACATTGAATTTGTGCCTCTGTGAAGCCATCTACACTGCAGAATTTGAAATGCCTAAGAGGTGTTTTTTCTTCTTGTTCTAATCTTAATCAAATGACTGACCCTTGGTACTTACCTGGATTCCTTGTGAGCTTCTGCTTTTTTCCCCTCCTTTTTCATTTTCTTCTTAGAAAATTTAATCGTTAAACAATTAGACTTCAGGCAGAACAGCAAACAACATGTGGATATTAATGAGGTCAGAAGCTCCCACATATAACCTGTTGAGTCTTCACAGAGGAGCTGCTAGGCTGTGGAATCTGTGCTAAGAAAGCGTTTCCTATATCAGTTTGATTCCACCACCTAGTTTAGCAATATATTAATTGCTTTTGGAAGCACTCTGGGGATAGACTCAGTACAGTACTGAGTACAAAAGAACTGGGAGTTTGATTCAAGATGTGGCTGGGGTGCATGGTTCTGTGACCATGAAAAGAAATGTGTGTGTGATGCTTTTAATTGTGTGGCATCAATGTTTTCATGATCCTGAAAAGTGTTTATGTTTTCTGAGCGCAGAGTTTCAGAGCAGAGAACCAGATCTTTACATTGAAGCTGCATCAAAGCCAGATTGTGAATCCTGGGCTGTGGCACTGGGAGAGGCAAACTCAGAAGGTTTGCAGGATAAAATTCAACAGCTCCGGAGGTTGATCATGGAAATCAAAGAGGAGAGATCATCAGATGAAGCACGACAGTTTGTCCCCTCATCCCAAGTAGACAGTCTAGGAGAGCCACAGTTTACGAGTAAGTGCATAATGCTCATTTTATGGAGTATTATTTAGTGGTACAATAAAAATGTCCTGCTGTCTGTATCAGTCTAAGGAGATTCACAAACAAGGTGCATGATGCTGTTTTAACTTGTTGCTTGACAAAGTGCAGTTGTAGAGGCAGTAAACTGATGAAAATTTTCTTTAAATGGTATACCTTTTATTTATACAAATAAACTTCAGGGAATAAATGTGTGATCACTGTGTTTCTGACTTTCTCTCCTTAATCTGTTTTCTTCATAAGACTTAGACGTTATTTAGTTAGAAATAATCTTTTCCTCTTTTGTGCCCAGATAAACATATGGACTACTGTTTAAAATGTAGCCTGATAACTTTGATAAATGTGTATAAATCTTTAGTGATACTTGAATTAGTATTGCAGATTTGTTCTTTGAGATATAAAAGTATGCTGGGGATTTGAAAGCACGTAGCTAGTTGAGTCATCTTTGGTGCTCTGGATTTATGATATCACATAGGGCTCTGGGAACTATATTTCAGTTGCCCAGCTACTTAATCAAATCCGTATCTAGTGTATTGATAAAGGTGTTCCAAACCAATATGCTGATGCTGCTAGTAGCAGAATTCAACTCGGAAATTTGGTATAATTTAAGTAAAAAAATAAAATTAAATAGAATGAAATAATGTTATCTCTTATTGACCAAGGCCTTTTTAAGCTCCGCAGCTGTAATTTTTCTTGCACAGACCTGAATGATTAGCTATAGTAATGGGAACAATGTGAGCTGGTTTTTTTTTGTGGATTGTTTTTTAATTTTTAATTTTTTGGGTTTTTTAAGAAAAATCTTGCGTTCCAGTTCATATACTTGGTCCTTCCCATCTGACCAATTTCTTCAGTAATGACAAATACTCAGTAATGCTCACTGGAGACAACATGTAAATGTCAACAAGAGGCAGTTCAGTTTCAACAAGGTTCATTGATACCATAGTTGTGATGCAATTACGTCCTGCAGTGAGTGAACAACTGTGTTTTTTAATTATCCTTCCTACATTTCTCTTGTTGCTGCTCTGTGGTTCACTCCTTTATTCCAGTGCAGTAAGAAAATATTGGCCTTTGCACTAAAATATGCACTAGAATGTAATTTCACAATGAAGGGAATTGAAATGTTCTTACTGCCCTTGGTATATGAGAAGAGGAATTAGTGTACTTTTCTCCAAAACAAAAAAGAAGTTGGTTTTGTTGCTTTACAACATATATGTAGCTGTTTTATTCTATTGTATTAACCTGATTTATGTACTTCCACAGAATTTTAGTCTGTTTTTAATGGGATGACATCACTACTTAAGAATGAGTAATTAGATTTATTATTTTTTCATCAGATATATTGTTGTTATGATAGAAAAATCTTACAGGCACCCAACTAGTCGAGTACAACTATGAAAGGTTGGGTCTTTTTATTTTTTTTCTTGGTTTTCTTTCCCAGCAACAGGAAATTTCTCTTTAAAAGAAAAATGTTTTCTTCAAAAACAGATTTTTTTTTCAGCAAATATTTCATGCACAGGTCTCTTTCACTATAAGTTGGTAACATGAAGTATTATTCTCGTGGCAATGGCAGATAGTTAAGAGTATGAATTAGGCATGTGAAAGATTGACTATGTATTAAGAAGCTGAACATTGAAATCTAATTATTTCTAATATATATATATATATTTTTTTTTCCCTGAAAGGTATTCAGAGAATTGCAAATGAGCCAAAGCTGGAGTTCAGTCTTGGTAAGATACAATTTTGTCTTCTTGGAATAGCAATGGCCTGTGTGTGTGAAGAGTTTATATTTAGCTGATAGCCTTAAAGCTGTCCCCTTTGGGGCAGATCTACTTCTGTCTGGTACAATAATTTTTAGATTATCTTAACTTTATCTTGGTAGCTTTACCTGTATGCCTTTTAAAACCTGACAGTTATGTTTTTTCCTGTAGGGACTGTTTCTGCTGAAATGATTAAATGTTGGCATGGAGAAAGGCCTAGCTCTGTGTTGGGGAATTACTGTGCTGTAATAATTGTTAAAAGTTATTTTAACTTTTCTGTACCTTTCTATACACACTGTAGGTGACGTGACTGTAGTATTTGGGCATAGCTGGTAATTGCTGTACTTGAGGGATAATAAATTCCCAGAATGATCATGTTGTGGCATAGGAGAGCGGAAGAAGGTGCTACAAGCAGTGACTGCAAATTAGATGAGCTGTACATCAGGAGAATTTGCTTTCAGTGATAAATGTACCCCAGCAGGCGGAAGTGTAAAACCAATGTAAAGCCATTTGCAACTTGTTTGGGCTCGTGCTGAGCAGAGCTCTGTTCACTCATGGTGTCAGTATTTGTGTATTGCATTTGGTTGTTTCTATTAGGAATTTATGTTCTGTGGTTTGTTCTGCAACATTATTGATTGAGTCGTAGCTCTGTGAATGATCTTGTGCATTGACTTCTGCTGCTGCTGCTTGGGTAATAAATAACAGTGTAAATCTCTTGGTTTTAACAGATATTCCTGGCTAATGTCTTAAGTCAGGGATATTTGGCAGTGTAGGGAACTATGTAAAGCTGATTCTTAGTGTCTTGGTCCTGAAATAGTACTATGTATTTAAGCATAGCATGTTTGCATTGGGGGAATCCACTTTCAGTAGCTGCATGGTCCATGGAAGACTTCAATTTTATCGTAACAGTTATAACTCTTCCTGGAGTGTCAACATATCCATGTCAACGTTCCTAACTCCAGCCATTCCACTCACCACCACTGTGCTACTTATATGTTTAAATGTACAGGTATGCAGCGAACACCTCTTTCGGATAGGTGAGACAGGAACAGTTTAGCTGTGAAGTATGCATGTGCTGTTGGCCCAACCTAGCTAGTTAAAATACCTTTTGCAAGAGCAGCCAGTCAAGATGTCTTTTCTGCTGTTCACCTAGTTATTGACAGAGCTGGAAGAGACTCTCACTCTGACAGGCTGGTCTCTGCATCTGGAAAACATGCCCTCTCTTTCTGTGCCAGCTGAGCTGGATAGCTGCCCCTTGGCAGGATTTTGCCTTTTGAAGGCTCAGTTTATGTCAGAGTAAAGACTTGACATTAGCTTTAGCTAATCAAAGACTTTGGAGATCTCTGTGAAGCAAACCAAAGCATGGTAAGCTGGGATGAGAGAGACATTTGCTTCAAGCAAGCACATTGCTGCAACGTTTGCTTAACTTGGGTAACTAAATCTTGGGGCTCTGTAGAGATGTTTCTACTTGATAAGACTGGTCTTTAGCATTTAGAATTTGGAAGGCAAATCTAACAGTTGCTAACCTATAATACTGGTTTCCAGTTCTGAAAGAGTGGCTTATATCTGTAATTTTGCTCATATGCTTTATATCAACAATACTAAGTAGCATATATGTATGTAAATAGACATTTGCTTGTGCCAGTTAATATACACATACTTTATATTAAAAAATTGACAGTTATCATATAATTGTAGTTTGTAACTCTTCTGGAACACTCTAGAAAGTGTTCTCTTTATAAGATGCCCAAAATATTGTCTTCCTTTTATTTTAAAGGTTAGTAAAGTGTTTTGGGTGTTTTGGTGATTGCTTTTTGTTTTGTTTGGTGGTGGTTTGGTTTTGGTTTTAGTTTCTTGAGGTTAAAGCAAATGATAAAAATTTTCTGAACTACGGCTTTCCAATGCAATATACTCAGCACTTTTGGGATTGTACCTGATCTTGTAACAGTCCTTATTTTGTAGTCAGATCTTGCTTTAGACTAATATTTTTTGATTTTTATATTCCTGAGGACTCTGTAAATATGGCTGGTTTTTGAGCCTTATAACTGTTGGGAAGTTTTACTTTTCAAACTTTATCTTGTTTGGCTTTTCAAGTCATTCTGTTCTGCATGCTGTTTTATGAAGCACTAGGAGGTAGCATGTGTCAGTCTGTGCAGAGTGCTGAGCAGAGAGAAGGAATAGAGCAAAAGGAATAAAGGCAGATCCTGGGCCTAAATAAAGAACTAATCTAACAAACAATGAAGCTGGTAAGAATTTTTCCCATGACTTTGAAGTGCACAAAGTCACTTCTTTTATAGATGTTTATTTTGGAGTTACTGTTCTTAGTTACTTCTTTAAAACATCCCAGCCCTTGAGTCCCAGATCTAGCTAAATAGGGTTGTAGGTTCCTGACTTTGCATTGATTTCAGTGTAGGTACTTTATCAGAGCTTAGCTGAAGCATTATGTAATAAGTTATGGGAAATAAATTATATTCTGCATGTTGGTAAACACTATTGTGAAGTCTTTAAGAGCTTCCACCTCTAAAGGTAGTTGCATTTGCTTGATAGGGAACTGACAAAGCAGTACACGAAAACTCAATAATAAAAAAAGATGAAGCAGGGCAGAATGCACAGTTGATTGTCAAAGTGCTCAAACTTGAAATCAGTAATGAACATCATGTTAATATGGAGAAATAAGTTTGAAAAATGTTTAAAAGAAAAGTTTGTTACTCTACCAATGACCAGTTGAATTCATTTTGACCCATTACAGTGTGTTTGAATTTGTCTAATTGACTAGAATTGTGAAGAGAAAGCAAACAATATTGCAGCTGTGGCTGTAAGTATAATATAGAGAACTGTAGAGAAAGGAATGTCTCTGCACATGTTATAAGCATATTCAGGAGCTAACTTAAATGAAAGCACCTGTCTAGCATCTCCAAAAGCTTTCAGTTTCTTGGGAAGTATGTTAGGGAAGTCTAAAAGACTGACCTACTGTTGCACAGCTCTAGGTACTTTTAAAGGTACAGAATAATGTAACCCATGGTTACATCATTTTGCAAAATCTCATTAAACAGTGTACAACTCACAGAAAACTTCAACAAGTAGCTGAATCAATTAAAATTAAAGTTTCGGGGATATTTATTTTTTCGTTTTACTGAATAGTGTATTTGACAAGAACTGTTTAACTGTAAATACAAGAGTATTTATTCTTTACAGTCTTATTTTCCCAGAATAATGTGATGGCACCTTTTGAAAAAGGTATGGAAACAGATTTAGCTCTGTACAATGAACCTAAATGGTGTATGGACATTGCTCAAATACCATGACTAAATGATTTTTCCAATTCTGAAACATAATCTGCAGCTTTTTCAGCAGCAGTTGTTCCTAGAAGAGCAGAGTACATTTTTTTTCTTTCCTTTTTTTTTTGTCCATACTGTAAGCCTGGAGTCAGAGTCCTGATCCTAGCAGAATTTTCCTTTCTAACTTGGTTGTCATATTATGAGTTGGTGAACAATTGATACTTTGTTCTGTTAGCCAATTAAAAAAAAATTAGTTACATTATTTTGTGACAGTGTTGCTTTATGCTGAGGGTGTATCCCTCAAAAAAAAGTCAAACATTGACCATGTTAGGAACAGTATTAGCAGAAATATGAACATGAAGAGTGGGTTTGTGCTTTACTAAAATGTTATTTTTCTGTTTGCATTTCATCGTTTTTTGTTGATTCAGTTTGCTGAATTTCACGTGAATTTGCTCTAGCCCTACACAAATTTCATCTTCCACCAAAAGAACTAGTTAGGTTTTCTACCTAGTTTTACTAACGTTAAATTTTACTGATGGAACTACCCTTACTCGACTGTATTTGAACTATCAAGAGAAAGTGGATAACAACCTTGTAAATATGAATGTGTATAAATCAGCGCTGTTACTAAGGGAGATTTTAAATCTCACAGAATAAAGATTCTCACAGCAACACTCATGTTTTGATATAAATTCTTATCTGGAGATAAATTCTGAATAGCTATTGCTAATCTCTTTAGCGAGGGGTTTGTAGATACCTGAATTTGAAAAGCTTTTTAACAGTTGAAAGGATTTTATTGGAATTTAACTATTCTGAGAGACAGGGTTTTATCATCTTAATTCTTGAGTGATGCAGGAGATAATAGGATTAAATTCTGTCAGAAATGTACAAAATCTGGAATCTTGTCAGTTAGCAAAGTGCTATATTTACAAGGCCAGGGAGGTAAGAACATAAAACTAGGAAAGGTCTTCCTTTTTTGACATCATAACTAAAACTGGTAGGCTTCTTAGTAAATCAGTTTCTTCTCAATATTGAAAATAGTACTTCTGTCTACCTCACATTTTTCTCATAGATTACATAAGTATTGTCTTGTGCAAAATTCCTTCTGTTCAGAATTTCGAAGGGATAAGGTTGTGTCTATGCTGAAAACTGTAATGTTTTCTGTGAGGTTGGCTGCTAGATCAGTGACACACTGAGGCTGGGTGCTGGGAGCAGATTAATTATAACAGCTCAGTTTTAGTGTGGTTCATCTACTTCATTCCTTACCGGTAAGGGTACTTGTGCTGCTTTGCCTGAACTAATACTAGTTTCTGAGGTAAAATGCTCAAAGCAATCAGAAACCTCTAATATAGCTCATAAGGTTTATTGAAAGTTAGTTATGAAAAGGGTTCCTGAATTAGTTAAGAATTTGTAGATGTAGGTGGAGATTTAATGTGATTCTGTGAAAATTGAGCTATCTTAATAACTTTTTTCACATAGATGAAAACAAGCAAACAACTCAGTATGGACCATAATTTGTCCTTTAGTATTTTTCCAAGTTCAGTGCTTGGCTTCTGAAGTATTGGGTGTTCTGGTGGATGTGACAAGGACTTTTAAATTCTTCTGATGAAACTGAAAATGTGTGTTTCCAGGGTATTTTTAAGGTAGTTCATAGGAATATAAGATTAAGATCATTAAGTTAGAGAGAAGTTATTTTTGGTACATGCTGCTGCTCTTTTTTCTTCATCATTTTTCTCTTCCTACTTTTCCCCAAAATTACTTCTCCTACCGTGCATACTTTCTCCTATTCCTCTTTCCAACATATATACTCTTCCTAGTTCAGTTTTTGAAGCCTATGCTCTCAAATAAGTCTCTTCAGATTCCCTGTGTGCTTCCCACATAGGTCTCTTAGACCTCATGCTATGAGACTTGATTTGTGTGTGTGTGTATGTGCACGCATGCGTGTAGCCTATTACACATTCAGTCTTTAGGATGCTGGAGTGGGAGAACAGAGCAAGTGGCAGAGCTGTATGAGAGCCCAGTGGCTGAGCTGGGAAGGGAGAACAGTGCCTTACCTAGCAGTTCTCTGCTATGGAAGGAGTTTTAATGGGCTTCTTAGGTGGACTGGCATTTAGCCCACTCTCCTGTTGCATGACCAACACATCCACGCTTTTATGTGACCCGATGGCTTTGTACTTACCTGATACATAATGGGTCCACAAGTAATTCCCCTGCCGTTCTAGGAAACTGGTCTGAATGAAAAGGACTAGTTACTAAGAGTCATTTCTATTGCAGATGTTTATGCACAGAGAGCAACAAGCCAAATAAGGATGATTTATTCTGTTATTCTTATAGAAAGCTCTGTAAGACTTCCTTACCTACAACAAAGAATTGGATGGCAGTCCTGGCACTGCTGCCTTCTTACAACTTTTCTCTACCTCCTGCCTCCAAGGAAGCTGACATTTTAACTATTCAGGATGTAATTGATTTTTTTTTTCCTTCTTTCTTTCTTTCTTTATTTTTAAACTCCTTAACTATGCTGTTGTCAGGGGGGCTTAGAAAGCATATAGTGGCTGCAGATGCTTTTCAGCAATAAATGTTAGTCTACTCCATAGCTTCAACACTAGAAATAAACTACTTTTTCATAAATCTTTTAAAACTACAATGCTTCTCCTAGTGGAAGGGCTTTTTTTTTCCCCCCATCAAACTGCAATGTCTAGTAGCATTAAAATTTTAAGCTTTATTTCTACTTAAAAAAGAAATTGTGTATGCCACTGAGACATTTTTAGTATTCCTTGTTTTATGCTTCAGTGGCTGAAATCATAGTTTTCTATGCTGCTGTCTAATGTCCCTTAGAGTCCTGGGATTTCTTCCAAGAAGATATGAGAAATAGCTCGTATTTTGGAATTACTGGACAGTCAGTTGGGACGCCAAAAGTAACACTTATGATTCAGGGACTGGAGATTAGTAAGGAACTGGAGCATGCTTCATATGAGGAGAGGCTTGCACTGCTCAGCCTGGAGAAGAAAAGGCTCATGGGGGATCTTATCCTTGCATCTAAATACTTGGTATGAGAGATTGAGTGTGGGGGAGCCAGACTCTTCAGTTATGCCTGGTGAGAAAACAGGAGACTGTGGACTGGAGCTAAACCCATGTGAAATTCAATCAGAACATAATTCCCCATACACAGACATTTTTACTTGGAGGGTGGTAAACACTGACACAGATGACGTAGGGAAGTTGGGGAGTCTCCGTCCTTGCACATGGTCAAAACTCAACTGGACGCAGTCCTGTCAACCTGCTGTAGGTGATGCTGATTTGGGAAGAGGGTTGGGCTAATTTAAGCTCATTCTCAATGAATGAGCTTCAAGGTAAGACTGATCCTGTGATCTATGTGGCGGATTTGCCATGAAACTTGCCAATAGGATTTTCTTAATTATGGGCTTGCAATGGACTCTTGTCTCAGTCTCTACTGTATGTTGATAATAAGATGTCTGTGGCCTCGATCTAGATTTTTTTTAGGATCTCTAAATCACTCATAGCAGTCTAATTTAAATGTAATTTAAAGTTATTGCCATCCTTGTTGACTCAAGCAGTTTTAGGGAACTTCCATTCTTACACTGTTACTAAATCCTTTAAGGTGTGTTTAGTGTGCCTCAGGTAAGGGTAGGACAGCAGCCTGAATTGCCTTGCTTTTGGGGCAGAGAATATGTTAGGACTGGAGGGAGTAGAGTAAATGTGGAATTAAAATTTTGTGAATACTCTTGGCCTGGGATAATATCTTATTGGTGCTCATTTTTATGTTTTAGGGCCTTTTTTATACATCTGCATGCATAGTTTAGTTTATTTTTTCTGTATATTCTCACAGGAAAGACTTACTAGTGGGAATGCTTGCAAAGTGCAAGCTTGAAATAGAATGTTTACTGAATATGTATTTACAGCAGTAGAGTTGGCCAGGAATTAAATTGAAATGGACGCTTGTACCCTGAGTCGAAACTCTTTCCGCTTTCTCTATAAGTAAGAGAATTTGGGTCAGAGACAAAATAAACTGAGGATGACTGTTAGGTGATTAGCCCTTTTATCCAGTGAGGTGGACCAGAATTCTGCAATGACCTGAATTCAGTGACAAGTAAATGTAAAATAATATATGTAAAATATAGAAATTACCTTTCAAATTACCTTTTGTCCCCTCTACACCTTCTTCCAGTACAATTTCCTTTTCTAAATCGAGGTGGGACAGATTCAAGGGGAAGACCTGCGTTGTCTGCTCATATGCTATCTTTGCTTATCATATGCTAACTGGTAACTTTGTGGTGTGTAGCTGCTATGTTAGAGGTGGGCAGAATGATAAACCTCTGTGGATCTGTGTCTGACCTCTTTCTGGTCAGGTATTCTACTGAGTTAAAGTGGGCACTGGCCCCATTTCTTCTTCAGCCATCCCACTGGGTCTGTGTGAAGGAAATCATTAGTGATGTTTTTACAGAGCGTGGACTAGCAACTGTGCCCTGCCACTGCCTGCAAGCCTGATACTGTCAAGATAGGTGTGTGGTTTGCAAATCCTGACAGGGACAGAGATAGGCTCAGCATTGTTAAGGCAAAGGCAAGTGGGACATGCCCAGAAGCCAACCTGCAGGGATATAGAGACCTCTTACAGTTGAAAGCTTTAAATACTAGAGAATTTAAATACCTTCAAAGCTACGTAGCAGGTGTGCAGAGGCTTAGAGCAGTCTGTTTAAAACCGACTTGTGGACATCTCTGTCTTTTTGTGTCTTTACGCTTGACTTTTTGCTGTCACTTTTTGCAGTTGATCTTTTCTAACCTTTAGCCCAGTCTGTAAAATCCTTCATGAAGAGTTGTTGGGAGAACTCTTCGCATCTCTTTCCTTATGTGTTGTTCTCCTTGAAGATAGTCACCTGGCAATCTCTAAAGAGTACAGATCAGTTGGGTGACAAAAAGCAAATCGATTATTTACAGATTACAGTTGTTATGTTGTTCATGCTTCCTGTTGTACAGAATGGTAATGACTAAACAGACATGAAGCAATTCTGTTAGGCCAATAATATTTTAGCTGAAACATTTTTAAGTAATTCAAAGAATGATAGCTCTTGACTTTTTTGACTCCAATGGTACAGCACAGCACTAGCTGAACATTTGTCTTTGAAATGGCAGTTGTTAAATACATCTCTAATTGTGTCTATAGAAATAATTGCAGTAAGACTTTCATGTTATAAAACATTTCCCAATGGTCTTATTTTTTTTTTTCACTCCTCATATGTAGAAACAGAAGTTCTGTAAAAAGCAAAACATCTAATTAACAGAAGTTTGAAGTCATTCCTCTCTTTTGAACCCATTACTAATAGACACACTTATTTTGGGAAGTTTTCAAATTCATGTCCTGTGGGGAGATTTGACTTGAAACTGAGGTTCCTCTGCAGGTCCTGAAAAAAATGGAATTCTCTTAAATGCAGCACCTCAAAATGCCACATGATGTTGGGTGCAGCATGAGAAGCAGACTGACCTTCGAAGGGCTTTGCTGAAAACAAACAAAAAACCTAAGAATGCTTTTCTTCATTGTTTTACCCCCATCTCATGTGGATAATAAAGTTTCTGGTACCCTTATGGAGACTTCAATTATTGTGATAAAATAGATTTTTAGCCTGCTTTTTCCTGTTATGTGGAATATGAAACTGAAATGAAATAAATTCAATTAAATTAAAAAAAATGCCTGACTGAAATATAGTTCAAATGTTCAGAATAAGTCAAAGCTGACACTTGAATCTGAAATCCTGTTGCATTTAAGGTTGATTTCTGAGAGATTGAATGAGTACAGAATTTCATTATGAGTTAAGAAGAATTTAGTCTTGGCATTCTTTGAAGACCAGGATTCTTCACACCCAAAAGGCTGAGGATTGTTTGCTGTAGGATTATAAATTAACTGCTGTAGAAACTAAAATGGGCTAGCACTGTTTTCAGCTTTGAGATCTGAACATGCTCCCATTGAGATGAAGAGCAGCAATACCTAGGTCATTCTGGATTTAAGTCTTGTATCTGCCAGGGGGTGTCTCTGCAGAGACACATGAAGGTCTCCCCCCACCTTTTAATCCTTAAATAATATTTATTTGTACAAAGGAATTGAAACAATTTACAATTATTTCTCTGTGAAGAAGAGAAAGCTCTATCTTTACATGTGTCAATTCACCAAAATCAAGGCAGTTTCACCCTAGTATTGTAATGTGTAAATAGCAGGTTTTCACCTTTGAAGAAACTCCTGCTAAGAAATGACAGTCTATTTATAGTATAAAGATCCAGCTTTCTGGTTTAGCATGCAGCACGTTGGGCCCTACTGCTCTGTAGAAATAGTTATAATCTCCTCCTTTTAAATCTGTCTCAAAATACAAGCTTGCAGACCTTTTGTAAATCTGTGAGTTAACAATTTAGAGTCATAATTATGAGCCAGTATCTTTGAGGAGATGAACTCAGTGTTGATTTTGAAGAAATTGGCAATGCAAATGGATATAGTGCTTTAAAAATGTTACTTTAAGATGACATCTGAGTGTGTCACAACAGCTACAGTCAGTATGGTTTTTGTCACCCTATATTTTTTTAACGGCTGTTTGTGTCTATCAATAGAGTTCTCATGGTTGAGATGTACGTTTGGAAGAGTTTAGGAGTAAATGTTTTTTATTCAGAATATGTGAGTAAACAAATCCAAAATGCTCATGGGAGATAAATTCTTGTCCTTTGACACAACCCTTGATCTGTGAGCTTTTATTATTTCTGGACTCTGTCATTAACATGAAAAGACACAAGCATGCATTTTTGGTTTATTTTGGGTTTGGTTTTGGTTTTTAATTCCCTAAAAAGGAGATATACTTTGCTATTTCATGCCAGTTCCATGCTATTAAAATCATCTTAATTTATTTGTCAAAATCCCCTGAGGAGTAAAGCATTGTCTCTTACTTGGATCTCTAGTTTAGGTATTAATCCAGAATTGCCACCTTTCCAGACAAGTCTTACTGATACTAGAACATCTTATCCTTTTACCTACAGCTTGCATGCAGATTACTTAGCATTTATCATGCATTTCCTGCCTAGGAAATTTAATCATTATAGGGCTTAAAGTGATTGTTCTGGGTTGCAGAAATCTATTTTCTCCTTTGGTTACAAGTGTCTCTTGCTTTTCTTTGCCTGGTCTTTGAAGTACATTTTAGTCTGGTTTACTTTTAGACATGTCAAAGAGCGTGGGTTTTGTTTTGCTGAAAAATGACCTGTGGCATATTGGAGTGACTAATGCTTTGCTATTAATTTTCTGGGAGGACCCTCTTTTTAGACAGAGACTTACTATTTCAACATTTGACAGTCACCTATGCAACGAGAACCAAGTGTGAATCAAGCTATCATTTAGCATCCCAATGGGGGTTATAATAAAAAAACCCAGTAGAATCATACAGCTCAGTAATACCCTGACTACTTTTTTTTTAAAGGTTATGTTCTGGCTCATTTGAGCACTACAGATGGAGAGTATTACAGTGCTCAAACCTTTCTGTTGTGCTCCCATGGGGGCTGGAGGTTTAGGAATCTTTGTGAAGTTGATCCAAACTACACTGCTTCCTCTCCCTTCACAGAGGCTCCATCCTTGGCATATATAAAGGAAGGAACGCAACTCTTCTTGGACAAATGTTCTGTTAGACAGTGGAGCAATAGTTTGGCTTCCAAGTCTAACTATTGCAGTCTTTTGTGAGTTGCAGTCCTTACTGCGTCTTGTCCTGGCACCTTCATCATGATTGCCTTTACTATGTAACATCTTCACTCAAAGAAGAAATTAGTAGTTCTATTCACTAGCGGTGTCTCATGGGCAACAGGGCTATGGCCATGTAGTTGATTAGCTTATAATTAATTAGAGCTGGCTTCAAAGAAGTTTTTGTGAAAAGGACATCCTCATCACAGCCTCTAAAACTGCAGTATTGTTTAGATGTGCTCAGGTCAGTGTTAGCAGCAGCTAGCTTAGGTTGTAATAACTGTGGGAGCTTGGAGGCCTGTCCAGGCTGCATGACATGCTGAAGAAGCAGGGTGGAACACTCCCTGCTGAGGTCTCAGTTCCTGTAGCTGGACTTTTACCCAGAAACGAGAGTAGCTCACTCAAAGCAGCTGTACTGCAGTGAAGAAGCACCCTGAAAGATTTAAGGTTGTTTACAGTTTTTTCGGAAGCTTGTTGTCTGCTGTAGTTCCTGGACTCTGTGTTGCTTGATTCCCTTCCTTTACTTTTCAAGGGAAGCTTCTTTCCTTGCCAAGCTTGAAAGTATGTTGTAAGGATTTACATGATGACATGGATTTGGAGTAAGACTAAGCAACAGCTGAATTTTCTTTACATATTAGAGGAAAAGACTGTCTCAACAGTATTGTAAAGTAATACTGCACTCTGAGGATTAAAACTGTAATGCTTCACTTGACAACTGGCATAGCACTGTATAAACGCTTATGTCAAAGGAAGCAATGTATGCTGTTAGAAAAAAACATATGTGGCAGATGGAAAATTTTGAGAAAGTCTTGGCACTTTCATTTCTTTTTATCCTCTTGTTGTATTGCTGATATATTTTTGCATATTTTTTATATTTCTGAAGAGAAGGACAAAGTTAAGAATCAGCAGAATATATTTTATTTATAGAATATGGAGAAATTGGTAGAGGTTTTGGATGTTTGTTATGAGCTTATAATATAAAGAAACTTGAAGCTAAAAGAAAATTAGAAGTCTGTATACCATTTGCTCTTCTTCTAATTCCTTGGTTGGTACTTAAACTTGTAACCGCTCAATTTTGGGGAACGTGAGAAATCTCAGAAAAATTGCAGCAAGTTTTCTTCTTTATTTGATACTTGATATGATAATACTGGGAGAAGGCAAAGGGAGAAATAGTGTTGCACTGTGTTTCCAGGAGGTTTAAATGCTTTTGTAGTATTCTGAACTACCAACAATACCAAAATAAATAATAGTCTTAGAATAGCAGTATCAAAAATAATTTTGATATGAATATATTTTGGAGTGTAGTAGTATATAGCAAGTTTTTATAAGACTAAGCATTTTTTTTCCTTTTTTCCTTCTTATTTTTCTCAGGAGAGAACTGAAATCACCTTCAGGTTCAAAAATAACTACCATTTCTGCTTATGGCTCTGCCTGTTACAGTTTTGGACAGAAGGTAGCGATGACAATTGAGAATATAAAGCAACAGCAAGAGCCTCTTATTTGTGGCTGCTAGACTGCTGCAGCATCTCAGAGTTCTTTGTGCTGTTAGAAGCACAGTGTGCTCAGTAAGGAAATGCAGTCTTTTTCTGGAAAAATTGCAAAGAGACACAGAGACATACTTTCAGATACAGTTTCAAAAATTAAAGGAGCTTAAAAATATTGATCAAGAGCAGTTTTTTCATAACTGAAGAAACCAGCCGTTCTGAGTAAAGCTATGAATTCACTTCTGTGACCTTGTTGCTATTGTATAGCTTAAGTCTGGAGCACAGGGGTGGCAGAAGTCACTTATACGCAGTTGTAAATAAGACTGAAAGGGCATGATTGTTAGCAATGAATGTGCTCAAACACTCTGTCCTTAGCAGTGGGTTAAGGCACTACCAAAATGTAAATAGCATGGAATGGATGGTTAACACATGTAGCCATGCATTCAATTCTGTGGTGGAAATATGATGCCTATGAGCAGTACAATGATCCAGTCAGCCTCTTTCCTGAGTCTCTTCATCTCTCATACTTTAACTCTGTAAGCAACTGGGACTGTCCAGGCTGAATAGCAAAACTGCAGTATGAAATAGGCCTGTTCTAACATGTCAAAAGAATTGAGATCCA
Organism: Melopsittacus undulatus; assembly: GCF_012275295.1. Classification (NCBI taxonomy): domain Eukaryota; kingdom Metazoa; phylum Chordata; class Aves; order Psittaciformes; family Psittaculidae; genus Melopsittacus; species Melopsittacus undulatus. The sequence goes on from NC_047533.1 coordinate 64,039,998, forward strand.
CATGCAAGATATGACTATTATTGCTGCTGGTAGTGGTAATGAAAAGTTAGTCTAAGCCTTTGCATTTATTTTACCTTCTTGGAGAAAGCAGAAGGATGCAGTTAGGAAGTGCATCTTAATGCACTTAATGTGTACTTAATGCTCCAGTACAGTATGAAACTTTCAGTAAAACAGAAAAGACACAAACCCTAAAATTTCTTTAGTACTACAAAAGCCAGGGGGGGCAGAACTTACTCTGAAATAGATCACTTCTGATTTTTGCAGTGGTAATTTCAACCAGATTTATTGCTTCATATGCAAATAGGAAGATGAATGCAGCTGCCATCTCAACTGCTGTCCATGATCACTTATCCCACCCTCTGTCAGCCTATTGCATTTTCCTCCAGCAGCATTCATGTATCTTATTTCACTGACTCCTAAATGACTGTGTTCTTTTAGCTGCAAATTAAGTGGGTGACAATTAATGTTTTTCTGGACAGCATATTGAGGTATTACTTACAGTGAGTACTGCTAATATTGGTGGTGTTTGTGGTTTTTATCATGCCAGATCTGTATTTGTAGAGATTTCTTAGAGATACCTTTCTTTGTGCTTTACCTGATGAAACTTCCCTGTCATCTCTTTCTCCTTGGACTGTTGGTAGATACGTTCTTCCTGCTGTTAATTACAGGCATGCCCCAAATGGTGCTAATTGTATTATGTATGTGCATTTCCTTGAGCTATAGCTAGGTTACTTTAGCAACCCGCTGTACATTCCAGAGAGCAGATATGTATTTTATCTTTATACAAGTCTCATCTCCAGAGACAGAAGCAGTCTTCTTGAACATTTTCCTAGTCAGTGGCTCCCTACTGATTTGTATGCAATCCAAATGTAGTCTTCTGTTACATATTCTTTTCATTACATAGTTTACCTGAGTCTGAGTATCTGTTTTAGTCACTGCTGTGGAAGAGTGTTCCTCTTAATACACAGCTTTTTCATGGCTATGTAACTGTGACTTCATCTTGCAGTAACATGGATATTGTCATTTCTCTGGCTGCATCCTTTGATATTTAGTGTAGTACAGTAAATTTTACTGCAAGTCCATATTGCAAATTGTTGTTGGAGTAGCTTCTCTGTTCTTTTGGTCCCTAGGTAGCAGTGCTCTTGAGCAGCCAGCAAACTGAAGCATTCCTCTGAAATGTGAATGGGACAGACAATTAGGAATATTTATGATAAAGTAATTAGTAAAACTTATTGTGGAGTACTATCTGGAGAGGTGCTCATTAATATCTTTCTGTGTTAATACCAGTCCCCAGATGTTTCTCTCATTTGCTTTCAGGCATGTTTTGCCGTGCAAAGAACATGTCTTTGTCCTGTTCTCATCCCCCTTGCAGCTGTATTTACATTCCTACTTCAAAAGTATGGTCAAAGCTTTTCCTCTATGTTCTGAGGTTGGATTATTCCTAAGCCTTTATATGTGCCTTACTGAAGGTATTCTCTTCAGCAAGCTTGGTTAGTGCTGTGTGTTTGCAGCAGAGGCAGAAGCAGTGGTGATGTGCCCTTCCTTCTCATACACCTCCCCATCCTCCTCAACAATCCCCAGGGTGGAGGAAAGAAATCTGTCTACTGTTTAACGTTCTGCATGTAGCACAGGTCTGAATAGTGTTCTCTTATTTAATGTGTCCTTTTGCTCACTAAGGAATAGCTGCACCTCAGTTAATTAGTCTACCAAGACAGACTGCACATTATTATTTATAAACTAAGTTGCTTTGGGATAATAACACTGCTGCAATGCCAATGAAATGAAAAAAAAAACCCCAAAAACCAAAAAACAAGCAACTTTTGAACATTATGCTCACATACACATGTGTGTGAGACACACATGCTTCTCCCATGGCTCTTGTCCTCAGATACTACTAATTTTCTTTTCTGTTTTGACAGCATACAAAATAGTGTGCCCTGGAGACAGCAGGCCTGTGGTGCTTAATTTCTGTCCCTTGCTAGCCCCTTGGAGCAAGTTTTGGTTTGGAAAATGGAGATAGGTGAATCTGTGGGAAATTGTGTTTCTGTTCCCAATTAGAGAAAAAGCTATCTTTAGATTTGTCATGTAGGCTAATGTATGCATTGTGTGAAACTGTAGTCTGGGATGACATTCTCCAGTGTGCTGTAGTTGCCCCCACTAACAAAAATAAACATTGCAATTTCAATGCCATTTACCAGTTTTTTTGGGCTAGTCCTTGGCTTCCTTCCCAAACAGCTCTGTGAACTCTGAGCTCAGGATGTTTTTCAGTCCCTCTGCCCGTGTCTGTTTGCTCCAGCTACTGGAATTTTTCAAGTTCTGGGAGATGCTGCATCTCCCCATTTCTCTACCAGATTCATTTCTTTTGGCTCCAGTGGGCTTAGCACTTGGAGTAGTGCTGTATGCCTGGTTCAGAATTGTTATAGTTCCAGGGAAGGTAGGTGATGAATTTTCAGACTATTTCTATTTTGTTTTGCTTTCTCCCTTTTAATTTTCATATACTCACAGGGATTTTTCAGTCTTTCTCTCTGTGCTCTGTTCCTCTATGGAGGTAGTGTTTTCAGAAAATTCTCCCAGAACAGATGAATCAGTCACTGATACTGTGAAGCAAGATTCTGCTCTATTTACATTATAGCCCAGTTCTGAGGAAACAGTAACTAGTCTCTCTCCTCTGTTGTCTTAACATGAGCACATATGCTTACAGAAGAATGAAGAGTACAGCCAGCATGTCAGTGCAGCATAGAAGCTAGTGAAGTATTGAATGTGGCAGGACTTGAGAGTCAAACAGCTACTTGTGCAGTTTGCATTTACAGCACAGATAGTTTGTGTGCATCGTAATGGTACTGGAATGTACAGGTCAGTGTATAGGCATGACTGATGGAGAAGGAGCACTTGTTTACTGGGAGTCATGTAAGAATAGTATTATAGTTTTAATAGTAGAACAACAACAGTAATAGACATAACAATATTCGCTTTTATTCTTTAGAAAAATAAATGTTTAAGGATGATTGATTAAATGTTATCTGTTTTAAAGCATTTAAAGTGGTTAGACAGTTTTATATGTATACCACAGAATTTTGCAAAATACAGAAGTATTTGTAAATATATTCTAGAGCAATTCTTTTTCCTTGCAGCCTTTCATTTTGCTGTACACATAGTGGTTACTTTGCTGTCTTTTCTTCTTTTTCTTTGCTTAATATGTAGAGGAGTTGTCTTCCTGTCATCTTAGCTTCTTTCTTTGTTGATGTGAAAGCATAAATTATTCCTAATACAGTTCTTCCTTAAACATTCGTTGTACGCTAGTAAGCTTAGGAGAGATGGGATCACCAGGAGAATAGATGACTCAAGCTTCTACACTGAGTCAACAGTCACAATGAGTAGATTCATATACTTTTGGCGTGTAGGTACAAGCTGTCACTTCATTTCACTGAGTTTTGTTGAGGATTTTTTTTCAGAATTAATTCAGGCATGGTAAAGTATTAGTGTGACCTATTATATTGTCTGCTTGGCTGTAGGTTATGATGGAAAATGCATTGATACTGTTACCTGCTTTTGCTGTGCTATATTTGCAGTTAAGGAAACAGCCTTAGCAAGCCTTTAATGTTCGTATTTTCAACAGTTTCTTTTTGAATAGTATGTCAATAGTGCCCAGTAGATGTGTTTAAATATATAACATGTAGCTGGTATTCCACTTCCACAGCCATGTAATGTTTCACTTTTTCCAAAGTATGTTGGCTATTTTTTGAGAAGACCTAAGATTTTCAGAGATACTGCCAGTAAAATAGCTCAAAGGGTAGTAGTGCCATGTGGGGCTGTGGAACTTGCCAGGCTATAAACAGGATATAAAAAAAAAATTCTTCTCTCTTTGCCATCAACTTAAAAGTGGTCCTTATGTTGTGTTAAATAGTTCAGTTGGGCTGTTTTTAAGGGAAATGATGCACTGTGCTCAAACTGACAGATTCTGTGTCACACCAAATCATTTCTCTGCCAGCATCAACCTTACTGAATGTCCTCTCTGAAGAAATAGTTGTGAACAGCAGTAGCACAATGTCACAATAGAGACAAAGTAGGCAGAGGTTTTATATAATTTCATTTATCCTTCTGACCTGGGATTTTCCAAAGAGTTCTGGCACTTTGTGCTGATACTCCCCATCAGAGAGATACAAGCAAATTATCTTCATGTCAGCTCTACCCAATGAAATTCTAAATTGTGTTACTAAGCTGCCTTCTTGCAGGAAAATGACTGGTTTGTCTTGGTATCATAGAAATTAGTTGTCTCCTATGCTCAAATATCACCAAGGTGGTAACCACTTAGTGCAGACCTTGTTCCTATTGTTGAAGGTTTGTCAATAGGACAAAAGCTTGTGCTATTGGAATTACTCACACCCAGTTTATGTATTTGAGACATCCCACAAGTAAATCAAATTATTATTTATGGGGGACTTATCTCCAACATGGACCAGTACCTTTTACAAGAATTCAGCTGCAGGGTTCCTGCCAGAGTCACTGGTGGAGTTTTGGGGAGATTTATTTTAATTTTTCTTAAGTTTCCTGTCTCTGTTTTTCCCTTCTTTTTTCCCTTCTTTCCTTTTTGTCTTATCCCACTTGTACCACCGAATTATGATAGGGTCAGATTGAGACTGTCTATCAAGAGATTACATTGGAAATTTGGGGTAAAGCAAAGACTTCAAAATGCTCAGTGAAGGTTAGAGTTAGTTGCTTCCTTCTTCCCGTTTAGCTGCTTTGGAAGGAGTAGTAAAACCTTCATCCAGTTTTCCTTTTATTTCCTCAAGCAGCAGGTCCTAGCCCCCCCCCCCCCCCCAAAATAAAACAAAATAAAATGTATAAACCAAGCTGAGTTGGCCTTTTGTGTGTATCAGAGCTTTCCTTGCTTTGGCTTCTCATCAGGCCAGGTTTGCTTGCTGTGAGGATAATCACTCACTTTTCAAAACGTTAAAGGTCAGCTGCCCTTGAGGAAGCCCATGGCTGGCAGTGACTCCTAGAAAATTTCACAGCATTTTCTTGATAATTAGCCTCTCCAAACCCATGGGCTTTTCTTTTCTTCCCTCTGGATTCTAAGATCCCAGTGTAGTTTGATGCTCTGCAGAAAGCACTGGGTAGGTGCTATCACAGTATTCACTGTTGTGTCTTCTCTGCTGAAGAATGTAAGGTGAATGGCTTTTGCTTTTGAGCCAATGCATGCCTCATTAGTCTACATCCCTTCTGCAGAACAGCTAGTGGGGCACTTGTTTCCTTCCTCCTTTTCTATTTTTTTTGGTGCTTTCATCCTTTTGCTTAGAAGGGATGAGGTGTATTAGTCTAAAGAGTAAACTCAGTCACCTGCATGAGTGAGCCCAGGGTAACAGCAAATTATTAAACAAGACCTGAATTTCTCTTTACTTGTTAGCTAGAATAAATTTTAATAATGATGCAAGTCAGAATACAATTATTCTTCTAATTTATATGCCAGACAAAATAATTGGTTGTTTTGCTGTCTGCTTTTAGTTATGCAGATTTTTACTCAGTAATTAATTTTACTAAAATGTTCCTAATGTAGTATCAGACTATATAAACTAACATAATCACTGAGAGTATTTAACTGGTTTAGAATGTATCTAAAATGGTCATGTACTGTGAAAATTGTCAGACAAGAGATGATCAAATTAGGCTGCTAGGGGGGATTTTGTGGCAAATGGAATAAGTGCTTATGTAAAATTACCTGCTGTTGCAGTGTGTGTAAGTGTGTGTGTATGCGCACGCACATTCATATACTGGAGCTGATGAGCCTCTGGCACGGAGCTTTGCAGAAGCTGCAAGTATTTTTAGTGGAAACAAAATCTCAGTTCAGTGCTGCAGCATGTGACTTCCTATTTCTGTAAGTTACTTCCAAGGGACTTCCTCTGTTAAATCTGCTTGTCTCTGGAGATCTGATCTGGAGCTGGCGCTTAGTCTGCTTTGTCCTGTGCCTGTGACAGCTTTTTCCCAGAGTTTTCTTTTGAGAATTTTATTTCTTTTTGTACTGTCTCCAGCATGCAAGGATCTAGTGGCTGCTACCCGTGATCGAAAGCTGAATACGTTCATACAAGTCTCAGTGCTACATCCAGCAGAGCACATTTTGACGAGGTATTCGAGCACTGAAATCGTGGAGGTGAGAGTCTTTCTTAATTCAATTCACATGTCGATTAATAAGTCGCTCGTTTCTTCCTTAGAAAGGGAATGAGAAATAAAACAAGTTAGTACATAGTCTTAGGTAAGACAAGCACACTCTGGCAGTTAGTAAAGCATACCTAAGAGTGTTCTGTAGTTCTTGGCATTTAACCAGGATAAACAGTTAGAAATGAACTTGGCTTTTCATTGAAGCTGTGTTGTTCCAAGTAGAGATATAGAGAATACTCCAGTTCTCCAGACGTAAGTCTAGAATGAAACAGGGAATAGTTGCTCTCATGAAAGAACAAGGCAGTGCAAAGTAAAACTAAATGAAGAGTGCAGGGAGTTGGTAAAGTATTTTTAAATTACAGAAGAACATAGGTGTATTGTATGGTCTGTTATCCTGTTTCTTGTTCTATTTTTTTCCATTGGAAAGATGATGGTTTGCAATTTCTAGAAGTAGATTATATTTTAAAATTAGGGAAAAGAGTTTATGTATGTAATGTCTGTGGCTTTATATAAAATACTTAGTGTCTTGCATCACGTATTATATCTTTGCTTTGCCATATAAATGTCAAAATCAGCAAAAATGGTTCACAGAGAAAATGAAGTGTGAGCAGGCAATGTAGGTGTAACTTGTTTAACTTACCAGAGAGACTCATTAAGAAGAGGGAAGTCTTATTATAAACACACACAGGATTTTGCCAAAGGCTTCTTTTAACTGTTAAATACAGTAGAAATATTTCATGAGCTCTTTGTGTGATCAGTTTCAACCAACTACTAATTAAATTGTTATAGTTTCAGCCATCAACCATCCTGAAACTTCTTAATTCAGGTATCTTGTGCCTGATCAGGATGTTTCATTGCAAACTGTCTGCAATGATGTTGTGCAGAAGATGGAATAGATGTATATTTTCTTAACAGAAGTTGATGCATTTCCTAACACAGTGTCCTAGATCTGAATAAATTCCTGAATTTGTTGTGTCAAGGCTCTTAGCTTCACGTCAGGCTTTGGGGGAGGGGGAAGAAAGGGGCACAGAAAAGCTATTTTCTACAAAAATTTAAGGATACTAGCCTGGTAATCTTTGGAAATTAACTATAATTAAACATTAGGAAATGGTAAGCACCGTTTTATATGTTTCATTTAATTGTGTGTTTGAAACTGTGGTATAGTTACCTCTTTGTAGAGCTTTTAGACATAATCATGTTACAAAACACAGGAATGTTATCTTGCTCCATTGCTGCCTAATAGGGGTAGTATAATCCCCTCCCCACAAAGCAGTATGGTTAATGTAATACAGGGAGTCTCCATAGCATTTCTGCAGACATTATGATTTAATAAAGATCTCTTTTTTTGTTTGTGTGTAAGTTTTATTTTTAGGCTATTTAAATTAATATGAAATTGAGAGTATTGTGAGAGAAAGAAAGGGATGGTTTATTGCATGTTGTATTCCAGATACTGATACCTGCTGACTGAGTTGTTTAAAGGCATGTTGTTAGTCTCTGTTTCAGAAGCACTTAATATCTCTTCCAGTTGAAAAACTTTCCAGAAAGTTATTTGAAACTCCTGACAAAGTTTTAAAGTTCTCTAGTTTTCTTATTGATTGGATAATACTTAGCTGTTCATATCTCTCTGCTGCAGAAGCAAAGTTCTTGAAAGTGCCCACGATTTCTGTACATCTGCACTGGTACACTACACTTGGCACAGCTGTTCCCTTACTGAATGTTTACTCATGTTACACAGGGTACAAAAGATCCTCTGTTTTTAACTGGTGTGACATTCCCACCGGAATACCCTATCTATGAGGAGACTAAAATAAAACTAACAGTCTACGATGTCAAAGATAAATCTCAAGACACGGTAAGTGCTTTGCTTCATTTCTTGCATAAATCATACTGAGGATTCCATGTTGTTCTTTGGCTTTCTTTAGCAAGTTTGCAAGTTGGGGAAATAGGTTTATGTGAATTGGTTTTGCTCTTCTTTTATACTTAAAATGTACTTTATTTTTTGTTGTTAAGTTAAAGTGTAGAGAAAGAGAGCCAGGCTTATGATGGATCCTTTGCTGCTGTTTAATTGGTTGCATAAATCGGCACAGGAATTCCTGGCAAATGAAACATTACTCTTCTGTGGTTTTTGATGGCAGAGATCCTGTGCAATAGAGTGAGATAACACCACTGTGAATAATTTTTCAGAAAATGTTTCTTATAATATATATACCCACACCTGAATGATGATATAGCCTGTAACCTGGTGTTCGAGAGAGATAATCACACTTTATTTTAATCTCTTGTGTGATGATACCTGCAGATCTGCAGTGGCTGCTGCTGTTACTGGTTTATAAGAGTACAAGGTCTTGTGTGTCACTGCTAAAGGCGAATCATTCTGAGTTCCAGTATTGCATATTTTTTGTTTCACCATCAGCTTTTTATGCTGAGAAACAGTTACTCTCTTGAGATGATATATGGAGGTCAACAGGACTGTTTGAGTGAGGTAACTGCTAAATATAGGCCTTGAGTGCCCTCTTATGTGCTGCAGGTGATCTAAGACAGCCTTACAGAGCTAGAAGGTATCATAGGACCTATGGGAAACGTGTGTTTTTCTTCAGTGGCAGCTGGAGTCCAGTTGATAGTTTTCTCTTGGGCATCAAAAATGGCCCTTGATACCTGTATTTAATTAGCTGACCTGCCCTTTGCATATCTGTAATTTGCCCCCAATATGATTAAAGACTGTACAAACTCATGTCATGACTGTATATGCGTTCATTATCCATAAGAAGGAAATTAAAGGCATAGCTTACAACTTGAGAATGTCTTTGAACTGCTTGAAAAAGTAAAGTTATATGTTTAGAAGATTTCTATTGTTTTTCAGGTAGAAAATAGTTGATATATTTGTTTAAATTTTGGACCCTTGTGAGCAAACAGGTTGGATCTGTCTCCTTACTGTGTTGGGGTTTTTTTTGGGTTTTTTTGGTTTTTTTTTTTTTTTTTTTTTAATGGGAATATGTAGAATATTTTAGATGTAGAATCTGTATTTCTTTTGGTTTAGAGACTAAGTTATATTTTCTGTTTAAGAATAAGCAGACTAGAGGCCTGTATGCACATTTTCACAGTGTGTATGTCTTAATTTTCAGTTATGGTTACAGAAGCTTAAAATAGGATCTGCTGTTTATTTGGTAGAATTGTCACCCATGGACAGATAGGGGAATTGAGTGAATGGAGTCTGACTTTGTCCCTTGTCTTGCAGTTTATATTGTGACTGACAGATGACAGAATACAATATCCCATCTGTAAGCAAAAAAAGTGGACTTGATTCAGTTATCCTTGTACTAGTACTATTCTAGTGGCAGACCTCTCTTACTGCTTTTTATACAAGATCTAGCCTAGAGAATTAATATAATTCGATAAGTTTTTGAAAACTTTTAAGAACTACTTGCAACTGTTCCTTAAAATTGTAATACAGAAGTGATGTCTCTCCCAGAGAATGCTGTTAGTGTAGCTTGTAAGTCACAGGAGAGAATACCTTTTTCCTTTTTTTTTATTTTTTTTCATACCAATTATGTAGTTCCTATGTAAAACTTTCCAGATCTATAGTTTCTAATACTTTTTTGTAAGGAAAGATGTTACTACTTAGCCATCTTACAACTGGATGTAGGTAAGAAAAATTTAAATAAGCTATCAGATTTAAATCAAGGTAGACTGCAGCATGTGTGAATGACCCTGGGCCACCCAGGCTGTGACTTGGTTTGTGCCAATATTTGTATTTCTGTTTCCATCCTAGAGTATCAGTAATGATCTAACTAATAACTTGACTTTCTTTCCTATAATTGGAAGCCATTGCATGTTTTTATTAATTCAGGTAACTTTTTTGAGTCTGGAGGTGTATATAGATTTGGAAAAGTCAGGTTTAAATCTGCTGCAGCTTGATACCATTACCAGCAAAGCTGCAGCTGCACACCCATTACTGGTTGCTTCATGACCCAAGAAATGGGATGTGTCCCTTTGGCAGTAAGCCTGTTCCAAGTGCTGTGGCTTCAGAGTTCTGATGATCCATGCTACAGTAAAGCTGGCTTTCTTGTTTCTCCAAAATTGCTGCCACAGCTTATGGCCACAACATGTAGCCACACCATTTCTTAGCCAGGTAATCCACTTGAGGGTGGAGGGGAATCCAAGACTGTTAGGTCGCTTTGCTCTTCTAGGCCATGCTTCCATACCAGTTACGAGCTCATACAAGTGAGCATTTATGGCAGAATAAACCTGGAATCTGACGACTGCAAAATATTTTGCAGAAATTGGGCAACAAGCTACAGTAATAGGAATTTCCACAGAGTCAGAGCTGTACTAAACCTGGTTGGTTCAGTTAACCAGTTCAAAGTAGTTAATACCCGTCATCACAAATATATGCTTAATTCTTTTTTCCCATGTAATTAAAATAAAACTAAAGGAAGTGAATTGCATGCATTAAACTCAGCAGGTTTTTACTACCACTAATAGAAGACTGTAGAGAAGGCAGGGAAAGGGCAGCGGGTGCATCACAGGGTAAAGTAATTTCTTGATTTTTAGCTAAACCTGCCTCTGTATGAGAGAATTAGGTCTTACTTTCAAACCTGTTGGATTTTTACTGTAATATAGAGAGAACTAAATACTGCTCAGTTTGTGTACACATAATGTTAAAGGGAAAATGGATACTCCCTAGTGACAGACAACCAGATTTTTGTTCTGGCATTGCTGCCATGCAGTGTAAATAGAAACTTTTAATAAAGATTATGCTATTCCTACTTTACTTTTATATATTTGGAATAAAGAAGCTAATAGAGTGTATTAAGAAGTGTAATTTAAATCCAGTGGAGCCATGCATGCAAAACAATGGATAATGCCATATTCTGAAAAATGTACAGTGACATCTGTTTCTACATCATAATGATTTTCTTTCCATATTGCTTTGAGCAAATTTATGTTACACCAGCTTGAGCTGCACTGTCTTGAAGATTTTGGATAGCTGAGTATTGTTGTAATGATGGGGCTACACCTGTGAAGTCGTTGTTCAAGAAGATTGGAATTAGAAGCTCATACGCTGTTAAAATATTACCTCTGTAACGGTTTTGCACAGGCATGCTGTTCTTGTCTTTCCTATAAGCATTCAAGTTTGGTCTAGCAAGTTTTAAAGCTGAAGCCAGATTGGTTCTCTTTTAAAATACCACTTAGCACAATTCAGGTAGCATTGCCACGTGACAGACTCACAGGAAATAAAAAATAGATTAATTTGTGTTATATCAAGAGAAGGGAGTGCTTAGTGACTAATTTGGGAGAGGGCAGTCTTTCTGTTCTGTGTTTAGAATGCATATACTTGTGTCCTGCAGCAAGCATTCTGAACTTCATTGTGTTGAGCAGTGTGATTATATTTACTGTACTGTAACATTTAGCTCTGGTGAGACTTTTGTTTGCTTGTTTTCCAGGATTGGTTCTTCTGTTGCCTCAGCTATATCTGAAATTCTTATTACACTGACTTTTCTATCTGTAAAGTGGATTTGAAAAATGCTTGTGTCTTGTGTGGTGGCGTTATGTGTGTTTTAATGCAACAAGATCTTGTAAAAGCTGTCCTTGTTGACAACTTTCTGTGTCTGGTCTCTGCATCACCACTTCAGTTTCCCCTTATTTTCAAGAGGAGAGGGAGACTTCATATCCTAACTGGGGTTACTGATATAATGGATGTTTTTGCTGTTTACCTTAAAGACCAGCAGATAGATATAATCTCCTTTGGATGGTTATAAGTGCTGGAATTCACATTTAGATATAAACAGCCACTCCAGTGCAATCTCCTGAGAGCAAGGAGAAATGGGATGTATAAAATTCAGTCGAAATATTTACACATTCTACAGTCTGGTCATGCATTTCTTATTTCCCAAATTTTCTCTTAATTGCTTAGAATAAAATTACATGAATTTGGTAATTTTAAGAGGAGGAGGGATAAAAGTGAAGTTTTGGATGTGGAAACATGATATAAAGTGAAAATTAAGATTATTTAGGCATCAAATTGCATGTCTTTTAACTGGTGAGATTTGAATCTTCTACTAAACTTGCTTACTATGAATGAAAATTTACAAAAGGTTTTTCTTTTCGTGCTTCTTTGCATTGCAAGTGTCCCTGTGTCCCTGTTAAAATGGAATCACACTGGAGTGAGTGGAAAATGAAGACTGCCTGTCATAAAAAAAAAATGTGTGTGAGTCTGGTTGTGAAGCCAAATCTGAAGTGACAGCATTGCACATTCCCTTGTGGGCATCGATCTATATCACAAAACCACCACACACTTTAGTGTGGTTTGTCATCTCTGCTGAAGAGGCCCCATGGCTTGAATATTAGGAACACTGCAGAGCAGGATGTGAAATGCATTATCAGAGATGAATGTGAAAGCTTGTCCATCATCTACCTGCACTCTGCCTGTACTGGAGTGCTCTCAGTCCCTCCCTCTTGTGAATGCTAAAACTATTCCAGCTGCTTTTCTTTTTCTTTAAAACTTAAAGTGGTGTTGGAAGTGCTTGACTTTGTTTAAAGAAAAAAAACACTTAATTCTTCCTTTTCTCAGTTCTGGTCACTGTCATCTCTGCAGGTTTTTTAGGAAAATATTGCCTTAAATTAGAAACTCTTAAAATCTCCTTCTTCTTAATAGAGCATTACTGTATAGTACTATGGTCCTACCAACAGAAATACATGCAGTAAAGCTTCAGATATTCATGTGTCTCTTCAACATCATGTAAAATTTTCTTTTTATTTTTTCCCCACAAATACATACTTGCTGATAAATGTAGTTTTCCTTTTGCATCAAATTATAGATTCTTACTAAATGCTATTGCTAGAGATACTGGGAGGGAGAGATCTTTTTATTCTTCTGGGCACATGCATGTGGAGTCCACCTGAAGTATTATTTGTTAGTCTTTCTCAGAATTTTTAAAAAGTCTGGATACATAAAGGGAAATTCAAACTGCTGACTTTCATCTGGGTTTATATTGAAATAAAATCTTTCTTTGAAGTAGTTGAGGGTACAAATAAGGTTTCGTATATCAGTGTATCTGTAAGAGAATTAGGGATAAGCATCAGGACCAGGAAAGTTACAGGTATAGACATTTGTAGCCTTACTGCTGTCTGTGCTTAGCCCTCGAAAATTCAATGGGAGGATTTGACTTTTCAAAATTCCTTCTCTCTTTGAATGCATTCTACTTTTCACCATACTCTTTCACATATCCTCTTATTATTTTTTCCTATTTAAGGCAAACTGCTCCCTATTGCTGTATCTTCAGGGAAAGTTGTAATCTACTATTTGTTAATGTTTCTTTTTTTTTTTCTACTTTTCTACCTGCTCTGTCAATCAAGTGTTACTGCTGCCTCCCATGAGGCAAAGGTTTGCTCTGAGAACTGACATTTTGGAACACTGCTGTAAAACTACATAGTGATGTGACTAATTGTATTCTGTAAAAATGTGAAGGGTTGCCTTGGAAATTGCTTAGAAATAAAAGAGCCAAATAGTAAAAGATAACATTTTCCTGTAGATTTTTATTTTAACCAGCTAAGAATTTCAGTAACATAGGTGTGATTGTTCTAATTTCTGTTAGCACTGTCCAAAAAGCTTGCAAATGTGTCATTTTTCCATGAGTACTTGTGTATGCATATTCGTAGATACCCTTCATTGCTCCATCCCTCACTTGACTGGCATGGAGCACATAGGAATAGTCAAACAAATACAAGGTGGTTATTGCACTGCCCTATCATTTCTAATGATGACTTTTAGAGTTCAAGTGTCATGTGCCTGCTATAGAAGGCTGGAATATTTTCCTCTGAAGTATGCACAAAGCAGTTGAATAGAGAAAGAAGAGCATGGTGTTTCTTTAGTAAGTGTGAAGCAAGCTGGCTGTGGAAACATGACCTCAGATTGAAGAGCATGCTTCTTTCCTTTCAAATGGTTGATATACTTTGCTTCATAGTGCCTTTGACCTGGTCCTTGGAGGAGACACTGGAGGAGCGGCTCCTCAGGAGTGGTGGCTAGTACTCTTGTCAAGCAGGGGGCTGCAGCCTCATGGGCAGCCCTGGCACTGCAAGCATGAAGGATTTCCTTGCACTAAAGGCAGCAACATGGGAATGTTTGAGTGAGTCAAAGGATAAGATCTGCCCTCACTGGTGATTTCCCTTTCTTATCAGGTGAATGATCAGTTCTTCCAGCTCAGGGGACTGGGTACCTGGAGAATGACTGGCCTTACTATGAAAGACTAAGGCAGAGAAGGCTCAGCCTTTTCCTCGTCCTTTGTAACTGTGTTTGCAGTACAGGATGGGGATTCTCCTTGTCCTTCTTTTTTTGCTACTGTATATATAGAAGCATTTGTATTTGATATTTGCAGTTGTAGCCAGATTAATTTCTAGTTGGGTTTTGGCCCTTCTAATTTTCTCCCTTCACAACCTCATGACATCCTTGTAGTCCTCCTGAGTTGCCCACCCCTTTTGCTGAAGTTCATTAAGGTCTTCTATTTACTCTGGAGTTCCAGCTGAAGCTGTTCAGCCATGCCAGTCCTCTTTCTGCTGGCTAATCTTTTGGCACATGGGGACAGCCTGCTCCTACACATGTAAGATTTCCTTCTCTAAGAATTTCCAGCTTTCTTAGACTCTTCTTCCAATGGATTCTGTCAACCAGTCTCCTAAAAAGGCTGAAGTCTGCCCTCCAGAAGCCTAAGGTAGCAGTTCTGCTGACACCCCTATCCTTACTACTCCAAGAATCAAAAACTCTATCATTTCATGATCATTGTTCTCAAGATTGCCTCCAGCTATCACATCACCCACAAGTCCTTCTCTGTTCACAAACAGGTCCAGTGGGCGCCTTCCCTAGTTGGCTCACTCACCAGCTGAGTCAGGAAGGTCTCCA
Organism: Melopsittacus undulatus; assembly: GCF_012275295.1. NCBI lineage: Eukaryota > Metazoa > Chordata > Aves > Psittaciformes > Psittaculidae > Melopsittacus > Melopsittacus undulatus. The sequence continues at coordinate 64,055,044 of NC_047533.1, forward strand.
GGAACCTTTGAGACTGCTCTCTGCTATGTTGTGTTTCCAGCAGTCATCTGGTAAGTTCAAGTCCTCCACAACAATGCAGGCTAGCAATTGTGAGACTTCTCTCAGCTGCTTACAGAACATTTCATCTGTCTCTTCTTCCTGGTTGAGTGGTCTGTAACAGACTCCCACCACTATACCTGTCTTGAGACTCAAGCCTGTTGTTGCCATCATTAAGCTCTAGATAATCAAAACAGTCCCTAACATTTAAGGCTACCCCACCACCTCTATTTTGTTGCCTCTCCCTTCTGAAGAGTCTAGAGCCATCCATTGCAGCACTCCAGTTGTCAGAGTCATCCCACTGTGTTTCTGTGATGGCAACTATGTCGTTGTTTCCCCACCGCACAATGTCTTCCAGCTCTTCCTGTTTGTTGCCCATGCTGCATGCATTGGTGTCAATGCACTTCAGCTGGGCTATTGATCCCCACCTTTTTGGGGAGAGAAGCCCTAATTCCTATGTGAGCATTCTCTGGTGCTTCAGTGGTTTCTAACACATCAATAGCCCTTGTCTTTGCTGCCGCATAGATCTCCGTCCCCTACCTCCACTGAGATGGCAGACCTAAGGACATTGCTAGCACAGCATCCCTCTAACACTGGGCTCCCAGGCTTATGTCAGGTAAGCCTGGTTTTACACCCTTTCCCCTTCAAATATAATTTAAAGTTTTTTCAAAGAGCCCCACTAACTCCTGTGCAAAAGCTAACTTTGGTAGCTACCTCTTCCATCTCTCCTCAGGGAAAGGCACTTACCAATATTGATGTAAAAAGTAAAAGGTTAAGCATAGTTAAAATTTAGTCCTTCAGTGGCAAAAATATTTCGAAACTGTAACACAATATATTTAGATGCAATAAGGATTGAAAGGGTGAAAAGAAGCATATATGGAGCAGAGGTAAATCTACTTTTGCTATTGTAGGCACTTAAAATCAGTTTGGAAACAGATTTCTCTTTTCAAGTTTTTGTGTGCATGTTCTGGGAAAACGGAACAAATTCAGTTTATTTAAACAGTGTTTTCTCCATTACCATGTGTCTCACAAGAGTGTTCTATACAGTTATGGCTATATTTGCATCAGGAAGTGTTCGCATTTGAAATTTTGTACTTTCAAAGTAAAGCTGAGGAAATAATTCTATTTAAAAAAGAATTTCATGCGTTGGACTTAACATGAGACTATCTTCTTGAGCAAGTTTTTGTTAGAAGAGCATAATAAATCGTTCTGAGTAAACTAGTTAAATGGTTTGAATTATGCTGTACTTTAAATATTTGATGAATAAACATGCAAGGTTTATGTAATCATTTAGGAATTCCAGTGTTGTTAGAAATGTGCGTATCATTGAATTTTACAGTAATCAAAGCCTCTTTATGCAATCATTATGCAGTATACTACAGAAGCAAATTCCCATGTGGCTGAAATTCTCCATGCTTGCCTTTTTTCATGCCAGAAATGGGGATTTTGTTTTGATCTTTTCTTTTTGTCTTCTTCACCATGGATTGCATGATCATAAAAAGAAGGGAAAAAAATCTGGCTTTCTAACATGCAGTTTTTTTAACAAACTGTTTGCAGTTTGTGCAATGTTGGCTGGAAAACTAAGAGAACAAAGGACAAATATAGTCAGTAGCATGGTCAAAGTGTAGTGCATTTGCTTTTCTGAAAAACTCTCCAGCATAAATGTGAATGAACATTACAAACATCAACAGTTAAACTCAGAGTTTCAGTGCACACAGTATCAGACCCTTTGTAGTGTTACAGCGCTTTGTGGTATATGAGATTTCCTTTCACTGGGAAGTAAGCTGCCTTCCCTCACCTTGAATTTATTACTCATTGATGAGGTCATGGATCTTTGTTAAGTAGTCACTGGCACAGTGACATTAGTTAGAATTATGTTTAGTATGTTTGGTGTGTTTTCCCAGCGTTCTGGGGTGTTGAGAATTTGGTGGATTTTTTCTTTTTCTTTTTTCCCCTCTGGAGTTCTTTTCATCACAGCTATGATATTTTTAAAGCAATAGTTGAAGTTTTTTATAGTACCATGCAGCTGTTGATGCTTATTCTTGCAGTCTTATTATCCTTATATCCTTTGTTGTATTTGCAGTCTCCCTAATGTTAAATGAAAAAGCTGCAAGTCACAATTATCCAAACAATTTTAGAAAGATTTAATTTTTCCTTTTTTTTATTTTTATTTTTTTATTTTGTTATTTCAATTTAGATTAGGGAACACTGTGTCTATTTTCCTTATACCTCCTTCCCATCTTTGTTGTTCATCCCCAGTTTTCTCTGCCAGCTTCAGCATATATCGGTAAGGCACAATATTTAAAACAACCATTGTAATGGTTTGTATATAATGGTTCATAGAGTTTTTGAGGTAACTTTGTTTAGAACAAAACCAGAGATAGCAATTTGCAAAGACTGTTCTATCAGTTTTGACTGTAAGTATTACACCTGAGCCATATTCAAGTGAAATTGAGGCTTTCATTAGAAAAAAATAAAAAAAAAATATTTTGTCTATAAGTTGATAAGCAAGCTGGTTGTCATGCACACCAAGGAGTAGTACATTTGTACCAATACCAGAGTATGTATTCTTGTGGGTTTAGAAGAAAACTTTTAAATTATGTGTGTAGTACATTGATATGACTTGATATGTACAATTATTTCTGGTGGAAGCTGAAGTGTTCTTGCTTTGTGTGTCTCACGTTTACATATTGTTGCCTATATTGTTAGGTTTTTGGTTCTATAGAAGACTATGAGCATTTGTCACTGTGTTATTGTTAGGCAAAACAAAGAAATCACAGATCTCTGTTGCGCAGAAGGAAGAGTGGAGGATACTACCTTCTCTGTTTTGCATCTGTTAGCACAAAATTAGGCAGGTGTGTTAGTGTCTAGCAAGTTTATGTCTGTACTACTTCCACCAAAATCTGGGAGCAGGACCAGAGGCAGTATTGGATCACAGTTTTATGTTCCCTTCTTTACCCTTTGGAAGTTTTACTGGGAGTGTGAGAAGCAGTCAAAAGCTCTAACCTTTTTTTCTGTAGATGCATTGAGTGATAAAAGCTGATTCTTTTGATTGCAACAGCATATGCACCATGAGCTGCTGTATGGATCTGTTTTGTCATAAAATGCAGATTTGTAAGTTTGGTTTTGGAGAAAACTACTTCTCTGGTGAGATTACTTCAGACAGGACAATGTTCTTCCTGGCAAAATCTGTGTTGTGTGGGACAAATGTGATTTATTTCCTGTAGAAGGCAGCAGTCAGTACATCTTTGAGATGCTTGCAAGGCTTGGATCTTGACACACAGCTGCCTTAGTGAAATCAAGCATGGAGGTCCTTGTTTTGTTCTAGCTATAGATCCTCATTGCCTCTGTTCCTAGGGAATAACTTGGCAGCTCTTCAGAAAGAAGTAATTGCAAGGCTCTTGCTCAAGAAATTATCTCTCAGTGTGGAAGCTCTGGACAATTACTACCCAGTTATTGCTACCCTGTTCTGAAATGACATCACCCCTGTGACAAGAAAGTTTCTGAATAATTAACTATGCCCAAATGGCTTTCAGGCTTGGGTACGACAGAAAAAAGACTGTCCTTGCATTATAAATTAAAATGTAGATACATATACCCTTTCCGTTGAGAGGCTTCCTGAAAGACTGTTTCTGTGTATGTAAAATACTGTGCGAGACTTGTGTCCAGAGATTCATTGTCTGTTAAGACATCTTCGGCCTTATCAGTTACCAGTCCTCTCCTAGAAACCAGGAGGAGAGATGTGGTGAGTATCTGTCCAACATTCCAATACAGAGTGCATACTGGGAGGCTAGGAAGAATCTCAAGAGTCTCAGTTCTAGATGTGTTCTAGAGGACCAACCTAGTAGTGCATAGCAGGATAGTCCCATCATTGCTATTGCAGATGACACACCACGTTGAAGTAGTTTGTTTGGCTGTTTTCTGTTTCATGACTGCTGAAATTTGATTTGGGTATGCGAGTGGGAGATGGGGAGTAGCTGGCCAAGCAAAAAAGTTTGCTAGGGATATGACAGGCAGAAAGTATCAGGGGGAAAGGAGACTCATGTGCAGAGGCAGAGAGAGTGAAGTATAAAATGTGGCCAGACTTTGATATGCTAAGAACTTAAATAGCCCACCCTTTTCTATCTCAGGCTTGCATGCTGTTAGAGCTGGACGTGTGTGTTTGCATACAGGTAGAGCTGGATCTTTGGAGTGGGCTTCAAGTCCCAGTTCCTTTGACATTACTGTTAGAAAGAGTAATGACACAGTAGGCTGTGGAAGGAGTTGCTGGAGAAATAGCTATCAGTACTGTGAAGCCTCAAGATAGTAGGTCTTTGAGTTTGTATACAAACAAATTCTGAATACAGAATTCAGTAAAATAAAAATAATACAAAGACTACAAAGTTGTGTGATGGAAATAGAAAGCTTAGGTAAAGTGAAGACCATGCGTCTCTACAATTGCTTTACTAATCCAGTCCATGTAATTACACTATACTTGCACATTCTTGTTTTCTGTACCTAAGGCTTTTAGGTTAGATGGTGGTGTTAGTGTTAGTTGCTTTTGCAGTCACTAATATGCTAATATTGAGTATAAAAAGTTGTAATTTTTTTTTTGTGTGTGATGTTGAGTATGAAAATTAGGGAAGGGGGAACAAATTCAGTTTCAGCCTTTATAAACGTGGAACTCAGAGCATTATAGCTAAAACAACTGTAAGTAAAATGCGTGGTTTATTTTCCTTGAAAAATGTAGCCAGTATGTGCTGGTATTACTAGCAAGTGCAATATGATGAGTTATTAAAGTCTATTTCTTAGTATCTTAAAAAAAAAAGTGCTATTCAGGGAATATGGAACTCTGTGTAGTTCGCTTACCTACACCAAAGTAGTAACTTCAAGTAACTTCATTCTATTTGTGGTATCTCATTCATGGGATTTATTCACAGCTCATTCAGACTTAGTGCTACAAACTATGAGAAAAAGCTTATAATACTTTAGTAAAGCCACTTAATTTTTCAATGAAATACTTAAGTTGCCTTTTTCAAAGAGGGAAACGTTTTAATTGTGATTGAATTAGTATAATAATCGTGCATTATTATTAGCTCTTATTTTAAGCAGATAAACACTTTCTCCAAAATTAGCCAATGCTGATGCTCTAAGAACACCTGTAACAGCACCTCACCTTACCAAAAAATACAGTGAGTTTGGGGGGCATTTGGTTTTGCCTCAAATTTCTGAAGCTAGTTTATTTTCTTCCATGAAATGAATCCTGCTTTAAGTGGTGGTATTGGTCGAAGGAGCCTTGAAATGCTAGGGGAAAGAGGGCCAAGAATGTTCCATCTTGTATGATATATTTTTCTTGAAGTGGTTTTGGTTTGGTTAGGGGATGTGTTTCGGGGGAAAGTGTTTGTTTCTAGCAAGATCCTTGGCCTGATGATACTTTAAACTTGTCAGCTCTAGCTGACTGGGTGAGTCAAAATTTCCACATGGCATAATTTCTGGAGCCTGGGCTGGCAGGAAGTCTGAGGGCGGGGTGCTGCTTGCAGCCCAGAATATAGGTTAGTATCTGAGCAATAATAACATTTCCAAGAGAGAAGGCTGAAATTCTGAAGGGTGCATTTATTTACATGAAGTTTTTTAAATTCATTTTTAGAAGAGGGCTTCAGTTGTTCCTTTTTAATCTCTTCCTCCTTTCCCAGTTTTCAGATCACTGAGAAGATCGCATTGAAGTAGTTTATTTTATAAGCTGGGTGGAAAGATTGGAGTTTGCCCCACATGGTCTAAAAGAGCAGCGTGTGCTGTTTAGTGTTCTGACTTTTTCTCCATATGTTGTTTCTAGAGTCAATAATAACAAAATCCTAAGGAAGATGAAAATGGTCTGTATCAAAATGCTGAATAGCATTGAAGGTCAGTGTCCTACGTAAACAGAACAGTTCCTATGTATACTGGAGGAACATGTGTACGTGTATTTACATTGACACCGTGTGTTAGAGAAGGCTCTACTTTTTGAGGTGTGGTTTCTTCAGGATTTTAGAAGAGCTGAAGTGTAGGCTACGATAGCAGCTATCTTTATTTACTTATTTGTTTCTTAGTGCTTTTTCCTATTTCTAAATCTATATGACACTTGTAACCAGTAATGAAGTTAGCTGTGTCTCTCCTTAACCTTTCCTTTTTCGAGAGGAAAATTGAAGAAGTAGGGGCTTTTATTGTTACACTGATAGCTTCATATCCAGAATTGGATTTTTATCAGTTCTGTTAATCAGTCCTTTCCTCTAATGTCTGTATCTGAAAGTGGAGGTAACATGTGACCACAGTATTTCTCTGGTGGCATTAGTTCAAATAGAGAGTTGTTTGCAGCACATACTGTGTCTCCCCTGGGGTTTTGTGGAAATGTTACTATATTCAGAATATTTTGGTACTGAATATTAACTTGCAGCAATTTATTCACTGGAAAATATTTGTGCAAGGAAGGCCCTGTTAGTCTGAAGAAATCTGCATGTGTATCATCCCATTTTTACAATAGAAGCCTCATGGCAGCAGATAATTATTTTAGTGTTGGTTATCTGATTGAATATAGCACCATTACAAAGTTTTGCAAAGTGTGCAGTCTATGCATGCCTTTTGATGGCAAGTTTTCTGTTCTCACGTTTGCATAAGTCCTTATATACAGCATGTAGGCTGAAGGGTGTGAAATGTCTTTGGAGTAAGCTGGAGGATGCTGAACCTGTGAGCTGCATGGCCCTTCAGCTCCTGCCCATATTGCTTCTAACAATCTAACAGCTCTACCTCAGGCTCAAAGTGTCTGTGCCACACAGAAATTAGTGTGGGGGGTATCTGGATAAAAGGCCACAGTGCTTTTCCCTTTGTCCTTGATCTGTTTGGACAGCTTCAGAGTTCAGGCAAGCCTGTCTTAGTATGGGGTTAGTGTGCCCACTCTGTGGAATGCAGTTGAGTATGTCAGTTTTTGTCAATGAGACCTAGCTGCATGTTATTTTTAGGAGAATTTTCAGGAGTATTTTGCAAACTATGCTGCCAGATCTCCAGCAGAAAGTGTGTCTGCACAGCAGTATTGCGACAAGGAATTGGACACTCTTGTCACGTGCAAATGTAGTTTCTATAGAGGAAGAGAAAGAGATACTCTTAAAGTTAAATTTGCTCACCTCTGGAGTTAAACAAGTGTTCAACTAAGTGATGGCAACGCTACATACTGCTTGAAGATAAAAGCTGAAGCCATACCTTACTGAAGGTATTAGGAGGTGTTTGACAGGCAGCTGTAGCTATTTGAATCAAGAACATGACAAACATAAGGAACATGACTTCTGTTTCGGGAGTAAATCCTGAATGAGTAAAGACATTCTGTTTAACTGGGTTCTCTGGGCAGTCTTAAGGATAATATTAGTTACAGCAGTTTTTATGATGGAAAACGACGTTTGCGGTACGTCAGTGCAAGATGCATTTCCTCCCCTAGAGCTGTTGGTATTTTTAAAGCATTTGAATTGAACTCTGGTTGTAATATAACTCTGAAAATTTCTTCTTAATGAAAACTTTCTGTATGGTAAATGTACAGAAATGTCTCCAGAAATCATATATGAATCTAGTACTTTCAGTACAGTCTTACTTGGAATGGAAAATGAATTTGTTGAAGAAAAGTAGAGAAAAAGCAAGGATGGGTGCCTCACTGATCTTCATGGAACTTGCTGAATTCCCTGTGAACTTTTGATATGCTCATGTCACATCTTACTGTTGGAGTTCCTATTGTTCAGTTCAGAAACTTGAAGATGTGTTTCAGTAGGGAGTCAAATGTGATTTGCCGTGAACTCCCCAGCACTTTTTGTTAGTGGAGGGGCCCCATTTAACTAGAGCAGCTTGCACTGGGGCAACCAGCATGGCAGTAACCTGACAGTGCAGAGCTAGCAGCTCTAGCTAGCTAAGGCTTGACAGGGGCACTAGAACCTTCACAAAACTACTTTAGTCAGCTTTATTTGGTCTGCTGGCAAATGTCTAGACTTCAGAAAAGTGACAGTGAGGCTTGTGACAGCCTCAGTTTCATGGTCGTTCCTCATTAGGCTGTCTTTTAAAGCACATGACACGTCACTCTTGAACAAAAGAGAACTTTTTGGCATGGATTTCATTGAATATTTTTTGTTCAGTTGGCAGCTACAAAGACTGAGTTGATTCTTATGTAATTTTTGTTCACCTTGGGGTTCCTGTAATTTCTGGCAGGCTCTCTTTCATGTTACTTTATCAGTTACTTTTTGTGTTTTAGCATAGATGCTCCACTCCAGTGCAAAGAAATTGCAAGAAAAAAGCCAGTTTTCCGGATATTCTCTTAGCAGATAAAGAATGCAACTAACTCATAAGCCACAGTAGTCATTGAGGAAATCATAGCTTATACACTGGACTGGAAAAAAAAAACCAACCTGAAAGGTCTGGGTTGGTACTGGATTATTTAAGGTGCTTTTTAGGAATCAAGTGTGAGGTCTTGACTGTTTTCTCTTCCCCCCTGCCTTCCCCAACATCAGTTTTCACTGTAGCTGAAGATTATGCTAAGGCTTATGGTTTGAATTTAGAAAGATATTCAGCCTGGAGATATGTACACACCTAAAGATGCCAGTGGGCTGCTGTATAGATTTTAATGAAGTTAAACATCCAATTTTCCATTTTTTAGCTACTTGAGGTACCTTCAGTCAACCTATACCTACTTAGATGCCTTTAAAGCTGCCTAAGGATGTTTGCCAACACCATTTTCAGTCTCTACATACTTCTGAAAAATGTGACTCTAACTTTGCCAGATTGGTGTCCACTTATAGCATCTCTTTTACAGATGTCCATGTGCCAACACAAAAGTGATATGCTCCATAAACTTAAGATGGAGGTCAAATACCCTTTCAGGAGTTAATTGACCAGTATTCTGGATGGAATACATTCCTGGCCATCAGATTGTACCTCAGACTGGCTTCTAACAGTCTGTAGTAGAAAAATTGATTACAACTCTTCTGTAATCAGATGGGGGGTGGGAGGTATATTGTCCTACAAAGTGATATGGAGAGACTTGGGGCAGTCTGGCGGAGAACAGTGTCTCAGCTTCTATTCCTTGCCTTGGTGATTATTTTACAAAATCAAGATGAAGAAATTCACTTATATATGGCTGATAGGACTTGAAAGAAGGGGGAGAAACTCAGGTTTTAATGCAGTTTTACTAGGTACAAGTACAGTGAAATGAAGACTCTGAGGATTGAAGATTGGGTAGGAGTACCTTTGGAATAAAGAATCTGGAAACTCATGCCTGGGAGGTTTATAGACAGTCAATATGTCATCAAGAAGAAGTATTTTTAGGACAGAGTTGCCATAACCATAATGAAGTAGTAATTCAGCAGAACATTGAAACATTTTGGACTGAATTCCAAAATATTACTAATGTGGTCTGCAGCTTTCCTCATATTTCTGTGGGGAAACTGTGTAGGTATCATTGTGCTTAGTCTGTCATTCTTTTTACTGTTCTTTGAACTGAACATTCAGGTTGTTACTATAACATCATTTTGTCTGATATGCCTGGAGAGAAGTACATTGTGGAATTTAGTTAGAATTTCACAATTAGGAATCATATAATGTCTTTTATATTTTGTAAATGGATTGTTCAGTTCAAAAGCATGAGGGGTTTTTTTAATGTGTGAAATTAGTATTTTGTTTTGTTTTCTAGAGGGGATGATGTTGGTTAGTTTAGTGAGTTAAAGCCATCTAAAAATTGACCATTCAGAACAGTGAGAACAGGTGCACTGAATCTGAATGACTTGAGTCTCATAAAAAGAATGAAGGCTTTTGTTTTGAAAGAGGTAAAGCAATAGTAAATATGTGACAAAGGGGGGGTTTAATAAATAAAAGGATTAAAAGACAATTAGTAAATTTAGATTCAGCCTGTGCCCTTGTTTTTTAATGAACAATTGTGGTTTTGAACTGAGATATAAATAATATCTTCATTACTCTTGTTCTTAGAGTCACAGGGAAGTCTGTGAAGGCTGCGATCCCTTACTTCTAAATGTTTGTTATATAGAACTACTGGAAAGGAAATTAAGTGTTTAATATAGCAGTGAGAATACTCTGATAAAAGTTCATCTCTGTCAGCATATCCTTTATAAATTCATCGTCTCTGAGTTTCAGTAGGCATGAAAACTAGCTTCAGGTTAAATTTATGAATATTTAAGGCTAAACTCTTTAAAGTATAAGGGGATTTTGGTGCATGAATATCTCTTATTGTGGCAGTATGAATATATGTCATAAGGAATATTTCTTAAAATGAATTTTAAAAGAGGTAGTAATTTTTTGATTCTTGAAGGGGCTTGTTTTGGGTGTTTGGTTAGTTTGTTTGGTTTTTTTTCCCCGTTGTGTATTTTATTTGGTGGGTGTGTTTTTTCAGCTTTTTTGGTTTTCTTTCCATTTAAAGTAATTTGAAATGGCATATAGGCTGATAAGTGTATGTAATAAAGTGGTGATCTGTGCTCATATTGGTATATGTAATTAGCACAACAATAACTATTATAAGCAGGACAATGCTCATACTTATTCAAGCACCTCAGAACCAGACAGGAATTCAGATTTGTCTGAGTTTGTCATGCTGCATATTGGATGTACATAGGCTAAGTGGGTAAAAATGATTCAGACTTCATAGCAGGGTATCTCTGCTCTGGTCTAGAGTAGCAGTCATAGCCCGCAGGGTAATACAGGCATAACAGCAGCCAAGCAGTGGCCAAAAGAATTCAAGGGGAGTAAAGCTCAAAGGCAATTTACAACGTTTTAATTACATTAAAAAAAAAAAAAAAAGAAAAAGAAAAAAAAGGGTCTTTTGGATGGGGGGAGGGGGTATAACTTTTGTTTTATCAGCATGTGCTAAGAATGTCTCTTCTGTCAAATGTCAGTCAGAACATGAAATTGGAAGGTCCATTGTCCTTCTCTAATTTCCAGCAGCCCCAGTTTTAATGTCTGGGGAGTACTGCCTTAGTTTAAATAGATCTCTTTCCTTTGATGTTAATGGGCAGTTGCATTCATTTAAAATAATCATATCTCCTTGCAGCTCTTGTTTTGTGATTATATAAAAAAAAATAAACTGAACTATTTTAGTCTTATTACCTAAAAGTGGTTCACCATTCATACCAGCATTCTTAATCCTGTTTCTTGAATATGAATGTCAAGTGTATACAGTATTGCTCATAAAATGGAAATACCTTTCCTGATGTATCTGAAAAGGAATTTGCTTTTTTCAAAGCTGTTGAAGCCTCATACACTCAGCCTGCCAATGAATAGTATGCTTAAGTCTTTCTGCTGCTGTTTCCTGAACTGACTTGCTTCTAGCTTGTAGAGGAAGTGCTAGTTGTTACTAATTGAATGTATGGCCTTGTACTTGATACAGTTACGTGTCTGTTACTCACGTCTCCCATGTGTAATACTTTCTGTATCTCTTTGTGGTTTTACTTGTTACAGATTCTGCCTTGTAAATTCATAGAATCATAGAATAGTTAGTGTTGGAAAGGACCTTAAGACCATCTAGTTCCAACCCCCTGCCATGAGCAGGGACAACTCACACTAAACCATGTCACCCAAGGCTATGTCCAAACTGGCCTTGAACACCACCAGGGATGGAGCATTCACAACTTCCCTAGTCAACCCATTCCAGTACCTCACCACCCTCACAGTAAAGAACTTCTTCCTTATATCCAATCTAAACTTCCCCTGTTTAATTTTTAACCTGTTACCCCTTGTCCTATCACTACAATCCCTAATGAAGAGTCCCTCCCCAGCATCCCTGTAGCCCCCCCTTCAGATACTGGAAGGCTGCTATGAGGTCTCCATACAGCCTTCTCTTCTCCAGGCTTTATTAGAAAGCTTCTGCAATTTTTGCTGTAGTGTTCAGTGAAAATATGAACTAAAATTAGTCCTACCACTGAGTCTCAAGGAACTGTTCTTACTGTTTCAACCCTGTCATTTCCTGATTAGTGAGTCTGTTATTCTAATTTCTTTCTAACCAACTAATAAACTTTGAAAAGCCACTATATCAACTGCCTTATTGAAGTCCAGAAGATAAAATCTACTGCATTTCCTTTGTCTAGACAATCAGTTATCTTACTGAAGGAAAATAAGAAATCAGTCTGCTCGATCTGTTTAATGAACATGTATATTTTCCTAATAAAAGTATACATATGTATGTATAAATATTGTGGCAACCATAAGTAATGCAGTCACCAGTCAGGGGGCATGCAAAATCATGACTAAATCTTAAATTACTGGGAAGATCCAGAAAAACTTGCAGTTTTTAGTAACATGCCAACTAGACTATCCCCTATCCTTGTCAGCCTACTGATGATGTTAAAGTCTAACTATGAAGAGTGTGAAACACTGTGAGCTAATGGGACCTGAGGAAACTGCATTAACAACAGTTTGAATCATAACTGATGGAGCTCTGGGGTGGTGGGTGGTTTGGTTTTTTGCTTCTTTTCTCCTGTAACATACTTAAGAGGCTTGACATCCGTGAGATCTTTCTGAGCTCTGTAAGTTATGTTTTTAATCTTAAGAGTCTAACATGGAGGGCTAGGGCCTGGTTTCATTATATTAATTGTTGGTTTATATTTCCAAATACTTTCCAGGTTAAGTATGTCATTCATCATTTTCATATTGAGCTACATAGTTACATTTTGCTTTAGTGCCTACCACAGTTTATTTGCAGTATTTCTGACAGCAACTGCAAATCTGTTTGGATCTCAGCCTGTTGGTGTGTTCCAAATGGCAGCAGGAGGTTTTAGGTTGCTTGCAGGTGATCAAAACCCTGAGGTGGTTTTACATGCTTCACATATCAGTGTTGTTCACTCTTTAGATTTTTTCCCCTTTTCAGTTTTATGATTCCTTAGGGTGCTTTAGTTTTAACACTGAGCTAGAGTAACATATCAGAAAGTAATGCAGATATCTTTAAAGCACACAGTTGCATTTGTTTTGCTGGAAGTCTAGTCAAGTAGATAGAGAATCTCCTTTGGACAGTCCTAACTTTAAGTTATCTTCATGAAATAATGAGTAATTATAATGAATAATGAAACTATTGTGATAGAACAGTGTTTCAAATGTACCTAAACAAAATTCACTCATGAGCATTTTAAACTTAGTCAACAACAGACTTTTCAACAAATCTTTAAATAAGCTTAGAAAATATATAAATTTCTGCAGAAGAAACCTGATTTTAAGGGATCTTGGTTCATTGATTAATTTTCTCTTGTTTATCAAGTAATTGTTCTTCTATGGAGAAAATAAGGGTTTCAAGCTTAAGATACGTTCCTGGTGTAATGAGTTTCTCCTTGACAGTTTTGAGTTCTTAAAGATTCTTCTCTTGTATTTAAAGGAAAGAATGGGTCCATCTTGCTCAGAGGTAAATCCATCTGTTAAGAAAACAGGGTCCTGAATTGTTGTCATGGGTCCTCAGAATATTTTCTCCCCTTTGCCTGCTTAGTGAAAGAACCTTTTTCATGTAAGAAACAACACTGAAGTATCAAAACTCTTAAAATGAGGTTGATAATATAATACTACAAAAATTACTATTTGGTTCCTTTTTCATACCAGATTCTCTTTTACAGGCCCAAAACTTCTGCTTTTGTAGTGGTGTTACTTCAGTGACCTGGGTTTGCCTCTAATTCACATTGGCAAAGCTAGGAGTGGCCGTTAATTGTTTTAAGCAGTATCTATTTTACAAAACATGACTGGGAAAGCATTTTGTATTTGGAAAATACCTGTGAAACAGCACACTTTTCATTACACTTATTGACTCTTCCCCTGTGAAGAACAGTCTTTGCTCAGACTGTACTTTCCTTAGTAAATTGCTGCCATTTAGCATTCATCTGAATCCAATTTCCCATGAGATATCTTTGAGAAAGGGCTGTTCTGATTAAGTATATCATATTTAATTAAAATGATACTATAATTTCATTCTTTTTCTTGTGGCCTAAAAATTCTGAAGTTTCAACACTAATTTCTTCTCATTTTATGCTTTTTTTGTTGTTTTACTGGCTTTGAAGAAAATAGCCATTAGTGGCTTAGCTGTTGTTAGGGCAGAAATTATCCTGGTATATTAGTGTTCATAGAATGGAAACCATTGCAGAAACCACATGTGCTACCTTAGCAGTGAAGTAACTGCAGCTGTACTGTTTGTTTCAATGACAGTGCATTGTTTGGTTTGGTATTGAGCTTAGGGAAGTGGGAGGTAGAAGTGAAATTAAGAGTTAAAATGCTCAATTTAGTGTGGATATGCCAAAAAAAAAGCCATTTTCAAAAAAAAGCCTCATTAAGTACAAGGAATTAAGACATTTTATTTTACTTATGACTGTTGACATTGTATTTCCTGCTTGTTTTACTGAAGAACAGAAATGACATATGCAGCTAGTGCGAAAACTTTCATTGGCACCACTAGGCATGGGACACAGCTTTCAAATCCCCAGATTTTGAACTGTGAATGAAAAATAGTATTTCTGTCTTCTTTGATAACATTTCCATTGTACAGCCTGAATGAAAAGGGTATTAAAAAGTGATGTACAAATATAACAATTTCTTTTACTTAGTCTAACTTCAGTGCTTTTTGTTTTCCAAAATAATTTTATATTTGTCATTAAAATGACTAGATTACTGGTGTAGTAGTAAAATCAGTCAAGTGTATTTACACACTGGCTTTAGTGTATCAACAAGATCTGAGGTTATAAAAGGTGGTTAAGCAACCATGGCTCTTCAAATAGTTTCATATGCAGTGTTTTCTGTCCAAAGGCAGCACCCAAATTCTTCAGAACCTGAAGATGCTCATAGCTGAGGGGTCCATTGTGTTTTGCTGGCTGTGTTTCTAAGTGCTCTGAGGAGATAAATCTCTTGGATGGCATGCTGGATGAAAGAAAGTATGGGGGTTACACACCACATGTCTCTGAACAGCCTGTCTTTTAACGTAGCTCTGCCCAGCTGAGTTGTGTGGCTGAGACTTGTGGTTTTTTGGGATGGTTTCAATTAAGTCTTGGGCTTTGAAGAGGTATTAAAACAGCACAGTGGTTGGAATACAGAAATATATTCATTAGGGGGATACCCCCAACTGTGAACAGAGTAAGGAAGCTGAGCAATCCAGCGGTATGTGGAACAGGAGACAAGAACCTATGTTCCTAATTTTATCCCAGGCTTGCTATATTATCACAGGCAAGTCACAAATATTATATTTCTGTGTTATAGAGGATTTTCTTTTTATGGGATTATTCCAGTGCATGAGATCAAATATGTGTCCATTGGTAGGATCAGAGTATTAGGTAACCAGTCTTAGTGTATGAAGATGCTAAGCACAAAAATAGTGGCTAGGTAAATAGGAGCTTCTGCCTCAGTAAAATGGGGGAAATTTGTAGGTGTTACACAGAGAAATGCATGGGATGTTCTAGAGTTAACTTTCCATTTTAACAGGATGCACTGTAAAAATCATATAATGAAACAGTTTAGGTTGGAAGGGACATTAAAGCTCATCTAGTTCTAACACCCTGCCACTGGTAGGGGCACCTTCCATTAGGCCAGGTTGCTCAAAGCCCCATCCAACCTGGCCTTGAATGCTGCCAGGAATGGGACAGCCACAACTGCTCTGGGCAACTTGTACCAGTGTCTCATCACCCTCACAGTAAAGAAGAGCCTTCTCCAGACTGAACCACCCCAGCTCTCCCAGCCTGTGTTCTTAGAATAGGTGCTCCAGCTCCCTGATCATCTTGGTGGCCTCCTCTGCACATACTCCAACAGATCCATGTACTTTCATTTGTGTGCCCTTTTTCATTTTCTAACAATACTTGGTTGCAAGGAAGCTCTCTTGCTAACAAAATTCTGTCATTTTTGTTGTCATCAATCATTGTAAACAAAGGAATGTTGAGAAGCTTCAAGTGGTTTGGATTCTTTCATATGCTACGCCTTGCCTTGTTTAGATGTTGCTACATACAGTTGTTGCATGAAGTCTGTGATGTTTCAAAAGCTTCATCTTGACTCCTTTGTTCTTGGTTGAAGGATTTCCCTGCTTTTAGGTGATGCTGGGAGCTACTTTGACATTAAGATCTACATTTTGTCTGAGGGAGGAATACTAAGCATTTTGTCTTTCTTTCCCAGGATGCAGTGAGCTAGGAGTGGCTTTAGAATTGAGTTTTCATCCTGGTGCAGGCTTTCTCACGTCTTCCTAAATGCAGTATGTGTACTACTACTGAAAGCTATTTTCTGGCTGCATTGACCAGCAAAGAGTTTTGAAATGGAACTGCTAGTGTTCCTTGTGAAAGTATCAGTTACAGAGAAAAGTAGTTTTAGTTTCCTGTAGCTAAATTCCCTGTAAGCAATTTGTTGTATTTCTGTCAGTCTTGGGATGTGTGGAAAACGCGAAGTTACTGCTTTTCTCCTACCCTTTCTCTGTATGCACAGTGCTGACCAGGATGGAGAAAGAGTGCTATAATTTAAAACAGTTCCTCAGCAGCTAAACCAAATATCAGGACTGTAACATGCTTCTTTTTCTTCCTCAAAGGTAATAAAAGCAGTAGAAGCTGAATTTTTCTTTTAATGGTTTTGTGGCTAGAGTTCATCTGTCTACCGGAAATGAATGGGGATCTGTTGCAAAGAATTGGTACCTAAGGTGTTGCTGTAGCTGCTGAGTTTATTAACCCTTTTGCTGCAGAAGGTGACATATTGGGATGGAAGTTCCACATAGTATTACAGTGGCTGATGAGAAGGTATGTGATTTGAAGTAGTATTTCATTTAGTTACCTAATTGAGCCATCTTTTATTTAAATGTTATTCTGTATAACCTTCACTGACATGTTTTGCGTAGTCCTACTTTGTTTCCGGTTAGCCCCTGGGGGTTTCACTTTAGTTATTTACTGCAGCTTGTTTTCACTCTTTTTTGAGTGTGAAAAATGTTGCTTATTTTAATATGCAAGCATGTGGAGATTATTCCTCCCCCTCCTTTTTTAAGAAGTGTCAGACTCTCCTGATCCATTGTACAGGAATTCCTGTAATTTGCAGGAGCACAAAGCCATTTATGAGATTTTTTTTTCACACATGGAGAGAACAGATTTTTATTCTGTGCAAGTAAAAAGCAGGGAAGTCAGGGCTAGATTACAGAACAATCACAACAAAGACTGGTGTGTGTGTTTTTATGGAAAATGACAGTATTTAAGTATTTGTACAACAAAGGATTTCTATGGAACCCTATTATAAATGCTTGGCATATAACATCCAGAAATATGTTTGGCCACAGGTTGTGGTGAGTATTAAAAGAAAGCTAAGACATATTTGTGAACTTACATCATTTTGAATTTGAAACTCTGCAGATCCAGTTTGCAAAGGCTTTAATAGAAGAAGGCTGTGAACGTGGACATTTAGGAAAGTGGAGAGGACTTTCCTTTGTAACATGAACTTCATGAGCACAGACTGGCTGCTGCAAGTCAAGCACAGAGCCTATTTCAATTTTTGATTACTGAAAAATAAAAGTTGCAGAAAACGGGTAGAGCTCTTTTCTGAGAAAGGGGTTCAGTGTAATCATGCTGACTCCTAGTGTCTTAAGAGCAAGTATACGTGTTACATTGGCCCTGTGCCATAGGCAACTTTTAGCTGTGCCGTGCATGCAAGAGCAATTATGTTGTCAGATGATTCATGGGTTGCCAGCGTGCGGGATTTATAAAGAATGTGTTGGGACTATTTGTTATCGGTGGAGGATGTGGGAAATTTAGGGGAGATAAAAGTGAGAGGAAAAAATATTGCTGTTGATACAATTGAACTGCATAACTGGAAGAGGCTTTTGTTGTTGCTCTTTGGGAAACAAACTGAGCCTTTGCTCAGGAAGCATGGTTTTGTTAAATGATACTCATTAGGTACTGGCACTTATCTTTACAGAGAAATGTTTTCAAGGTGAAATGATGGTCAGTCTGCAGCTTTTCTTTCTTGGAAAGAATAGTTTACTGAGATGACCCTGTATTTAGGTGAAATGAAACAAAAATAGTGGCTCTGCTCTCCAGAAGTCTTTAGCACATCTGTAGCATAAATATAACACATCTGTAACACAGAAGATTAACTAGAGGTTAAAAACATGGATTAGTCTTTGTCATTGTAAAGATCAGATTTTAGCAGGAAAAAAGTAACCTGACAGACTTTACTTTTTGAACTGTTTTTTTTCTGAAATTTATTGTATTTGGTTGTTGATCATAGCTTTAGTAGTGGCAGGAGATCTCTTAAATGTAGGCACTTGTCAAGTGAAGTGCACAATTATAAAAATATCTTCAATTTACACAGGAGCAGAGAAGCATTAGTAGGAGACCTTTGGCCACAGAACTAATGATGCTAATGGTGATGTTGATGCTTCCAGCTCCTGCTTCTTAACATTTTCCTTGGTAGAACTAAGGTTTTGAATATAAATTCTGGAGTATTAGTATTTTTAAGTAGGAATTGAAGTCAGAAGTGAAATAGGCAAACTGGTACACAGAAAAGTAGTCCTGATGCATGTCCTCCAGCAGCAGTGGATCTTTTCCAAAGGCTTCTACTTTTATGTTTGTTAATAAAATTATGAAATGGTAAATGGTATTATTTTTTTATGAAAGGGTTTCTTTACATACATTTCCTTTTTATGCCTACAATATAAAATAGGGTAATATGCTTTATGTTTGCTCTACACATCAGTTGTAAAACTTAATTACATATTATATGAAAAGAAAACCTCTGTAGCAAACTTCCTTCAGTGTTAAATTCTTGGTGGTGAAGAATGGAAAAGAGTGGAAGTTTGGCATTCCAACTCAAAAACCTTTCTGTTTGGGGGAGTTCATAAATCCTCAAAAGTTACCTTCTGGTATGTGATCCTTACTAGTACTGTCAAGACTGAGATGTAAATATTAACTTCCCTCTGCAGGGGCTTGCAGCTTTCTGTTTTTATCTCATTGTTGAGGGAAGGAGAATCATTCATACTCTCTCGTAAGAGAAAAAGACCCCAGGAAGCAGATACATTGCAGCTGGCATATGAGTTTTGAAGAAAAGTAGGGTCTGCTTTTTTTCTGGGTATCATGGAGTCTGAATTGACACTGTCTGACAGAGGCTGAAAATACCATTGTCCTGTCTTCTCATGAGCAATGGTGAAATATTAAGTGAGGTGCCATTTGAGGAGCATGTTTCACTGTGACAGCCCTTCCTGCACACAGTTGTCATGGGAAGAAATGGATATGTACTGAGACCAGAGGTGCTTTGTAGGAGAAGAAATTAACAGCTATATTAAATTGTGATGGTATAAACAAAAATTAGCACGACAGAAAAGAAAGGACATTGAGAGCATCTGGGACTTTCTGTATGGACTCCAATATCCTCGGCCCTCAGTTCTGGAGGGCAAAGGAATTTAATTTTAAATAGATGTGAGATGGCTTTCTAGAGATGAATGTAGATCAGAAAAGAATTTCCATGAGGTCACAGATAAGAAGCTTCTAGATGTTAAGTACCTGTTATTTTGCATGGTGAGTGGGCTTCCCCTCTCCTTGCAGAGGTCTGGAATTCTGTCACTTTTGTGTTTGTGAAATACCTTGTGAATTTCATTCAGGAGTCTTGGTTTCTTCTCTTGTATACAAGGAAGAAGGCAAGTACCGTTAGAGCAATCTTGAGGGGTTTTTTTTGTTCTTTTTTTTGGGGGGACCTTCATATGCCCTTATACTTTTCCTCTCAAGGTACATGCAATTGAGCATTGCTCACAGGTTTGTGGAGCAATGATGGTGTAGAGAGTGAAGCATAATTCACCACCTTTCTGTACCATGATCTTTGTGTAGGAGGATGAGAATTTTAAGCTGCACTGTTTAAATCCAACCTGTCATACACATTTCATTAATGCAAATATTATCTGGAGCTGAAGCCTCATGTGCAATTTGAATCAATGCTAGGCTTTCCTTGTAAAAGAATACTCAGATATTATTTTTAAACGTGGGCTTTCAAATAAGTCCAAGTATGTTTTAGTTTTCACAGGGAATGAACTGAAGTTTATTAATGTTGGGTTTATTTCACTCTCATCTTTTGAAAAACTGAGATGCGGAGTTAATAAAGTGATCACTGCTCTGTGATGATGCTTATGTTGACAATCTTGGATCTAAGGTTCTTGCAACAGTATTAGATTAGGTATTATTTCAAGATCTCTTAGTGCTTAAAACTGAGCAGAGTGACTTCATGAAGTTACAGAATGCAATAGGAAAAAATCACCTTTTAGATTGTGTCTTGAAGGCGTATAAGTAACCAATTTGTATACTTTTATAGTTCTGTGTAAAATATGTATTTTATATATTTTTATTTTGCTGAGGGCTTTTTTAGTTAAATTCTTAACTCATAGGATTTTTAAAATATTTTTCCATGTAATAAAGTTTTGTTAGTCAAATACTGAAAAGCATTTTGACCCATTTTATTCTTCTTTTGAAATATTAAGTATGTATAAATGAGGGAATAAATCAACACATGCTTTGTGGGACATTTTAAGATCAGGGAAAAGTTTCAGTGTTCATTTCAAGCAGTCTGAAGATACTAGCACTGTGCAAAATAATCACCAAGTTGGGAAATATATGTGAGAAAGTTTGATAACCTATTGTATTGACAGTTTCCAATCAGATTTATAAAGTATCTCCTCCCCCCTTAAGTAACATATACATCATGTATATTCTCATAAAGTATCATCTATCATTAAGCAAGTTTTTTCTTTAAAATTAATGAATTGACTGTAAAACTGAAATTTTCCTTTTTAATTACTTTTAAGTTCTCCTTTGTTTTCATTTGGGATATCAATGGTATTTAGACAGCTGCTGAAATGCCTAAAAATAGAATGCTTTCCTGAATCAGGACCTTTATCTCCTCTTCCCCTTATCCCATTTCTCATGTTCCTCCATGTGAATTTCAAATATAAATTGCTTTTTGTAGCCTGTTTCTCGGGTAATTTTACTTGTCTTATATCCAGATTTCTTTGTGGTCTTCAGTTTAAAAATTATTTTGGGAATTGTTGGGAAAAAGCCACTGACTAATACACTATTTAATGCAGCCCATAATACAATGCAATTAACTGTTTGTCCTTGCATCTAATTAGTAATTTAAAATGATCTGACATGAGAGCAATAAATGAAATGTAGTGTTATTCAAAAATACCATATCACTTTGTGAGACTGATTAAGTTTGTTTGTAATATCCGAATAAGCTTGTCCCATGCATACATATACATTTCAAGTTGCTGATGTTAGAAAAGCAAGTATGACACACAAGTCTTATAACTACTCTAACATGACTGATACTGAATTTAATTTTCT
The DNA here is from genome assembly GCF_012275295.1 of Melopsittacus undulatus. Taxonomy (NCBI): domain Eukaryota; kingdom Metazoa; phylum Chordata; class Aves; order Psittaciformes; family Psittaculidae; genus Melopsittacus; species Melopsittacus undulatus. The sequence goes on from NC_047533.1 coordinate 64,076,373, forward strand.
ATGTATCCACTTGCTTATAAGCTATGTTATCCTCTTTGTATTTGTTCCACTCATAGGTGTGATAAATTACAGATTTTAAGCAAGAGTTCATCCCAATTCCTTTGGTATTCACTACCCTCCTTACATTCTTATGTTCTTTTTTTTGTCATTTGTACTTGTGGCTGTTATTGCTCTGGATTAGCATCCTGGCTGCTCACCTGCAGAAAGGTGAAGAAATGAAAGTCATAAATGGGAAGAGGAGGGTTTTGGTGGTTTGAGCATCTGGGGTTTTATTTTGGGGGTTTGCTTCTAACTGAAATTCTACAATTCAGTTGCTGGATGTGACTTTTTTAACACTGGAAATTGCATGGATTTTATTAGAAAACTAGGCAAGTGAGCCTTGGTATTCATGCTAGATTAGTTCATGTCTTGAGATGTGTAGTGGGCTGACCATGGCTGGACACCAGGTGCCCACTAAGCCACTCTGTCACTCCCCTCCTCAGCAGGATGGGAGGCAGGGGGTGGGAAATAAGATAAAAAAAAGCCTCTTGGGTCAAGATAAAGGCAGTTTAATAAAGCAAAAGCAAATGTCACTTGCCGGAAGCAAAGGAAAACAAAGATTTTATTCTCTATTTCCCATCAGCAGGCAATGTCCAGCCACTTACTGGGAAGCAAGGCTTCAGTGCACGTAGTGGTTGTTCCAGAAGGAAAACATCCTAAATAATGAATGCACCCTCTTCCTCCTCCTATCTTTTAGCTTTTATCGCTGAGCAGATGTCATGTGGTCTGAATATCCCTTTGGTCAGTTTGGGTCAGCTGTCCTGGCTGTGTCCTTTCCCATGATCTGATCCACCCCCAGTCTGTGGGTGAAAGGGGATGCTGGAGAAGCAGCCATAATGCCAGGACACTAGTTTTATCAATACCTTTCTATTTAGCAGTACAAAGTACATCACTATGAATGCTTCTATCAGGAAAATTAACTCCATCTGGGACAAATCCAATTCAAAATGCATACTAGAATTAGTTAGATAAAGATGTATACATTTTATCCAGTGGTGTCTTGACTTTCTTCTGATTACTGTTTAAAGGGTCCATTTGCAAGATGCTGAGTTCAGGCAGCTGCTATAATAATCATGTTGGATGTAGAGGGTCTGCAACAATTTACAGAGAATTTATTGCATGAGTTGGAAGATTCTCTGAGTACAGCATTAATTCACATAGAAGCTGTTCTTTGTTGCGTATATCTTTTTCACTTTTAGATATGATATGTGGAAGGGGGAAGCCTCTAAACATTAATTTTCTAGAACTACCACCATCCTGTCAGCATATAGGATGCTGTGCAATTATCAGAGCACTGTATCATAACCTATTCGCAAGATGAAGAGATTACCATATTTTTACATGTATAACTACCATTCATATAATACATCTGGTATTAAAATGCTTTTCTTTTATAAATAATTATTCCCTCTGTCAGGGGAAAGGAGTGAGGAGAAATTGTAGGCTGTACAACTGTACTTGCTTAAAGTGAAAATGACCACTTCACTTTGCTAAAGCCCATATTTGCTAAGCTTTTCTGTGTTATTCGTTGTATTACTTCTGCTTGAGTGAAACTGGTGCTGTTCATGTGAAGCTGATGAATTAAAATAACTTTAATATGTAACGCTACTAACACAGTTTTGGAAGCATAGCCTATGTGTTGCTTATTAAGTAGATAGAATCTCTTACTTGTTTTCAAAAGTCCTTCTCAAGACATTGCAGTGTCTGTAGTCAGACATTAAAAATTATACAAAGTTACATCATCTGTGGCAAGATCTGTCCTTTTGATTTATTTAGACAGAAAACAAATCTTTGTCATCTATTCTACATGACATAAAATCATTCCTGCTGAAATGTGCATGTGCTTCTTTTATCCCTTACTTTTGTAGGGCAGACTTTTTAGTGAATTTCTAATACGAATTTTGATCTCTCTGAGAGCTGTTAATGATTTAAAATACAGATATCTTCCATAAGCTACTTTCCCTAGACCTGGACCTAAGTAAAATAGAAACTCATACACCTTCTCAAGCCAACTTAACTTGTAATGGGTTTTGGAAGACAGCTAGCTCAAGGTGCTTACTGACAAAGTAATTTTTTAAATGGGTTGCTGGTTGGTGGCATTGAAATGCATGCCTGTGTAAAATTTCCAGTTCCGATTCCTGATGCCAGTTTGAGTATATCCCAAGATATGATACCGACTGTAAATCTCTGCACCCTATGGTATTTCATGTCATTTGGTGAGCAGGGTGAGGCAGCAAGTGCTGTCATCTTAGCAGAGCTCTCTTGGAAGCAACAAAGGATACAATAGTGAGAAATTATACTGCACATCAGAAGAGAAGGAGCAGCATGTAAAATATGAAAGGGAGGAGAACTGTCATCAGCATTTGTGCTATAGCTTTCCTGTCTCCTGGTTGAGGTAGCTTCATTTAATAAGCTGTAGTGTTGTGGCTGACATCTGGATATCTCACAGAAAATGTCTCTTGGGTGAGAATGGAGTTGGTGACGTTTAGTTAGACAAGCAGGTATGTTGGAGGAAACAAGTTTTGAGGAACACAAGCTTTTTTGAGTTCCTGAAAAAGACTTCATATGCAAAAAAACAAAGTTGTCCATTTTCTTTCTATCTCATACCAGCTTGTCTAATAACAGCTGTCTTCTTTTGCAGAAAACATTATTTTGCTGAATTTGTAAGAATTTGCAAGTTGAATGCAAGAAAGAACATATAAATGATTTCTAGAAATAGAAGCATGATCAAATTTCAGATTTAAACATCTTTGCTAAGAATAATGTTTCTAATATTTTCTGTTTATTTGCTGATAAAGCATGTTTGAAACAATCCTGAAAAATTACCACTTTTCAGTTTTAGAAAAAAGTCAATCTTCTTTTTTTTTCTTTTTTTTTAGTAGTGAAAATATTTGAATCTATTTGGTGTTTACTCTGAGTGTTAGGATCTTTTTGCGTCATCAGTATAAAAATTGTGAAAGAAAGAAACAATTAATTTAAAATATTTACTTAGTGTCTTTATTCACACTTTGCCTTTCATGAAAGTCAGAATTTAATTACTTACCATGGGCAGCCATGACTATCAGCTGTCCTGACCCTACTTAGCAGTCTGAAAGTAGGCTGCTCATAGCTTACTCGCTTCTAACTCTGCAAGACTTCTATTGTGCTTATAGAAAAGTATTATATCTTGCAGATTGCAGTTATGCTTAAAGGAAAAAAAGATTATAATGTAGTGTGGGCAAAAAGGGTTTATACGAATATGGCAGTCAAGCACTGTGACGTGTACTCAGATGAGGAAAACAGGTCTTTCTCTAAACTGGTTTTGAGATCAAAACTGTGTGTTTTATGCAGAGGTGACTAATTTCACTCATAAAACAATGAAATGCTTTTAAAATTAAGTTGTCTCTCTTACAGCTTTGCATTGAGAAGTAAAGGAACTGTGTGAAGTCTGCTTTTTGCCTTGTCTTGTAGGTACAAAACTGTATTTAGATTGCTGCAGAGTAAATAAGCCCAAGGTGATAACTGCGTCCAGTGACACCTACTTCTTGCCTTTAAAGCAGAAACTAATTTAGATTGTGAGAGAGGTGAGATATCTATCTTGAAATCGCTACTGAAGCCAGAAGTGAATTTCTTTAATAAATAAATATACAACCCCCCTTTCAGTTCCAATCTCAGAAGAGAGAGAGGGGCTGTGCGAAGGTCAGAATGCTATCAAAGATTGTTTAAAGATGGCTGAGCAGTAGGTTATTTGTTGGAGTATTTATACACTTAAGAACTTGATTCCGGTTGTGCAAGTTTAATTGGTGTAGTTCAATAATGAAATACTTTCTCAAATTGAAAAAAAAATAACCCAAACAAAACACAAAAATTATTTTTTTCATTGTAGAGAGTTTTGGAAATGTTTATATTTGGATAGTTGGGAATGTTTGGATTGTTGGGAATGTTTATTTTCCCAGGGACTTTCGGAGGTTCCTGTGAGAAAATTCCTTGCACCTCTCAAGCTTGGATTGCGAACAATGCGGATGAAGTATGTGGGAACTCTGGGCACAATAGTCATTCTCATGTCAGTACTGCAGTTCTGCAGGTTGTTAGAGGGCCATTGTCTATGGAAGTACAGCTATAAGTTTGCTAGACTGGGCTTTTGTTAATAGATAGATCCTGTCTACTAAGGCAAAGAAAACAGAGCTTGTAACAAGTCCCCCAAAATTATAGGTACTCACTCTCATCGTCTAACCTATATTTATGCCTTCTACCATAGTATATCAATGAGCAGTTTTACCCAGATATCCCCAAAACAGAAGCGAATTACCATCTGTTAGGTAATATTGCCACCAGCCCTTAGCCTCCACTATTTTTTAAACATTATCACAAACTGTCATAATAACAAAAGAAAAATCCTTATCGATAACTCTTATTTTCCTTGCTTTTCTGGAAATATACGTGAGACTCCTTCAAACTTCCACTTAAAGAAAAATTTGGTGTGTGAAGAAGGCTTCTGATGTCCTAAGGGAAAAGGGGTTGCCAGCTGAGACAATTCTTTACCCATGGAGCTGCTTCAAGGCACTCAGTCTGTAATACTAGAAATAGGATGAAAAAACAGTAGTCTCCAAGAGCATATATATATATATATATATGTATTAATCATAGAATATGTATATACACACACAAGACAAGGCAAAAATATATGTTTTCTACTAACGTGAACTTTTTGGATGAACTAAGGCTCATGCATTGGAAACAAATTCTGTGAAAGACAGCACAGGTGAGTTGATCAAAGTGAGACTGAGTGGTGGATGTAATACAGCAGAGAGAGACAGGCATGATTCCTGGATGAATCCAGGGAATTATGTTCAATACACCTGAGTTAGGCCTTTTCTATAAAGTTGTCAGTAATGTGATCATTCACATTCAAGAAAGATGAATTAGGACTGGAACAGATCAGCTAGTCTGAGGAATGGAGAGCCTGTTGTATGATAGTGTATTGGAAAAGCTTAGCTAATTATCCTAACAAAATGAAGTATGAGAGAGCACATGATTCCTTTCTTATACATCAGGAGACCAGTACGAGGAACAGAAAATAATTACTTAGCTAAAAGACCATGTTGGCAGAAGAGCAAATGAATATAAACTCTCCATGAATAATGCTGGGCTGCAAATTAGAAAATTACTCTGAACTATTATAGCAATAATTTTTTGGAATGGCCTTCCAGTCAAAAGGGTGGGAGAAAAAAATAGAATAATTTCAAGGTGTAGTTTAAAAATGTGTGAAGGGGGTTTTACTCTGTGGTCTCTGTGACAGTAAAATATTGGTGCAAATGATGTAGACGTTCTTAGAGCCCTGTGTTGCTAATATTTCTTTTTATTAAAATATCAAGCTGTTGATCACTATTCCAACTTTTATGACTGTTTTTGAAGGGAGTAGGGTTAGTCAGAAATTATGCACTCTACACATATTCTTTCATATAGTAGAGCTGAAACAGCTTTCTCTGCTTCTCTCAACAACTCTTATGGATGTCTGGAGTACTGGTGGATGGGTGCTGCATGTAAACATGGCTCAGACTTTAGGGAAATCATGTTATTCATTTTAAGTCTTCACATGGATGGATGGATCATCCCTGGCAGTGTTTAAGACCAGGTTGGACTGGGCTTGGAGCAGCCTGGTCTGGTGGAAGGTGTCCCTGCCTGTGGCAGGGGGGATGGAACTGGATGATCCTCAAGGTGTCTTCCAACCCAAACCAGTCTATGGTTCTATGACAAAAGTTCTTTCTGGTGGTGCTACTGCTGCAGCTGCATGTAGCAGTAACTTCAGGAAAAATCCAATGCTGGAATTCTCAAGAGAGACACCCAGTAGGAAAAGAGAATGGTTGAGACTGACTGAACAGAATTGCTCTAAAATGTTCACTTTAAAATTTAAAATCTCATGTTAAAAAGTTACCTTACAACAGAAGAGGGAGAGGATAAAATCTTTAACTTTCTTCCTGGATAATTTCATGGCAGTTTACTGCTTCTGATAGTTTGTAAGTTCTGTACCTCATGTTAAAACAGCTCATTCAAATTACCTTAAGGTAATTTGGACCTTAAGGGCCCCAACAGGCAATGCATTCAGGTATAGGCAGAGGGGTAGTACCAGCTTCTATGGCAAACTTAGGTGAAGGTGTGTACTGCGGACATTACTGCTCCAGCTGCAGGGCAATTTAAATTCTGAGTTCTCATTTTCAGCTGCTCCCATGAGTCAGTAGACTGATGGAGATTTTGTATAGTGTTGAAAAGCCTGGATTTGGTTAAGACAGCAAAATTCTTTTCTGTATTTAATATGTGAATAAGCTTCTACCATTTGAGTAAATGTTGCAATCTGTTGAGGAACTGGGAGTGTTGGAAATACCTATGCTAAATGCAAATATAAACTTTGCTTCTTTTAAGTCATCAGTGTAAATGGTGTCATGTTTAATTTATAGTAAGAGTTCTGAAGAACTTACTGAGGTTTTTATGGCAATAGATAACAAATTATGAAATGCAGATTTTAGCATATTCAAAAATAGACTGTTTATTCAGTCAAGAAAAAAATAGGATTTTCAATTGATTTTGTCAATGTAATCATAGACCAATTTTTATTTAAGTTTTGGTGTGGAAGATTGTGTTCTGGTAATTTTATAATGGCATTGAGCTAATCATCTGATCAGTCCAGCAATATTTGCCTTGATTTATGTTGTGTGTCATATACTGAAGTGAGACTGTGTTGACTGGCTGCTTATCAGACAACTGGATGTGCTTTTCACCACTCTTGGCTTGTAGCCTCTGAAATCTCTCCTGCAATATGTGGTTAGAGTACAAGCTCTTTCCTTGGCTTCTCTAGCATTGGGTTTTGGCACAGGTTCTCTGATACTCATATGGAAATGAGATGGTTTTTTTAATTTTTTCCTCCCCCTATCCAGCTGCCTCGGGCCCTGTGAGCAGTGCTGAATACTTGCAGTCTCAGAAGGCATTTTTCCTTGAAATTCCAGCTTAAACACTTGGGTTACAGTCTGCTGCTTCAAGGGAGCAAGATGCTCATATGGATAGACAGAGAAATTGCCAGATCAGTCTTGTTTTGCGCAAGCAATATGCATAGCTAGATGGGGTGGGGGAATGGGGTGGTGGTGGGGAGAAAAAATGTGAGAGAAAAGCCTCTCTCTATATTTCTACATCTTATTTTCTTGATCATTCTGGAGTGAGTATTCTTTGGGATGTAGGTTGCCAGAACATCTGGGATTCCCTGGCTGCCATTAACAGCTGTGTTTTTTTGAATTGTGGAGTCTGTCTCAGTGATCTTTGGATAGTGGAATTGTAGTAACTGGCCTAAGGTATTCAGATCTGAGTAAATAACAGCTCCCCATTGGCTGGTCCATATAAATGAATAGCCAAAAAAGCTTAGGAGTGCTCCATCATTAGCTTGCTGACAGAAGCTAGAATTTGCCTTCTGTGACTTTTATTTCACAGTGAAAGTGAGCAGGGAAGAGCAGGCATTGCATGGAGGGGATTTTGACTCCTCAGGTTTTGTGGATTGTTCCCGGTATGCAACAGATTTTGAAGGGGTAATTCCCAGAAATTATGGTGGGGGCAAGGGGAAGAGCAACTTGCCTACTGGCTGTCTTTAATGACTACAGATTTCAAACATGATGTAGTATTATATAAAAATGATATCTGAGGAAATGTCTAGAATATTCAGTACGTATAATGAGACTACAGAAGGCTTCTTCACAATGGTTGGGCTTTGTTCAGAAAAACTGACAGATGGAGGAAAAATCCTGTATTTCATTATTTTACTACCATTATGGTCATTATAATGATTGCAAATGATGAGTGGTGTGTCCTATTCTCAGTTGCATCTGAGAATGGATGGTGTTTTGGACCCCTGCAGTGCTGGAACCATCACTTGTAGGTGTTTCTTCCTGCATGCAGACTGTGTGCACTGAAACCACAATGCAAAGGTCATCTTATGCTAGTAGCAGTTCACTGGGGGGAGGGGGGGAATGACAGTGATCTCATGGTGCAGAACAAGAATGGTTTGCAGGAGAGGTCTACATTAAGTCTTAGCTGAGAGTTAACTGGGTGCAGCAATACACAGCAATTTCTTCCCCCTGTAAAGCGGTGTACTGCAGCAACTGATACTGGTAGAGTATCTGTACCCCAAGTTTCAATAAAGAGCAAATTACTAGCAGCATCTATTTTGAATGATGCTAAGACTCAAATGTTAATTATGGCTAATTTATAAAGACCATTTTTCTCTGCCACTTTTAATCTCACATAACCTTACATTGGAGATGTTCAAGGCCCGCCTGGACAAGTTCCTGTGTGATGTACTCTAGGTTACCCTGCTCTTGCAGGAGGGTTGGACTAGATGATCTTTTGAGGTCCCTTCCAACCCTTGGGATTCTTTGACGGATCTTTCTCAGTGGAAAAGAGAAAAACTCTTTCTAAGAGGTTATAAACATTGAATCTAGTGCTCATGCTGTGTACTACATTAGCAAGGTAAATAAACAGTTTCTTCCTTCTCTTATTTCATTGTATACACTGAAATCGTAATGAAGATTTATATGGGTATATTTGACAGCTTTTTCATGTCTACATTGACTCTAAGAGATAAACTTGGGGTTTTACCTTCAAGGAGTAGTTATTTCTCATATAAATAGCTGTGGAAGAGAATAGACCTAGATACAGAGAGGTTGTTATAACTGTTTTTCAAATGTGTGCTTTTCAGTTTTGTGTATTTCAGTTTTGGAGCACACTGGGGAAGGAAGCTGTGTATGTGATCCTAGTGCATTGCAGGGGAAGAACAGTAACAGGAGCTGCCTTTTTTCCTCCTAGCACATCTTCAGCACAGTCAGCTCCTATTTGTGTTTTGCAATTTGCAGACCAAGTGTCAGCAGTGTAAGTGGTCAGCCAGGCTGACTCAGGCACTGTACCCGAACCATAAGCTCCTCCTGGAATCTGAGATGCAGTGGGCCCTTGTACAGATGCTGTCAGTATCGTTCTGCGTAAGGGGCATGGTGCAAGGTAGTACCGCTCTGCTGTGGGTAGAAACTATGCTGTTAATAAGCCTTGCTGTATCTGATCTGACTCTCTGAGCATATGTAGAGCGCTCATAACGTGCGGATTTTTCTGTCCCTTGACCTCTTTCAGCATCCATTTGGATGTTGCAAAGTGGCATGTTCTTTCTGATGCACTCAATACAGAGAGTTCCCGAGGTTTTGGAGACAACTCTGATCACATGCCCAAGCTGTAAAAATAAACAAAATTGTATTTGTAATCAAATAGTCAAGGCTTTTGTGTTTTTCTGCTTCTTATGCAAACACCTAGTTATGCACCTACATAGGCTGTTAAATTCTATTCACCTCAGCCTTTGCCCAGGGGGATCTTGTAATGCTTATCTTGTACCATGTGTTGGTACTCTTCTCTAGAAAGCATGCAAAGGTGCAGCCTACACAGAGAAGATAAAGATACTCAGTTGCAGAGAATTTGGGAAGAAAAGCAGTTTATGATGATTCTTAGAGACTGAGAAGTTTGTATTTTCTATTATGCTCATATTATGCCTACATTATTTCTTGAAAAGTGTGCCTGGAGGTATTAAATAGTCTCAGTGCTACACAAATGAATTATTCTGACTCCATACACTTAACGAGAGTCAAGATCTAATGTTGCCTATAAAAAATATCCAACCATATGCAGATATGCCTGCCCTTCTATTTGACCCTTTCAGATAAATAAACAGCTGAAAATGTCACTTGGTATACAGCAGATAATAGGGGCATGCATATAGTAGAGAAAGTCCCAGTTTCCTTACTATAGATAGTAGGGAAAACATCATTTTTTATTTTATATTTTATTAATATAAATACATAATACTTATTATATAATATACTCTATAATAAAACATATGTATTATACTACTGCAGAAGCATAACAGTGAAGTTTATATAGCTTATATTCCTTTTACTTGTTTTCATCTTTAATTTAATTTCAACATTTGTTAGTGTCTCTGCATAGCAGCTTTCCATTGGAACTGTAAACCCTTCAATACCAATTGCATGTCTATTGTGAAAAAAATTTCTTTTTTGTTTTATATGGACTCTTGAGAAATAATTGTGCACTAAAGTTTGGGAAATTACTGTATAGTCTTTGTCCTCCAGCCAATAAACAGGTATCCAGCAAAGTATTGATTGAAGTGTTTTACTTTGCTGACTGTGCTATGCTGATTGAACTATTAAGCAAATTGTTAATCTATATAATGAAAATAAATAGCTCGTAAATGTGTACAATGTCTCATCACTATCTTCTTTAAAAAATTAATTTGCTGCATGTACAGGAATGGAATCTATCCTATAAAAGCTGATCAATATCGTTGCAGAGCCTAGTAACAATTTCAGCATTTTCAGTTCATCCAGCACATATACATGGAGCTACAAATTCCGTGATGAAAAAGTTACAAGACAAGTGGTTACTCCCTGACTCTGATGGTTGGTGCTGCATGGTTGGTAGGCAGTGTTGGTGAAGCTGGGGACTGACTGTCCATGATGGCTGTCTGTGGAGTTGTGATGGCTGTGTCAGCAGAGTTCAGTGTTCACTTTCTGTGCAAAAGGGCTTTTGGGGAAAGAAAGGTGCAGATGGTCACTGTCCCAGATCACCTCCGGGTAACATAAAAATAAAATTGTCTGTAAGTGTTCTTATACCACTGGCAGCTGTATACTGATGAGATGATATAGTGAATGGTGCTATATTGAAACAGTATAATTCAGTCTTTCAGTGACTACTTTCAGTGGTCTCTCAACCTACGCTCTGTCTGAAATGGCGTGTACATAGTTATAGTGAGATGCTGGTATCATATAACAGCAGTGAGAGAATAGTGCATTTGAGCACCCAACAGCAATAGGTACTGGGAAGTCATTGGAAACTGCTGGTGATTTGATGAGGTAAATCTAGAGTAAGTGAGAAAAGGACCTAGCATTATTTGTTTGAAAACTTAAGCACCCTGTGAACATGGTCTTTGATTACAAACTGTAATGCAAAGGCTTTAATTAAGGGCAGACACAATAGTTTCGAAAATGGTAATGATTCAGTCTTCAGAACTTTGACGTGTGTGGATGCAGCTCAAAATGCCATGAGTGACTGAAAGACATGTTCTTTTTCATCATATGAAGCTGCCTTATACTAAAGGACAGTTAATTAAAGCTGAATTTAACATTTATGCCTAGAGAAATTTGACACTTGGATATGCCTGTGATAAATGCACTATAAAGTATAAGAATAGCTACTCAGTGCATATTGTTCTATATGAGATTTAAGGGAAATGAAATGTATCATGAGTACCCACTCTAGTGTTCTTACTGGTTTGCAAGCTGTGATGCATAAAAGATAGCTGTATTATTTTACAAACTAAATCATTGGAATGAATACTTGTCACAAACACTTTGCATTTGACCTAGTTTACAAGCAGTTTTTCTTGCTTACTTCTTTTGTCTCTTCTTACATCTCTTTGTCTGGGAAGGTAAGGCTGCAATGTGTGTTATTCCAGGGGTGTTCAGCCTTACACCAAACTAAAACTCACACTTTGGGGGTTTGCTTTTTGCACAGGAAAAACTAGAGCAAATAATGACAAAACTCGAATTCTAACAGAATAATGGATGCTTGAGATTAAAATCTGCCTTTTTCTTTGTATTTATATTTTGTAGTTGTTTTAGAATACTATTAGGTCCATTAGGGAAAAGTTGGTTTATGACAGTGTTTTAAAAAATACAGTAGTTTGTTTAATCAGACAATGTACTGGGAGAATATTTGCTTTTATAAATCCTTTGTATTTCTTTTTTTTTTTTTTAATTTGTGCATTGGGGTTAGAGTTGAGTTCTTTCTTAGATTTTCTATTTTGTTGCAAACTGTCTGACTGTATTTGTAATGTTACTGGCCTGGGTCTGTGTGGACATCTCATAATAGGATTCTGATAATTGCAGTATTCTGAGAGTATAAGTATGTTTGGGAACTCAGCCAAAAGATAACACGAAAGGGACTAGACAATAGCTCCTATGTATATATTTGCATACACATGTATGACTTTTTAATTAAATTTTTTAAAGTGTTTCTAAAGAATAATAAATATTTGTGTACACTTGGATCAAAAAATCCAGTTTCCTTTCAAAAGAAATATATTTCAGAGAGGAGGGAAAAACAGCCTAATGCCAGTCCCACCAAAAATCGTGCTTACATAAATTTGGTTGTATGATTATTGGTTATAAAGTAGTTTAAACAAACTGAAAACAAACGAACCATGGAGCTGCACTGAAAAGTATTTTTGAACTCAAACCTAAAGTTTATGGATACTTTTTTTATTCCTTTGATTGTGACACTAATGAAGTTGAGTTTGGAAATGCAAATAAGGAACAAATTTTTTTTTCCTTATTTAACTCCATTTGGAATAATGAAATTTTTGTTATATGGAAGACTTATGCTGTAAGTTTGTCAGGTGTTGACATCCTTGCCATCTCTAGACATATCAAGGATGAAAGGGTCATTAAGAACAGCCAACATGGTTTTACCAGGGGGAAGTCATGTTTGACCAACCTTACAGCCTTCTATGAGGAAGTAACTAGGTGGAGGGATGATGGTAGAGTGGTAGATGTGGTTTTTCTTTATTTCAGTAAGCCATTTGATACTGTCTCCCACAGCATCCTCATAGATAAGCTAAGGAAGTGTGGGCTTGATGATCAGGTAGTGGGGTGGATCAAGAACTGGTTGAAGGAAGAAGGCAGAGAGTTGTGGTCAATGGAGCAGAATCTATCTGGAGGTCTGTGACTAGTGGAGTCCCTCAGGGGTTGGTGCTGGGACCAGTGCTGTTTAATATTTTCATCAACAACCTGGATGAGGGAACTGAGTGTACCCTCAGCAAGTTCACTGATGACACTAAACTGGAGGAGTGGCTGACACACCAGAAGGCTGTGTTGCCATTCAGCGAGACCTGGACAGGCTGGAGAGTTGGGCAGGGAGAAACTTGATGAAATTCAACAAGGGCAAGTGTAGAGTCTTGCATGTGGGGAAGAACAACCCCATGTACCAGTACAGGTTGGGGGCTGACCTGCTGGAAAGTACTGAAGGGGAAAGGGACCTGGGGGTCCTGGTGGATAGGAGGATGACCATGAACCAGCAATGTGCCCTTGTGGCCAAGAAGGCAAATGGCATCCAAGGGTGCATTAGAAAGGGTGTGGTTAGTAGGGCAAGAGAGGTTCTCCTCCCCCTCTACTCTGCCTTGGTGAGGCCACATCTGGAATATTGCATCCAGTTCTGGGCCCCTCAGTTCAAGAAGGACAGGGAATTGCTTGAAAGAGTCCAGCGCAGAGCCACAAAGATGATGAAGGGAGTGGAACAGCTACCTTATGAGGAGAGGCTGAGGGAGCTGGGTCTCTTTAGCTTGGAGAAGAGGAGACTGAGGGGTGACCTCATCAGTGTTTACAAATATGTAAAGGGTGGGTGTCAGGATGATGGAGCTAGGCTTTTTTCTGTGATATCCAGTGATAGGAAAAGGGGCAATGGGTGTAAACTGGAGCATAGGAGGTTCCATGTTAACATCAGGAAGAACTTCTTTACTGTAAGAGTGACAGAGCACTGGAACAGGTTGCCCAGGGGGGTTGTGGAGTCTCCTACATTGGAAATATTCAAGGCCCGCCTGGACAAGTTCCTGTGTGATGTACTCTAGGTTACCCTGCTCTTGCAGGGGGGTTGGACTAGATGTTCTTTCAAGGTCTCTTCCAACCCTTGGGATTCTGTGATTCTTTGAAAACAATTCTCTGCTGGGCCAGAAAAGCAGAAATAAGTTCTCCTGAACTGAGACTTCATCCAGCAAGAGAAAGGAATATTCTGTGATTCTAAGCATATGTTTGGAGTCCATTAGTTTCTATAAGCATAAAAGATACTTAGTCTTCCTCATACTTCAAAGCACACCTTAGTTTCATGCAAAACCAATTACACATGTTTGAAAATACTTGCTGGGCTGCTTCTTCTTATAAATCAGTGGGGAAGAGATTTTAATTCTTAATTTGTTGTGTTTCTTGAATAAATATTCATAGCAATTAGAAAATGGAAATACCTCACTTCCATGTTGGGCCAGATGTTTGTTTGAGGCTCAGCTTTTTACTGACATAGAATCTTATGGCCTCTCATTGACACCCTTCCTTCTTTTAAGAAACAGATCTGTAAGTTACCTTTCCAATCTCTGAAAGGGTGAAACAAGTATTGCCAACAAGGAAATATCAGTAATTTTATTTTAATCTGTGACTTGAAGTATTTACAGGTAAATTTTTGATATAAATTTGGGGTGGAAAATTTTGTACTAGTATGCTATAGAAAGCCAAATGCCTGCTTGATACTAATGCTGAAACTAGATGATCTTAAGGTCATTTCCAACCCTAACTATTCTATGATTCTATTAGTGGAAAAAATCTAAATGTAAAATTACATCAAAATGAGGAATCCCACAGATTTCTAAAATATGCTGGCTGTTATTACATTAATTTTAGCATTTCTTTACTATCTTTATGCTTTTGTGGAAAAATAGTTGTTCTCACTGACAGAATCAAGGCATAAGAGCTAACTCAGAAAAGCTATGGCTCTACTTTGTTGTGTCTCTGTGGCAGATTTTTGTTGGCCTTTTCTAACAGCACACTATTTAGAATAACAAACAGGCAGGTAAAATTACCTTTGTTTTAAAGGAACGTTTTCTCTTTGTACGGTAAGTTGCAGCTAGAATAAAAGAACTAAGAGATGCGTTTGATGGCATGGGACAAAAATTAGTCTTCTGCTTACAGTTTTACAAAATGAGCTTGAGTTTTACTTTGAAATCAAGCCAAAAATTGTTCCTTGGGGGGCCCTGCTGTAAATGGATATCTGTTATTTAGGCTAGGTAATCGAACAGATGTGAATGCTCAGTACATGCCTCCCTTGTGAGTTGCTGAAGCTGGCATCCTTTTACCAGCAAGCTAGTTCAATGGGCTGTTTTGGCTCAGGCACACCATGTTAGAGGGGTGTTACAGAGATTCTCTTATACTTATTCTATCTCAGTTTTACTGTTTAATTGGTTCTCTGTTCTTAACCAGCATTCAACAATAAAATTATACAGACACTAAATCTGCACCCCTATATTACTGTATGTTCTCCCATACATTTTCTTGTGGAATTAAAGTAGTAGTGTACAAAAGCAGTTCCACCCTGCAGCAAATGCAGGGACAGCTGGAGGTCCCTGTTGTCCCTGCATTCCTTCTATGAATATCTTCAAATATATGTCACGTCAAAGATGCTCAGAAATTGGTAGGAGGAGACAGGGCCATATATTGTGTGAGGCTGGGGATCGGGATGTCTTTGGCAGATCAGCCTTCAAAGTCAAGTGCTTATTTGGAGAGAATACTTTTTAATGTACTGTGTTCTTTCATTTGTGGTTGAAAATTTTGGTTCCAGATAACAACTCTAGATGAAGAATTCTGGCATTCAGGTTAGAGGCAATGAGTCTTATTTTATGAAAGGAAAACTGAGCACAGTCTTTCTCCTTTATTGAATCAGGAAAGTTCCAACTGATAAATGTTTAGTGGTAAGAGACTTTACTCAGAGGAACCAGAAGATATTGTGGTTTTAAATTATAGATTATTTTTATTAAATTATATATACATATATTCCTCCCTTTAAATTTATCTCCATAACATAGAAAGTATGAGGAAAAAAATGCATTGTTTTTTTTCTTCTTCCTTTCTCAGGTCCGCACTAGTGTCCTACCTGATCACAAGGAGCAGAGGGCAGATACTGGAGTAAGCAATTTTAATTATTTTTTTTCAGTAACTGATCTTATTTCTCAGCTCATCAACACACACAGGCACCCAATGAAGAGAAATGGTGCTTTGCCTAACTGCTAAACAGGAGCTGACAAGCTTTTTTGCTAGCAGAACTTGGGTAAAATGAATAAAATAATCAAGGCACCAGTAACGGTCTCAGTGTCTGCTGAAATCCCATTCACATTGTTCTTGAAAATCCTTTTCAACTGAAATTATATTGAGGCAAGTACTACTATCTAGACTTCCTGCTACTGCCATACAAGCAATCTGGATGAGATCAAGGACCTTGGAATCATATTGCCCGAATGAGCCTGACCTGTTAACTTACTGGTTTTCATGTGCAGAGTATAAAAAGTTCTGCTGTAGGAGTTGCCTTTGAGTCCATCTTAAGAAATTACACTAGTGGCATATGGAGGACTTATTTTGCTGTGTAGATCTTGAAAATTTTGGCAAAGGTATTGCGATGTTATTTCTGGATCTGAGAAACCTCACAGGTAATACAGATACCTCATGGGGCTGGGAAATGTTGGTCCTGCAAGATCTGAATAGAAGACCAAACATCTGGTGCAGGTATCAGACTTGCATCTGCAAGCAGTTAAGCCAACTGGATTTTGAAACTTTTAGCCTAAGGTGACTTTCCTGCATTACCAGGACCTCCTTGGCACAGCTTCCAGGACTTCAGCTAGTGTTTGGAAAACCTGTAGCTTGGCAGCAAATTCAATCTGAGTGAAATAATTGATGTGTTTCAGCTTTTCATACAGCTATTATGGAGGCTTTTCTCTTTGGCTAGCTGAGATTATTCATCAGACTGCGCAAGGCACGTATCTTAACATTTATAATTGTAAGTACTCCACTAGCAAAATTACAGAGGAACATTACTCTAACATTACAGCAGCAGTTCTGTTTAAAGCCTGCCTTTAAAGCCTCTCCAAGTCACGTGTGCAAAGTTAGGCTGGTTTGTATGCTGCCAGTTCAGACCCCAAGGTAGAATACTGGTATCTAAATCAGTGTGAAAAAGTATTCTTTAGCATTGTTTGAAATTAGACTCCTTGAACATTGGCCTAACTCTCTTCATGGGATCATTCACAGTTTTATTTAATTTTGCAAATAACTCCTGATTGTCAGGCAAAGAAAACCTAATTCTAAATAAGCATAAAAATAAAAAACAGGCAAGTGAGTAGATTTTTTTTTAGCCCATAAAATTATTCACCTTTAATTTCATGACCCTGTAGAACTAGATAATGATGCTGAGAGCTGGTTACTGGGTACAGTGACCAAAGCTCCTAGATTGTGTAAGACAGCAATATAATTGTTTCTTAGCCCTGGTCATATGTGAACTCTGACTTAGGGTTCTTAAACGGATTTATAGTTCTACTGTGCTGCAGAAAGAACATCTAAGTGACTGAACTTCTATCAGGTTCATTCCAAATATTGTCCTCCCTCTTTTCAAATGGTACAGTTGAAAATATAAGCACTTATATGCCATAAAATACCAGACTAGAGGCTGCTATACAGATGTTGTGATGCAGAACGTGTTCTTATTATACTAAGGCTATATAATTTTTGCTTACCATGCCACCATAGAGTTTTAGTGAAGAAACACTTGTCATTGATCTAAAAGAAGACAGAACTACCTGTGTATTCACTCTAGGTGTGTCACACCTGGACATATTTCTTGTAAAAGTACATGTTTCATTTTGGGAGGGAAAACTAACCATCAACTTCGCTTGTCTGGTTGCGTTATTTTTTCTTCCATACTTCCTGTTCAGCACTTCCCAAATCTGCTGTTTTCCCTGTCCTCCCTAGACTCTCAGCTCGCATCTTTTTTCCGTTGCTACTTAACTGCCAATCAAAGCACAGGAAATCTAAACCTGTGTCATGGATAGGAGTGGGCCATAAGTGATGACTTAGTTACCTGCTTAGAGACCAGTGTCAGTGCTTATCTAAATTGAGAATTTTGATTTGAACTGTATATTTTACATGCAAGAAAACCTATCTTAAGGAAGGGCTTTATTGTTAGCATTCAACACTCAATATCCAGCTGGTGTTCCTGAAAGAAATCAGACTGCAGGGTTTTTTTTCTTTACCAGAGGAAGTTACACTTCTCTGTAATAAGAAATTCTCTATTTCCTTAAAGGGGAAAGTTACTATCTACCTGTAGCGTATGTCAGCCCAGAGCAACTTGATGTTCTTTAATTTGTGTATCCAAGAACATGTATAATTTAGCTTGGAATTTTACTTTGGATTCAAACAGTAAAGTAAAATTAGTGTAATGTAATGAAAAGAAACTTTATTTCTTATTATTTTCTTGCAAAAATTCAGCATAGTCTTAAGATCTCATTACAATTTATTCAGACCAAGTGATGTTTAGTCGTATATTTGAAAGAAAAATGAATAGAAAGATGGCTGTAGATTTGTGTTCTTTCCCATTATTTCTGGGGCGAAGTTGGCCAGATGAGATTTTTGCAATTCATAGATGGTAGTTATGGAATTACAGTTATGGAAAGAAGATGATGCAAAATGCAAGTGTGCTTGTGCTGAGTAGAAGTTCTCCTGTGGCTGTACATTTTGCAACGTGTTGTTTTGTCAAGTTGTCAGACTGTAATTAATAAAAGAGAGAAAGGTTCCTGCTTGCAAAATCAAAGTTTAACAGTTTACTGATAATCATGCTGCAGGTGCATGAAAGAGTTTCTACTGGATAGTGTGTCAAATTGACTCTATTGGAATATAATATTTTCTAGGGAGCAAAGAAAGATTTTGAAGTGTGACACCAAAAAAAGAAAAAGTAGTAATTAAAACTTCAAAAATTAATGGAGACCTTACCTTTTCTTTCTGCTTTGTTTTCTAGCGAAGCTTCCTGGGCTGTACAACTTTTAGAGTAGCAGACTTGGTAAAGTCAAAGGAGCAACAGTTGACCCTTACCCTCAAGTAAGTGTTTTCCTCTTCAACTATGTTGAATTAATAACCTATGGGATTTCACATCTAGAGAAGAGCAATGAATCAGTGAAGGGTCTAGAGGGCAAGTTCTGTGAGGACCAACTGAGCGAACTAGGATTGTTAAGCCTGGAGCAAAGGAAGCTGAGGAGAGAGCTTATCACTCTCTGCAACTACCTGAAAGGAGTTTGTACTGAGGTGAGAGCTGGTCTGTCACAAGTAACAAGTGATAGGATGAGATGGCCTGAAGTTGTGCCAGGGGAGGTTTAGGTTGGCTATTAGGAAAAAATTCTTCACCAAAATGGTGTTAAGTATTGGAACAGGCTGCCCAGGGAAGTGGTGGTGTCATAATTTCAGGAGGTATTTAAAAGACATCTAGATGTGGCAGTTAGGGACATGATTTAGTAGTGGATTTAGCAGTGTTAGGTTTATGGTTGGACTCTATGATTTCAAAAGTCTTTTCCAACCTAAATGATTCTATAATTGCTGCTTGACTATGAAACTCTGTATTACTTCAGGTATATTAGATGTCAACTTGAAATGCTTCTATTTCTACCATGCTCAAAGTCAAAATGAAGTATCGATTCTTTAAGCTGAGGTTTGCTTTGTGTCAGATTAGAAAGGGTTAGCTATTTCTTAGTGTGATAGTCTATGGAAGAATTGCAGGGAATTTGAAGTAGGGGATGTTCTGTCAAAGTTTCTTTTAGAAAGGAACAGAAAATGCTAAGTATCATTTGATGTGTGTGGTTTAAAGATTTAACACTGTACAGTTTTCTGGTTTGGTTACTAGACATATTTAAAGATGGTGGACCCAATGACTCAAGGATTTTGTGAATGAAATTGCTTGTCATCTCCTAAACCATTGTTACATGCAGCCAAACTCAAATGGCAGTATGGGGGTGATGTACAACTCTAATGAGTGGCACAGTGTACAATGTGGCAGGAGAGTCAGGGCCCATAATTAAAAACTAGGGCTGGGCTGAACAGATAGTTCTGGTTGTAATCTCCTAAACCATTGTTACATGCAGCCAAACTCAGATGGCAGTGTGAGTGGCACAGCATACAATGCTGCAGGAGAGTCAGAGCCTGCATTCATAACTGGGCTGAACAGATAGCTCCAAAAGCTGTGCACTGAGGAAAAAACATTAAGTTTTCACCCGATACTGACTTGCATGGCCTAAGGTGTATAAAGATACGAATCTTTTTGAAGGTTAGGGGACACATTTCAGGTGCTGATTTTCTGAATTCTTTAGACTGTATATGGTGCTGGGATTTTGTTGAGTTGGTATTTTACAAGAACAATGGAGACTTACTTGCGATTACTGGGTATGTACAGGTACGCATCACAGAGCAAGTACCTAAACTCATTATGCTTCTATGTAGCTACATTTTTGGGAGGAAAGAAGTTGTGACTAGGAAAACTGAGATACTGGTGTATGTTCTGCCTAGACTACTGTACATAAGTGCTGTAGAAAAGTTGTGTTACATTCTTTATCCCTTCAAATGAAGCCAGGCTTGATTTCGATGGAGGCCCAAATTGCAAACCATTTCAGTAATTTTGTGGTACTGTCACTATGTTGAGGACACTATATTTTTTAAGTGGAAACTTCCTGATGTATTTTGGGTTTATTACCACACCTTCTTTCCTATTATAACAATAGTAGTTGCATATATGTGTAGTTTAAAGGGTAAAGTTAACAAAATGCCTTGATTTTAATTTCTCCCAAATGCAGGTCATATCATGCCTAATCAGCAGCTAACTTTTTCTCACAGAAGAAACCAATCCGATCAAATGTGAACTGACTATTCCCTGTGGAATTGTATGGTTAGATAAACAAATACCAATTTAATGTTTTTAAGTCTTTTGTTACAGAATTTTGAGTTGTCTCAAGTTCTTTGGGACAAACTTTGCCTCTCTGATTGATGTATTGAAAACTTGGTCTGAAAGAATGCCTCTGACAGGTGCCATAATAATTGACAGAATGTAAGGTGTCAGGAAAGTTTCAGAGTATTTTGTATCTAGCCCATCTAATTTGTAAATAAAAAGTACAGATAGATAACTAATAATCTACAGGTGACAGACCGCCATGTTAGTTTTAACTGAAGCTCTAAGCCTTTTCAGGTTTGCTTTTATTTACTATTTTTAGTCTTGTATGTCCTCTTTATGCAGCTAACATTAAAAGACAAATATTATCATAGAATCCTGGAATGGTTTGGGTTGGAACTCACTTTCCTTTAATTGCCCTATTATATTAGCTCCCCTCAGGAGGATAAGGGAGTCTTATTAGAGCATGCAGTTCTGTTCAATTGTTGTTGCTCTACTTTGGATGGGCGTTTACCAGAGACTGCTTGGGACTGAGATACTGCTTTGCTAGATCTGAAGTAAAGATTTAAGTATCTGGAAATAGCTCTTTGGGGTGCCCTGTAAATATTGGTGTAATTATAGTATCTGGTTACTTTTTCCAGGGTGTTGTGTTTTTTTTTCCCCCATTTATTATGACACACTGTTGTCTTTTATGAGGTACACAACAATATAAAAGTGTTTTAAAAGAAATATTCTTGTATTTTTCTCAGTTATTTTGTGAAGGGCTGGTGTACATCTGCAATTCCTTGCTTTTCCTCACCAGTTTACATTCATAGGGATTAATTAATCAAGTTACAAAACCACTGCAAAAGAATTATTGTGATTGTCCTTTTTTCCCTGTGAAAGTGCTCTAAGCTAATGTCTGAGTATTTATTGTAGATGTGTGCACTGATGTCTGTCTAAACATCAGAACCAGAAGAGTTCAGTTTATAAAATTGCTTTAATGCTGATGATGTACACAACTGATGTTGGTAGAGGAAATTTAGTTAGTAGAGACTTGGGATTATGGTTTTCAATATGAAATTTATAACAATAGATATGCTTTCTATAGAACAAGAAGTTTTATTTTGTAATGGTAATGCAATGCCACTTGCTTCTACCTTTCTCACAGGGCTGTGATGATGGACAGGATAAAATGGGCTATTGAATAAAACAGAAGCCAAAGCCACAGCCAGTAACAAAATATTTCTTAATAGTGACAATATGTTGCAGTGTATTCAATTAAAAAAAAAAAACAAAAAACAAAAAACAAAAAACCAAAACAGCACGCATCTTTTTTTTCTTTGTAAATGAGTTCGATAATGATTGCTATTTTAGTAATCAATAATAGGTTTTAAAATAAATTTTAATAATTTTTTTCATGTTCAGTTTAGAGGATCTTTATTGTCATGCCTTTTTTTAAGAACAGCACAATATGTTTTTTTGCTTGGTTGAGGTTTTCTGTATAGGGCTAGCAATTAATATTTCCATTAGCTGCTTCTCCTGTGGTAGTAGTTTGCCTGTTTCCAAGAAGGTCATCTTTAACTAGGTGATTTTGGCATGATTTCCAGTAAGTTACATGTAAGAAGCAGCAGAAGAAAAAGATAAAAGTGCTCTTTTGCTCTCTCTGTAAAAATAAGGTCCATTTGTCTGAGATGTTCCTCTTAGTAGGTAGTACAAAATTGTAAGTAGGGTACTTCAAGATGAAACTAGAGTAATATCAATGCCGCTTGCATCCTTTGGCCCCTGTAAACAAGAACTCTGTAATGATGGAACTAACCATACAAAAACAAGAACTAGGATGCAGTGCATGAATTATACAGATCACCTGAGAACATGCCTGTTAATGTCTGTCAGTCATGTAGTGTACAGACTTTCTTTAAACATGTGACTGTACTTGACTCCTTGGACAATATCTTTTTTTCTATCAATCTCATTTTTTTAGTTGCCTTATTTTTATTTATCTTGGGCAGGACTGAACCTCTTTTCTTTAAATAAAGGAGATAAAAATTAACCATAGTTATTTTTGGAAAGTTAAAAAAAATAACTCCAAGACTCTGTTAAAGAAAGTCCCTCCAACTTCCCTCACTTCTAGCCCGGTCCTGCAAGCATCTTATAGGTCCGTAGGCCGGAAGACA
Organism: Melopsittacus undulatus; assembly: GCF_012275295.1. NCBI lineage: Eukaryota > Metazoa > Chordata > Aves > Psittaciformes > Psittaculidae > Melopsittacus > Melopsittacus undulatus. The sequence goes on from NC_047533.1 coordinate 64,099,145, forward strand.
TTTAACTGCACTTTAGTAGTAGTCACATTCATAATGTTTAACTAACTAAAGACAATTTGAAAGCAGCACACTAATTCTTGCAGTTGTTTATGTACCTATAACTTCATTAGCAAATGACGACTATAAAATACTATGTATTTAGCTGCTTTTCCCCATTAAAATTCAGTCCAAGTCTGCCTACAACTATTTTTACTTGATCTCTATCCTGAAGTTGTTTCTTGGCTGTTTCATGTCATGTCATCCACCACAGGAAGCGGGTGAACAATGGCTTGGCATTACAAGCCAAGCAAATCATTGAGGTGAGACTTGTATTGACATGAAGCTTAATCAACAGTACATTGGATCATGAAAACTGAGAAGGAATTGAACAGTGAAAAACTTTATTTACCTTAGAATGCGATGTTAGTCTGTACTAATGGCATTTATTGTGTGTTATGCTTTGAAGAAAGGGGCTGCCTGCTGGATGGCAAGTCATGCCGTTTGCATTTCAGGAGGCAGTCACTCACTTAGTCATGTATAATTGACATAGTTATGAAAATACACTGCTTCTCTTTCCTTGTATTCTTGAGGTTTTGTTTTGCTTTTGTTTTTTGTTTGCTTTTTTTGGAAGAAAAGTATGGCCATGGGAACCAATTAGCAGGCCTAAATTTGCATATTCACTGTGCAACAATGAGACTTGATGTGCACAGCATTGGAGGCAAATGGCTGCTGTTCTCAGTCCTTCCAGCTCATTTACTTTTCTACCATTAGCTTGTTACCTTATTTCTGGATGCTTGGGTCAACCTTTTGTTGCTAGAAGTATTCAGGTGGGCATGTATTTCTGCTGCTTGTGATGGTGCTGACTAGCTCCTTACCTTGCCTTTGAGGGAACTGATACTAACTTGGTGATTCTTGAGGACTTAGTGTGGTAGAGAAATCCATGTGTATAATAAACTACAAGTTCATAGTAAGTAATTGTTTTGAGCCTGAGCTGATCTCATGATAGTTTCAAAAGTCTGTGGTTTGGGTCAGTGAGTAGAACATAGAAGAGCAGTGTTGCTTTAGCACTGATAGAAGTTTGTGGGGGTTTTTTTGTGTTTGGGCTTTTTTTTTTTTAAGTTCAAAACAAATTGCTTCACTTGGAATCCCCTCCACAAGGTTCAGCAGAAGATGGGTCCTTAGTGACTTCAGCTTAGTGAGTGTGAACTATCACAGGCTTATGGCTGTGGTAGGTGCAGTGAGCACTGCAGTGCACAGTCATGTTACTCTGCATGGTTAGGGATAGACTGAACCATTGCTCAGCAAAGCCTGCATCCTGTGACACTGGATTCTAAAATCTGGTTTAGAAATCATGCTTCTTGCACTTGCTCTCCTTTTCCAAATTCCAAATTCCATAGTCCAAATGCAGATGCTCTGCAGGCCATTGGTGCTCCTTCTCCCAAGCTTCTAAAAATAATCAGGAATTTTCCAACTCCATAAACAAGAGTTTGAGCCATATATGGACCTCTTTTTTTTTTATTATTATTCTTATTGCATATTCCTCATCCCCACTGTCTCTCTGCAGTTTTATGAAGCTATAATCCTTTGTCTTTTAGCTCTACCGTATCTCTTGTTACATGACCATGAGCCATTTGGTGCAGGGACAGTCTTCACTACGCTGCAAGAGTACAGAGTGCACTTTCTGCTTTTATTAAACTGCAGTAAATAAGCTGATTCTATCCTAATGCATTATGAAGTAGTCTAAAACTAATTAATTATTCTACTTATGCTCTCTTGAGAATCAGTGTGTATGTGTGCGATTGTCTTTTCCTGTCTGTCCAGGCAAATGGCATGAAGTGTATACATGTATGTGTATGTATGTGTGCAATACTGTTTCTGTTAGTGCAAAGTAAAGTAATATTTTTATCCAAATATAATCACTAGACTTTAGTTATTTTCCCCAGCACATCACTTCTGTTTTTCACTTTAAATTTTCTTTCAAGTTAAATTTTAATCTCCTGATGTTCCTTGAAAGTTTTAAATGTGTCTGTTGTTTGCAGACTCATGCACCAGTGGTATTTTACATTCACAGTGTCTGACACGGCTAATGGCACTTTCTCCTTGGGCATTTATAGAGCTCTTTGTTGATTTGCATACCTGTAGCATTGGGGGGGGGGAAGAGGGGGGGAGGAAGGGGGCATTGTTGTTGTTTCTTGGTTTTGTTTTGTTTTAATTGTGTTTTTATATTTCCATGTGGAAAGAGAAGTGGAGGAAGTAGTATAACTGCAATGCAGTGTCCCACCATTTAGTTTTATTCTGTTGCATGACCTTCTCTTGCAGATAACTGCATGTTTCAAATTGTAATATGAGATATATATTAGACAAGAACAGGAGTGATTTTGAGAAGAAATCAAATGTGTATAGAGTAAGCTTCCAAATCTATACTTCCAGTTGTGCAGGCAAGCAATGGACTGCCCACTGCTGTACTGAGGCCAAACCTCTAATAACAACAATGAGGAGGAATATTTAGTGTTCTAAAGGAAGGGAGACAAGGACTGTGAAAACACAATTGGCTTTTTTATTATTTTTTAATTTTGTTTTACCTGAGCAACATGCCTTTTTGGTTTGTAGCAGTTCATTTGCGAATTAAACTCATTTTGCTCAACCTCTCTTTATACTCTTAACTTCCTCTGGTGTAGTTTTAAATCAGATCTGTTTTATGTAGGTCAGTCTCAGACTTGCAGGTCTCTTTAGCCTTAGAAAAATGTGTCTCCTAAAAAAGGATGGGCAAGATTTTATTTCTGAAAGTCAAATGAATGCAACATTTTCCTTTAAGACTAGAATAACAGCAAAGTGCTGTTGCATATTTATGTCAGCCTGGTAATGAGGTCAACCCCTTGTACGCTTTAGTTGGGACACATTAAGCTGTTGAAAAATTTTCAGTCTCACAAGCACACATTTTACTCTGATTTTTAAAGGCATAGGTGATTTGATAACATCTGTTGTATTCCCTTTCTGCTTGGAAATGCTGTAGTCCATTTGTTGAGTTAGCCTAGTTTGCATGCTGGTTTGACACGGAAAGGAGAAAACAAATGAAATCAAACCACTAAGCTGGAGCAACTCAGGGGAATATTCTTCATCCAGAAGGCAGTTAAGTTCTTCTCATGCATTTCAAAATTATTGTACATTTTTGCTCATAAAAACCCTTTGGACATTGAACCCTTCTTATTTCTTTTGTGTGCTTTGTTAATTAACATAGGCTTCTTTGGTTGCGACGCTATCTGGAATTGGTTCATTTTTTATTGTTCCTTTATTTTATTGTCAGTAATGAATTTGGCTTAGAGGAAATGAAGTAGTGACACATGTAAAATATGAAGAATTATGTCTATTTTGCAAGTTTTTATATAAGAACAAATTTAATTTGTGTAGTTACGAGATGAATGTATTTTAATGAGTCACATATTAAAGAATAATGGTTTCCAACCAAAATAATTATTTAAATTTGAAGCTTGAGGGTAGCTGTATTTTGAGACTTCACTGTAAAAAATGAAAGTTTTGATTTAGCATGGTAAATAAGTATCCATGCCTGAAAAGACTGACATATGTGCTTAACTTGAGTCAGTGTGAAGATTTGGCATGCTCTGACTTAACTAAGGCCTTAAGCTGCATGCAGAAATACAGATGATGTCAAGTTGTGTGAGGAAAATGCAGAGGCAGGGTGCTCCTACCTGTGACATGAGCAGTACTCTGGGGAAGCCTGTGCATTGCAAAGTCCAAAGCCTGCCCTGCCTGAGGGTGGGAGACAATGTCTGTCCGCACAGTGCTGCTCAGGGGTTCTCAGTGTGAAGGCAGTGTGAATTATCTTGGGGAGCTGTACAGCTGTAGTGCCTCCACATGGTATTGTTCCATGCAGCAGGCTAGGCCTTGGGTTGCAGTCTTTCTCCTGGTTGGTGAAATGAGAAGAAGGCTGTTTGGTCTGGTTTTCATTTTTTTTTCTTTCCTATACTAATACAATATGATGACTGTTTTTTTCAACTTCTCAAAGGGTGCCTGTGTTGAGGGGCTTTAGAAGTTTTCCTGCAGCAAGGATCGCCCTAGGAATGTGTCAGTTTTTAATGGAAACATTTTTTTTCTAATATTACTGTTTCTGAAAGTAATTTTTTCTTTTTTTATTGCCAGCCCTCTAGTCACTTTTCTGTGTATTCCTTTGTCCTGCTCCATCACTTCTCATCTTTGCTTCTGAGATTATACACAGTATTACCCCAAACCCGTTTGTTTTCATTCTTTTAATTCTTCTCTGTGATTTTGCAATTCTGCTGAACTTAATCTCATAATTTCCTTTTGCCGATTTTTACTTGGTGGCTGTTGTTCTACCTTGCTCGTTATTATTAAATGATCTGTTACCCTTCTTCCTTTCTTTCAAAAAATCCACTTGTTCAGAATAAGCCAGGGGAGATAGACTGCACCATTAACCTCGGTGTTTTGCTACTAGTGAAAGCTGAAAAGCATTCAGTATCTCTTTGGAGTTTAAACCTTGGTTTCTCCTAAAAGCTAATGAGCAGTACTCTTGGGAGATGTGAATCTGAATTGCTATTTATTTTCCCTTAATTGGAAGTAAACTGTTTGCAGAGATGATAATAAAGGAGTTCATCTGGAACTATATTATCTTCTCCCATATAGTTGAAGAAACGGGACTGATTCTGAATAATTACTCTACAGGACTTGGAAAGGAAAAGTGATATTCAGATTAGTTTCATTATTTTGGCTTAGCAGGAGGTTTATTAATATACTGAGCATGTCCTTCACAGATTATATTAGGAAACAAAGCAGTGTGTTGTGCAATGAGACTGAAGCTCATAAGCAAGGTATTGGTGCATTGTTACAGCCCTTTCTCTCATGGTTCACACACGTAATAATGTCTAGAATAAAAGCTTTGCATATTCATGGGTTCTTCCACCATTTATAGCACTTTTGTGGTGAAAACTTTGCTATTTTAAAGAATTTGGAGAAAATACAATATGCCATATTGTTAGCATTTGGTTTATGATTAGAATCATAGAATGGTTAGGGTTGGAAAGGACTTTAATATCATCTAGTTCCAAACTCCCTGCCATGGGCAGGGACATAGTTGGCAGAATGGAGAGGGAACTAAATGTTTATCAACAACATTTTTACTGAATACATACAATGCTGCAGATGACCCAGTGTGTGGGTTTTTTTCCCTAGGACTTCTGATGGTGGGAAGACAGTTGGTACCATTGAAGTCAATCTTGTGAAGATGGGAGAGCTAGAGGATGGTGAAACAGACCCCATCACAACAGATGCCCAGGATCAAAAGGTAGAAACTCAGTTCATTGTGAGCCTTAATTAGAATTATCAGCTTTGCCAAATACCTAGATTGCTAGTTCCAAATTGGGTTACGGACTTAATAAAAAATTTTCAAAATAAAGTACTATGTACACTTAATATCCCTAAAAACAGTTTTAAATGAAAACCTACAGAGTAATATTCTATCCTTAGTTTCCTAGTCCCTTCCCTTCTTTAGAAAAAAAAGAGCTAATTTTGATCTAACTGAATGTATTTGATGGCTCCTAATCAAAAAATGTTCACAGAGACACCATATATCTTCTTTTTCCCTTGGACATTTTCCCCATTTTCTGCCCTTGAAGTCCATGGATTTTTATGTGCCACCTGTGCCCACAATATTGAAAACCTCGAAAGAATGACAGGCAAACAAGCCAAAGAAGAGATGAATCCCCTTGCAAAGGGGAAGGTTCAGCTGCATTTCATGGGAGCACACAGCGGTGGGGAAAATCAATGGGAGGGATGGCACAGCAATGATGCCTTGAAATGGTAGCATAGAGCAGTGTTGATCAGAAGGTTGTATGTAGGGATTTTAAGTTGGATGCTTATGGTGTGGGGCAAGAGGAAAGATAGAAGGGCTTGCAAAGAGCAAAAATGCTCTTAAGTAGGCAGGTTGTTGCAGGCAAAAGTGGTGGAGGCTGGAGTTGAAGTTGATATGGGGAGAGTGGATTTGAGAGTAATAAAAAAGCAAAGGAAGCAGCATGGAAAGGATGGGCTTTCTCTATGATGACAAGAGGTTTAGGATTGGAGGAGATTCAGAAATGACTGCTCAGAACAAGCAAATAAGAGTTTGAATGATTTGCAGTTAATAAAAAGGTCTGATGGTAACTGACATACCTGTACAGGATTGCCTCCTCCTATCTCTGCGTCTGCAGTCTCATTCTTACTAACAGAATTTTTGCAGCCCTAATATTATGGTGTATTGCTATACACTATGGTGTATTCTGGTATGGGAGGGGGGGGAGGAATTGCATCAGATAATCCTTCAGGGAATGTAAATTTAAGGACCGCATTTTTTTTGTCTGAAAGTAACATGTAAGAATGTAGTTTTGGGGGAATTGTTCTGAATACCTTTCCTGCTCAGCCAAAGCAGTCTGCTTTTGAGCCAGATTCTGAGGATAGGTTTTACACTCCTTTTTTCACCATTCTTCTTAAAAAACTTCAGTGCCCTTTTAAAGCAATAGACAAGTGGGACCAGTTCAAAGAAGCCAACAAACACTGTGAAATCTTTGTGGTTTTGTACTGCAAAACTTCCACAAGATATACAAAATGAACTGCTTTTTAAGCCTTCTCTTTCATTTCACTTTTCTTCTATTTCAAAATGTGGAAAGAAGCTTCCCGCAATTATCTGGGATATAGTGAATGAGCTCTGTCTAGCCTGGGGGAGCCAGAAATAGCATAGCCAGCAGGTCTAGGGAACCGATCATCATCCTGTACTTGACATTGATGAGGCTGCACCTGGAATCCCATGTTCAGTTCTGGGCCTATCACTGCAAGAAAGACGTTGAGGTGCTGGAGTGGGTCCAGAGAAGGGCAACAAAGCTGGTGAAGGGTCTGGAGGATAAGTCTAATGAGGAATGGCTGAGGGAACTGGGTTTGTTTAGTCTGGAGAAGAGAAGGCTCCGAGGGGACCTTATCACTCTCTAAAGCTACCTGAAAGGAGGTTTAGTGAGGTGGCGGTTGATGTCTTCTCCCAAGCAACAAGTGATAGGACAAGAGGTAATATACTCAAGCTGCGCCACGGGAGATTTACATTGGATATTAGGAAAAATTTCTTTACAGAGAAGGTAATTGGGTATTTGAACAGCCTGCCCAGGGTAGTGGTGGAATCACCATCCCTGGAGTGTTCAGAAACTGTGTAGATGAGGTCCCCAGTGATATGATTTAGTGATGGTCTTGGCAGTCCTGAGGTAATGATTGGACTTGATAATCTTAAAGGTCTTTTCCAACCTAGTTGATTCTATTATTCTAGGGTGTTCTAATGCTTGTCAAGGAAGACAAAGGGTCATGATAGCTCCATTTTCTGTGGTCTTTAAAGTATTCCTTACTTTTTATGTATTAGTTGCACCCTGAAGTTTTGGTTACTATGTTCATAGTGAGGATACAATTGTGAGACTGTAAAGTTACTGAGTTATTTAAAAAAATAAGTTCTGAATCAGGTTTGACAATTCATTGGATTAACTATATACAGGGAATTCCTCATGGAAGTGTAAGGTGATAGTTAAATTTAGTCTGAGACACCAACTGGTGGGACAGTACATTGTGTCTTACTCTTTGATTTAAGCTCTGCAACAGAGTATCTAGGATCTGGGGAAGCCCTAGGAGCTCCCTATCACCTCTAGAGGCTATCTGTTGTTTTTTTCTCTGTGGGGGTAGGAGAAGCATTGAAAATGTGCATTTAACATAGGTTTACACTGTTGATTTTGCCATTAGATTTTAATACCTTTATACCCTGATCAAACAAATCTTCCAATTCACTTGTATAACAAATTACTTCAATCACACACTATGAGTACATTTTAAAGACTTTCCGTGGTTTCTGCTTTTCCCTTGTTTAAAAATTAATGGACTGCTTTCTGACACTGCGTGTGAAAACTTCATTGTCACCAGAAAGCTCTCTGAAAGCACAGAACTTGTCAAAAATTATTTTAACCTCTGCTGTAAGAAACCTTTCTATTTTATTATGAAATAGCTGATCATATTTTGCCATTTTCTCTGTGATAGCTCTGATTGTGTTACAGTATAATAGAATGGGAATATAAAGAAGAAAATGTAAATTATAATTAAGAGTTGAGAGGTTACATTATCAGTGATGTTTTTCAGTGTGCCTTTTATAAACTGCTATGAATTTGCTGGTAACACCTGAGTATGTTACATTTGTTGTTGCATTTCTTTTGTAGTGTGCATTGGTTCGTGAATGTACAGCCACTGAAGGCATAAGTGGTAAAGACAATTTGCCTTCATTAAGTGCGGGTAAGTATTCTAACATCATAAAAAAATGTGTTACCATACTATGTCAGATTGTGGAAAAATCACAAAGACTTGGGGCAGAGCTCTTAAAAGGCTCTTCAAATGATGCACAAATTTTTAATATTTTAATGTTTGGTACCTATTTGACAGTATCATTTTACTGAGAAATGCGAAGAAAACTTCCAGAAATATATGACAATTATGCTTTCTGAAACAAGCACTTCTGTGTCTTTACCATTCAATGATTTTCAAGACTGTCAGTGACTACTGTGAGCATGGACTTAACCTGATAGTTTTGTCTTTTAACATTCTGTTAATTATGCATTATTTGTAACTGCATGCCCTGAAAAATTAATCTCTCTCATTGTTGATGAAGTGGCAATTTCAGTTTGATCTGGAAACTCTATGTCCTAAAATGAAGGAAGCTTTTGGCAGGGTGTTCTCGATTCTGGATGAACTCTGGGCTAAAGTGTCCAGTGTTCAACTAGATCTATTTCTCTTTCATTATACTAAGAAATATTACATGCTGATATGCTGCACCATAAAAGTTTTATTAGCCCAAGTTTATGAATCTCCATTACTCTGCAGTAACAATGTCACAAATAAGTTATATGGGTCATCTGAAACCACAGTGCTGTCAAGAATTCTGTGTGTTTGCTGCATACATTTGAGGATAAATGTTACTGAAGTTTTAAAGCCTTTAATGAAACTTGTTCATATGACTTCATTGATAGGACAGACTTTTTAGACTAGCTTTGCAGTCTGAAGGAAGCACTAGAAGCCTTCAAAAAATAGGCTTTTTCATGTATGTATGAATGCTGTGATTTTTTTTCCTGTGACTTGTTGAGACTATAAAAAGCAAGGAAAAAATTCTTCTTCAGAGCTGCCATTTCTTTTCAACAGTTCAACATGACACTAGATATGTTTGTGGAGATGATACTCATTGAGCATTACTAAATACACAGGAACTACATCTGGCTCCAGAAATTCCTGAACTGAAAATCGCTGGAGGCAGGAAGAGTATTTTGCATATTTAGGTGTCTGTTTATGGCTCTTGGAGACAAGATACAGAGCCACTTGAACAGTTTGGCCTAACTCAGTGCAGCCATTCCTTGATTCTGATTCTGTATGTCATCCACATAAGTGGGTCTTAAAGAAATGACATGTCTGTACAGAGAAAATGTTACTGATTCACAGCTGATTTCTTTCAATTTGCTGTCTCTGTTGAGTGAGTTTTATTGGGTTGTTTGTGGGGGTTTTTATGGGGATTTTAGTGGTTTGTTGGGTTAGTTTTTTGGGGGTGGGGGGGTGTTTGTTTTTATTTTTCTGGGGAAATGCCTCAATTTGGGGATTGTATTTTGTTGGAACTTCCAAGGTAGATGCCAATGTTATGATTATAAAAGTCTAGATCACTTTGTCAAGAGTATTTGCACATGATTTTTTTGTTTATCTAGGCAGTGCTTAACATCTCTTCATTTATTGTTCTCATATATAAACACACAATATAAAACCAAAACCCCCACCCAACATTACTAGGGTGGGGTTTTGTTTGGTTTGTTATTTAAAAGAGTTAAGGGGAAAAATCAGAACTGCAGATGCATATGCAATAAATGACAGCACACAGGATATTGGAAAGAGTTTTCAGTCACAGGAAGTTTGTTTTAGTAAACACATACTCTTCAGTCTGTTTCCTGTAGTTGTGACTTCCTCTTCTCACTCCAGCATTGCCTCCACTTCCTTGCTGACACCTGGCACTGGTTCCAGGTTTTGTCAGTCCCAGTCTCTTTACTGAATTCCCAGTTTCTTTTCTTATAAAATTTTAGCTCTCCTTTTATATTCTCAGCATTTTTGCCCACCCAGTCAGACTTCTTCTCCAGCACACTGCTGTGACTGTGCTTCCTGTGGATCAAATTCCTGTGTTGTCTGGAGACTGGCTTTCTCACATGGGTAATTCAGTGTTGCCCTTAAGCATATGCAGTAGCTCTGCCCCAGAGCATATTCATCCCCTCTGTATGAGTGTCATGAGCACAGTTTTGGTGGTGTTAGAAACTGGGAAAGATGCAAGAATTTTCAGTAAAGGTAGAACCTTGGTTCATATAGGTGTAAAGTTCAAATTTTGAGTTTTTACATACTGAATTTTCTCTCCCAATGCTTATGTTGTCATATATGGTGAAATTGCACATCTCTGTAAAAGATCTACTGTCAGAATTCAAGTTTATAAAGCACAGAATTTTCTGTTGTAGATTTCTGGCCTCATTCTTTGCAGCTGGAAATTTCAGAAAATAATCAGTTTAAGCTGGACAAATTTGTGTGGCAGAATTAGAGGCAATCAAAAACAGGGACTGAAGGGAAAGCAACAATATTGGTAATATAGTACAAGTACATTGCCGGCAACCTGATAACATCAGCGTTGCCTGCACTACTTTCCCTGCTGTGTACACACAGAACTATTACAGTGCAGTATATATTCCATATAGTTATGTATTTAGTACATGTGTATATTGTTGTAAAAAATCCTTTTTCTATCTCCTGTGGTTTATCAGGCCTTCAAAACTATGCAACTGAAAAAATACCCCTGTGTGAATCTTTAAGTCTGTAGGAATAGATGCACACTGGCATTCCTCTGAAATTTAAATCTTAATATAAGGAACTCAAAGCACTCAAGTGAATTATGAGGCACTTATCGAGTGAGTGGGAATGAGTATCATATTTCAGAGGCTTATCACTATTCCATTTATACCCCAAGAGATTAACTTTGTGTGTCTTGAAATTCAGTTATTTGTTTATAACACTGGAGAGTTTGCTGATTGTTTGCATGTAAACAAATTGCACTTTGCAATAAAAAAAAAAGAATAAAAGTAATGGAAATTAAGCAGAAACTAAGAAAATTTTAATTATTCTTCCTGAGGTTATATGCATAATACACCTATGTGGCAAAGGAAGATGTAGCCAGAAACACTGTTAGTAAATTAATATATGGCAGGAGTGTGTTTTGATGCATGTTCGATAGGGAACAAAAATGAAAAAGTATTCAATCTTTTATTATGTTTTCATTTTGCTTGCAGGAGAAGAAGTGTGAAGGATATTGCATGGAATAAAACCACAGAGGTCTTTAAATTTAAAAATGAGAATTTCCAGAAATATGTCTGGTTAAATATATGGCATTGGCTTTTAGACTTCATTGCTGTAGAGAAAGGCTTTTAGAATAGGTTTTTCTCTTTTTAAGCACGGCAGTTCATCTGTTGGGTTGGTTTTTTTTTCAGTGTTTTTCATGTTCACTGACTAAATATAGGAAGGATTACCTTTATGAAGCTGTGAGTCATTTTAATAACTACTTTTTATAAAAACCAAATCTAGTCTTGCCATTCTTACTATTTGGTTGGTTTTACACGCCTTCTGGACTTTGTTTTCAGTTGACTTGTAATTAGAAAGCAATTATTGTTGTACTTGGAAAGGAAAACATAAGATTTTTATGGAAACACATGATGTCAAATATTTTGCAGCTTCTGCTGATAATCTCAAGCTTTAGTGATTCTTAAAATAAGGGTTTTTTTCTCAGTTTTTAAATGCAATTTTCTTCATAACCCATGGAGAGATGTTTTGGCTATATATATATATGTATATATATATATATTTTTTTTTTTTAAACTTACAGCACATTTGAGATTATCCCCATATCCCCATCTGAAAATTCAGACTTGGAGGTAGTACTTGAATTGTGTTTTAATGGTTCTAACTATGATAAAAGTCATAACTTTTTGATCCGCATTTTCAAAGTTATTCCTGGTCTCCCTTACTGTTGTGGTGCAGTTCTGCTGGGGTTTTTTTATGTGGCTTTTTTTCCCCCCTGTGGTGGTTGTGGTAATGGTGGGGAGATAGGAGGAAAGGGATTGTGGAGCTACGTATGTGTGTTAGGTTCTCACAGACAAATGTGAATTTTCAGTACAAATTTAAGGGCTGTTCTTGGAAATACATCCTTTGATAACTTCTTAGGAACTAAATATAATAAGGTAAAATAGAGAAAAGAGCCTTTTGTGCGTGTGGCATCATAATTTGAAATATCCTAATAAAAAATCTTAATAAAAATATCCTAATATTAGAAATATTGTAATAAAAAATTATCAACCTGCTATGGTGGAATTAAAAACAAAAAAATACAACAACCCCACACACACATACAGAAAAAATGCCACCCACACAACAAAGACAAAATCACCATTAAATCAACATCTGTGTTTTGGCAAGTGTCTCTTTAAGGGCAGACCTGAATTAGCCCTTACTTTCCTGAGCCATCCCTGACATGTGAAGATTGTTATTCCCTGTCTTGTTACTGGAAGATGATTGGTGCCGTATATTTACTTAGTGGATTTACAAAAGCTGTCAATAATATTGACAAAGCTGATTTTGTTAATTAGAAGTATCTCAGCAAAAAAGGAGGAAAATAAGAAAGCATTACAACATATTTTAATCAAGTAATATAATAAAGCCCAGACAATAAGGTTTAAGTTGATCATAGGCAAAGGACTCGGATGGGATTTTTTTTTTGTCGTAGACACTAGTTAGGTCTTTGTGATGAGATTTCTGGAGCTGTATAATGTGTGTTAAGATACTTGCACATTGAAGTATTTGGGGTATTAATAGTAAAGAAAAATTGCTGTTATTCAGCATGTTATGCCATAGCTATCAAGCATCTATAGGGCCTATTTCATAACAGTAAGTTAGAACTTAGTTTTTGTAAGTAAAATCGCTGCTAAGTAAAGGAAAAATGCCTCTAAAAAGACTTCCAGTTTCTCTTCAAGTTTAGTCTTGTTTTAGGCCTTTCCAAAAGGACTTCCATTAAAAACAGTTTGATTAAATAGACAAGACAGTTTGTGTACGTTCAAAAACTTGGTCTGTGTTTTTCATTCCCCATAAATAAGCCTACCTAAGCAGTAATGGTGGAAGTGAGTTCTGAAGCTAAAATTTCTATTAGTAGATGTCATTTTGACAGCAACAGTTTCCTTGCAGCACACATGGGAAATGCATTCCTAGGAGTTATAGACCATTCGGTGGCAGATCAATTGGAGCCTGCTCTGAGGCAACTTTTTCCAGAAGGCTGATAGAAAGGTACTGTTGGAGGATTTGGATGGCTGTCCAAAGTCATTCTGAGTTGTATGATGTGTGTGTTGAATGGCAGTCATTTGTCTCCGAGTAAGCTTGTCAGATCAAACTTCTCTTTCTCAGCTTTTTCCTCATTTGCTCTTTCTGCAAAATTAGTTAAGAGTAGGGAGGAGGGGAAAAAAAAATGAAGGAAGGAAAGAAGAGAATAGGAATTTCTCACCTTTATTATAGCCCATCATTGTAAGATCTGAAGGGAAACACAGCTAACACATGAGAGCTTTAAGATAAAAAATACAGTGGGTTTTTAAGTAAGACTTTCCAAGACATCAAGTAACGTGATTTTCCTATGTCAAGATAGACACTGAGAACAGTGTGTGTAACATATTTATAGGTTTGTTATACTTATTTTTATGTAGCAGCAGTCTATTGATGAAGTCAGTGGTCAGGTTGACTATAAAATGACATCCTTTTTACCACATCAATGGTCAAGTTTCCATTAATGCAGATGCACACCATCTGTATTAGTGACTTCTATGTGTGCATGTCATGGAGACAATGTATTAGGTATAGCTAAACTGAAGCATGATTCACTTGTCCCATACAATTTATTAGCAATGTGAGTGATTCTAGCAGATGGTGAGCAATGGCATTGACTGTATGTGAGTTCATTGTCTCTTTCTGCATTTCATTTTTTCCAACTGTAGCCAAAGTGTAAGAATAGAGACCATAATTTACATTCTCACTACACTGAAATGCTAAATTCATAGGATACCTACTGTGCAGGGAAAACATGATTTATCTACTCTACTAGTAATACTTTGTCCTCCACATGCTGCTATAATAAATTAAATAACAATCTAATGTTTTTAATAGAATTGTAATGGTTCTAAAATTAACTCTGGAAGCAAGGCAGGAAATAATGTATTATTTTGGAATATAATTTTTGTCATAAATTTTCAGAGAGTCATATAACCACAGTAAAGTAATGATATAATTTTTCCTCTCTGCAGTGTTAAAAAACCCAATCTGTAAGTTATATAGATTCCCTACTTCTGACAACAAGTGGATGCGTATCCGGGAACAGATGGCTGAGACTACCCTCTCTTTCCATGTTCCGAAAGAGCTGATCAATCTGCACATAAAGGAGGATATGAGAAGGTAAGGAAGAAGAAGTAGCAACGGCAAATAGTAGATTTTATTTTTCTGAGTTGCAAAAATGTAAGTGATAAAAAATATTTAGTATGAAATAGGCAAAATACAGGAATCATTTGGCTGCTAAGAACTTACAGCAGTAACTGAACAATAGCATAGATTGCTCAGAATTTTTAGGACTTCAGGGACTTCATAAATTCTGAACAATGAAGTGTGCTAAAGAGCAGTTATGACATTAAATGTGTAAACATAAGCATTGGTTAACAGTGTAAATGTTCTGAAAAGTTAACCATTTATGCAGAAACTACACATTACAAGGGAGTGAACTACATTGTAGTGTGTTTAGCTTTGTGTCTGGGCAGTGCTAACGTCACAGGCAAACATTATGCAAGTAAGGGAAAATAGCATGTTTGTAGTTAACAAAGGAGCACTGAAAATATCAATCACATTCCTCTGACTAATGTAAATTAGTTGGCATAAGAAAAGGATACTGAAGTAACTGAAGTTTGAAGTCTTTGTTTACATTTTGTCTTGTAACCAGGAGGGACATCTGAGGATCATTACAGTATGTACAACTTGGGGATAAAAGAGGATAAGGAGGACAAGCGTCCCAAAATCCTTTGTCCCATTTCTGACTGCAGCAACTAGAATGGTAGCCTGTCCTTGAATATGTGTGAGTTGTGCTGATACAGCTATGGAAAAAAGCAGTGTTTTAAGCAGTCCAGGGCTTTCCTGAAAACATACTTTCTTTTTCTAGTGAGAATGGGTGGTATAGAGAAATGTATTGCTCCTTTCCCCATGAAAGTCGCTTCACAAATAGGTAGGCATTTGGTCTCATGTGTGAGATTAACGCTGTGAGCCACTACTGATTTCCAAAGCCACGCTGTGCACTTTCATGCAACTCCCTTCATCAGAGAGGGTTGCTCATGGTTGTTTATAGCGGCTGTTTGTCCTGCAATAGGAGGTTCTTTTCTCTTTTTTTATTCACCCCATCTGCTGCTTCTATATGATCTTTTTATGCCAATATAACAGCATGGGGGAGACCACAATCTTGCTTTTAATAAAGTCAGTGAACAGATACATACTTAGCATGGTGATGATGGCTTATAAAAATCATATGAATTGTTATAATGCTTCTTTTTATTCATTTATTACTGTGTTTATGCATTTATGGCCTGATCTTGTTTGATAATACTAACATGTAAGGCTTTTTTAGTAAGCAATAAAAATAGATTATGCTGACTTGCACAGTTCATCCACTTCCTAGATTTTCATTTGCCCCATGGGTAAATGCCTTTTAAATGTTAGAGGATTACTTTAACCACTTTTACTACTACTGCGCTATTATCTCCAAAGGCATAATGCAAGTAATGGCACTGGCTGTTACTTCATATTATAACATTCACCTCCTTGGATAAAGTCATAGTAAAGAATCACCATAGATTGGGCCTTTTTAAGTGGTTATTCAATACTTACCAATATAAAGAAAGGCTTTGAGGAAGAAACTGAAGTAAAAGTTGCTCAAAGATTGAGTTGTTTTGATTTTCCTGACTGCCAAAATGTGGTTTGAGCATTGTAGAAACTGTGGGTGTGAGAAAAAGAGAGGCACAGTGATTATGTTGATATGAGGGAGGAGGTAAGACCAACCAAGAGGAGCAACAACTTGCGGTAAAATACCAGTAGATGGTGGGAATAGGGGCATCTGTGTTACCTATCATCATATAAGTGTGTAGGTTGGAGCTTCAGTTTTGTACAGGCTTTGCTTATTGAAATAAATGCAAAGATGTGCAATTATTGCAAAATCTTGTGGACTCCTTACATTGTTAAACTGATAGAATGATGTTAGAAGTATATTATTATGTTAGTTCTTGAACTTGTGCAAAACTTAGGTTGCAGCATCTTGAGGCTATTCTCTTCTGAAGTATTCTTCTCTGCATCTTTTTTCCCCAGTTGGTATAAAAGAATAAATATTTTTTGTCTCAGAGGTAATTTCTTATCATCCTCAGTCTATTTCATTGTATTCCTACTCTGGCTTCAATGAAGCAATTGTCTATAAAAAAAATTATCCAAGTGAAGTGTTAATCCCATTCAGTGTTGTATTTTAAATTTGTAATTTGAATTCCCTTATTGCATAGCTCCTAAGATTGTTTATCTCTTGTATTCACTGTTAACCAAACCTTTTCATTTACTGATGTGCTAGTCTGAAGTATGTAACTTCTAAGGATGTTTAGCTTTGCTTTTCAGTATGAGATACTATTTTTAAAGGTATGCATGCATTACAGATTTTATCCTTCAAACCTCCCTGGAAGAAGTTTTAATAGGAGTTATGTGATCATTTTTGTTGTTATAACAATGGTCATACAGTTTGCTTTGCTGGTTTTATTAAGGAATTATTTCTATTTCCTCTGTAAGGTTTTTCAGTGAGTCCTTTCCCTAGTCTTTAGTATTTCTTTATACAAATCTCATCCAGATACTTTGCACCTGTCATGCATGATTAGCCAAGTAGTTCTTTGAATCTAGTTGTTAGAAGAAAGACTTAGTAGTTCACAATCGTTGTTCAGAAGATTGGTTGGCCCATATAAGCTAAGCTTGCAGGTGTAGATTTAATTGGTGTTGCACTAGATAGCACAGCAGCAGAATTAGGCTATAGTGGAGGCTGCAGTACAGGCTCTTTCAGCTTTGCCACCACTTTTGAGTCTCTTGGAACCAAACTCAGCTTTGACTGAAAGGAAATTCCACCAAGTTACAGCTGAATTTGGCCCATGGCATTTGTGGTCACAACCGATAAACAGATTTCAAGGATAAATTGCTGAACTTTGCTTGAACCCTCTCTCCAGACTACAAAGCACGCTGAAGCTTTCCTTCTGCATCAGGAATGGCTGTCCTGTCCCAACTCCAATAGCCTTTTCTTGTACAAATCTGTGCTGTTTGTCTGTTTTCTGATTTCTTTCTTGTAACATTACAGGATGAGAACAAAGTTCAGACCGTCTGAAAGATGTATATTTTTGTACTATCTTTTAATACACAACTTCCATAGAGCAATGGAGCCCCAGCCAAAAGTGCTGTGTACTGGGAATAGGCATTGCTTTTTCTGGGCCTTTGCATGATATTTTTTACATGATTGATTTTTGAGCAATTGCACTGCAAAAACATTGTATTAATAAGAGGTAATAGCATTAAGAAAAAAAACAAAAACAGTTATTCTAAGTAAACTTACCGTGAATTTTGAAGGTGTTTGAACCAGCCACATTTAGACAGGCACTGTTAATATGCTATCTACTTAAGGACATTGAAAACCTAAGTAAGGTTTTCAAGTAACTACCTAGCACAAATATTCACTTAGTAACTAAGTAAATACCTAGCACAAATGTTCAAAGAAGTAATTTTTCCAACACTTAAAAAATGTAGCTCAACTACGTGCATGTGCATGGTGGTGCATGCATTTTACATGCATTTTAGTTTGTTATTGGGTGTTTAAAGTTGTAGTGCAGTCTCAGTGGCTGCTAAAATTTCCGGGTGTTATATCTGTGCACAGCATGCCCTGGTCCATACTGAGCAAATGATATAACTTGTAGGCCTTATTAGAGCCTCCCACATCATTGTGAAGGACAAAAAGCCAAAGCAAAAAAAAAATCTCTTTCTCAAGATTATAATTATTTTAACACACTCAAATTTATAAGAAGCGTTTGAATTTTTACATTGTTAACTAGAGATTTTGCACTTAGCAATACTCATCTGTGGTCCTAATAGCACCAAGTTGGGTGCAATTTTGTCAGTTCATGTCAGTGGGGGTGCAGAGAATATAAATTAGAGGCATTAACGCAATTAGAAAAGCTTTGTGCAGTTTTAATATGTTGCTCATGTCATAAAGATTATCACTGTTTATTTTGGATGAGGCACTCTGATTAATATATTGGAGAAAAAACAGTAACCCACAAAACTGTTTAAATGCTTGAGTAATAATGCAATTAATAATGTGATTTATCTTGTCACATGTGAGTCCAAGTTGAAAGAAATTAAGTTATAAATATAAGCTGTGAGAATAAAATGGTTTTGCTTGTATCATACAGCTAAAGCAACATTGTCTTGAGCCGATTCTAGTGTTTCTTGATGAATTGATAGAATTTAAAGAACAACTGAAGAACCCTAAAACAATTCTATACAGCATAGCTAAAATATACGATTAAAGTGTAAATTCCACAGGTACCATTTAGAGTATTACTGAATTTGAGACTCTTTGCAAAGTGTGATGCGGATTATCCTCTGCTATTAAATGTGAATCACAGAATTAACCTCAAATGACCATGCTGTTTGAAGATCTCGAATCTTTCAAAGATAAACCCAAGCAATAAAATATCCAAGAAAGGGCAAATTTTAAAGCAGGAAGGAAGAGATGAGTTTAATTTAGTTTGTATATTGTCTACACTTTTGAATAATAAAAAGAGGATAGTGATAGGTGGAAATGCAAAAGGAATGTACAACCTTCATCTTTTGGGAACAGTATAAAATTTTCTTAAGCCTTTAAAAATCCCAGTTAATTTTCCATATATATATATATATATACATATATATATATATATAAAAGAAACAGGTTTTAAAGTATTTTTAATGTGTGTGGTGGCTTGTGTTTTTGGGGTGGTTTGGATTTGGTGTTTGCTTCTTTTGTTTCTTAAACAAATGTTGAATGCAGGAGATAGGCAGAACCTACATTTTAGTTTTTACTTAGCTGTCAGGTCAGGTTTACCAGAACCTGAAAGTTTTGGGAAAATCAGTAAGAAAAAATAAATAAAAAAAAAAGGTTCTATGTAAAACTTATTAGGAAAGAAAGAAAGTATCTTTTTATTCACTTTTTTTTTGTGGTAGCTTCTCCATAAGAGATTAAATCCTCCTTAGTAATTACTTACCTGTTTGAGAAACATTATAGTAAAAAGGCTGCAATTCTTTTATTTCTTGGGAAAATGTTATATTTCTTGGGAGAACATTTTGATGGGTAACTGCCTGTACATCACAGGACAATAACTTGTGGTAAAGTAAAATGAGAGTAATTTTGTCAGTTTCTGTTCTACAAAAAAAAAAAAAAAAAAAACAACAAAACCAAACCATAATAAATTTAAAAAAAGGTTTATCTATAAACATGTACACTTTAAAGAAATTTTTTTTAGAGAAAAGTAGTTCCCATGTTCCTTTCCTTAAAAGAAAGCTTCTAAGCTTCCTTTATTTTTAAGTGATATTTATAAGTGGTTGAGTCAAGTCCTAAAGCTTATGGTGTATATTTACTCCAAAGCTCTTGTATTTCTAACTTTATAAAACTTGCTGATATGATATGCAGATATGTCTCATCTTGGTTTGAATCCTGCTAAGCACTTTGCTTCTGATGTTTTCTGAAAGTGGATTTCAGAAGCTAATTTTTCTTAGTGGAGGCAAAAATTACTTTCTTTTTTCAGATTTGAACTTGTCATGTTTGCTTCACTGGGACATGCAAGACTAGATTTTTGAAGCTGAATGAATCAAAAACTACTACTTTGTCTTCATACAGCATTTGTGGTTTGTGTGCTTTTATCATATGTCCTCTTAATTATCTCTTCTTTGTGTAATTACACTGATCTTTTCAACTTCATCTTTCGATTTGGGAAGATTTGTGCTATGTCCTTAATGATGCAAACGGCTATTCCTGCTGTTCCCTTTTCTGCAACAGAATAATTGAATCCAAAGCAGTTCATTGATGGTATGTCACCTTCTGAATCATCTTGCTCGTCTTAATATCTTGCTCATCTTAATATCTTGCTGCTGGTTTTTTTGCTTTGTTTTGATTTAACTGTCACTAACCACAGGTTTTCACTATACTTTCCACAGTGGTGTCTGGGCTGTTGAACCTAGTTGTTTTGCAGAACAAGTTCATTTGGAACATAATTTCAGCATGGCACAAAGCACAGACTGATTAAGTAGAAATTATTTGTTCCTCTTTCATGTACTTTTAGTAGTTTACTATAATCATGTACCTAAGGTGTTCTCAAAAAAGAAAAAAAATAAATGTGAGAGTTGATAAATCAAAAGGCAGAATATTAGTCTGAGCCTTGGGTACTCAACCATCATTTCATAATGGGCTTCACAGAACATTTTCTTGGAACAAGAAAATTGCATGTAGTTTTACTTTGAGTCTAATGGCAGCAGTATTTAACTGCTACTATTGTCAGAAATGTATCTAGTCATGCTGTGTTGGATGCCCTGGTGCAGTTGTTCATAAAGAAAAGCATAGCTGTTTCAGTCCATGCATGGATCCTCTTAAACCACCCTGCATATCCGTGTAACAGCTTGTGCAGTGACTGTAATTCCATCAGCAGGGAGAAGTGGGGTAAAGCTCGAGTTTCCTAAAGGGCAAAGTGCCCATGAATTGTAGCTGAATAAATCAGTAAGGCATTCAGAGTAAGAGAAGTTGTTGATTTTAAATAAGAGTCTAGAATGAAGGTTTATGACAGTTCTAATAGTGCTGTTGGATCCTGAGGAGTCTTATAACTTACTCTTAGACTTTTTCATCACTTCAAAATTGTGTTGTGATAGCATCAATGATCATTAATCTTTATAGTAACACTCACTGTGGTATGCAGTGCTTTCAGCAGACCAGGATCCATTACAGAATTTTTCTGCCATAATGTCACAAAAGAGTTTTGAAGAAAGAGTAACAGGTAGAGTTCAGATTTTTTTTAAATGGAGAACTGCTTCTAACCATAATGGGAAGTGCTCAGTAAAAGCTGGCATAATTTGTCTACTAAAAGAAAAAATGGATATGAAAAACAGAAAATACCCGAGAAAAGCATAAAAATAAGCTGATTAGCTGATGTTTGAAGTGGACTAAGATGGATGGGACAGACTGTTTACATCCCCATTATGGTTAGGTACAAATGAGGCAAGATTATGCGAAAGCCACCAAGGAAGATGCTGAAGTAATCAAGGGAAGACACAAAGTTGAGGCACCCTCCTGGGTGGGAATTTGTTGTACATTGACAGAAGAGACTATCCAGGAGACAGCTTGAGGAACTGGACAGCAAGATGTAGACAAAACTTGTTTTTCATTCTGTAAAAAGAGCTGAAGTTGATGCTAAGCACCAGATCTGTCATGATGATGTGTACAGTTACTTGGAAAATACTTTGAGAGGAGATTTGCAGTGCAAGAAGATGATGATAAATCACTCTATTTTATATTTACACAATATTGAGTTTGCACTGAGCTTACTGCTTTGTTGACAAGCTATTAAAAATTCCATGGCTCCAAAAGGTGAATCACTAGCTGATTCCCCTCTGTACAGCCAATATCTATTATAAATATTAATTTTCTTTTATAGCACAGTTTTCGTTTGGCACAATTATTGGTTGAAGCGTGTTTTTTAAAGTTATTCAGTTAAATAAGTTCTGTTATAAATATTATTAAAACAAAGATTTTTAAGATTGCTGTTGTGGGTATTAGTGCAAACTATAAACTTCCACATTTGAAAAATGTTATGTTTCTTCAATCTGTTTGTTTACTTTTGGGACGGGCCCTTCAAAACAATGATGATAAAGCTTGGTACTATGGAGTGTTGTTGATGGAGCATAGATATAGGAAAAATAATTCTTTTTCCAGCCATAACTCAGAGTTTTACTGAGCAACAAAAGCAGTGACAAATAGTAAGAAATCATAAGACACAGATACTATCTAAATCCTCTGTCTTACATGTTAGTATTTGGGGAAAAAAAGACATAATTTGCAAAAAGGCTAATTTTGGAGAAACAGCATTTATGACGTATAATCCTGTTATCTCATGTGTTGGCTTTACTGTATTTTTTTAATGAAAATAAATTTAGAAAAGGTACTATTTAAAGTTTTCATGCTATATATGGTCTAGATTTACTATAAAACTGCACATTAACTTTATTAAAACATTGTGGATAAGATGTGTCTTTTTATGACATACTAGTGGCTGTGTTTTGAACTCAGTGATGCATTTGTGTTTCTGAGATGAAGCAAATAGAAGCCTTGTAGACAATGATAAGAGCAGGATTTGACATTTCTTGAAAACATGTTAAAGATAATGTGGTGGGATTTGAACTTTCCATTCCTGTTGCTGTTGGTGTCAATGCAGTTAACATGTAATCAGCCAGTTAAACCAGTTTTGGTTTTAGGCTGGATAGTTTATTCTGAGATAAGGGATTTCTGTTCCTGCTGTTGCTTGACTTGAGCTTGGGACCAAAAGCTCCAGGAGTGGGCTTAGATAAAGGCAGGGAGCAAAGCCTCAGCACTGAGTTTTCCATGGCATAGAGGGCTGTGCATGTAGTGTACTGATGTGCTGACCCTTCACTCTGTAGTAAAATTCTTCACAATGGGGGCAGTGAGACAGATTGCTGAGAGAAGCTGCGGCTATCCCATCCCTGGCAGTGTTCAAGGCCAGGCTGGAGGCTCTGAGCAACCTGGTCTAGTGGAAGGTGTCCCTGCCCATGGCAGGAGGGGTAGAACTAAATGAGCTTTAAGGTCCTTTCCAACCCAAACCATTCTCTGATTCTATGAATGCTATACTCCTGTATGGGAGGAGCAGAGCAGTAAAGTTTTGGAACTCAACCAGGTCCAAACACTGTTGCTAAAACTATTAAATAAGACAAAAATAAATATTAAGTGCCAAAATTTTGCCACTTTGAATAAATAAAATTGTATACCCTGACAAATCTTAGGAGGTTTTTTAGGAGGAAGCCCTGAGATTTTCACTTAATGGGATGCCTCATTTTAAGCTGATAAAAACTTGCAAGGAGAACTGGTTGAAAATGGTGGGTTTGTCCTCTTACTGCTGATGGTTCTTCTGCTACAGTGTTGCCAGCTTGTATTGATGATGGAGAAAAGTTCAATTTTCATCTACTTCTGTTTTCCAGGTTGAATGAAATGGAAAAAAGTGACTGTAAGTCATTAGTAAACTCCCAATGAGCTCATGTACTGTAATCTCTGTTTTCATTTTGATGCATCCAAGAACATAAATAAACAAACAGTCTTAATGCTGCTTCCTGTGCAATCTGCTTGATTTTGGTTGTCTTATTCACAAGGAACAGAATTATGCCTATATAACTTATTCTAATATTGTTCACTCTCATTCAAAGCTAATGATGATGCAGGCAACATCAGTGTATCAGTGTGGGGCTGTTCTGTTTAAGAAGTAATTTTAAGAAATAACTTATGGCTAGGGGTCAGAGTTGTTGCCGTAAGTATAGCTCCGTGTTCCTTTGCCACATTCACCTGGTCTTTTTTTCACCTTTCTGCCCCTTTTCCGCTTGTTTTTTTCTTTTACTTCAGTAATTTTCCTACAGGTGAGAGGAAATCTGGAAGTCATTTTTTGAGACTTCCAAGAACTGCTGTGTAACAGTCTGCTCAATACTTTGTGGATAAGTAGTTGGTTGTTGTTGCACAAGTTTTCTCCTGAACAATTCCAAGTGTTTGAAGAGTCAAGATCTTTCATTTTCAGTTTCTTTAACAGCAGATCCCCCAAAGTGGCTCTGGGTTATGTATAGAATGAGCTTCCTTTGCAAGTGGGGAAAACAAACAGAAAGCCCAGTGTACTGTGACTATGCTTGTTTGTGTAGGAAATTAAAGTGATCTCTATTTCACTCAGGTCAGCTCTCAAGAGTGTACAGGAAAACTGATAATTTGCTAACGGATTTCCTTTCGGATTTTCAGTGACATGTTTGGTTACCATAACACTGCTGTTTGACCTGATGAACACAGCTGTAAGGCTGAAGATTAAGTGTAAGGGGACTGATGGGGTTTTTTCAGTTTGTGTGTTTTAAGCACTAAAGAAATGTGGGCAGGGCTGGTGTGTTGGTTAAACTGACTTCTGAGGAAACACTACTAAAACTGTATTTATGATATATATGAAAGTATCTAAAGAGTAGAGTGTATCAAAACACCTATGCTGCAAGAATTGCCAAAGAAGCAAATTTCGAGTTCTTTACAATGGTGTTTAATATTTCTTCACAAAGAATTGCTGTGAGCACAGCTCTCTGGAGCCTGGAAGCCTTCTTACCTCCAAGGAAGAAATAATATTTCACTTTGCAGGCTATTGCATTGGTACTAGTTGAGTTTTGAACAGAAATTACTGTAGTGTTGACTGATTCGTGTAGCTGAAAAAATGAGCTGAAATCAGCAGATTTTACAAGTGTCATGAAACAGATTTTATTTCAGTTAGAAAGTCCTTTTTTTTTAATAAACTGGTTTCAGATTAATTTGGATGAATGTTAACACATTAATGTGTTAATTAACCTTATCTTTTTGCCTTTTGATACAGGAATCAAGAACTTAAAGATTTGGGAGAACTTGCTCCTCACTGGGACAATATGCGAAAAAGTGTTATTGCTCATTGTGATCAGATGCTAAGCATGTACCAGGATACTCTTGCAGAGCTTGGGAAGCACACAGGTATGAATCCATGGCTCCGTAATTCCATGAAAGTAGCCTCTCCTCTTTTGGAGCAGTTAGGCCAGGCTGGGTGGGCCTTTCAGCAGCCAGGTCTAGTGGGAGGTGACCCTGCCCATGACAGGAGATTGGAACTAGGTGATCTTCAAGGTCCCTTCCAACTGAAACCATTCTGTGATTGGTGTATTCAGCAGAATTAAAACACATAAAAATGAAATATTTGTAATTCTGAGATCTCATAGGTGCCCTATTTCTTCATCTATTCTTGGTTACACAACAGCCAAAAGAAAAAATTTAGGAGTGAGTGTGCATGTTTTAAGTGCATGTTCTCTTGGACAAACTGCTCTGATAGTATTGAATATCATCTGCTAATTGAAACCACCCTTAGAGGTGGGTTTGTCAGTTTTTCTTGAAACTTAAGGTTTCATTAAGGAAATCACATTTAACAGTCTACAGGAGAACAGTAATGTCTAGCTATGCATTGCATCTCCTTAGTGTAGTGGTTGTCATTGCCCATGCTGTGCCAGAAAAACACAAAATTAACATGGGATGGGCAGTCTGCTCTCAGTCCAGAAATAGCAGCATGGGCTGCCTCACCTTTCTTTATGTGAAAGCGGTGGTCTTATATTCTGATGTTTGCTGGGTGCTTGTTCAGTTCATATCTGCCGGAGTCCTGTGGTCAGAGCGTTTGTATGGCAGTGGAAGAAGCATCAGTGACAAATGTGCAGAAAAGGCAGCTGGGCTTTTCCTCCTGTGGCAATTCTTACTCATAACAAGGCATGACTTCAGGACAAATTATTTCTGATTATGAATTTCTTTTCTTTTGATTGTTCACAAAATCGTTCAAGGAGCTTAGGATAATTCTTTTCTATTTTGTGAGACTACTGTAATTATTTCCTGTATAACACTGTATTTAGAGCAAATGAAGGTTTGTGTCTGTATATAGCGTAACTTTTTGCCTCTTCCTGCTGGTGTGCCTCCTACACACACACACACACACACACACACCCCACACACACTATTTTTTATATGTTCTAGAAGCAAATGGACACAGTTGTTCTAACTTACTACAAAGGTCTTGTTATTGTTGCTGCTTTCTTACTGGTGTCAGATTTCTAACACCAGTCCTCACAATCACCATCTCAAATATGTGATTTTGATGACATTATAGCTTGCTTATGCTGTTTTGCTCTATAGTCTTACTGCTAGATGTTCACACTATTGCCCTGCTCCCACACTTACGTGTGTGTAGGCACAGCAGTATGGTTCTGAGGTCAACACTTCGCTTTGTGTTACATATAGAGAAGTTTGCAACCTAGAATATTCCTGAAAGAGGGATACATTACGGTTATGAAACTTTTTAAAAGAGTTACAAATTATAAATATGTTGAAATATCTGGTATATAGTTATGGAGAATTTGCAGTATTTTCTTAATTGTATAGCTTTCTACATACTCCAAACAAAACTTTCTTTGTGTCTACTGAGAAATGGATTACCTGGGTTTTAGCTCAACATACAACTAAAATGCATAGCAGAATAAATATTTCTTTTAAAGAATTCGGTGCTTAGAATGAATTTGCTGCACTGAGTAGGTGAGACACAAATCTTTCCCTTCCAAAATATTCATTCAAACTGTACTTTTATCATTTAGCAATCATCTTCTAATACAGGACTGAGTATGGTATTTCTCATTGCAGATTGCTCTCTGGAGTTCTGTGGCTTTCTTTGTCACAGGAAAAGAGAAACCCTGTTTCAGTGTATGAGCAAACCACAGTCTCTAAATGAAACTAAACATTTTGGGAGAAGTTGATTACCTGCTTTAATGAGTGTGTGTTGGGGGAAAAAGCTCATCTGTTACACTGAATGTATAATATTTTGCATTTTGGTTACAGAAGTATAATTTCTTGTATTTATGATTGTTTTCCATCATCAGATCTGATTTTGGCAGACTGCTCTCTGATCCAGCATGACACTTCCTATGTTTCTGTGGTTTAACTGATATAAATATGTTTTTTAATGCTGAGCTAATAACATTTTGAAAGCAATCCATAAAATATCATATGCAAGGCAATAAATACAGATCTTGAAAGAATCTATGTAATAATTATAACTTGCAGGAAAAGATTGAAATAAACTTTTGAGAATAAAATGAAAATAGACACTGTAATCTATTAAGCATCAATCCTGCAAATCCAAGTGAAATTAAAAAGGTTGGTAATGTTAAATGACCTGTTTTGACTGTGGTTTGAGATAACTGCAGCAGACCAGAGAACCTGGTCTGAGGAGAACAGAACCAGCCCATATGAAAAAGAGTAGGAACATCTCTCTGAAAACAAAACAGAGCAGGAAACAAAGCAACCTAATAATTGTAGTGAAGATGAAAATTAAGGGGAAGATGTTAATTTGCTGGCCAACACACAGGTATACTTCCTTACTAATGCAGTACTAGTTTATACTTGGAATACCCCTGATTTTGCGTCTTGTGTGAAAAAAAAGTCTAACATTCAAAGACTTATTTTATCAGTGATCAGTGGGCTAACTGCATTTTAAAGCCAAATAATAGCCCAGTCCCTCTAATGAAGGCAACATTTACTTTTAACCCTGCAATATCTTATTAGATGTCACAAATAAATTAGATGATAAATCCACTTCTGAAGGACCAATTCCACGTAAGTCATCTAGATGCACATATCTCCAGTTTCCTTTTGTGTCAGCACTAGGGAAGACTTAACTCATAAGCAGTGTAGAGAGGGGAGATAGCATCTGCAAATAATTCTTTTTTTTCCAAAATATTCCCTCATTTCTCCTATACAATCACATGCTGGGTTTTCTGAGAGAAAGTTACTTCAGATTCAATTGAACTATTTGTGGAATTTAATGGAGAAGGCTATTTCTTGTTAAATTTGAGAGATTGCACTGAAAGTATCAGGAGACTGCATTAGTGTTATACAGGAGTTTTGATTTAACAGCATATTTACTGGAAATGGAGGTTTAAGGAAGTTAAGTCTATTTCAAATTTGAGTTGTTTTGGCAAACAACTCCCCTCAAAAATGGGGGAGAATTTTAAAGAACGACAAGTAGTTTTGTTTCAAGGAAACATAACAGAAATCTAAAAGTGTTAGGGAACATCAGAACAAATGATTTTAGGTTAATTTAAAACACAGATTTGATGGTTTGGGGAGGGAGTAGAACATTGATACTTATTATTTTGTTCAGTATAGCTTGAACTGAGATGATTTCCAAACACTTTTTTCTTTTCAGTCATCAAACTGAAAATTCTATCCATTTAGTTTAAGGCAATCCCTGCCTCTGTCACAAAGGTCCTTATGTGACACTAGGCAAGACAGCTTTCAGAAGTGGTTAGTGTGCAGTGTTCTTTTTTGGAAGCCTGGCAATAGACACCAGCTGTTTTGCAGACGTACTCAGTTCTCATGGATGTAATTTAGCTCAGTGGGAGCTGTGCTTCCAAAATGGAATGTGATGTTGCATTATAATGTGTGCTCTGTAGAATGACATCCTCCATATCTCATATTGATGCATTGTTTTCTTAAATGATTTGACCTTTTCTTGTCTGCTATTAGAATGGATAAAATTCTAACCCTTTTTCTCAGCCAGTTAAAATTATTCTATAAATATTTGTAAAACCCTTGAAACTGTTGGCATGCAGTAAACAGGTTTGAGGGACTGAATAATCCTGTCTTTGTGGGACGCTTGAGCAGTATATTTGAATCCAGATACCTAAGTAAAAGTGGGAAACAAAATATTGAATACTATTTCTAAAGTGAGCAGCAATGATACTAAGCATTCAATGAGCTGGAAAAAAGCTAGAATGTGGTAAGTCATTGTAGTCTCTTTCGAAGTTCCTCTTCAGGTGGATGTCAGATGAAGGTTGCATCTATATTCCTGTATTCCCTGACTTTGAAGAGTTTAATCTTGCAACAATAGCAACAACAGTTTTAATAGAGAGGTTGTAGTTTTCTCGGTCATTAAATACAACTTACCAAGCTATTTAAAAACTAACAAACTACACTAAAAATTAGTTTAATCACATGGATGATACTGGCAATCACAGACTGAGGTATTAATGCCACTGCATTAATATCGCATACCTGAGTAAACAGAATAACTGATAGCAGTGGGTGGTTATTATCCCATGTGTTTCTGGCACTGTATAGGAATTGACTCTGCTTCACAGCTCTTCCCTAAAAAGAGGAGTAACAAGACTCAGCAATGCTGCGTGAACAGAACAGAAGTGTACTCGAGGGAAAGCAGGCTCTTCTGTTCCCTCCAACTCTTCTTTTGCCTGTCCCTTTTAATCTGCCGACATCTTATATTAGTCTGCCAGTGTTTCCTTGTCTCAGATGTAGTTATCATTCCTTAAGCTTTGATCTTGGTTTCAGCTGAATTCTGATAAATAATCTGCACTCTTTTGGATTTCCTTCCTAATGATTTGCAGTCTCTTCACCTACACTGTTACTCATATAGTTGAAGTTCCCTTTAGTGTTCCTATAATTTTGTCTTTCTATGCTCTCCTGGTGCAGGTTTCCTGATAGTATTCTTCATCATCCATGGTTCCTTGTTTCAGTCTGCATCTTCAAATTTTCTGTCAAAGCTGAATCTTTGACTGCTGTCAACTGCTTTTTCTTTCTACTTTTGCTCTTTATTATATTTTTTAGTTACTAAGCTTAAGTAGCAGCCTAAGCAAGGCTGGCTGGTCTGGAGCATCACTGGTGCCCTCTGGCAATGTGATTTGCATTGGGAAACTAAATGCTTAGTCTTACTGGAATCTATTGCAGTTTCAACAAATAACCTCTAGCAGATCTTGATTGACTAAGTCAAAAAGGAGAATTTAAAATATTTCATATTTTCCCCTTAAGAAAATGTTGAACAGATTGAACCTTTTCAAAGACCTTTGAAAATGATAGTGTGCTGAAAAAATTGTCTACATAAATGTTGGGTGCCTGAGTGAGAAGACAGGACTCTTTCCTAATTTACACCCTTTAATTTTATATATGCATATGCTGTTATCAAATATCTCCAGGTAAATTATATTTTCATACTGTCAGGCTTTAATTATATTTTTATGCCACCATAGAGTTAATCATAATCTCATATTTTGGAATTATGCAACCAGATTTATTTATTTATTTTTTTTTCCCCAGCACATTACTCTGCTTCTGGTTCTGGCTTTTTAGAAAGAAAACCTATTTATAGCTTTCCTTAAGCTAGTTTGTATTCCTTTATTTGAAATTTCTAGGAAGAATGCATAGCCTTATCAATGTAATACTTTTGCTTGAAGAAAAAAAAATGTTACTTGATGAAAGTGTACTACCTCCACAGCTCTGTATTCCCGTGTTTTTAGCACAGAATAAACATAATGCACATTAACTGTGACATTGTTTCCAGCAGACTGCAGAGCAATTTCAAACAGCAGGAAAAGATGTCTATCACCTAGACTGAAAAATTAGATTGTTCTCAGAATTAAAAGCTGTTTTGTTGCTTCCAATATGGATACATGCTGAGACTCAGTTAGTGAACCATTCCTCTCCTAATATACAGTTACACATTAAAAGTAAATTAAAGAAGACTCCTAACATACAAGTATTGTCCTCGCATTAAAATAAGACAAAACATCTGCTGGGTGCTTAAGATAATGATTCTTTAAACTTTTGTTTTTCAGGTTCTTCCTTCAAATCAAGCTGTAGCAAAGGAGAAAAAACATTAGAGTTCATCCCAATAAATCTTCATCTGCAAAGAATGCATGTGCATAGTCCTCAATTGAAAGGTAAAGTATATTCTGCAGAGAAATTTTCCAAGTATGACAAAGTATGTTTTGAAATGCAATTAAACTTTCAACTAAGAGGTATGGTTTTCATTGTAGCCCATTTTAAGATGTAAATCTCTGAATTTATATATCCTGTTTTAAGGGTGAACATTGGGTGGACATGCTTTCAGATTTAAAACTGCAATGGAACTGAAAGGTATGCTGTTTAGAGAGTCGAATCTTGGTAATTTTGAATTTTTCACTTAATCACTCTTGTTAAATTTTGTAGGTGGGACAAAAAGATGCTATAAATAAAAAGCATGAAAAATAATATTGTTTTTTTTTTGTAAATTTATGTGCAATTTGGACTTTTATTGGTTTGGAGAATGCTGAGGAGAAAAGTGTATCACAAGAAATACAGTAACTTATAAAGCAAATTCTGAGATTCATTTCATGTTGCATGCATTTTGCCAGTTAGTGAAGTTTCTGCAGTATTAGTTAGTTTGTAAAATTTGTGCAGTATTGTAAGATCTGATACAGGAGGTTTCTTCCGTGACCAGACTGTTGCTTGGTTTGCTTTGGCTTGTTTGGTGGTTTTGTTTTTCTAACAAAATCAAAATCAATCTTCCAAATTTATTATTTTAAAATCTGTGCTTAAAGTGTTATTTTTTTTTCACTTTAATTGGCTCTAGAAACCTTGTGTGTTTATTACTTGACTTTGTTTTGTATACATATCTGGAACTTGTCTTCCCAAAGGTTTTGATTTCATTCTCTCATGTCTATGCATCTGCTTCTAAAACCCAGGCTTTCCAGTTCGGGTGTTGTTTGGAATATTTCTAGAGCAACTGAGTATGTACTGTCCATAGAAGACCACACTTAAATCATGAGATCAAAGAAGTGAACAGCTTGCCCATCCTCCAGATTTCAAATTCTTAGACTAGCATGCAGGCACTGCCATTGAGATTGATTGGAAGACCTGGATCTGTGCTAGAAAGTAGGAATCAGGCCCAAATTTTAAGCTGTGTGAGGGATTTCTCTGCCTCACCTTCTGAAGGCACAAATTTTGGATACTGGTAGCAGATGGAAAACGAAGAAGTGGTTAAGAACATTTCTTTTAAGTTGTGGGTTTTTTTTGGTAAATTCCAGGTGTGTTGTGCTCATGTTGTTTCTATAAAACTTTGAACAAATAAGTAAATATAGAATATATGTTCACTGAAATGTATTGGTAGCTTGTGCATGATTCAAAATAATGTGTGGTTGCAG
Organism: Melopsittacus undulatus; assembly: GCF_012275295.1. NCBI lineage: Eukaryota > Metazoa > Chordata > Aves > Psittaciformes > Psittaculidae > Melopsittacus > Melopsittacus undulatus. The sequence goes on from NC_047533.1 coordinate 64,131,143, forward strand.
TGCAGAACTAATACTGTCATGATTCATACTGACACACTGCACAGTCTTCAGTAAGAGTCACATCCTTCTAGGGCATTGGCTTAATTTTCCATTGTGGTGTAATGTCAGTGCAGCGTAAAAAAGCAAGTCTTATCTGTCTTGTTTCTGAGGTGTTTCTGGTTGGTTGGTTTCTTGGGGTTTTATTTTCCCTTCACTGTGCCACCAGAAATTGTGATAAGAGCACAAAATATTTCCTCCTAGAGACTGCTGGGGTAAATTTACCAGCCTAGGTGATGCTAGTTGCATGTTTCAGTTAGGGGCGGTGATACTTCTAAACTTATTATCATAGAATGGTTGGAGTTGGAAAGGACCTTAAGATCATCTAGTTCCAACCCCCCAGTCATGGGCAGGGGTGCCTCACACTAACCCGTATCACCCAAGGCTCTGTCCAGCCTTGCCTTGAACACTGCCATGGAGAATTTACCACTTCATTGAGCAACCTGTGCCAGTGCACCACCACCCTCACAGTGAAGAACTTCTTCCTTGTATCTAATCTGAGCTTCCCCTGGTTTAGTTTGAACCCATTACCCCTTGTCCTATCACTACAGTCCCTAATCAAGAGTCCCTCCTCAGCATCCTTCTAGGCCCCCTTCAGATGCTGGAAGGCTGCTATGAGGTTTCCATGCAGCCTTCTCTTCTCCAGGCTGAACAGCCCCAACTTTCTCAGCCTGTCTTCGTGCAGGAGGTGCTCCAGTCCCCCGATCATCCTTGTGGCCTCCTCTGGACTTGTTCCAACAGTTCCATGTCCTTTTTATGTTGAGAACACCGGAACTGCACACAAGACTCCAAGTGAGGTCTGACAAGAGCAGAGTAGAGGGGCAGGATCACCTCCTTTGACCTGCTGGTCACGCTTCTTTTGATGCAGCCCAGAATACAGTTGGCTTTCTGGGCTGTGAGCACACACTAAAGCCATCTCATGTTCAGTTTCTCATTAACAAGCACCCCTAAGTCCTCTGCAGCAAGGCTGCTCTGAATCACTTCTCTGCCCACCGTAGCTCTGTTGGGATTTCCCAACCTGGGTGAAGGACCTTGCTCTTGTCCTTGTTGAACTTCATAATGTTGGCATAGGCCCACCTCTCAAGCATGTCCAGGTCACTCTGGATGGTATTCTTTCCCTCCAGTGTATCAACTGAAGCACACAACTTGGTGTCATCAGCAAACTTGCTGAGTGCGCACTCAATCCCACAGTCCATGAGCAGGATCCATCCCAACACTGACCCCTGATGGACATCATTCATTACTGGTCTCCCATTGGACATTGAACCATTGACTGCAACTCTCTGTGCAGCCATCCAGCTAATTCTTTATCCACCAGGTGGTTTATCAAACTGATATCTCTGCAGTTTAGAGACAAGGATGTTGCATGGGATGGTGTTGAATGTTTTGCATGAGTCTGGGTGGATGATGTCAACTGCTTTGCCCCTATTCATCAGTTCTGTAGTCCCATCATAGAAGGCCATCAAATTCGTCAGGCATGATTTCCCCTTAGTGAAGCCATGCTGGCTGTCACAAACTACCTTGTTTTGATGTGCCCTAGCATGGTTTCCAGAAGAATGTGCTCCATGATCCTGTCAGGCACAGAGATGAGACTGACTGATCTGTATTTCCCCGGGTCTTCCATTTTCCCATTCTTGAAAATGGGGGTTATATTTCCCTTTTTCCAGTCGTCAGGAGCTTCACCTGACTGCCACGATTTTTCAAATATAATGGACAGTGTCTTAGCAACTTCATCTGCCAGCTTCTTTGGGACTTGTGGATGGATTTCATCAGGTCCCATGGACTTGTTCACGTTCAGGTTCCTAAGATGATCTCACATCTGATCCTCTCCTACAGTGTGCCTAAGGTCTCCATTCTCACAGTCCCTGCATCTGTCTTCCAAGACTTGGGCAGCGTGGCTAGAGTACTTGCCAGTGAAGACTGAGGCAAAGTCATCATTGAGAACCTCAACCTTCTCCAAATATATCCTTTTTCTCAGGAAGCCTTAATGATCCCAGTGCTGCCTGTGTCTGAATCAGCTTATTCAGTGCTAACCTGTGCCATGTAAGCATTTGCTTAGCATTAAGCAAAAATATCCCTCTGATTACGCTGATAATACAATGAACATCTGATACCTTATGGAGAAGTTGATAATTTTCTGTAATGTCACCTGTGATTCTGTTTAATACAGAACTCTGCTGCTGCTGCTTGCATATAATTTTAGCAGCATTCTTTACAGATAAAAGATTATATATAAGCAAGTCATAGTACAGTGAATAATTTATTGATAAATTGAGATTATTAAATTTGCTGTCACTGTAGAAACATGTGAATTACACTAAAGTTTTGCCTTGTAAATACACTCTTCATCTAAGCAGATTGTAAAACAGTCAGTAGAAACAATGACTGTGGGAGCAGTAGATTGTGTACTGCTGATGTTCATTCACTTCCAATTTAGAGCATGGGAACTTCTGAGTATCTGTTAGGTTCTGTCTTGTTTCAGTATTTTGTTATTTCTTCTGCTAAACAATGGTTCCTCCAAACATTTTAGCAAGATGGGGAGTTATTGTGACAGAATATGACAGCATGAATTTTAATGTAGATACTGTTTTGAAGTTAATTCACTCAAAAACATTTTTAGATTTGTAATGGCTATACATGGCCAGAACTGTAATTTTACATCTTTTCAAGAAAACTTCTGGCCACACAACATTCTATGTTTGTTTGCTAAATAAAAAAGTGGAATGAAATATGCTACTTAATCACCCCCAACTTCTGCACTGCTGGAGTTTTGTTTTCTTTTGTTTTCAATGAATTTTCTCCTTTCTCCTCCAAAATAATTTTGCTTGTGGCATATGGTTAATCCATAATTGAAAAAGGTACAGAAAGAATTAAATGTTAGAATCATTTTCTAAATTTAGAACTTGAAGTTATAAAACACTCCCTTTTTTCTTTAGCTAATGTTTGGTTTGCTGACATAAGAGTTAGATAAAACTGGTCTTGTTACACTCAAATTTAGAGATCTTAAAACATTAATAGAGAACTTGTGTTAAAATCAGGGTATTTCTGCTTGCCTGTATTTTTGGGACTGACACCTTAGTTACGAGGAGCTCTTTTTATTTCTCTGTTTACAAAATAGGTTCATCAATATGTTAGGGTATTTTGCTAGCGCTATAGTATGGATACAACAAAAAGTAATTAATTTCTATTATATTTGCCTTTGGTTGGATAAATTATTTCTCTATCTATTACATAGCTACCATCCCATCTGTTTAGTTCTGTAAACATTCACAGAGGTGGTGATTAAACAAGCTGATGAGCCATAAAACTCTCATTAACCCTTACCTTGTCAGATGTCTTAATTTTGAGAATGCAAAATAGGTTTTAATCCCACTGACGATGTGCATGCCCACTGATATGTGCTTGTTTGTTCAATATGTTCAATTATAGGCTTACTTTTACCAAACATTGATTTGGGTTGTTATTGGCAACTGACATGGAATAGAAAATACCTGGGTGTTTAAACTTACAGTAGGAACAGCTTTGAGAAAAATACTATTTCATTATGGGATAACCAAATCCCTATCTTTTTGATAAGCACCACATTTTGCTTTGTTCATCATACTACAAAGTTCAAGTTTATATATTGCCATAGCTTTGCTTTTGTTGCTGTTCATGCATGAAGTGTGTTTTAAACAAATTTGGTGAAGATATTTTTATTTTGCTTCTGGGCAGCGGGAGACACTGTCTCTATGAAGGCAAACACGTTACTTCAGTTCAATATTGAGCTGTGCTTGACATAAAAATCCTTCAGCTCTTTAAATTGGTCTGATAAAGCCTAGGTTTATGGAACTTCTGTCACTGTGGATATCACCATACTGCAAAAGCTGTGTTTTATTTGTGAAGGAGTGGTGGGCAGGTAGTTTTTTGGTTTTTAGTATTTCTGCATAGTGAAGGGATTGTTGGTTTATGGCAAGTGTGTAATTGGTGGTTAGTGTTTCACTTGTACTAGTAGGAGGTGAGTGATATTTTTGAGTCAGAATAATTAGTATGAAATTATGATTAACTCAAAGCTCTGTTTCCTTGCACTCCAATCTTATGCATTTTCTTCCTTCAATTTCTGAAGTAGGTATTTGAAGAAGGGTTGAGGGGTCTTTCTAACACCTATTAATTAATATTTTGGGAGAAGCGTGCTGACAGTATGGTACAGCTCCTACAACTCTCTGCTGGATTTTAAGGTCTGTCTCCACTGTATTGTCAGCAGTCATTTGTTCTTGAAGTGGACAATGGTTGTGAGTTAGTGGAGCGTTCCTGTACCAGTGCACTCATACTGACACTGCATGTGCTTTACAAAAAAGCTTCATTGATGTGAAAGTGGACCACATCAAAAGGCATTCCTTGCAGCACTTTCCAGCAGACTGTCCTCTGGAAAGTGGGAATGAGACTGCCCTGTGATTGTCACTAGGGTCATAGTCATTTTCTTCTTCTTAGCCAGTCTCACTCTGCCATGTTTGCCTGCATGAGGTAGATGCTCAGCTGTTCTGGCTGTGTTTGTGTCTCAAACATCCTTGACTATGGTGAGAAGACATCATAGGCTGAATTAAAGCTTCCTTGTGGGCAAATCCTTCATAAAGTTAGCTATAAGCAGGGTCACTATTTCTTTTTAAAACAGAGTCAGCAAAAGCACCGGGGTTTACTCTTTTAAGTATTTTCTTGAGTTAATCTGTAAACATATTCAGAAGCCACTGTTCAGTTACCCTGATGGATTCATATCTTATTTTGGTTTCAAGCCACCATTTTTTTTTTTTAAGGAATAGAACTATGTATTGTCAAGTACTGTTAGAGCTCTAATAGCCCAAGATTATGTATTATGGACTAATCTCTATTAAGACCTGAAAGAAAGGACTATTGGAGAATCTTGATGCTCACCTTAGGCTAATGAAATTATGTCACTTCTTCTTTTAAGTGGAAATTGAAGAGTCACCAATTAGAGTGCAAATCAATTTGAGTGAATATGCTTTGACATTCAGCTCTGGAAATAAAACATAGTTCATTAACTGTGAATCATTTGTACAGTGTTCTTGCTTCTAGGGATATTTATCATCAAAATGCAAGAAAAGGTCTATTTTAGGAAAGGATTAGATTTTAATTTAAATGGAAAGCTTCCCTAATGAATAAAATAGTTCACAGAAAAAATTCCTCTAATGCTTCCTTTAGAAATACATTGTAAGAATGAGGCATTCTGACCTGTATTTTTATACCTCCAGTAAGCTTGGGCACAAAACAGGTACTGCTTACTGCAAACATAAATTCCACAAATGCAAATTTAAACCTTGAAGGAATAATTACTGTGGTTTGGGGTGTAATTAAATCTTCATCTCTGCATTGACAATCAATCACAGGCACAAAATGAAAGGCTGTTTTTAAGATGATATTCCACCTCCAGTTCTGTAACCATACAGAAAAAGTTCATTCCGTATGTCACAAGGTATCAGGTACATACAGAGAGTAATAACAGTTTGTTGTCTCATCAAGAATTTTGATAGTATGGTATATTTTCCATTCTGTTAGCTTTCACCTGAAAACGACTGACATTGTCTGTGTTTATAAGCATATATAAAAAGGAAGTACATGTCATAGAACAAGGTTCTTCAATTTAGCATTAAACAGGTAATTATATCTGCAAGTGGAAGCTAAACAAATTCAAAGCAGAAAATAAGTGGAGATTTGATTGATTGATTGATTAATCTTTGGAACAACTCTTGGAATGTAGCAAATACATTGTCACTTGAAGTCTTTAAATCAGAATCAGATTGTGTTTGTTTGTTTGTTTTTAAAGATGCCTTTACTCAGCCAGAAAATACAAACTTGATGCCGGAATCATTAGCTGTAATTCAAGCAGTCAGACTCTTCAGTTCTGTCATAATGGTCTCTTTTGACTCTAAAATGCATGAATCTGTGCATCTCAACATGATTGCAAGTTAAATAATGGAAGAGGTAATAAAGTGAAATACACAAAGGGCCAATTTACTTGGCAGCTTTGTAAACTGCAGAGCTAGAATACTGTTCTATGCTGTGGCATATAATTTAGATTTAGCAAGACATCAGATAAAATTTCTAAGGTGCGCAGGTGGCTATATGGAAAGATTGATTAGCCTTTGGGCCTCCTTGAGACATAGACTCTTGATTATTCATTGGAACTAATATAGACCTGTTGTCCTCACATCCTGTAGAGTAGATATCATAGTGTTGCCATACCATGGGGATAGGCCCATGCAAATCTCTGTGCTTGTCTGTTGCTGTTCCAGATTCTCTATATGATGTCATCACAGTGGGAGCGCCGGCAGCTCATTTCCAAGGATTTAAGAATGGTGGTCTCCGAAAACTGCTGAGTAAATTTGAGGCAGAAAGACGAAAGTAAGTAATTTTATAAGTAGCTAGGAAAATATCATTAAAGTTGCATTAAAATATTATGAACTCACTTGAGTAACAAAATGGTTTACCCTGCTGAACGCATGGAAGATTAAAATCTAGTAGGACTGAACGAGGATGCATTCATAACCTATTTCCTTTATCTTTCCTGCTTTATTGGGCTGCAAAATTGAAGCAGAGTTTACTTTTAGTGTCAAGACCCATTTCTGAACACAAACTCAAAATTGTGACATTTTCTTCCTATATTTTGGGAACTTGAGGAATATCAGTGCTTGAAAACATGCTGTGCAAAATGAGATAGCGTTTTGGTAATTCTTGTGCTAAGTGGAAAGCAACTAGAGTCAATTTTTCAATAAACAATAACTTCATTTCTGTCAGCCCTGGGTATATGTGAAAAAAAGGTATTTTTAGCATGTCTGTGAAGTAAATAAGGAATTCCTCTTGTTTTTCAGAAAGATTAAATGAGACTAAGCAAAGATAAGACCCTAAGGTTTCAGTTTATTGCGGTACTCAAATGCTTTGTTAACTACTCAACATGTGCAATACTGTTAGTTGCATATTTTGCTAACCAAGAATTGGACCTATTTGTGTTTGTTGCTATGGCTGTTAAGAAATTCCAAGCAGCCACAGCTGTCACTGGCAGCACCCCTAGTTGTGACTGTTCAATACTTCAACTAACTGTGCCAACCCCATGCAGTCAGTGGCACAACATTCAAAAGGGAATACAGGAAGGTACTGCATATATACTAATCTAAGCATCGGGATGCTCCTTAGAAAATGAGTTCCATTGTTTTCAATGCTAAGAAAAGTTTCGTAGTTACAGTATCATAAAGAATGAGCAGAAATTATAAAAATCTATTGTTGATTTCTAGGTTGACTAGAAATTGGCATCAACACTAAAACCAAACTGAAACCAGCAGATGTATTTGCTTTGAAAACTGCATTATTATTTTTTCTCTTTGCATTGCATGATATAAAAACCTTAGTAAATCTTCCAAAGTCTTTAATTTCCCTTGCCACATCTGATGAGAAAGCTTGCTAATGAAACATGAACATCACTGTTCACACAAGACCCGTGAGTGGACTTCATGTTAACAATAGATACATATTCTACTATCAGCAACTGGGTAGGCAGCCTTATCCCCATGATATGGAAGCATATGAAGTGCATGATAAAGAAAATGTCTAAAGTCATTTCTTAAAATAGCTGCTTTTTAACTATCTGATTAATATACTTGCAGTTGTATTTAATGGGGTTTTGTTACATTTCATAAGAATAATATCATAAGTGATATAAAGAACTTCACGGTGTTTTGCTTTCAGAAAATTAATCGTTTCTCACTTGCACAGTCCTGCAGTATATCCATTGAATGTGATTTGACAGAATTGTGATTGACAGAATGTGATTTCCCAAAATGGAATATAGCTGTGAGACACACTTGAAATCATTAACTGAGATTTCTGTTCCTTGAAGAAAAGGAAAATGCTTTATAGGGAAGAGACCTAGTCTTTCTTGAGTTCTTCCTGGGAGAATATATTGCACTATCTCCTAGGAATGGGTAGACAATGCTCTTGTTTCTTAGATGCCTGTAACAGGAGAATGGAAGATGATGGGCTAGACTTGTTTCTTTGGATCCTATTTTATGTTCTATGTCAAAAGGCTAGGGTGGCAAAGGATACTCGGTGCTGCACAGCCTCTTCTCATTTTCACGCACTCTTCTTTTACTGACTCAATCATGTAGACCTCTAAGTTGATAGATTGTGATCAAGAGCACAGGGTAAAGCTTTTTGCAGATTTTATCAAAGCATTTCATACCTATTTCAAAGTGCCTACACATCACCTTATATTTGCCTTGCTGTTAAGACTTATTTGCATCCCTCAGAAACACTTGTATTTTGGTGACTTTCAAGGACAGAGTACTGGACTTTTGCTCTGACAGTGCAGTTTTCATGTTTCCTTGTTCCCATGGAAGAGCAAAAGTCTGTATTTAGAATGATATAACTAGGGTAACTGTTAGTATCCTCTCAGACTCTTCCTAAAAAAAAGAGCCTCTGTCAGCTAACAAACTTAATTTTGAGCATTGAAAACAGGGGACTGCAATTTTAGTGAATCACTTACCAGACCTGAAGAAATGGACACTTAGCATATCAATTCCCATGAAGTAGAAAAGAAGAAACCTCCAAAATTAATCTGTCTTTGAGGGCAGCACAGAGCAAACTCAACTAGAAGATCATGTGTGAGTAAAAAGACAGGAGCAAGTAAGCTCTGAATATGATCTCACGTATTTGAATATTGAAGAATTGGTCTACTTTAAATATATACAAGAAGTGACCATTCTTATTCTTACCACAGAGAATTTCTTTCACCGTGGCAATGACAACTTTATTTTGTAGGCACCTGTTTGTTTAACTGCATGAAGATATTTTGAGGACAAAGAGCATTTCCAGGGGCAGCTTTTACAATTTAAATTTTCTGGTTTACAATGGGAGTAGCTTTTCTGAGGATCTGGTTGAAGGAAGAAGTGACACCTTGAGATATCAGTCAGAATATAAAATAAACAGAAAAAAAAATGCAGATTTAGCAGCCGTTTCTTCTAGGTGAACTGAGCTGAATACGTAGAGGAAGATGTGGGAAGAGATTATTTCTCAAGCCAGTCCTGGTAGCTTTCAGGATACTGTTAGCACATGACAGAATGCCTTGCATGCCTTTGACCTTCAGGCTGATTATTAGAATAGGTTATTGAAATATTCAACAGTGTTACTGTATCACAGAATATTCCTTGCTCAAATCTATGCTTGTGGAATTAGCAAACAAGAGGAGCTGTCAGATAGTAGCAAGGTTATATCCCACTTTGCAAGAGCATAATTGCATTTGCAATTGCCAAACCAGAACAAGATTGAAACATATGTTTCATGAAAGTTTATCAAACAGAGAAATGTGGAAAATGTGTATCTGAAGATAGGGCTGGCATATTTTCTATTACATAAAGAAATTTTCTATTATGTATATATTTTGTGCAGACAAAAGAGAGGGGAAGGTATTATATAATATTATTTATTTTAAAATGCCGTATTTTTGCAGTTCTCTCATTTGTTACCACTATACAAGTCATATTAAAAAAAAAAAGATTTCTAAAAATGTGATCTCAAATAATAGAGGGAAGGTGAAAAACAAGACTTAATGGTATGCAATATGAAGGCAGGTCCGTTATTTTATTACCCATTCACAATCTGTACTGGTTTTGATTTGCAGCAAAAACATAGATAAAAGGTGTTGTTACTGCAAATATCAGGCCTGTCTATAAGTCATGGCTCTAGTATGTCTGTCACTTTAGTAGCTAGCAGTGAACTTCACAAGACCAGTAAGAGCAGAGGATTGTGGTTTTTATTTTTTTTATCTTGTTTAGGCATAATCGTATTTAAATCCAAATCATTGAAGTTTGATCACAGTATGTGAAATCATTGCACAATGTGAATTGTATGTGTATAAAACAGTACAGATTCATTTTAGATCTTTTTCATGATGTTGTATTGTTTTACTCTTTTTATTTTTTCCTTCCTTATTTCTAGCTAAAAGAGAAAGTCAGTCAGTTGTTCAGATTCAGTCTTCTGTTGGCCTGCTGGTATAGGTTACTTCTCCTTCCTGCAACTGGAAGGCCTTGTAGTCTTCATCATCATCATCACCAGTCTAGGTGGTATAGCAAATTATTTTTAGAGCTCATTTGTGCAGGAACATAAGGCAGTATACATTATAGTGTATACAGTAAGTTACACACATATAATGCCTTGCTGCTCAAAATGTGCATAAATCACTTTCAAGTTACTTTTGAGGACTTTTTTTTCTAATTTAAAATCTGATTTGATAATCTCTGGTGTAGCCAAAACACGTAGCCTGATGATTACAAGATTTTTAATGCCCTGGTGCTCACCATCAAGAAAAATGGGTGTCCCACAAGCTGCATTAGGTGCTGTAATTCACTATGGTTTTGTAGACCATTTGTAGACCAAGTTCTTCAGAAATTACCCTGCTTTAAATTAGCACAGGAATAAAGCTGGAATAGCACTGAAAAGGATTTTCTGTTGATTTTGTTTTGTTGTTGTTTTTTTTTAAGCCATAATAATTTAATTTGGGTTTAAACTGCCTAAAAGGACCCTCTTTTGTTTGACTACTCCTAGCTTTTGGTCAAGGTGTGAGGTGTGTTTCTTTATGAACACACATGTTACCAGAAATTTTATCAATTCTGTGGTCTTCCTTCAACCCATTTCTGTTCTCTGAGGAACTTGAAATGGTACTGTTCACAGGAAATCCCAGAGCTGTTGAAATAATAATGAATTGCATTTCATCTAGTTGTAGCCTTTATCCTCGAAGGGAAACCACAGCCTGTCATGCATTGCACTGTTCACAAAGATGTTGTTCTTTTCTCACTTTCCCCTGTTTTGGGGCGGGTTTTTTTTGTGTGTGTATGTGAATTCCTATGTGTGTGTGAGAGAGATTAGGCTTCATGGAGATGAACATTACTTTTCATTGGCCATAAATCAGTGTTGTCGGGAATTTTGCTTGGAAACTGCCAAAGATTATACTATTTGTTGAGATATAAAAATCTCATCAGTATTTTCCAGGCACTAGACACTCAGGACAGAATTGCCTGAAGTATTTGTTTAAGCAGGTATAAAAGAAAAGGGACTGGGGCTGGAAAAAGAAGGGAAGAAGGAGTTGAGGAGCTTTGTATGTGAATGTTAGAAAGGATCATATATTTTGGAGAGCAAGAAAAACTGTTCCTCCTCCATGGACCCATGGAGTCCCACCAATGTAAAGATACTCTTAAATTAATTTGAAGAACTGTGGAAGGCTTTTCCTGGGCATTCAATCTGCCCGGACTTAGTCTTCCTAAGAAGATTCACTTTAAGATTCACCTGTGCCCCTGTGGCATCAGTCCTACTTAGGTCTCCAGAGGGCTGATGAAGAGCATTTTGACCTTTCTTTTGACTGAAACTCATGTCTAACATAACCAGCTGAAGACACTGATGTAGTTATTCCAAGGGTCAGTTAGGAATGAAGAGGAAATAGAAGCGCAGCAAGAGAAGCTGTGCATATAGCCTTAGCCATTTCTCCAAGATAAGGATTTATGGAGATTTGGACTTAGTAAGTAAGGATAGATTAGAATTAATAATTTTATTTTCCTCAGTATTCAAAGTCAGAATTTTCAAGTTTGCAAGGGAAATCTTCAGCACTGATGACATCAAAATCTCGGCACTGATAACATTGTTTAGTTTTGTTTCCTGAAGCAGGGAATTGTCCTGAGCTTGAGGGGTTTTACTGTAGCAATTTATTTTTGAGCCTCACTTCCCTCTTCAGACAGAATACATGTGATGCATAAATAAGCCACTGAATTGTTATCTTCCGTAATGTACGTAAGCTGGAGATTGTCTGGGTGTACAGGTTCTTGCTGAGTATACTTTAACTGGATTCTTGCTGTCATTGTCTGTGGTTTTGACTGTTGAAAAAAAACAAGGTCAAATGTTCATTGCTGAAAGATTTTAACCCAGTCCCAGATGGTGATAATTTAACTCAGCCACACAAATTACTCAGTTAACAGCAGGAGTGGAGTTACTTGGAGTGTCATTAAAAATTAGACATTTAGCATATTGCAGTATTTATTCTCAGGCAAAAAAAACTTTGTTAATTTAAATTGTAGATCTAGTCAATGTAATCTTTATTCAAATTACATGACCGTGTCATTAAACCAATTTTCAAAATGAAATGACCACTGACAGTCATATGTACATAGTTAATGATGGTGCCAATATATGGAAATGATTAAATATGCTTAGTGAGAGCTTTGAAACTTAACCCAGAAGACATTGTTATAGAGTTTTTCAAAAGGTACCTGACTAATAATACATTTTGCATATCAAAGGTAGGTTTTCATAGTGCTGCTGGCATCCCACACTGGACCTACTCATGTGGCCTTTGGCCCAGTGCAAAAGTTTCTTACTTGTAATTCCCTTCATCTAGTTTCTGCATTACGATACTTGTGAGAAGTTTCTCTACATGTTCTTTTGGTAGCTGCTTCTTTTAAGTAATGCAGCTTTTATACCACAGCTGTATGTGGCATTGAGCTCTAGAAGTAGTCATTTATAAAGAAACTAATTTCAGTGACTTGGAAGTAGTAATGTCTTTTCATGAATAGCAAGGCCACAGAAAATCTTAGCCTAGTCCTAGATGGAATGCTGTTGAGACACAACAATTAGAAATTTCAGATACTCCCAAACATGTTGTTTCTAAATAAGAATTATGCACTTTCTTGGGGGAGAGAAGTTGCCCTCAAATTCTGAAAGAAACTGAATATTTGGAATCATATCGTGCTTTCGGGGGGGCAGGAAATGTTAAAATTAGCCAAATAATGAGGCCTGATTGAACACTTCATTTTGAAGAAAAAGTCATTCTCTGTTTATTATTTCCTTTATTTAAAAACTATGATTGCCTTTATTAAAATGAGAACTACCTACAGGTTTAGTATCTCTCTTTCCTCTTTCTTTTCTTACAGCATTGACTGTAGCTTTTCTGCTGCAGTATTTGGTGAAGCTTAGAGCTGTGGGAGATGAGTGAAAATGATCTGGGAATTAAAGGCTGAGGGGAATCCCAGAAAGAAGTGTGTGCATGGTGTGCTTGATAACATTGTTAGCCAGATTCAGACTGCAAAAAGGCTGTTTGATAAAGGGAGGGGGAAGCCTGAAGGGGAATTAGAGAAGATTATTCAGTGCTGTGAAGCATCAAGACTTTTAAGACTATGTCTTAACATAGACTATATTACTCTTTGTCCCTGCCCTGTCTGACTCTGGCATCTTGAGAGCTGTGGTGAATTTAGAGAGAGCTCTAACTTTGGAAGTTCATTTCACCAGGTGTTTGCACCATGAAGGCAATCCTGTGGCCAATTCCTCATTTCCCAGAGGGACAGGGATTTTTTCTTTTCCTCCCCAAATCAGTAGGAGAGATAGTTTGTACTATTGATTTTGTTGAAATATTCGCAATTCTGGCCTCTGCACTCAGCAGTACAGCAATTCATGCAGTGGACTGCAAATTGGAGATGCATAGTGATTTTCATGTGGCTGGTAGCATGACTGGTCATGGCAAAGCTTTGCTGACTCAGATGCCCTTCATCCCTGCTACCTCCACAAAGAATTGTATCTAGAAAGAGAGGCATCACTGAAAGATGGAGAAGTAGGTTGGGGTATTTTGGAATTTGTGACTGCAGCTTAGCAGAGTATCTAAGCAAGAGGCTTAATTTTAAGACTGCTTGGATCTATCCTTATTTATCAGAAGACTTCAGCCGTTTAAGTTGTAAGGAAGTGGCTTCATTTAGACTTCTGAATGTGCACTGAATATGTCCTTTATCAAATTAAATTTAATTTCAAATTAATTTCTGATGGGGGAGTGAAGAGATCTGGGGAAAGACTGAAGAACAGTGCTTATTGTTCAAAGGATTGCACAATGTATGTGTGGTATGGTAAAAGGACCCAGGAGAAAAGAAGGGATAGGCTTACAGAACCAACTGGGGACTAGCATGTATGTTGCTCTGGCATTAGTAATGTTCTAGGAGTTGCTTGATTACAGTTTTGCCTTGTTAACATTATAGGTTAACCTGAAACTGCAGAAGGTTTTGGTTAGTTTCTCCAAAAGGCTGAAGCAGGGCTTTATAAATGGACAGATTAGATACAAAAGTTTTAGGTGGGGAGATGTATACTACATGGAAGAATACAGGTGTGTGCAACCTGTCTAAAATAGTATTTTGGAGTAATGTTGTGAAAAGGATATTGCATAATTAGGAAGTGTTGGACAAAAAAAAACCCCAAGGCATAAGAATGCAAAAGAATTGCAATAGTTTGCAAACAGTTAAAAGTAGAAAGCTTGTGGTGTTCTTCTGGTTTTGTAGTAATTAACTCCCATACCCTATTTCTGTGTCTTTTCTTGCAAGTGAGACACATGCTTTGTATTTGAGATAGCTCTGGTTATTACCAGTTCCTGGACATCAATGATGCTAATCAAAACATAGTGTGGGCCACTGATCAATTAAACAGTAATGGCTTATTTTGAAAGACTTAATGTGGTAGGTAATAATGTGATGCGGAGTCAAGTTGGAAAAATAAGGAGCCTTATGACCTTTGTGATTATTAAGTGACTTGGTCAAACATTTCATTCCTCCAGAATTACATTTTTTAAAATAAATAAATAAAAACCTGTTTTTCTTGTGTTAAGATCCATCATTCACAGGGATGATAAAGTTGAACAGTACTGCTTGGAGAATTTGGTAGTGGCCAGTCTGTTGTCCTCTACTGTTCAAGCAAGGAGTTGTTTTTAGCCTTAAATAAGGAGCATTTTAATGATATCAGTGAAGTTTAGGTATCTATCATTGTTTGCAAAAGCAGGTAAAATTTTTAGCATGTTAAGCATTGCTATTAATAGCAGAAATGGCTTTGATGTTTTGTGACCCTTTCTCTGTTATTACAGTACTGGATACCAGTGTATTTACTATTCACCTGAAAACACAGCCAAGGCAAAAGAAGTTCTCAGCAATATCAATCATCTACAACCTCTCATATCAAGCCATGCAGACCTGCTGCTTAATTCTGCAAGCCAGCATTCTCCAGACAGCTTGAAGAATTCTTTAAAGATGCTTTCAGAAAAAGTAAGATTCAAATCTTCACTGCAATGGAAAATGGAATAACCAACTCTCTAGCTACTGGGGTTTTTTTCCTGCATAAATTGACTTTCACAGCATCAGCAAATGTTAAATAAGCTCTGCTAAAATAGGCTTCAGAATGTTGCTATTAGAAAAAGGATATTATTTAGCATTTTCTGTGTAGAAAATTAATGAAATCTTGGTTGTCTTTATTTGAAAGTATAATTAATTTCATGTGTGTCTTTTATCCTCTAGTGGCCACACACTGGGGTTTATAAAAAAGTAGATCATTGTAAATAATTTTGCAGCATGATAAATGGTTATTTTATTTCTCTTTCTTTCATACTTCAAATTTGAGCTTGTGGGAGGTAGCTCAAGCCAGGTTTGAGCTAATGTTTAGAATTATACCATGATCAGAAGTGGTGATACGATCTGGAAGGAGAAGTTGGCAGTAGGAGGTCTCAAATTTTAATTCTCTTTCTTGTATTATATTCTGCTGTAGCTATAGGCTTTTCCTCATGTTAGCTTCTTTAGCTCTAAATTAAGGAAGATAATATTTTCCACCTGTCTCACAGAGTGATACTGGAGATTAGCTGAAGTCTGAAGTACTTTTAAGCATATGTTATCTTACAGAAATATTAAGTACTATAGCTCTGACCAGAGGGGTTGGAATAAAGTTTCCCATTGCTTCATGGGCCATACCTTCTGTAATGTGACCTCAATATGGCTTATAACACTATCAATAATCATTTCAATATATCTTCAGCTATTGGGAAGTAGCAACCCCTGTGGTCTCTTGAACACTATTATCCCAGCAGTACATCTTTCAATAGGAGAGTTTCAGATCTGAATATTGAACTCAGTCACATACTGTGAAGGCATTGCATTGGAGCCACGGGGGAGATAAATGTTACTCTCGGTTACAGATGTGTAAATCCACAGTAACTCTGAGAATATTGGAGTCACTGAATGTCAAGAGCAGCATAGGAAAGTAGAATTCCCCCTGTTGATTAAGGGAGAGTGGGGGGTTGGTATTGTGGTAATCATAGCATACCTTTCCATGTTATACCAAAGGAGGCCATTCTTAGCTACATGTAAAAAAAGTGGAATCACTCTGTTAGCACTTAGTTTGAAGAAATATGCATGCAGAAGTAAAGCAAATCAAACAAAGTGTTTGTTCTAAAGATCCAAGACCCAGTTGCTAAAGAATTTGTTTGTGGCTATAGCCACTGGCTTTGCCCTTCCCAACTTTGCCTGCCTGGGCTGGAGGACTGAATGATTTCAGAGTGGCTGCAGGCAGCTGTGATACTGACTGATTGAGCCTATTGGAGACTCTGGCCACAGAAGAGGGCCAAAAGGACAATCCATTGTGTTTGGAGAAGTTACAGATATTTTAAATCTATTGTTTGTCATTTAGTTATGTCCGTATCAACTATTCAGGACCAGGATTTAATTGCTGGTTAGTACTGGAGCACAGGTTCCCAGATGTGGAAGCAGGAGCCTAACCTGACGTAGTCCACCAACAGCCCATAGTTTTTGTCTATCCTCCACCTTTTGCTTGGAAGAGATGAATTCAGTTGTCTGAACAACTGCTGTATGAACGACTGAATACCTGCTTCCCTGGCTATTCCCAAATTTACTCTGAGGAGAAGAGAGATAATTGAGAAAAAGGGTGGGACCCTTGCTGAGGAAACTAGTATAGAGGTACAACTGCCTGTAAAAAAGAAAGGAGGTCTTTCATTTGGAAAAGAAAGACCAAGAAACAGCTTCAGAGAAAGACAATATTAAGTATCAAAAACCGAGACTGAGTGAAACCGCACATTGCTGCAGTTGAGTCCCTCATAGGTAATACAAAGCATCATCTCAGTATTCTAAAATAGCCTATCTATATAATCTGGTCCAGTATGGGAGAATTCAGACTGATAAAGTGTCCCTGCTTATATTTAAGATAGGTTGGTATGCTCTTCTGAATAGAATTATGTGAAGCCTACCTATATTCTTATGTATATGAGGCGCTTCTGCTCTCCCACCTTTTGTATACTATTTTATATGTAAAATAGAAGTGTTCCCGTACATTTTAATGTGGTAGAAATTTAGGAATGAAACTACTATTTGAGGAAATTATAAAAATGATTTTTCTGGTGATTTAATTCCTCAAATATATTAAAAAGGATAACACTTTAAGATAATGTTAAGCTTGATATAAAGAATAATTCTTTCTGAAAACATTAGGTAGCAGGGAGTATATCTGAGCTATCAGTAAGGTGAATTGCAGTTAAGTATTTATGCTAGAAATGGAAAGACTGGTTGCATGACTTGGAAGTGGAAAATCAAATAATTCCACTCCTGCTTTTTAAATTGAGCTTATTTTCCCATAGTAAGCATGGTTTTACTTCTCTGTGTATGATTTGCAATTTGCTGTAGTGTTTTCCTGAGACTAACCTTTTATCAGCGTTTTCTGTTAATTGATTAAGAAAGCCTTTAGCTGTCGACAAATGTATCAGCATTTGCAGCTTGCAGAAGGCTTGATAAGTTCATTTTCCAGCTATGCCTATCTTTGTTTGCAGAAATATTCTTTGGTTGAGTATCTAAAAGAAATTGCAAAGTTTTCATTTCTTTGTATAGACTTGTTTTGTGATTGCAATACAATTTTATAAATAGTGATGTTCTGCAAATGTAGCAGTACTGAACTGTAAAAAAATGCAGCTGAAATGTAGATTGTTGTTAAACCAATGGAATTCCAGAATGGAATTTAATTACAGAAGCATTTTAGTCTCTATATAGAATAATGGAGGTTTGCTTCCATGCCAGTTTGCTACTTAAAATGAACTTTCTCTATAAAATATTTACATTAATTTAAATTGCTTAGACTTTTCAGGTAGTTACCTAATATATATTGCAATCATAGGGGGCATTCCTTACTTCAAATTGTCCAATAAATAAAATTTCTGAAATGTAAAGCTCTTTTGAGTATACCATGCCTGATGCAGAAACATGAAATGATCTCTAGCAGACTTCGAGCAGAAAGGGAGGCATAAAACCTCGTCAAAGCCATGATGTTGTCATTTCTAAGGACAGACAAGCAAAGTAGTTTAGACTCTCTCAATACTATAGTGACTCAGTCTTGAAGATAAGCTCAGCTGTTACCATGCAACTCCACCAAGTCTCACTTTGCTGCTTCTTTATAGAGGGTTGATAGGGTTTGCTGGCAGTGTTCCCCAGAGACTATGAATTCTCTGAGCATGCACCATTTGGAGGCTGGAAATGTAGAAAACTGAAATTGTCCTATAGTACTGAAAAAGAAAGAAAAAAGTAAAAGAAGCAGAAACTTTTCAAGCAGGTACCTAACCCAGAAGCCAGAGCTTTAAGAAAACCATCAATTATTTAGAGCATTGTGGTCTAAATGTCCGTGAACTTTTGAGGAGGTAGAGAGGCAGGAAAGCAAGAAAAGTTGAGGAGGATTAGAGGCATACAGAAGGGCAGCCAGTACTAGTGAAAAAGGCATGCCTGGCAGAATGGTGGCAGCAGCAAATGCTTTTACATGGAGAGAGTCTAGAGATGCTAAAGGCCAAATGGAGAAAGCATGTTCCTTTTCTTGTTGGGGTGGAAAGGAGATAAATACTGCAGAGAGGTTGAAGGTTTTAAAAAATATAGTGAACTTTCAGCTGTAACAGTCAACAAGAAGGATTTAGAAAAATGATGCAATGATTGAATAACATCTTCAGAGAGCCTAGAAAATCTATTTCAAGGTTTCCTGTCTTTAAAAATAATTAAACTAAAGCTAGAAATCAGGTGTTTTCACCTGTCTCGATATGTGGCTTGATACCAACTGGTACCAAAATTTCTCTCTGGAAACACTGCTTTTGCAGGTGCTGCAGTCTCAGCAGTGTAGGAGTAGTGTGTGGTTTTATTCAATTTGTTAATTACATTTTATGTGACATTTATTCAGAAATTATTGAGCCGTGGTTGGTTACTCTTGGAGCTGATCCTTGTAGAGGTTCATCCTTGCAGTCAAATTCTTGAACTTGAATAGAATAGGACTGTGTGCAAAGATAATCATCTCTATGACAGATACTGTACTTTTACCTTAATCCTTAGAACAGTGGGATTGTAGAATGCGATTATATCCCTATACCTTTTGAATCATTCCTCATTGTATCTCTAACTTTGTTTTCTACCTCTAAGGCCTGCCTGAAACCAATATCCACTCTGCCTAAGGGTAATTCAGTCCTATAATAATTATGTTGCGGTATTGCCTTCCTTGGTCTAACCTCTTCATTCATACTTTTTTTTTCCCAGACAGAGTTATTTGTGCATGCATTTAAGGATCAGCTGGTCAGAAGTGCTCTTTTGGCACTATACACAGCTCGGCCTGGCTCTGTCCTCAAGAAACCAGCTGTGCCTAGAAACACTACAGAAGAGGAGGGTGATTTACAGCATCAGGGTCATCCTTCTCAGATTAAAAGACAGGACTCTATACCCCATCATTCTGAATATGATGAAGAGGAGTGGGTAAGTAGTCATAAACTCTTAGCTGCTATTCAATCCTAAAACCCTACAAATCAGCATAAACAGATACAAGCTCTAAATGTCCTTGTCACATACTATTGGGAGGGGAAAGGGGTGCAAAACTGTGAAAAAATGTTTTTCAGATATAGTACAGATTTAAAAATAATTTCGAGTATTCCCAAGTAGAGTGTGCTTCTGTGTTGCTCCTTGGTTGTGCATGTAACAGCCAGAATATCTTTTTGCGCAGACAGGGAAATAGTCTTTGGTCCCTCTGAAGTTCTTTTTGTTAGTTAGGCAGATTTAAGGAGACTGGAGTAGCATACATTATTATGAAGGAAAATTATTTTCTTTTTTTTTTTTTTCAAAGGCTGAATATAAATATTTTAAATACACATGAATTAATTCTCAGCAAAAAAAGAGCTGGTTTCCCTTAGACTCTGTTCTTAGAGGGTATCTGAGATTGTATTGAATTACACATGGCTTTTAGATTTTAACATTCTTAGCATATCTTCCAAAGATTTTTATTATTTATGTGGCTGAGATTTTGTAAATTAATTATTTTGGTGGATGTGTTCATAATGGATCTGCTGCTTTGTTACATGTGCCCTGAACTCAAGCTATTTTTATTCAGTTCAGGCTCATACTTTCAGTTCATTACTGTATTCTCATGAATGTAAAGGATGCCAGCGTATTAATTGCTATTGCAAATTATTAATAGCTTGCATGAGCTACAGAACTTGCAGCTGAACTGTGATTTTTATCCATACCACAAATAAGGGAAGAAGAATAAATCTCTTCCAGAAAAAGACAATTATCTCCAACTCCATCCATTAAGTAGTCATGAGAGTTAAACAATAAATAACTTATTCTTTTATTTGTCTGCTGGCTTTAGGAGCTTTGAATTAACTTTTTCATGTTTTCTCAACAACCCAATGGGCCAGAATGGTGGTTCTTTCCTTGAAATTAAACCCAAAATGTTTGTTTTCAGTTGTTGAAACATTCAGATAAATATCACAATAAATTTGATAAAAGTGAGAAATTTTACATTGGAAAAGTAGCATTTTTGTGCAGGCTGTATTTTAGTTTAGCACTGTCATTTAGCTTCTCTGCAGAGACACTAGCTTTACTGTATTTCATTATTGATTTTTGATTTTTTTTCTGCCAGGTGCTTGGTTCTCATCTCTTAAAACACATAAGCACATTAGTTCACAGTTTATCTGTTTTTTTCTGCTGAATTAGTGAGGTTACGTGCTTGATTAAAGTGTATCCTGAAGTATTTTCTGAGTTAAACTGAGTCAAATTTAAGACAGTATAATTATTAGAGAAATTTTGTTTTTTTCTAAATTTGATAGATTAGACTTCCATTATTTTTCAGTTCTGTCAATGTAGGCAATGAGTAATGGTAGTTGTAATGATCAAATTATTATTAGCATGATGGAAAGAGAAAGAATGAATGCATATGAGGTATGAAAAATGCTTAGTCTACTCTGAAAATCAACTATGAAGGGAAAATCTTTGAGATACATTGCCTTGTATGCACAGTACTGTATCCTTCTTCCTTGTTTTGTTTTTCCCCACTCTATTATTAAGCTCTAGGCCTGCATTTTACAGATGGATTTTCAATCTCAGTTTTGCCTGAAATCTAAACCAGTGGCATCAAGCAATCCTTTAAGCTAACCCAGTTCCATCCACTTCCAATGACAGCATTACTTTACAAACCATCATAAAAGTGAATTCAAGTCAGTAGGTGAGGTCTGCCCCCTTCCCTCACATCCAAATATATCTGTAAGGAATAACTCCAGATTTCTTAACTGTGCAGGATGCAATTTCACTGAGTGACTAGTGTTTTCCAAAAAGCCTCCTGGATAGCAGGACTGTGTTGTACCGCTCTTCTTTGATGCAAAGTGTAAATATTCATCCCATAGTAACTGCCAGTGATACGGCACTACACATAAGCAATAGTAAAGCATTACTGTTGAAGACAAAATATTTAACTTGAGAGTTTCAGATTGCCTCTGGGCAGATATTCTCTTCTCCTCTTGCCAGCTGCTTCTGCTGTCCTAGAACTTCCCTGCAGGAAAGAACAAAACATGTTATCATGTATAATACAAGAAAAGGGAGGCACATTGCAATTGGAGCTTTTTCTGCTTTACATTTATGAGTGACTACTTAACATAGTTGAAGCTACAAAGAACAGATAAAATGGTGTGTTTCCAATAAGTTACGTTCAACTACTGACATGGTACTCAGACACAGGTCTGACATACTGACCTGTGTGCAACATATTCTAGTACAAAGCAGTGCCACTTCACAGGAGGGGGTTAATCATGCACATTAGTTAAGGTGTTTGCTTTATACAGGTTCAGTTTTAATTGTCTTAAGACAAGTGATCAGCTTTTTGTGATGACAAGGCCTAGGTTTTCGTTGACATCATTCTGAGTATGCATGCGTGCCTGGCAGTGCCACAGCAGAGGCAACAAGAGGAGTGCATCTGTGGCCATTTCTAACTAGCAGCACCCACCCACATGTGCTGGGACTCAATAATGGCTTCTAAAATTTGAAAGAAGTAAAAGATGTCAGTGTGTCGTTGCCTTGTCCCAGGGGGGTCAAGCCCTGTTCACCTTCCCTGTCATTGGCTTGACTTCTGATTTTGAAGCAGTAAGGAGAAGAGCAAGAAACCTTGTTTCTCTTGTTCTTTCACACCACAGTAGTAAACTTACCATGCAATTAGATCCACAACAACTGGTGGCAAAACTGGTATCAGGGAAGAAGCACCCTTACTTGGGAATCTAGGGTCATAGTAATTCAGTGTATTGAGAAATGAGACTTATTTTCTTCTGATCACTCACGTCACACAGAGGGCTTACAAGAATGTTTATTTGAGAGGCTGTCGGTGTCATTTTGTGCTTTAACCTGGCACATGCTGCAGAATGGTGTCCTGTTAAGGTAGTTCTTAGGCAGACTGAAATTACACCACTTACAAAGGTGAAAAATGAGTGTAAAATGTGCTTGGCTACAGGAAAACATTATGGGAATAGTACGGGATGACAAAAAATGTTAAATGGATGGATTTCTGGTCGCAGAGACTAATAGGGTGTCACTTGATTTTCACTGATTGGAAATTGCATTTTTAATTGAGAACTGTTCTTACCAAACTACAAAATTTTAGCAGTATTCTTGGCAAAATGTTTCTATCTTTGGTGCAAACAGAATAAGGTCACAATGAACGGTAGACACATCTACTTTTCTGTCTGCCTACAGTGATATCTTCTAATCCCAGGAACCTCCAATGTGAAGAAAAAGGACTGTGAGACAGGCTCTTGCTCCATCTCACATGCCCATATGTAAACCAGACAGATATTTAAGGTCCTTTCCAACCGTAACTATTCTATGGTTCTATTTGATAATAAGGGTAAGCTTTCTGTCAACAGGTGTTTACTAATTTTGCTTCTAAACCCTCATGGGATGTTTATGTGAATATTGCATAGACATTCTCTCAATGTTGGCTTAATAGGTGGCTTGAAAAAAGTGCTCTTTCCAAAATGAAACAAGGGTTTATATTCATGTTACTTATGCAGTAACTCCAGATGCTCATTAAGCATCACTCTTTGTGTTGGGATTAAACTCCCCTAGCAGACAGAAGAAAGAGAAATTATGTTGCTGCAGCGACACTGAGTAACTGTATTTCTGTACAGATTCAGAAAATATAGTTCCACAGTCTGCAGACCCATGTTGTGTCCCTCAGGATAGGGTCCTTGCTTGTCGTGGGGTGTGCCCTCAGTTGGAGGGAACAGGGAAAGATCAGATTCCTGTGGTCAGGATAATGGCCTGAGAAGTGTGGCATGTAGTTAAAAAGAAATCTTAGTTTGAATTTTTGCCTTAGTTCTAACTTTGCCTTCACCAAACTTGCAGGCATTACCATTTCTGTAGAACTATGGTATTTCTCAGGTTTAAGTTTTCTTTAACCTTCTCTCTTACTGTCTTTTTCACTCCCAAGTTTTTTGCCTCAAGGGCTACATATGCATAATGCTTGTGGCTATTATAAAGTAGAAAGAAAAGCAGTGATATTATCTTCCAATTTTTCAACTTTCAAGCAAACTCTGGGTGCTTTGCATTAGTTTCAGAATGGCTCGGCATTAAAACATGTATATGGGTGGGGATTTTTTCTGTGGGTTTATGTTCTGGGTTTAGTCTGACTGCTAGCCTTGTGTACAGCCTCATTACTATACAGCTTGGTTGTTTCCTTTTTCTTATTCAGCTCCATATAAGTAGGTACATGAGCTTCAGTTTCTGCAGCATCCAGCACCTGAAGGACCCTTCTTGTATCTGTGTTCCATAACAGCTTTGTCTTTCACTCCTTATTATGTCTCTTGTTCTCTGTTGTACAGAATTCATTCTATCATGCTGTTACATCTGTAATTCTCATATTTATTATAAACTCAGTTAAGCATGATGGTTGCTGTTTGTGTGAGAGGTGAAGAACAAAATTGAAATTGTGTTACCTAATAAACATGTCATGAAAGCAAGTTTCTAATTCTAGGCTTTTAATTTTGCATTTGCTGTAACAAAGTAACTGATGGGATAAAATAGAGGGTGTGTTAAATTATCAAAAAAGGTTGTCAAGTACTATGGCAAAAAACTGGCAGTTGCATAGGTTTGATTTGGCAAGGATTTGTATGTCTGCTCTCTTCCTTTATTATTTCAAATAGACACACTGCTCAGTTTGTTGTAATTGGACATGAAACCTTGCATGCATTTTAGCATAGACTTTGAAGTATATGTGTTTTACAATGTCTAAAAACCCAAAACAGTTTCAGTTCAGTCATTTATATTGCAAGAAAAAAAAAAACCATGAAAAAGGATTAAGTTGGTAGTAGGCTGAAGAATGAGAAAAATAGTAATATGCTGACACCTAATACTCCCAATAATACAGTAGTTTGCACATCCCCACTTCAAGGTGTTAGTTAGAAGTTAGTATTGTCTCTTCTTTTAATTCTTCAGTAATGTGCAGTGATAATTATGCTTTTTCAGGACAGGGTATGGGCCAATGTGGGAAAGAGTTTAAACTGTGTTATTGCCATGGTGGACAGATTACTTGAAAAAGACAACGTCAGCAGCACTAAAGAGGGTGAAAATGATCCTTCAGCAGCAGATTGCAAGGTGTTTCATACAGGTGGTAAGCAAGCTTTTGTTTTTTTAATCACTGACTAAAGTAAATAAACATGGAAAAAGTCACAGAAAAGCAATATAGAGAAGGATCAGTAGTATCTTTGATGAGAGTGCCAATAACAAGGTTTGCACAGTTGTAGCCTTGAAAGATGGAAGGCTATTTATCAAATTATAGCTCCCTCGTGTGCTCAAACTTCTTGCTATGCTCTTTATTTTTGTTGTGCTAGGATGAAAACCTGTTGAAGCAACAATGTTTTCCTTTGAAGGTTGATGTATTTTAATTTATTTCAGATTTTACTTGAATATACCGTTTTAAGAAAAAAAAAATGGAGTGTGTCTTACAAGAGAGGTGAACGTTATCTTTGTGTCATTCTCCTGTAAACCCTTCTACTTTTCTGAAGTGTTATACTGATCTTTGTTTTCTGATTTGCTAAAATTCATTTTTCCCTGAATACAGGTGTCAGTGTGTGTCAATACTGAGGGCTGAGTAAAGTGATTCCATGAGATGTGAATAAGCAGGCTGTTTATCCACATCTCATGGCTGTTGTTGATCTTCTGATCATCTCCTATGGCTACATTCCATATTGCTTTCTCTAAGCATAGATTAAATCTGATTCTGAAGCCCAACCAGACTTTGTGATGTGCAAGGGTGTTGCAACAAATGAAACAGCTCCTCAGCGATACTGGTGGGAGTCCAACTCTTCAGTTAAAACAAACAACAACAAAAAGGAAATTCATAGAACAACAAAAATGCCACAACTACTTTATTTTATGGAGCTTCAGATTTCTCTCTTCCTTCCCAGTCTGAAAAAAGTAATGACTTAGTATAATTCTTTCTGGATGCTTTTTGACACGCTTAGCAAAGCGAATGTTTACAGATTTTCCTTCAGTCTCTTCAACCCTGAACATATCCTCTGTTGTTCTGTATAATCCATAAAATGTACATAAGCAGTCCATTTGAGTTACAAAAAACATGCTCTTAGCTTTGATTCAGGCTCACACCCTACACAGGCAAATAAAATAGTGGTTACAGCTTTTAGCTCACAAAGCCAAAACCCCTTAAAAGTTACTTCCTTTTAGGTACTATAATAAGCAGTCATCAAATAGAATGAAAAGTACCTCTTGCTAAGGAATAATGGTTTGAAAATTATAGATGTGTTTCATTCAGCTGGGTTATCTTATGGAGCTGACTGGCCAAGGACACAAAAAATATCAAGATGTTACAGAGCTGGAATAATTTACTCTTTCTCCCCCACCCCCCCTTCATTTTGGGCCCTTCCCTTTTCTCTTGAATCAGTACAAGTTTTCTTCTGTGACAGCACAACCAGTGCTTCTGATGAGTTGTGCTGAGTGTTCTGCGACATGAAAACTGCAGATTTGTGGGGCAGATCACTTTGTTTTCATGCTCTCCTTTATGAGGAAGACATAATTTCCGAATGATATTTTCATGAGAGCATCTTGCAGTGCTTTGACAATTTATAGGACTTTCAAGGTCATGGAGAAATGGAGATGTCTGAAAATCACTTTCTTTTATAGGACTAACTTAAAAGATGGAACTTTCTGAAGAACCAGCCAGGTTTCTGGCACACACCATCCAAAGTTGGTTGCCTAATGATTTTCAAAACCATTGCCTTTGGTGCCAGAATTTCTCATGCTTGACTTCTCTATGAGAGTGTGGGTTTATATGGGCTTTTTTAATCTGCATCCCCTCTCTGAAGTTTGATGTGAAGCCTTAAAGATCCACCATGAAACACCTACATAGAGGTTGAGATTCTATGTTTAGGGTTATAAATTCTGCCTTAATTCTTCTTCATTTTATATCTGAAGCCTGGTTTATATGGGCTCATAACTTTTTCCTAGATACAAAGTCATACCGTGTTTACACCCAGAGATATATTTCTAAAATTGCAATTTTATGCTACATACAATTCACAAACATTACATATACGAAAAGCTTGTTGTATCTTGCAATTGTGTTATACCATCATTTGAGCATAACGTTTCATCAACACTGCAAATATATGGGCACAGATAGATCTTGGTTCTGAAACTGCTTCATTGCTGGAATTGAGCAGAAGAAGCATTGTACTGATGTTTGTAAGAAAAATGGAGAATACCCAGGGTTTGCAAAACACCGAAAACCAATTCATTGCAAAACAGTGAAAAGTACATCATAAATATAGGATGAAATATTTGTTTATATTAGTGAACCTGACTGTTTCAATACTTTATTTTTGTAGCATATAACAATGATAAAGATGAAAAAGACTGCATGCATGTTCATTTTAGATGACAGAAGACATTATGACAATAACTTGATGCAATAGCATATTCCTATAACAGTAGATGTTGTCATAACATATTCAAGGCTTTCTAAGATAGGTTTATGTTTGCAGTCTGTGTTGACATCATGTGATCTTAATCTCTTTTTTTTTTTTTGTCCCCCCGAACATTTATTGTGTGGAGTTTTTGTCATCAGAAATATCAGTGGTACTTTTTTTCATGCTTACCTTTCAACATGAATTATACCTTCCTTAGCCTAACTTTTCATGCTGTCTGACCTTTGAGTGTATTCTTAAGACTGAATTTGAGTTATCAGTTGCCAAGGTAACATGCTGTGGTTTCATCAGTTGCAGGATTATGATTTCTCTGCAGGATAAATCAAGAAGAGTAGATGGATTTTAAAGGAGAGGGAGGATTTTTATTGTTTTAACTCCAGAGTGGTTTGCCTTGGAGAACTACTTGACAACATTAAATCCTTTTTATTTTTGCCTTTTCTTTTTCCATGAGAGTCAGAATGTGAAAACCTGCCCTGCAGCATTAGAGGTGACAGTGAAACATGGTAGTTTGCTCTTATGCTTACACTGTCCCTAACAGGTCTCCATGTGTAGCTGTGCTGCTAAAAGAGTCTTGGTTCCATCTGCTCCTTGTATCACACCATCAGAATTATCACCAAGCCATTTCTCCGCTGGCTCTGTGCAAGTACTCCCTGTTTTTTCTACATGCAAAATTCACCACATGATCTCAGGGAATTTAAGCTGGCAGTGTGATTGCACCTGGATTTTGTCTTAAATGAATTAAGGAATCATAAACTATATTGCTGGGCAGATGAATGGGCCAATTGTAACCTTCAGCAGAGGTAGCAAAGACCACCTGGGGAATGGTGCCATATTTCCTAGCTAGAATGAAGGGAAACATCTGTTCATAGCCACATTGCTGCAGGCATGTGTGGGTTAATTTTTGTTGAATAATCTGATACCTGGTGGGGACTCTTTAAGTCTAGATTCAACCTTTCTGTGTTTCTGTTCTTCCATTCCTCTTAATGCAGTGCTGGTAGAAAAGTGAAATAAAGCTGTGTTCTGGTTTTGTTTGCATCCTCAGAAGAAGAGCTTTTAGTGTAAGTTACCATTTAGTCAGGAAAATTAATTCTCCCTTGATCTGTGTTCGCTTGAGTAGCAGATATTTATTTTGTGGAAATCAAAAGGCTTGTGAAAAACTTTCTTTTCCCTTCCCTTTCCTCACATTTTTCTTTCCTGTTCTCTTAGGCTTGCCTTTACTTCAGCCCTATTTCTGCACAATTTTTCTTTTCCCTCACACTTTTGTATCATCCTGCTCTTCTTGATAAGAGTACTTACCTGGGCTGTATGTAGCCCAGCATATAATTCAAGTACTTTCTCTAAGTAATTTGGCTAATAAAGGAAGCTTAAAAATGTGTAAAGGAAAGGAATACTATTTAACTGAATCAACAAACTAATTTTTAAATAAGACATCAGAATATTTAGTTGCACAACACTTCGAGAGCAAGTTTTATCCATTACTCCTATGTTTTGAGTGTTTTGAATTTCCTTAGCTTAATGTCTGTTATTGTCAGTGGTGTTTTTTTCTGTTTTCCTTGTGACTAAAGCTGCTGACACACTTGTATATGTAACATTAGATGGTTTCCATTTTCACTATAAATGCATGTGACAGTATAGAAAATCTCAGATGATTGCAATGGAATAATAAATACCCAAGATTTCAAGATTGTTCTTCTGGACATCCAAACTATGCAAAGCAGCTGCTATTACATTAACTGCAGAAATACCAGAAGACTTATGCAGGTTTTTGGAAGCTTTTGGTATTCCTGTGAGAATTGCCACAGAATTATGAGCATAAAACCTCATTCTTTCTTCAAAGAGCTTAGCTGTCATACTAAAATGAGCTCCAAGAGCAGAGTAGCAATATGGGGTAGGAAGCTGACCTTTCTATGCTGCCAAGTTTAATACTTGAACTCTACTAAGTCAGTTTTTAATCCTCTCAAAAAAAGAATATAAAAAAATCAGAAGGATGTTCCTGTCCTAGCTGGGTAAATTCACACTGGGGGTTAATAGTACCATGATGTTTGCATTACCTGCTTTGAGGGGTTTACTGCTGTTTTGTGTTGGTTGTTTTGTTTTGTTTGCCTTTTTCCATAGGGCAGATTTTGCCTTAATGTTCAGTGTGTGATGTTAAGACAACTCAATTACATCCTTTGAGCTCTGTTATTTCAATCCTATCATGGATTATTTGTATGTCCAGTTGGTAAGTGGTTAGCTACAATGAAAAGTTTAGTTGTGGGTAGCTGCTGTTGCATTCATTACCATATGTCTGTATGGCCCTCTGTTATGCTTTCTTTTGCTTTTAATTCAGTATTCAGTTTTTAACTTCATACCATTTATATTTTGAGGTAACTTGAATCCATTGAAGATTTCCACTGATTTTTAAGTGGTGCAGACAGCAGTGGCAGAATTGGCTTTTTTCTCTGTTGCCAGGGCAAAAGGAGATAGAAGTCCAATTCCAAAGCCTCAGAGCTTTTCCTGTTTTATTACCAGCACATTTTAATAAGCACTTCAATGGGTCTGACTTTGAACAGAGCAGAAGCTTGCTTTGCTGCCAAACTTTATCAAATTTAGCATGCAGTTTGACATATTGCAACTTGAATATTAGCACATAGAAATGACTAGCTGGGTGCTAAACAGGTCATTTGCCTGTACAGGCATGCTGATTAAGAGAACATGGGACTGATGGACATTTTCTGGCAACCAAAGGCAAATCCTGTCATAAACTGACCTCCCACAGCTCTCTGTTAGCAATGGAAGTGGAGTATTACTGGTGTTTTGCTGCACATATTCATATATTTTAATCATACACTAACTGTGTGTGGTGGTACCACTTTTTTAATTTCATCCTTCCATTTTCCATTTTAATGTGTTTGGCTTTTATGCCTGTAGTTTCCTTTCCAGTGGCTGACTAGAACAATTTCTGAATTGAGTTTCCTTGCTTCATCAATAAGCTTTGACTCATCTTTGGATATTCCAAACAGTACATAGAATCAGCAAGGTTGGAAAAGACCTTTAAGTATGTCAAGTCCAACTGTTACCTCAGGACTACCAAGTCCACCATTAACATGCTGTGTTTCTCATTTTACCAACCTGACAGTTATCCTGTAGTCTCCTCACTGCTTCTGTTCTCATTCCTAATGTCTTTTTTGAAATGCTTACTCTTCAGTCTTTTTCAAAAGATTTTCCATGGTATCAAGGATGCAAACCTTGTGTTTTGTCACCTGAAGCGTCAATATGTGAGTCCTTGCATGTGTTGAACAAAGTGATTCTACAAAGCTATCATTATTCTGTGTGTAGCAAAGGTCTTGAGCCAGGGTTGGCCCTCTGTACCTTCTTTGCAGCAACAGTTGATTCTGAGCTGATTGCCAGTTTTCTCATGAAGCAGGAGTAGTAGGGCATCTTGCATCTCTTGCCAAATTCAGATATGTAAGCAGTAGCTTTTACCCAAACAGTATCCTCACATGCCAATGATTTTGTGGCAAGTTAGGTCTAAGCCTGATTTTAGACCAGGGATTTAAAGCTCCCTTTACAAATAATAGTTCTTTACTATTTTTATTCATTTTACATATTTATGTCTTGCATACAAGAAAGTTTTATTTTCTGAATTCTACTGAATTTTCTTGTAAGCTTCAAAATACAGGGTTTTTTTTCCTTTCATGAACTTCAGTTTCACAGTGCTTCACTTTCAAGGAGCAACTTAAAAGCTGTTGTACTTGCTATTAAGCAAGTGCTTCTGATGAATAGTTGGAGCTCTGTGAATTATTAATGAATGACCCTGATTTATATTCTTGCTGAAGTATTTGCAACTGGATATTCTGCATAACAAGTGACATACGGTGATTTTTAACAGACCAGAGATTGAGCAGCTATATAGATTTCTCTTTAGAGTTATCCTTTCTAAGATCCTGGTCTCAGTATAAGATATATCTTGTATTTTGAACTTAGCACGCAAAACTTGCTTTAAAATTAATGGACAGATAGGGGAATATACTAGTCCATGCATAAATTTTCTGTTTTCAAGAAACAATGCAATCTCTCTCTTAGATTTACTAACTAGCTCCACCTTCTGGGGATTGGACATCCTTATTAATTTTGAGCAAGGATTTTCAGTGTGAGGAAGGAGTAGGAGGATAGATATGGATAACTTAATCACAAGAGGCTTTAGTTTTATCTTCTTTCCTTTTGGCAAGTACAATTCTATTTATATTCTGTAATAAAATAATTTCTCTTTCCTCAGTCATTAGGTAATGTTTCCAACAATTTTTCAGTTGTTATTGTTTCCTACAAAACAAAATGTATATATAAGTAAAGCTCTGCCTTCTTTGGGACTTTAAGTACTCAATAGGATTTATCTTTAATATATATAGCACAAATGCCCTTCAATGAAAAAATGGCCTTGAAAATTTCAAATCTCGGGATTCCTTCTTAATGCAACTGTTCTTGACAAAAATTACTTAGTAAGTTAGTATTCCAAACACATCATTTCCCCCAGTACAGCCTTGTGAGAAAATGATCTTGAAGGTACTAAAAGGTATGTGCAAAACAATTTGGAAAATAATAATAGAAGGTGGTTATCAGTTGTTTACTGCCAGCCTGGAGGGCTGCATGAGGTAGAATCCACTTACATTTGTTCTGGGTCCGGTATTATTCAATATTTTCATTACTGACATAGCTTATGAAATATGAATGACGCTTATAAAATTTGCAGATGCTTAAAGCTGGGAGAGGCTTTAAACACCATGGGAGCAGGATTAGAATGGATCTTGATGAAATGGAGCACTGGAATATTAGGATGCAGCTCAGTAAGGGCAAGTACAAAGTTACGTTCATAAAGAAGCAGAAATACAGTGCGGATTGACTTTGGCAGCTCGGTGGAGTCAGATCTAAGTATTATGTGACCAGTATGTGATCCCCCCTTTTATGAAAAAGAGTGTCAGTAAAGCTTTTAGCCCTACCCACATAATCTGAAATTTTAATAGCAGGTTCACAAAGTGTGGCTAGTTCAAGAAATTCAGCTTTTTCTCTCTTGCCCTGGCTGTCAGTGTACTTGTGGGATCCTTGGCTATGTCTGTATCCAGCTCTGCTTTCCCATGAAAATAGAACAGATGTCTATATATCAGTACCTTGAGATCTGCTTTAAAGTGGACAGGTACAATCTTTTTCATTATTTGCTCAAGTTGGAAGCAGAGAAGAAATTCTATTTTAATCACATACAGCCCTGTTGATGGGTTCAGTAGGCGTTGCATCTTTTGATCTTGTTCTGCTGCAGTTGCTTTCCTTGGAATTTAGTTATTGATTAATTTAATACATTGCTGTAATTTAAGACCCAAAAGGAGAGTTTAAAAATTGTCTGGTCTGTCTAGTCTGACTTCCAGTATGTCACACCTTGTTGTTTACTTTATTTCTAAAATTGACTGTGTCTTGCAGCAGCCTCTGGCCTTTGGTTGTTCTTTCACTTTTGTTCCCTAGCATAAACATCCTTGTTAGTACTTGTTTTCTCCTCATGAAGAGGGGACATCAAGTTGCTGCTCAGCCTTTTTGATAGGCTTAAAGAAATTAAACTGCTCTGAGTCTTGCAAGCTCTCAGGTTTTTTTCAGCAGTCTCCTTAAAAATGTGTACACCAGGTCTTGGCACATGGCGTGTAAGTGCTGTCTTAGTCTATGGCATGTATAGGAACACCTCTTTTTGCTGGAGCATGAAAGAGGGTATGGCTTATGTTCTGTTTTGTTCACTATGGCTCTAACTTCATGACAGCTATTTTCCAGGGAATGATTCTTCAGTCTGTATTACTCACGTTTAAATATGTATGACTGTGTTAGAATGCATGTTGCCTGATCACAAAGACATTATTTGCAAAGGAACTCGAGTTGTTCTCTGTTCAGTTTCTCCTGGCTTTCAAAGTTCTATCCAGTCTTCTTGGCTACGGTTGTATTAATTTAGCTACTTTTCTGGAGCATAGCCAAACTGACTTTGCAACAGGCAGCTATGTCTTCCTGCCTAAAGAACTTCTCCGGAACTAATGAGTATTTTATTGGCCTGACTCAGAATGTTACCTGAAACAACATACTGTTATCTTCCATCTAATTACAATTTAAATGGAACAGATTTTAATTATCATTGATTCTTAATTACACTAATCTACAGAAAATATGAGTAAGCGATGGACTGTGTTAAGTCAGTTACACTCCCTATTTTTGTGTAGATTCTTCTGCATTGTTGTTTTTTATTTTAAACAGTAACAATGAAACTGAGATGCAGATTCTGAAGGAGGGTGGTTTTTTTATTATCATTTAGTCAGCTTGGAGAGGTAGACAAACCTGTGTGCAACTACCGTGCAGGTGTGATTTTATTAAGTTCTGGAAAATTCAGGAACAGCTTGGGAATTAGTCAAGTTGGAGTAAGCTGTTCCAGTTTTCCTCCATTCCTAGATATCACTTCATTTCTTCTGCAATATATTAAGGAGACCTGTTTTTCAAGTCTTTTCACTGGCTTCTGTTTTCTGATATTCCTAGCATGTATTTTAATAGAGCAAAAAGTATGAGGAAAGTCCTAAATCTCTCTGCTTGAAGTACCTAAAAAAAAAGAGTTCAGTATATCTAAATATTTAAAGAGAACAATCTAAAGAGAGGCTAAAAAGAAAAAGAATGTGACCTGAAGGTTAGTATTTTTTCCAGCCTATATATCAAACAGATAATACCCTTCCAGATATCTATTTATTCTTGTTTTGCTTTCTGGCACTCATTTTTTCTTAATTGTAGGCTCTTCTGTCTGTTTTTTGGTGGTACTTTGTCTGTTTAGATAACAAGTTGTTAGTGCTGGAAACAGTAGGAAATCTTCATCTCCACTGTATTCATCTTGTGCTAAGTGTGCTTTCATGTGTATCCCTGTATGCTCTGTTTATAACACTTTAATGCAAGTTTTACAGAGAGATTAGGTCTGTTAAAAAGTAATTGTTTCAGGATATAGTTGGATTCAGGCAAAGGATTTAGCTTCAGTCTTGGTGGTATGCTGGATTTCTACCTCCGAGCATATTCTCTGGTGTCCTTTGCTGTACTGCAGCAGTTAGGATAGAGCTGCAGAGTTGTTTTAAAATGTAGGACAATCTACGCAGCCACTGCAGCCTTCTTTTCATTCTGAAAAGCATTTTAATTGCAAGTTTTCTGTTTTGGAACAAATGTGTTATCTCGTTCTAGGTGACTGGTATGAGCAGCTATATCCCCTGGTGATTACACTGAAGGACTGCATGGGAGAAGTGGTGACCAGGGCGAAGCAATCTATGGCGTTTGTTCTGCTCCAGGAACTTGCATGTGGTTTGCCACAGTGTTTGATGCTGACCCTAAGAAGAGACATTGTCTTTAGTCAAGCAGTAGGTTGTCTTGTGTCACTTATCTCCTACTATTGCTATAGTTAAGCATTTTATTCATGCCTGTGTTTGTGATTTTCTTTTTTTCATTGTTGTTTTTTTTTCCTCTTCTCAGTTTAACACAACTTTTTTCCTATATTTGCCATTACATCCACTTAAATATGTTATAATGTGATAGGGAAAATAATAGTAGATGGAAATCCATAGTAACTGTATCACTGAGTTAGAGAAGGTCTGCAATAGACCAGAAAAAGGTTACCTAGTCCTCTTTTTTTTTTTTTCCACAAAGAAGAATCCATAAAGTTATTTTTAGTTTTCCTAGCTTATATGTCAGTACCCTCACCTGTAGGTCAAGTTCTCATGTTTAGCCTGGAATATTATATACCCTGGAATATAATACCTGGCTTGCTGCTGTTCAAGTTAGGTATTATTTTCCCTTGGTCACCTTGGAAATGAAGAACAGATTATCTGTTATCAGATTGTAGCAGTATTTTATGTGTTTGTAGCCTATTAGTATGTTTCTTCTCAGACTTGTCTTCTTTTAATAACTGAAGTGCTTTTGATCTTCTGTAGATCATATTTTCCAGGCACATTTTTCTCTGAATGATTCATCTAATTTCTCCCTTAAGTTATATGTTTTTCCTAACATAATTAAAGAGTTAGAGTGCAGCTGCCAAGGAGATTCAGTTGCATTAGGTGTCTAACTGCTTTCAAATCCATCATAATTCACAGCCTTATGTGTGTACAGCCTGGCAGCGAACGTTCTGGTCTTGCTTCTGTCAGTGTAAATAGCACATAACCCCACAAATAAATGAAGCTTATCTAATGTAAAATAAGGGAGTATTTCACTGCTTTTTGCACCAAAAAATGCCTCGATAATATATTAATATGAAATTACGTATGTAGTCACTGAACAGAAATATCTATGCTGTTTTCCTCAAATATCTAAATATTATTTCTGTTGCTCATAATGACAGCAAGCCTCATTTCAACTGTTATAACAGTACATCTGTTGATTTCATATGGTTTCACTGTCTTTATAGCTCGCTGGATTGGTCTGTGGGTTTATAATAAAACTGCACACAGGCTTGCATGATCAAGGATTTTTACAACAGCTTCATACTGTTGGATTGCTTGTTCAATATGAAGGACTCCTTAGTACGTATAGTAAGTATTGCTCTTGGACAGAGTTTCTTATGTATTCAGACCAGTTTACCCAGGAGGTTCTCATTTTAACCTCTGTTCTGCTTCCAGTAATTTGGCTTATGAATCAACAAGTACTGTCCTTAGGAGACAGTAGGCTTCCATATGATAGCACAGTTGAAGTCATTGATACTGTGCTGTCAATTCTGCATCAAAAATTACTCATTCATTTTATTCTCAGTTCCTCTGAGAACACTAGCTGCTAATTATTCCATGAAGAGTGCTGAATGACATTGTCTTAAATACAGGAGACTCCTTCCTCATACAGCTAATGAAACTTCTGGCTTTAATAAAAACTGACTCAATTTGTATAGGCATTTGACCTAAGCAGGTTTATAAAGCTAATCCAAGCAGTAGATTTAAACAGTTACTGACTCTTATCAGCCCCTACCCTGCACACATCAGTATTGATAAGATATTGTATAAGATAGCTTGAAAACTCTTTAATTCCTAGCTTGTTATAGATGTCATCATTTGATACTTACTAAAAAGAACATTTGGAGGGTGAAACTACCTTATGTTTCAAAATGCTTTGATCTATATGTATTGGCTCCTTCCCCAAATTAGGGATTTTGACCAAAGTAGGGATCTAGCATTTGTGCAGCTCTTTAATGCACAGGCAATTGCACATCCTCACTTGGAGATTGCTATCGAGCTCCCTTTTGCATGATGCTTGTTGTTATTCTCAAAACCTTTGTCCTGAATCAGCAGGATGATCTTTAAAAACACTTTCAGAATAGACAAAAAAGGCTTTTCTGAGGTATTGTATGCACATGCAGAGCAGCCTGATTTTCAAGGATACTTAATACTCACAGTTATCATTTAGGCCCCGGAGAATTCTCAGCAGTTCTAAAAATCAGTCTGCTTTTATGTAGGTTACTTTAATGTAGATTTAGGACTGTGATTTTTTAGAAGCACAGACTGGAAAATATAATCCCTGTATTGCTTTACTATAACCTATTCAGTGACTGATCTCTCTACTCTGTTAATAACTTCTGTAATGTTTCCATATAGGTGAAGAAGCAGGGATGCTGGAAGACATGGCTGTGGGAATTTCAGATTTGCAGAAAGTAATGTTTAAAATCATCGAAGCCAAATCAGAAGATTTTTTGCCTATCATAACTGGAAGGCGGTAAGAACTTTGTTTCTTGTAGCCCATGGCATGTGATTTAATCTGCAGCACATGAAAAGCCCAGATAGTGGTTTTCTTGTTGCTGAATTCTATTACATGGGAAGTGCAGTAGTTTTACTTTTCATGAGGTGAGTAGAGATGTAATGAGGTAGTAGAGATTTGTAAAGCTAGCAGTAAAATGGGTCTGGGTTACTTTCCTGATGAAAAGCTAGAAGTTCCAATTATTAAATTAATCAAAACAGTGTCTGGGTTATGCAGAGTTTCTGTTGTGTTCTTCTCACTGATTCAAAGAGAGGTGACAAGGTCAGTATTTACAAAAGTGGCCTCTAACTGAAGAAACGTTGGGTTTGAGGTTTCCAGAACTTGTATTTCATTGTGACAAATGAAATTACATTTCTAAGAACTAGGCCTTCATTATCTTAAGACAAAAGCTGAAAAACTCAGGCACCAAAACCTAGTGGTCACTTCTGAAAAATGAAGCCTATCTTCCTTGCTGAAGACCACACAGGGCATACGCAATGTCAAAAATCCTTGTGCAAAGCCACTGATACATTATGCATCTCACATAAGCACTGCTGAATATCAGGACATAAACTTCATTAATTATGGCTATGAGAGAGTTAATAGATTGTTACGCAGGAGGAATGAGGGTTCAATCTTCAGAATTATTCTAGTCTGAAGCTCCAAATGTTTTTATTTTTGCAGAAATCACTTCCTTAGTAGTATCATTATTCTTAAGATGACCGTAAATTAAATTCAGCTAAAAGCAGCAACTTTTAGAAAAGATGTGTTTCCTCTGAAGGGGGTTTTCACCACTGATTTACTTAATTATCTTGGATAATTCACTCTTATTCTATGGGCCTTCTGAGAAAGGATTGAAATAAATAGCAGGAAGGCCGGAATGTGATAGGCAACGCATCGGGAATAATCAAGAATAATTATGGTGTGTAGATAAAACATAAGACATACATCCTTTGCAAATTACAGCAGTCAAAAAGCTTGAAAAATCCAGCAGCTACATTTACTGGCTTACTGCCATTACTGCAGTACACTGAACTGTCACGCTAGGAGGTCCTGGCTTGAAAAGAGACTTGGGCTTTGAGCTGCCTCGGGCATTCTGGATTGATGGAGTAGTCAGTCTTTAGGAAGAAGAGTTACTGCCCGTGATTGCTGTACTGTACTTACTGGCAGGTGTTCACGGGATGGAATCAATATCAGGCTAAAAAAAAAATTAAAACCTTAAAAGCTTATGCATAGGAGCCCCATTCTTGTTAGAGCTGTGATGAGACAGCTCCTATCACACAGCATTGGAAGTCAAGCATAGAAAGAGAAGACAGTGGAAAGCCTAGTTATTTCTAATAAATGTGTAAGATCATTTGGCTTGTTACATGGTGTGGCTCAATAAAATGAGGCCGAAAGACTCTAGAAATGCAAGACAGAAGATTAAGCTACAAATTCTTATCTTGCAGAGTCAGAGTATTCACTTGCAATTGTTTTTCTGGGGAAGTGCTTAAGACTGAGATTCTGTGTACACAAACAAATCAATCCAAAGAGCTGTGGCATTGACTAGCAGTTTGCTAACCTGCTGATGTGGGTGGCTGACTCTGGCCATCCAGGAAAAATGAAGCTTAATTCAGGTTCTCAGGTTTTTTTATTATTATAGGCATTATATTGTAGTATTTTATTATACTTACATTCTGTAGAAGAATTTTATAAAAGCATTTGTGCATATGAACTTTGAGGCACCGCAGTTTTTGATACCACATTTTCAATGAAGTCCACTATCAGACTAGCACTTTTACAGCCACATTGGAATGATCTAAAAAGTCATCACTTAGCTAAAAGAAGAGCTAGGTAAACACTTCCCAGCTGAGATGCAGTGACTGACCATGTGTGCATTGTTTTTTCTGTTGCAAAGCAAAGGTGCTTATAAATGACTTGATATGGAATGATAGCAAATATTAGAGAATAAGTCAAATAAAATCAAAGAAAGGGGTAGTCTTAAACAGTCTGTTTTAATGAAATTATATACATTTAAGTATGTAATGCCAAAAAATCATATAATTATTTGGAAAGATATGATTTATTATTTACTCTCTTAAACATGCTGGATTTCTCCACCCTGTTGCCCTGAGAGATCATTGAATGTTAAAAATTATGTACTGATATTTCCTTCTTATTGGAAAATGTGATAGCTACCTTACTCATCTCATGCTGAAAAAAGCTGGTATCTCTGCACTGATCCTAGCTACAAAAAGACAGACATGACATGGCAATAAAATTTACTGCTGTATTAGTGTTTCATGTTTAAATAAAAGCACAGGAGCTGTAAGATCTTCAGTAAATTAATATCAAGTCTTCCAGATTTCAGTACTTTGAATTATTTTTTCTTTTTTGCCCACCTGACTTCAGTACCATCTCTATGCAGCTCTGTGAAAGCTTGGGAGCCTTTTACTTACATGATCAGAAATGAGTTGTTTTCATTGTGGAATTAGAGTTTGTTGGGTTGGGGTTTTTTTCAGAGTTACTATGGATTATCTGTGAGACTTTTAAAAATGCTTCAAAAAGGAAGAAAAAATAAGGGGGGGGGGGGGCAAGGGGAGGCTCTCAAATGATACCAACGTTAATTTATCATGCCTAAAGGTCAGCATTTCCCAGTGTTCTTCCACATAGTGAAAGATTTGTAGTGATTTGGGGGTGTGAAATGTAGCAGTGCAGGGATTTGGTGGCATTTTGGTTCAGCAGCATATGTTCTTCGATTTAGCCTAAACCAACATTTCTTCTCAACCTCATGAAAGTGCTTCATCACAGAAAAATGTCCTGGCAGTACCTGACAGCAACTAGGAGAGCTCACATGCAGCCTGTGAATGAATGCTTTTATACAAAGGTCATTTGAGTTCTTTACTGTCATCCTTGCTAACTCACAATTTCCTTCACAGAGGTGAATTAATTAAACAAAACACAAACCAAATACACTTATCTGGGGAATTAAACTGTTTCTTCACACACACACTTATTCTTTTCCCCGTTCTAAGGCATATATCCTCCATTGAAAACTGATAACCCCCCTCAGTAGGGAGCATTTGGCATTTGCTCAGAGATTACACGCTAGTTCTAGCCTGTACCAAGGCAGAACCAAGGCATATGCTGTTGCCCTAGTTGCATGTAATTACAATTCAGTCACAAGCCTATACTGGATCTATTATATTTTGCTCTCAGATACGTGGATAGGATAGAGGTTCGAATGCAACCATGAACTCTTCTAAGCTAAAATAATTATCTGAGCACCTGCTCTGAGATAGTGCCACTCATCCCTCCAGTTTGCCAAGGCTGTCAGAGCTAGTGCAGAAACTGCCTCTTTTGTTCAAGGTTTTCTGAGTTTTCTTTCCCAAATTCTACACATGAGAAATCCAGATTGTATTTTAATTTCTTAGCAAGCATGTGATTGATTAAAACAAGGGTTGGAGTGACTTCGTGATAGATTTCTTTTAACAGCTGCAAAAAAAAATTCTAGCTGAAGTTTACATGCAGAAGTTGTGTGACTTCGTAGGCCTGGTTTCTGTAGGTAGGATGTGGATCTTCCTTCCCTTCTGTTGCTGTGGTATTCTTCCTTCTTGGTGGTACACCAGATGTGCTCTGCAGGAGAGAAAACCTCAGTCTTCATTATCATTTGGCTGTGTTTGAATGATAAAAATGCTAGATCATGGAGACAAATGGATTTGCTTCTAGTCTGTTCCTCTTTTATTAGACTGATTGCTCTAATAATTGAAAGAAACCTAATAAACCACAAGTTAACAGCATGCTGTTGTTTCTGTTGTGGGGTCAGGCATCAGTCCTCAAATTCAACTTGGAGGGTTACACATAGTAAGAGTTTAGACTAGCAGCCAAAGTAACATGTTTTTCATAAAATCAGACCAAACACAAACATATAACCACAGCTGTTTTATATTACATCTCTTCTCCTAAAATAGGATTTATGTTTGTGTAATGAGCCTTCAGTTATTGTCTTCACAGAGTCAGTTTTGTTATTGGTGGTGCTTTCTATCCCCAGAGAGAAAATCTAGCCACTGAAGAAAACGGGAATTTTGCTTGGAGCTTTTCTGAAAGGTTTTTGCTCATATTGCATTTAGAGTGGATACAGGATCAAGTCATGACTTCCGAAAGGGAGTTGTTGTAACTCAGCAGGATGCATTTTAAGATTTGAGGAGTTCTCACTTATGTTTTGGTAACAGAAGACTTACTGCTTTCAACCTGAGTCCTATTTTCACTTCAGTAAAGAAATCCCTATCAAGTGTGATTATATTTACCTGCCTTTTTTCCATATAGCTCGGTTATCCTCTTAAAGCAAGCAAACTGAATCGTCACATTCTATGGTTCAAAACAATTAAGGAGAAAAGGGAAGGATTTATAAGTCTCCATGTTCTCTGTAATTTAGGAAGGTTATAATTTCAAGCAAACTAATTGATATGCCCATCCTTATCCATCTTTTTATTTTCCTAGTGAACATTATGTTATAGAGGTCCAGCTTCCAGCAAAGATGTTTGAGTTGCTGCCACAAGAGATTAAAGAAGGAAAGCTACTTCGCATGTACCCAGTACTCTTTAATGTTGGAATCAATGAACAGCAGACACTTGCAGAGAGGTAAGAGAAAATCATGTTTCATTTTCTATCCAAGTATGCTGTGCTAGTATAGGGTATCTCCCAGGACTAAAAATAAATCTGTTTTGTTATTTGTTGTTGGACCATCTCACATTTGCTTGGTGTGTATTTTAAAAAGTATTAAAGGAAATAAGCACAAGCTATGAAGCCATGCAAAATAATGAAAAGTCCAAGTGAAGATATGACCATATACAGGGGTGCATTTCACACGGCCAATGCCAAGTTTCACCTGGATACAGATATTAAATTAATTTCTATTTCACAGATGTGGAAGTTTGTTTCGAATATGAGTTTGAAAATTGAAAATTCTTATTATCTTAGAAGCGGGGTTGAAGGTGCTGGGCAAGTCATAAGCTAGAAAGAGATCATTTTTCACAACTTTTTAGGGCTTTTTTCCAGGGTTGAGGATTGTTAGTTAATAACAGGGAATGCTTAGTATTATGTTTGTAGAAACATTAAGGCTAATGATATAGTTCTGACGTGCTAATATTAATCCTCTGAAAAGGTTGCTGGAAACTAATTGATTAGCACAATAAAAGTCAAAATCTCAGCAGCCTGTTAGTTTTCCAAGAGAGGCTTATCTACCCATGATGTTTAATCATCAAGTTTGTGCAGTGCTAAAACTGCAAGGTAGGCATCAATAATGAACAGATACTTTTTCTTTTCTTCCTTAACTGGTTTTATTAACAGGGCATCAGAGAGACATGTATCATTAGATTGCATTCACTACAAACTCAAAAAGCAAGTGTAGCTGGGGAAATAGAGTGAAACAGTGAAAAAATAAGTTAACCTGGACAATAAGCAAGAAGCTAAGCACAGCAGGAGTTTCATGTCCTATTCTATGCAGACAGCAGAGTAAAAGCAGTCTTTTGTCTTTTAAGGAAGGAAGTCTTCTAAGGAATACCATCAGGTATCTTTGTGGATGTCTGTGGGGGACTTCTCCAAATTGTGAGTGGTGATGTATGAGAAAATTTAGATAGAAAATTGAAATGAGAGATATAGGCTGAATCATAAAATGGTAAACCCTGGCATTTTACTGTTGAAAAAGTCAAGTAGTGGGTTAGAGAACTTGAAACATTCTTGAAAATTAAAATAGCTTATACTTGATGCATAAAGAAGGGAAAAATGATGCTATGAGAGGAGTGACATGGCCAAGGTGATGGGGTACAACATAAAAAAAAATGATCATGACAGTTGTGACTGGGACACAACAGGTTTCTCCAAAATCAGGGGAGTATGGAGGAATGAAAAAGCAAGTTCATGACAGCATACATGGGTGGGATAGGCAGGAAGGACTATTACGTTACAAATGCCCCGAAGAAAGATTTGATGAGATTTAGAAACACCCTGGATATATGGGGGCTTGTAGAGAGGAGCTGGTATGAAAAGATGTCTGGCTTGCAGGTGGAGTGGAAGGAAGACTGGTAGTCTTGTTCACAGTGGTGATTTTACATTATGGACAAAGAAAACCATGAATAAAAAAAATAATATATGTAGATCTGTAAATATATCTATGTATATTAATATATATATCTATCGAAAAAGTCAAGCTGGATTATTCCATGCAGAAACAGTTTTTTCTGCATTCACTTACAGGTGTAAATGTTAGACTTAATTCAAAATACTGCTTAACTCCTAAAGCTATACCTTTGTCTTTGAGGTTGGAAACACTGCACATGTTTTTAGGTAAAAAATATTCTTTGGGGGGGAAATTAACATGAGAACAGAAAGAAAATTTTGCGATAAATTTCTAGAAAATGTTGCTTTATTTAGATGAAAACATCTCTTCAGTGTAGCACAGTTGAGAATGTATCTGATTTAAAATAAACATTCGTATGTGACAGTGCAGCAATGGCTGTTGAGCAAGTAGTCTTTTCCCTCTTCAGCACATTTGAATGTTTTATTTCCATCTGCATGATGTAACAGTACATTTGGTATCTTCTGATTTGTGTTCCCTTTTTTCTACCTGGTAGAGTTACCTGTCCTGAACAGGTTTACCTGTCCACGTCTCTCTGTACTCCACCATTTCCTTCTCTGTCGTCCTTTTCTTTATTTCAAGGCTGTTCTAGAGATGAGTCCTAACTACACAAGGGGCATTCCTGTCTTTATATTCATATCTCTCACAGCAGAACTACCAGGAGATTTATATTATATATTTCTCTTTTTTAGCCTGTATTTTCTCCAACTTGGCTGTTGCAGGAATTTTGATCTTGCAGGTAAAGGTACTTGCCTATGTAGCTATGGTCAGTTCATGGATAAGCATAATGGCATCCTGATGTTGTCTGGATTTTCTGTGAAGTGCAGAATAACAAGGATTAGGGGATGTGTTCCCAGCAGACTCTGCTGCTGCCAGAAAGCCCAGAACATGTTCCTGAGCCAGCTGCAGCACTGTCAAGCAACTGCTGAGGTCTGTGTGCCACAGTAAACTTAAATGAAGATGACTGAAGCCAGCTAGCCTGCAGGTCATAACTCTGAAGCTTAATGGTGAAATCACTGCTCAACAACAAGGAAATGGTTCTGTCACTGGCTTCAGATACAAGAAATCAAGATAACCAACAGCTCAGGAGCAGTGTAGGTCAGAAAGGGCCCAAAGAAGTGATCAGTTTGACTATTTATAGCAAATATTTTCAGACCATAGCAGAAAATATTTCTTCAGAAGGTTTTCCACCTGACACTTGAATATATTCCATCTTGTGTGGATTCAATATTGTCCAGATCTGGTAGAAATTAATACACTTAAGCAAGAGCAGCAGTAAGAGATGTTATTTTCTGCCTGTGGTGCCATCTGAAATTCCTACAAAAAGCCCTTGCGTTTATGCAGGATTTGCAAAGGTAAAAAGAACATGTGCTTAACTGAATGTTTGTCTGTAAGTAAATTACTTTGCCCATATGATTTTGGAAAAATTATCCATGTGTGGTGACCCCATTCTGA
This sequence comes from Melopsittacus undulatus, assembly GCF_012275295.1. Taxonomy (NCBI): domain Eukaryota; kingdom Metazoa; phylum Chordata; class Aves; order Psittaciformes; family Psittaculidae; genus Melopsittacus; species Melopsittacus undulatus. Next base: position 64,175,599 of record NC_047533.1, read on the forward strand.
AGTATTAAAATATTAGTTAAAAGCATAAGAGAGATTAGCAACTACATGTTTGACAAAATCTACTACATTCAATGCTGGAAGGGGGGGGAATAAAACAAAAACAATCAAAGTCCTGCAAACGGTGTCCTTGCCGGTATCAGGGGTTGGAACTGGATGATTTTAAGGTCTTTTTCAACCCAAATTGTTCTATGGTTCTATGATTTCTGTATGCAGAGCAATCATTCAAAAGGATAATTTAGCTTTGGTTTAGTTTTGGTCATTTGTGTGGGATTTTTTTTTCCATTGTTTCATTGTGCTTTTTTATAGGTTTGGAGATACCACTTTGCAGGAAAACATTAACCAGGAAAACTTAGAACTTCTAAAAGAATATTACAAGCTGTTTACAGAAAAAATGCCTCCTGATTGTAAGTACAAAATAATGCAATATGCAAATGGCTTTGAAAAGGTTTAATAGATAGAAAATTATAAGTAACGTTACCACAGTATTAGTGTGCAGCTTTTAGATTTAGGCCTCAGTCCCATAACTTGTTCCATAAAGTTTAATACTCTGAACATGGCCTGCACACAGCCCTGCTGAAGTCAGTAGTGATTGCAGGCCCAACGCCACAGCAGAAACTACAAGGAGAGCGAAACAGCATAATGATGACCCAAACAGCTCTTTTAAATCTTAGTATAATATGCCTTTTGATATTTCAAGTAGAGGACAGTCTGTAGCTAATATATTTGTACAGAAATACTTGGTGGGAATTTTCATCAGTTTCAGTCATTCCCTCCATTCTTATTTTGCAAATGTATTAAGGTATGGCAAACCACTGAGAAACTGGCAGATGCAAATGCAAGCAGTGAGCCACGTCATAATGTCACTGATGTGAATAACAGGGTTCCATTAGAATGGGCCCTATATTTCAATTTTACAGAAATTTGGTATCATAAATATTATGAGTCTGTTACTCTGATTCTTGAAAGCAAACAGTGAAAAGACCATTTGTATCAATCTAATCCTATTAAAGTGGTCTAAATGCCTAAACTATATTCCCAAATGTTGCAGATTTTACAGCTTGATTTTAAATAGCTTGGATTTAAGTCTCTGTTCCTTCCCTTTTTACAAAGGGGGGGGATGAATCTTTTAAATCTAAAGGTCTGTCATCCTACAGGATTTGCATGTGCCTCCTTATGGTGAATACTGCCTGTTAAAATCCCTTGCAAAGCTTCTGTTCTCATACAGCATACCTTGTGTTGGTTAGTTTTGCAAATTATCTACTACATGTATGTACTGGGAGTTATATCCAGTGTATCACTGTATATGTGTACATACTTATCTTTTATCTCAGGATGATTTTCAGATGTTAATAGCTGTGACAGAAATGAAAGTTCTGTTCTTAAACAGTGGGCAGTATGCCCATCATCCCCCCCCCGGCTCTAGGATTTCTAGGATTTCTACAGAGAAACTCATACAAGAAGTTAGTAATTAATTTAAGGGAATCCTGCCAAGAAAGCATCCTGAAAAACTAAGCTCATCTGGGGTTAGGTCTAAGGTAGATTTGCTACCTCATAAATGGTTCAGATTATATAAAAGCAAAAATTTGCATTCAGATAGGATTGGCCACTTTTCAGTAACAGAAACTAACCTTGTACTGTCTTCTTGCAGAAGGATTATTAGTGAGCCACAGAGTCTTCCTGGACTTCTTCCAGACTGTGCAGGCTTTTAAGAACTATGCTTATCTAATTCATTATGTCTTTTCTGGTTATTATTACCTTCTTGCTTTTTCTCTACCTCTAAGATCCGAGTCTGTTTTTCATCCAAATTTTTACAAAAGACAAAGCACCTTCTGGTTCCATTGCCCTACCCAGTAGCTCCCTGCCATTGCATGGAATCTCTCTTTTGGCTTGGAGAAACATGCCTTTTAAACCAGCTCCTCGGAAAAACAAAGTCATGCTCTCCAAAGCATTCAGCTGGGGGAGGACTTCAGTTCCTCTCCTGTCTCTTTATCTCTGTGCTCATGTTTTTAAGAAGCTAACCCTCCATGCAAGCTGGCAGCAGCCCTGGTGTTGTGGCAAGTGAGAGTCATTCAGCATTGATGGCACCTTGATGGTTTTGTCACACCTTTCTGGATAGTTTCCTCTAATGCCAAATCTGTGCTGCAAAGTAAGCCCAGGACCCACCTCACAAAGCTCTTAGTTACAAAAACAGTGCTGATAAAGTCAGACTGAATTTAGGGACTCACAGCCTGTTGGCCATGCTGTTGCATCCACCACCCTTAGGCAGCCTCACTTGCCTGCTGCTTCATTCATATATTCCATTTCAATGAATTCAATTTTCCACTCACATAAAGGTATTGCCACCTTTACTGTTAGTTTTTCCTCTCATCTCTGTAATTCTGATTGCAAGTAATATTCTAGCTTTCTCTGTCTTCCCAGTTACTAAAAGTCTTCAGCTGCATGTAACTATATGCTGAACACTGACTTTCCGTCTTCTTTTAGATGAATATGCACCATGTTTCTTAATGTCTTTAATTATCTAATAGGAATCTTTGAAAACTGTAAATAACAATGTGCTTCCAGAAAGATTCCTACTAAAAATGCCAACCAAATGTAGCACTGATTTAGGCACCAAAATAGTACTGCTTTTATGGAGTATCTAATGATATAGTAAGGATAGAAAAAAATGTGTGATTGTTGTTTCGTAGTACCTGATTAATTGAAAAGAACAGTTTAGAACTCAATTTAAACAGCTGAAAAGATGAAGAAACCCATATCATGAGTCATATTCAGTGTTGCTTACTTGATACCCAACACCCATCGCAACATCAGTTCATCATTGTTCCCTGTTAGAGGAGTGATACATAGAATCATAGAATAGTTAGGGTTGGAAAGGACCTTACATGCAAGGTTTAGAAATCCAGCAAACAAAGCTTTTATTCCATAGCATAATAATGCATGTAGCAGTACGTGCATTTTCAACATGAAGTCTGTGAGTCTGTTAAGTACTTCCAGGCTTTTCCTCCTTATAATCTGTGAGAATGATTTGATGGTTTAATGCTGCTTTATGACACAAAGAATCTAAGTGATCGATCACATCCAGTCAAGATGCAGCTCATTTGCTGCTACTATAAATTAGGAGAATCTTGTTTTACCTGTGGTGAAGTCATCTCTCTGAGATGGCTTATTTTATGCTGTGAACCAAAGGAAAACTGCTATGAAACAATAAAATACTTACCTAGTTATGAATTCCCATAATCTGGAAGCATCTTTTTAGAGTACTTGTTGTATGCTATGTGTTTGAAAGAAGCAGATGCAGGATAAATATAATAGTCTAGCAGGTTGTAATGTATTTTCATATGCTCTGCATTATCTAATTGCCTGATCAGGAATTGTACTACAAAGATAAAACAATCCTCATTAAGATTATTGCAAAACTAGTTTGAATGTGCTTTTCTGCATTTTTTTCTTTTTGGCAGCACCGTATGAGTAAGGCAGTTTAGACATTTTTAGAATAGTTCTTGAGTATATTTAAATTATTTCTTACTATGAATCATGGGTAGGGGAAACTACAGAATTCATTACAGATAAAAGGTAAAAGCCTGTTGATAAGAGGGATCATTCCAGCTGTGATCACATTAGGAGAATGGATTTTGACCTACATTAGTACTTGCCTCATTTTTACTCTTGGAATTGAGTGTAAATCTTAGGCTTGGGGCTTGAAGAAGTAAATTTGAAAAACAGATTTTGATTGTTTCTGCTGATTTTCAAAACTAATAAAGGTAACATTAAAACAAACCCCTCCCATATATACCCACAAAACAGAAGAGCAAATTAAATTGCTTATTCTTGAATTGCCACTAGACATCTATGATAATAAAATGTCAGCTCAGCTGCCATACCTAGGGCAATTAGGTATAATTTTGGATTTTAAGTAAACCTGAAATTGTTTTGTATTTCAAAATCAAAGCTCCTCAGACTGAGAAATATCCTTTGTTAAATTTGGGGGGATGTGTGTGGTGTGGTGGTGGTGTTTAGTGTTGTTTAACCCTCCTCTTATATTAGGAAGTAAAGCACCATTATCTAAGAAAAATGAGATGTAACAAAAGCAAAATATTTTGACCTAATAAATGCATCCCATCAAAGCAGATTTTTATATGCTTGATTATTTCTCTATTCATCAACCTTTTTTTCCAGGCTTACCACATTTTCAAGAACAAAATGATTTAAAGGGATTGCTAGAAAATCTCCATCAAAATATCCAGGCCAAAAAGAGAAAGAATGTAGAAATCATGTGGCTGGCTGCGACAGTAAGTCCTCTTGTTTCGTATGTGTTCATATGATTTTTGTGTGCCTGCTGATAGTGTAAGTGCAATGCATTTTAAGGGTGTAATTGGGAAACTCATTGATTAAAGTAGATAGGCTGAAATGGCTCTCTAACATTTCCATTCTGATGGGCTCTCATCCCACTCATACATATATCTCTTCTTCCTACAGTTAAGTTACAGATACTATGTTTTTCCTGCTTTCTTAACTGGTAGGACTGGCAAGAATTCGGAGAGATGGTCTTGGTCACTTTGTTGTCCCCTGCTTCCTCCAGCTCCTTTACTGCAAAGCTTCTCCTAGCCAGGCAGTCCATGGCCTGTGTTGCTGCTTTTTTGTGCTATGCTGTTTTGTTCCAGATGCAGAATTTTTCAGTTATATCAGTAAGTTGTATAATAGGATAAAAGAGGTTTATGTATTGTTTGGGGCATGGCTTTTCGCTTAACTGAGTCCAGTTTTAGGCAGAGGAATCCTTTCATCCTCAGTATGGATAGAATTAATTTTTTGGATGATCATGCATAGCTATCGCTGTATCACGTCATATGGGAGAGACAATACAGTATTCAGCTACAGTATATAACTTTTTTTGCTTGTTTGTTTAAAATCATATCCATTCTTTGATAATATAAAATTTGGTTATTTGAAATACCTTCCTTTTATTGTTTGGTGTCCATAACCTTTGAGGACATAATTACTTGCTCTACCCTTTGTTAAATATTGCTGTCCTCAACTTTTTAGTACTTACATTTTGTAAACAAGTGTTTAATTGTATCAGCACAACTTCTTTTCAATCACATTTTATGGGTTTTTTTAGCCAGTGTCACTGTGACAGCCACTCCGAGGGCACTGATAAGGTTTATATGCAAAGAGCAGATGTTCGGACACAGGGAGAACACAAAAATATTTATCAAACAATGAATGATACTTACTTTGCTTTATTTACATAATTCCTTTTGTTTCCCAGTTCTGTGTTAAAAACAAACAAACAAAACCCCCAACCAAATAAATGACCTTAGAGACTTATAAAGAGCTCAAGATTTTCAGGAATGTGGAATTCAACCAGGTAATAAGAATAGACACCCTTGATGTCTCTGACCATTATATAAGCAGATGCTCAATCTTTATCTACTAGAATTGAAGCAAGACCATGCATCTGGGGGAACTTTCAAACTAATATACCCTTCAAGGAAATAAGTGTTTGATAAAAAAAATTAATTAAATTTTCCACGTCTCTTCATTGGCATTAGGAACAAGACAATATTAGCTATGTCTTTGTATTAATAACACTGCTGTAATTTCTTATATTGCTAATAACATTTTGCCTTGTGGTTCATAAATATCACATGCTATTACAGTATAAATCTGTTGTGAGTAAAACCAGAAGCCTTTCTAACAGTACAAGTTCTGCAATTATTATGAAACATTGCTTTTTGAAGAAGTATAAGATAAATCAGTACAGGGTAATGTAAAATAAGCTATATGAAAATTTCCTTAATCTTTGGCTATAGAAAGTTGTCTTCTACCATCTATTCAGGATTCTCTGGAAACAATTTCATGGGTAAAAATCATTCTTTGAACATTCAAACTGATTCAGATTTTTCCTTCGCTGCTTCTGCTCATGTTACCTTACTGTAAATCTGAAATGAGTATTTCTTGACTCATTGATTTTTATATTGTTGCACTATATTACATTTATCTATTGGAAAGTATGTATGGATATCACTTTGTTATTGCAGTAGATTCTAGATGGATATGCACATGTATCTGCATCTGCATGTAATCCCTTGTGTAATGGGACCCTGAGAATACAGCTGTGTTTTAAAAGTCAGTTTTTGTAAATTGGTATCACAAATATTTCTTATTCTAAATATAAGGGAATAAAGACTTAAATGCTATATTCTGATCTCCAAAACGGCCTCTTCATCTTTTGTCTTAGATCACAAGAAATAAACTAAGTATATTCTAGAGCAATCAGATCACAGTTTGCCCATTTAATTATTCATTTTGTTTAACTGCTGCTGCTTAGTGAACTGAGTAATTGTAAGGATTTTTGTGGCCCAGCCTATCAGGTTAACCTATGCTTCTTCTTAAATCTGAATCTAAGGATTTTATAATTTGTTTAAGTGAACAGATTGTTTTCTATTTAATCCACTTTAAAATGATTGAGAGTTCTGTACTGTGCTTCAATGCAAAACAAGTTTGTGGTTACAGTAGTTTGCGTATTGTGCTTAGAATGCTTCTCAGTTCAAAACTGATTCTCTCTAGCCAGCAGTTTATGCGCTGCCACCCCTGATTTGGGATTTAGTCTTCCTTCCCTGCATGAGAGGCTCATCTGGAATAATTACCTGTTTTTTTTTCTTATGATTCATTCACTTCAAATAGTCACAATTAATCATGGACTCCAAAAGAAACAGTGTAAGGAGAGTTAATCTCCTCAATTAAACAGTTAACTTCTTTCACAGCATCACCTAAAAAAGTTCAGCTTTTGAGACTAATGCAATTAAAAGATAAATATGTGCTTATTGGCCGAAGCGAGATTATGAAGTTTCACCCTGCAGGATCCAAAGTAAACCCTTGATAGCCAAGCTGTGAAGTTCCTTAGGATGAAGCCTAATTGCTGTAATTTATTGCATGACCTATTCTCGTAACTATTTCCTTTTTAGATACTGTTACAGCCATGATTTTCCGTGGATAGAAGCAAGTAAATAAGAGTATTACCTTTTCTTAGGACAAATTATACCAGGGGAAAGGCAAACCCACACTTGGGCACACCAGCTTTCCTTCAGAATTTTCTTTTTCTAGTTAAATATTGTTTGAACCCAAAGCATAAACTAATGGGCTGGCACAACCACAGATTGATTCTTAAGGTGAGAAATTATCATCAAAAATATGTTTCCCTTGTTCCTTATAATTGTGCCAAAATGTACAGTGGACATAGACAGTCCATGGCAGTCATTTGTGTTAACCTTCAGTTATTCTGAGTCATGCATGGAACAGTTTACCTCTTAAAAGTAAGGACCATATTTAAATACAGATGTGTCTGAATCCATACCCTCAGAAGATGTTAGTCCTCTATGTCCATGAGCTTGAATTAAGACTTGCTGAAGTTCTTCTTTGCTTTTCAGCATTAATTAGGTGTTCAGACAATTCAGCTTTAATTAAATAGGGTGTTTCTCACAGGAAATGTGGAAAAAATGGAAACAACTTTTCCTTTTATAGTCTAGGCTAACATAAATACTTTCTATTTCAACTTCAGGATTTTGGATGCAATGGTTTCATAAGCTGTGGTCCATGCACACATTTTAGTAACTTGTTTAAAATGCTTAGGACTAAGAGTAGTAGGTTTTGATTTTAATTTTGTTAGATCCACCGCCAGTTTCTGCTTTGCTGAGGGGGTGGTGTTGGGGTGGGCAGGAGAGAGAGTCTTGACTGCAGTTGCAGTACAAGACTGTGTGCAGTGTGCTTTTAAAATGAATAAAGGCTTTTGTTCTCCAGTGAGCAGGTTATTTGTACGTTTGTCCTCCTAGTGAAAGCCTTGAAGATCTGCTTTTAAAATGTGTCATATGGACAAATTGGAAGTGGGCTATAGAACAGTAGCTAAAACCTTTTGGTTCTGTTTTAGTGAAGTGTTAATGCTGCAGATTTATAAACATTGTTGTGGCTGGTCCATCCCTGGCAGTGTTCAAGGCCAGGTTGGAAGGGGCTTTGAGCAACCTGATCGAGTGGAAGGTGTCCCTGCTCATGGCAGGAGGTTGAAACTAGATGAGCTTTAAGGTCCCTTCCAACCCAAACCATTCTATGGTTCTATGAAAAGATAAGTTTGCAGTTCTTTTCAGCACATTTTCACCTTTTGTGGCACTGCATCAGGCCAACATAATCCTTAGAATATTAAAATCCCCACAGTAGATTTAACTGCAAAGACACACTTCAGTAGCCATTGGAATTACTATCTTTTATAGTTTTTTTTCTTCTTGAGAAATACTTCAGTTCTCTGTATTCCTTGTCTGTAATTGCAAAACTGTGGGAGTTTCAGTCTGTATAGTGCATAGAGAACACAAGGTGTGAAAAAGACAATCCTTTGATGTCTGCATGTGTTTCAGATTTGCCGTAAGCTGAATGGAGTCCGTTTCACCTGTTGCAAAAGTGCCAAAGACCGGACATCCATGTCAGTGACGCTGGAGCAGTGCTCCATCTTGAGAGATGAACATCAGCTTCACAAAGACTTCTTTATTCGGGCGCTGGACTGTATGAGAAGGTATGTGGAGATTTTTGCATATCCCTTGCATTTTGGGCTGAGCCAGGAACTAAGTGTGGTACAAAAGGGTCTAAAGCCAGTTGCAAATGTGTGATAGGCCCCAGTGCTGATTTAGCACAGCTTGACCAGCAGCTTGCCAGCTGGTAAGTCACTTCGGCATGCAAGGGCTTCACAACTGTGTGTTTTTAGCAGTAATTAACAGTTTCTAAGATAGATAAGTGAAACCTTAGAAGTGTCACCACTGACTGTAGCATTTGACTAAGGTAAACAGCAGTTATTTTGACAATTTCTTAGTCTGTCACAAGACTTAACCTTTTATGACAATATAAATAAAAAAAATAAAGTTAATTTCTGTTTTAAGATATATTTTTAAAATGTTTATGCACTCATTAAAAATTTGTGTAAAACTTATACAAATATTGTGAAAGCAGTATAAATATTTTTTACAGATGGCAATTCTTCTTACCTCATGTTATTAAAGTTAGTTTGGACTGATGGTGTTGCCATTAATATCTGATGAAATCTTTACTATGCTTTAAAAAAATAAAATTTTTAAATCTAAATTACAGCTCTGCAGAAATTGAGGCTGATGCTGTCAGCAGTGTGTAATTAAAAGATGTAAAGATTTCTGATTAAATGACCCTGATGAATTAAAAAAAAGAAATTGAGCAAACAAGTTTTGATCATGAAATGAATCCAGATGCTGTATTCTCTAAAGAAGCTTTCATCATTGGCTTTAATCAGTACTGCAGTGTGTTTTCTATAAGAGTTTAAAAAATGTATCTACAACATTCAAATTAGGTCTCTAGCAAATAAAAAAGGTCCCTGCAAAACTAACAGAAAATGTTATGGTCAGCCAGCAAAGAGTCATATCTTGCACTGCTGTGAAACACAACTTTTTTCTATGTTGGATTTGGATCATACTATGTAAACAATCATGTTTAAAGTCTGTAACTGGTAATTCCTGACCTTAATATTTAGTATAGTCAGATTAGGTGTTTAATGTCTACATTAGCACTGTAAGTTTACACAGGTAGGGTTTTTTGTCTTTTGGTGAAGATAAATGTTCTAAAGAAACAAAGTGATGTTTACAAAGAATAATTGAGCAGAGGACTGAGATGGCTTCAATGCAGGTTTGTTTTGCAAGGTGCTCATACAGTGTCCTGTATTAAAATGAGATGTATAATTTTGTACATACCTTGCAAAAATCCCTTTGTCTCTGCAGTATTTCAGTGACTGAATGACTTGTGTGCAGTCTTTCATAACCTCATATTTTACCATTAATGAACAATTTCTGAGTTTTCTGTGTTAAATTTCATTTATGTTGGCATTTCAGATGTTGCTTTTTTTTTCCTTTTATGTCTCCAATAAATACAAAAGTATGTAAGCTACAGTAAATTACCAGATACAGGCAAACTAATTACGTAAAATCATTATTATGTTAGAATAGCATTGAGTAGTAGATTGGAAAAGTTTCACAGATACAAATATGGTTTCACAAAGAAAAAAACAAACCTGGTATTCATACAAACTTGTTAATGTGAAAGTGTGGTAGGTTTTTGTAGACTAAAATGTGACTTTGAGTGCTTTTGTATCACATAACTGATCTGAAGGCCAGGTTGGATGAAGCCTTGGGTGGCATGGTTTAGTGTGAGGTGTCCCTGCCCATGGCAGGGGGGTTGGAACTAGATAATCTTGAGGTCCTTTCCAATCCTAACTATTCTATGATTCTATGAAGGCTGAGAAGACTAACATGTCAGTTCTGTTTGAAGTAACAGTAGATTGGAGGTGCAGAGGAATGGTGAAAAGCCCAGAAAGTCTGCAGAAAACTTAAAAAATAAATGAGCAGATGGGTATATGAGGTTGAAGCACCATCACAAAAGTTACTTCTATGATTTTGCTGTAGTTTTGAGGAGAGAAAAATTTTATCCTGCTAATATCAGATAAATTAACTTGAAACAGCCTTGAACTGATGTTAGATGCTGTGTTGGATGGAAGGTAATAATTTCGGCTTGGGAAATTGTAGGCTGGTAGGATTGTCTGGGATTTAAAGCAAGAGCCTTGCAATTAGTGTGGCAGTGGCATACAAAATAATCTGCACCATCAGGATAAGAAATAAATAGATCTTTTACCTGGGCTAGTTTTGATCTGTATAACATTGTTCACGTAAGTGGAGGTTGCAAAAAAAAAGGGGCAAACTATTTTTTTTCTCATGAGCTGACAGAGGAAAACCAATGTCAAATGGGGACACACAGTGCATACCTTCATGGTGCTCTCACCAAGAGCTGCCTTTGGGTGCTTTTTTTGGTACCTTTGGTGCTACGTACATTCAGCAGGGACTGTTTCTCCCTCCCCATTGCCCATCTGTTGCTGGAGGTGCTTCTAGAACAGTGCTGGATGACACAGGCTTCCCTCCCTCGCCACCACTGACTAGGTAGTGTGGCATGGACCCTCCACCTGGGCTCTCTACTGGTAGGCAGATGGAGAAAGGTCAGTTGCAAAGAAGGCCAATTTGAGAAAGCAAAGTGGGAAGGAAAGAGCAGTCAGGCAAAAGAGATGAGGGGGGAAAAGCCATCATTTTTCACAGGAAGACAGACGGTGTTTCAGCTACATCTCATGTATTTCACCTGAGGGAAGTTTGGCAGCTGCGGTTTTGAGGTTTGTGTGAATGAGGTCAACAGACTTGTTTGATAATCATTGTGATGCTTGATCCTTTCTTTTTGTTTGATTACTATTGCAGGGTGTTATTTGCAAGATTATGCTGTGCATTTCTATGCTTTTCATTGACTACCTGTAGAAGCTTTTAGAATGATTTTCACATGTAAAAGAACCTATTTTGTTTTACGAGCAGACAGACAAAAGCTCTGTTTGCCATTTAGTTTATGATTTTAGCAATTTTCCCCTGATGAATCTTCTCTAGGTCACTTAGTTAAACTCTGCCAGTCAAATCCTTTTACGTTGATTGCCACAAATCACTTCTATGCCTTTCAAAAGAACTAGTAGAACAGAAAAATTCAATTTTAGCATCCAGAATCCTAATGGCCTGGATTGATCTTTGAAAGGCTTCTTTCAAGAGTTAACAGTAGGAGGGACAGAGTACTGTGAAACAGAGTGGTAGAAGCAAATGGTGAATCAAAAGCAGCCTCTATTGGAAATGCCATGATTTTGAGATACGAAAATTATAGAGGTGCCTGTGTAGCTGTAAAGCTTTTTCTTTTCCTGCCAGTGCTGACGCAGCTTTGCTGGCTGTTGTAAAATGGAAGCATGTGCTTATGGGTTTATGTTTTCTGGCCACCAGAAGTTGGAGATACTGACTTCTGCGTGCTGCTGTTTTTCAGTTTCTCTAATGTCCCTAGAATTTTGAGCAAACCAGTGGCAATTTCAGATGTTTTGGTGTGTTTGCCTTAATATACATTGCACAGTGCTGTTTTGGAAAATAACTGCCAGTAGCTGTTATTTAATGAGTTAGTTTGTAAGTTGAAACAGTGGCTTGTAGTAATAAACTATATGGGTTTTTTCTTCCTAAAATGAGAAAAAGGAAGAAAGAAGAAAAACTGTACAAAAAATGCTTCCATTAGTTGTCCCTTTACTGTATGAAAAATGTGGTGAAACTATGACAGGAATTCCATCACTTTAGCATATGTAATATGTGGTTTTGTCTTCTGGTTGCAACTCTAGCCGTTATGGTGTTGCAATTGATGTGTATGTGAAGCAGCTATTCCATAAATAATTCTCCATATTGTAGTTTCCTTGGTATGTCTATGTGATGTCCATTGATTTTAGTGACAGGCATAGTGTAGAATGAGGAAAATCAATACATCATTCCCCTCTGTGTCAAATGCTTGCAATTCACATTATATTAAAATCATATTTATAATATTGCTGATGCTTTCAGATCATAATCTGTCACAGTCATCAATATTCTGTTCCTATTTTTCCCTTCCCCGATATGGGAATATTTCCTGTCATTCAATGTTAAGTATATTCCAAGAGGCAGGGGAGAGACAAAAGTGATTTACCCAAGTTCCTTTCAGTATCTGTCGAAGGTTTATACTTTTTGTCTTTAGAGCCGGCCACTTGCCAGGGAGGTTGGACTTTGGTAAGCAGCACACTAGAAGCAGTTCTGTAAAGCTCATTGGATTGTCTTTGTCCCTTTTTTTTCTTTTCTGAACCTGTTTACTTCTAAAGTTTCTGTGACAGGGCTCCTTTTGGGGCCTTGGGTAGTGAGTAACCTCAGAATCTCCTGGGTTTTGAGCATGTTTCCAATAAAGCCTCAAAAGGAAAAACAAGCAAATGAAATGACAAGTTCACTGTATATGGTGAAGCCTCTAGGCTTTCAGCTTTATCATCATTCTTAGCAGGGCACAATACCTGTCAGGTATTTCAGACATTGAATACAAAATTTGTCTCAATGTAAGACACACTGTTGTCACTTGAAACAGCAGTCAAGGATATTTCAGATTATTTTAGATAAATTGCCTATCAAAAATCTGATTTAAGCATAAATACAAAGAATGAATGGTCTGGGCAACAAGGTATAGGAACTTGATGGCCCAATTATGAGGCAAAGAGTTACTTTTTAAAGAGCTGTTTGAGGGCATCTTTTCTTAGAGGTCATCTCAAAGATTTGTGGGTTGAGAAGAAGAGATGGCTGTAACCCCACTTTGTCAGATGTTCTGGGCTGAGATGACCTTGGCCATGGAAGGCCCTATATCAAACACCGCAGTGCTGCAATTGCTGCATGGGCTGGGAAGCAGAAGCAAAGAAACAGGACCACAGACTGGGATCCATGTGCAGACACCCATTGTTGACACAGTATTGAACACTATCTTGAAGAGGCTGTGTTAAATCTAAGGTTTTCTAATATAAGTACTCAGTTTCACAGAACTGATCTTTACAATGTGTCTTTAAAGCAGTGTTCTGGTTTTAAAGATTTCCAAAAAATAAGGAATCAGGGAAACCCACACACTTTATTTGCACCTTGTCAGGCTCAGGAAGTTCATTGGTGAGGTTCAGGCTTCTACATGAGCAAATTAGGTAAGTAAAATTGGCAATTGTTTTTTAATACATTCTCACATATTTTGTCTGCTCCACTGGGGTCAGATGTTCAAGTCCGTGTTTTGCAGGGGCATGTTGCCTAGCAGACTGCCAAAGTTTCATTACTCTTGTACCTTATTTCTCCAACACCTTCCCAGATACTGACTTCAGACTTCTTTCTGATCAACACTCCAGTCAAGAGTTGTGAGAGCTCTCTTATTAGAATGTTCTCATCTTCCTCTTTTTCACCAGACTAGTGCTTGAGTAGTGCCCTCTGATTGCTCCTTCCTCCTTCATGATGCATGCGGCTGCCTTTGTCTGGTCCAGAGCACGTCCGGTAGCTTCAGTAACAATGTAGAGAGAACCGCAGAGAACATCAGTCCCCCTGCGTGATTGCCTTTGCTTCGTGTTGCAGCAGTCATCACCTGTCATGGAGAGGAACAGCAAGCAAAAGTCTTGTCTAACCCCTTGACCTGGCAGACGTTCAGCATAAATTAAATCCTCTAAGCATGTACCTGCTGAATTTTAACAAGTCCTTGTTAGGAAGAGGTGATCTGAGATTCTAGCAGGAGCAGGCTCTTACAATAGTTGTATCTCTCATACCTTTATTACCTTGGTGCAGAATATCAACTCCTGCTCATCAGGGTAGAGGTTCTAGTAACCATCACAAAAATAAAAAGCTGTATTCTTTTTACTTCTTTACATGACATTTGAAATTTGAGTTTTATCCTTTCTAAATGAATGAACAATCGAAAGTAGAATCTCAATGGAAAATGTTGTGTAACCTAAATTATAGTTGCTCTTCCCCTGGAACCTACAATAGTATTATTGGACTACTCACTGGGGAGGAAGGGAGTGTTCAAGGGCAGCAGTAAAAAACTGCCACTCTTTGCAAGGAATATTTAGAGCTGTGACCCAGGCTATGTCACCAAAACCCTTAGCTTTTCAGCAGGCAGTAAACCAGGATTTCTGAAGTAAATCACAGAATCCCAAGGGTTGGAAGGGACCTCGAAAGATCATCCAGTCCAACCCCCCCTGCAAGAGCAGGGTAACCTGTAGTACATCACACAGGAACTTGTCCAGGCAGGCCTTGAATATCTCCAACGTAGGAGACTCCACAACCCCCCTGGGCAACCCTGTCAGTCCAGGGGACGGAGTACCTGTAAGTAGTCTGTATCACCTCTACATTTTGGCACCAGCCTTAGGTGGGTGAGTCCTTGAAATGCACCTTCTTCTCCTTCATTGATTATGTAGGAAACGTGCGTACCTTCCTACCTGAGGACTCAGACCCTGACAGTAAATTTTAACTGCTGAACAGTAAGATATACTAACATAGCATTGCAGTGTATTACAGGGGGAAAAAAAGTTCCTTTTTCATTAAAAAAGAAACTGGCCATATTTGTGTTTTAGCTTTGTGACAAGAAACAAACCTTGATTCCCTGTGACATCTTTTGCTGAAGGGAGTCCTTGCCTTCTGACTTACACAGGTATATGACACAGTTCTCCAGAGGAGAACCAGATTTAATGGAATTCTGATAATAAACTCTCCCTACTCTGAGTTCTTCTGCTCTGATTTGTACTTTCTATTTCTGAGATATCAACAGGGTAAATGATCTGTTATCTAGCCCATATTATTATTTGCCTTACCTTGACCCAAATGAGAGTCTAGAGACTTGAACTATGCCTTCTCTCTCTGTGCATGTTTTAATTATTTGGTAGAGGCAATGAGAAAGGTGTGTAATTAATTACCAGGTGCACGCTAGGATCACTTAGTTTTCAAACCCAGCCAAATGAAAAAACCTTATTCAATAAATTTGCTTTCCTATTTAGTACCACAGTCTGTGTTTGGATCCTTAATAGTGCAGCAGTTGCTTTAGACTCTGCATCTTGATCAGTTAAAAAAGGAAAGTGCTTACACTATTTGCACCCCTAATGTAAAGTGTTTGTCACTTTTGTTGTGCATAGATAATAAGACCATAGTTTTCCTGGACTTCACCTGCTATGGATGGGTAAATCTAGCATGCAAGCAGTCAGGTTATCTGAAAATAGTTTGGTGTTTACTTTTGAGATTCTTCTAGTCATCCATGGAAGACTTTATTAATTGCTTCATTCATTGGGCGCTTTAATGCTTATGTCATTGCTTATTCAGATCTTCCTGTGAAAGACTAGGTCTTACCTGAAATCAGAAACTAGATGCATTTTATTCACCAGAGTGAGGAATACCAGATTTCTTCCTATTATATTTCACTTCTATTAAGATTTTCTGGGAGAGTGTGTGAGGAAAGTCCATGCATATTTATCACCTGTTAAATTTCCATGTGCCACAGCTGAATTAGTATGGCTTTGACCACGTACAGCTAAATCTCTCGGGAAAAGCAACACTGCCAAGTCTAAAATTTAGATAAGAAGGGAGCAGGAAA
Source organism: Melopsittacus undulatus (assembly GCF_012275295.1). NCBI lineage: Eukaryota > Metazoa > Chordata > Aves > Psittaciformes > Psittaculidae > Melopsittacus > Melopsittacus undulatus. The sequence goes on from NC_047533.1 coordinate 64,191,613, forward strand.
TAAGAATAAGCGGGTAGTAACAGCATACAATAGCTGGCTAAATTTATCATGGATCCAATCTCTTCAAGAACTTATCTGCCTCTAAAACAATATTCCTCTCAGAATAATATAACATGGGCAGGGAGAGTATGTAACTTCCTTCCTGCAGTCCCAGCCATGTACAGACTGTGGAGAATTTGGAGGGGACACAGGAAAGAGTGGCACCTAGTTGCTGTTCCAGAAAGGCAATTGTGTAATAGAAGTTTCTGCATTTCTTCAGGAGAAAGATGATGTAATGTGAGGCTATAGCTTTAGTTGGCTAATGTAGAAAGCAGGTAATAGATACTTTGAGGTCAAGTTTTGCTCTCAGTTTAGGTTCCCTTAATTTCTTCATCAAACTTAGTTTCTTTTGGAGTACTCCCTGTTCACATAGTAATCCTCTCTTCTCATCCAGTATCCCTGTTCCAGTTTTCTGTCATAGGATTCCTGCCTTTTCTTATGCGTGTGATCGTCGCTGTTGTTTTCCCCTTCTGTCTGCTGCTCTGTTTCCCTTTCCCAGTGATCATTTCCATGTTTCTTTCTCTCCTGCAGTGTATGATAATGTGTTCAACTTGGTGTGTGATATTTTGAAGAACTCCTCTGAGAGTAGCCTTGCTTAGCTCAGCTCAGGAGTGAGTTTTAGTAGTGGTTTCTAGCTGTTACTCTCTGAGGCAGCTCTGATTTGGTGAATGTTATTTCACAAATGTGTCTTCATCATTACAGCAACCTCTTTCACTGGCATAGCTAGCAGCAGCACATTGTTTCCCAGTGTTTCCTTGCCAGTACAAGTTGTGGTAACTGTCGGGAGTGGAGTGACCAAAGGAGTTTCCATTTGGACTGTTTATTATGGATTTTCTCTTTCCATGATGTTATCTGTAGTTGTCTGGAACTACACTCAATAACAGAGCCAGCAGCATTATATTGGTATCCTGTTCTCTCGATCATTCAGAGATAAATTTGGGAGATAATTTTGGGAACCTGTGTTCTTAATAGCCTAAGCCTCTAGTATAATCTGTATGAATAGGAAGTATGTGTTTATAAGGAAGTTAATGCAAAGGAAAGGTTGGAGCCCTTCCAAAGTGCACAGCCAAATCACTCCACAGTTGACTCCTACTGTTCTAACAGTTTAAGTGGTTTCTGCAACCCTAGGGCTTAGCGGTGCTGTAGTTGTATTGTGACTCCAAACATAACTAGTGCCAAAATCACTGGGCACTTGGCTGTGCATCTGAAGTGCTGGTTTTGTGCCCTGCTGTGCACTTACTTCCCTGCCAGCTTATCTTCCCTCCCCAACCTGGTGTTGTTGCCATGTGCGGATTGTCTTCCAGCAGTGGCTTTTCTCCTCCATTGGAGATGCTCCTACTGCCCTAGGTAGGTGCCAGAGCAGAGTTTCTGTCTGTGCAAGGCCCTGGGATCCCAGACAAGGCTTAGCCAAGTTAAAGTCTGATTGACGGGGGAGGTCAGAGGGTGAGAAGTAAATCACTGTTCCTTGTAACTTCTATCAAGGGATGAAATATTTGTGGTATATGACTTAGCCTCCTACTTAGATCAGCTGTTAATGAGGCAAGAGATGCCTCTGCCTGTGGTAACTTAAAACCTTCACTTAGCCTTGTGTGAAAGATTTCATAGTATTGTGGTATTAGGGGTATCATTCTTTATTTGAATCAGTTATTTTTTTATTCCTTAAAGGAGTAAATAGTGCTTTTGGGTGTAATTTGATAACTCTTGAAGTACTCCGAACATCTGTAATTTTAATATAAACACTGTTACTGGCAGGACTAAAGCCTACCATAACAGCGTGACTCCATGAAGGAATGTGAGGTCAGGTTTGTGTCTCTTTTTAGGGTGAATAGAAGTTTCCTGTACCCTTTCATGGCTTATATACTTTCTTGGGAAATGATTATCTGAGGCTCAACAGAAGTTTTTCCACAATTCGGCATTTATACGAAATCTCTTTCTACTCTCATTAATCATATGTGTTTCCTAATGTATAAACAGCTTCAGTCTCGTGCTACAGCCTCCCCTTGGACTGTGTCTCTGCAACTTGACTGTATTTCCTTACACTGGTGAGAACATAATAATCTTTGAGGTTTCTTATCCCTCACTTGAATTCAACTGAAATCAGTTAGCATGCCCAAAGGCTGCAAGAATACACAGATGCATCTCCCTTCCCCTCACAACAAGCACTAACATGTAACCTTTGCTTCTATAGGAAGACAGACTGAAAAGGCAGCAAATTATTATCAGCAGTAGATCAATGAGCTGCACTTTGCTTTAAAAAAAATAAGTATTTTCTCCTGAGCCACAGACCTACCCCACTCAACACCACTGATATAAAGAACTTGTTTAGAATACTTAAGAAAGGATTAAGAAGCAATATGATTAGTCATATATTTATAAGAAAGGCTTTGCTCTAAGATCATCTCCTTAATAGTTTGTGTCTTGGGTAAACTGATAAGTCTGATGAAAATATTATTCTTGCCAAAATAAAGTTCTTTATCAGCATTAAAAAAAAAAAATCACTCCTTACTGCTCCAAAGTTGTTGATTTTTAAAAAAAGAAAAAATTAAATCCATTTCTAGCTTATTCATAACTCTTGTGGAGCATGTACAGATTACAAAGTAATCAGTAACAGAAAGGTTTGCTGAGCATCATCCAGCAGCCTGCCTTAAGGTGGAATGGTAAACAGAAAAGGGGAGTGTCCACAATAGATTGTTTTGGAGTGGTTTTCATAATACATTTCAGCCAGGAAACAAAAATCAGCACCTTTAATCTGGTTTGTTTGGGGGTTTTGTTTGTTTTGGGTTTTAGCTCACTTCGTTTAACCAATACTGGCATGATCTGTGTTCTAAGTTTGTAATAAAATGGCTGAGAGAAGCTAATAAAAATGGCTGAACTGGCAGTCTGTCAAAGGCATTATCGGCTGGTTTTGAAATGATCAAAGTAGCATCAGACAAAGGGAGGCAGTTATAATATCATCTCATTCTCAAAGGTCTATGAATTGATTCTGGAATTCCAGAAGAGTCTGCTTTGATAATATTGGTTACAACTAGTTAGAATATTTATTCGTGAGTTTTTAAAAAACCACTGTCGTGTTCAGCCTTTTCTGTTTCACCTTTTGTTGTCATCAGTGTGCAATTAGAATATGCTCTGTCCTACTTACATGTTGCTAGTTAAAGTTGCTAGGTATTTCTAAGATGTCCTCTCTCATTTAAGATCTTATAATGAAAAAGTTGCAACATGAGCTTGTTTCCCGAAGAAAGTGTGAAACTTTCTAATTGCTTATCATTTCTTATTTGTATCGTATTCTTCACTTTGTCACACATATAGCAACTGCTAACGTGGTAAGCTGCATATATGTACTAAATGCCTTTCTTTTAATAATCGCTATGTAAATGTTTTAGAAGTAGGTCAAAAGCTGATATCTGAGCAGATGTGCAAACAGTTCTTAATGTCAAATGTTCTTGACTCAAAAAGCTTATAATTGACAAGCAAAGGATGAGATAAAGAAAGGCCCTTGTATCTTTTTCACATCCTGTTCAGGATAAAGATGAAAAGTCATGTCACTTGCTCATGACCACATAGTCCTTTCCTTTGTTGGAAATTGAATTTGGATCTACTTTTCATAAACACAGACTTTTCTCATTGTCTGGCTTGTGTTAAACAGAAGTTGTGATGCTGTACTTGCATGTGCAGTAACAGTACTTATAGGTTCATTGCCTTACTGATACTCACTATTCTGCACATTAATAATTTTCCCACTCCCTCTTGCTACTTGGGTTCATGCTTACATGGCTGGGTTCACATTTACTGTCTGCACAGTTAAAGCCTCTTTCCCTCCTGGACACTGCTAAACAGGTGCATGAACTGCCTGAGCACTGAGGGACAGTCCTCAACATCACAAAGTGCTCTCTTGCTTTCTTGCTGTGTTGCTGCTTAGGGGAGAAGGTTGCTCCCTGTTTCCTCTTTCTCTGTAAAAACTTGCTGCTATAATGGTATTACCATCAAATTTGTAGACAATTACTTTAAATATAGTTTGACATCAAATTTGTAGACAATTACTTTAAATATGGTTTGACATTTCTGTTACATAGATTAACGTCATTTCCCGTATGAAGATGCTGCTTGAATTCATTCTTACAGTGAGTTCCTGCATGTCACACCACAAATATGCCCTTTATTATAGTTTTTGTGAAGTGCAAGTGGCCCAAGAGGTGCTGCCAGGCAGAGGAGTATTCATTTTACTGCTATAGGACTGTTTTTCCCCTGCTAGCCTGCCTTGCTGAGCTCTGTAAGTTACTGTCTAGTGTTCCTCTTGCCACTCACTTTCTCCTGCACTTTCTTGAAGGGAAAATCACACTGTTTCATGAAGCCCTTAGAGTGGATATGACCTTATGCTTCATGCTTACTGTGCTCTGCAGAAGTATTAAGAGGGTTGATTTTGGTTTTTTTTTGTGACCAGGGTTATAGTCTGCCTGGCTGTAATTTTTGAAATTTTAATCCAGTAGATTAGAAGTCAGTAAAATATATTTCTGGCTAAAGAGAACTGAAATCACCTTTCACTGGTGCCTTGACAAGGCACCATTGCATACAGCAGTTTTGCCTGCTCAGTATGTTGGTCTGTGTATAGCCCGTAACATGCACGCTCTGACATAGAGTCAAGTAAAAGGTAGAAATGTAGGAGTTGGTGCATTTCCTTTTGTCACATGTTGCTGTTTTATTCTGTGACTTGATGAAAAGAATTTTTACAAATGGCATACAAACTTCACAAATATTCTTTCCAATACAAGAAACAGTTTTTAGAGTACTTTTATTTCAGTATCACTGTAGCTTCTGGTTGTTTCACATGCCTTGACTGGCAATTAAAATTCTGCTAAAAGACTTGAGTCCTTTGTGTCCTGAGTTGCCCTGCAGGTTTACTGTCTTCAGATGAAGATACTTGTTTGTACATGAAGATTTTACTGAGCTAGAAGAGCTGGGAAAATTCAATCACTTGATATAAGGTGATAGAGCTATTGTTCCTGGTGTTTCAGGGAGGATAATGAAACTTGAGTGTGCCAGCATTTTTCAAATCAGACACTTTTTCTCACTTTCAGACAATGGGTGTTTGCTGGTAGGTGGGTGCTGAGCAAACACATAGCACACTAGTCTAGAAACATATTTGTAGTCTTAGCTGATTGAGTTATTCTGTGAAAGAGGTGTCTCAAATTTGATGTTTTCAGTTCAAAAGGCAATCATTCTTCCTGCTGTCATGAAGAATCTTCCTCTGTGCAACACAGTAGGGATAACAAAACTCATTTTAGTCTCAATTTAAGTTTAATTCTAAGGTAAAACTTGAAATGAGGTGGTAATGAACTTGCGCTCACAGTTTTGATTATCTCCTGTGTGCTTATACAAGCACACAGACACAGTACAGGCATTTTCCAGACATGGTTCTGTTCTGAGAGGGTTTGTCTCTTGAGCAGATTAAAAACTGAAATTTTCTGCTTTGCGTGCCCTTAGAGTTAATATAGTAAGAACATCTGGAATTCCGCTCTTACGTTTAAATGAGACCCACCAAAATACATACCCAGAAGAAAAAAAGATACTCATGATACGATAACTGTAGGAAATAATGAGTTAGTAAGGTAAAGAGACTAATCCTATGAAAGAGAATGATCAAACCAATTAAAACCATTTGGAGAGCTCATAAACGTGTTTCAGTTCCAGCTGTGCAGGTCAGTGGGTGCTGTTGTGATAACAGCCACTGTCTCCCTCAAATTCTTTAAATTTAGAAGTTTATGTCTTTTCTAAAATACTGGTTTGTGCCCTGTATCTTTAATACGCTCAGTTGACAAACAGCCTTTATCTGAAATAAAACTGGAATAGCTATAGGAAACTCCAAGGATCTAAACCAACAGGCACTGGTTAGAAATATACACACCTCACAGATGAGGTAACAAACATTCCAAAACATGGCTTTCTGTAGCGTTAACTTTATTGATCTCTATGATCAGTGGTTATATATTACCATAAAGCCACAGTGAGGTACCAGAAGTCAAAAGACCTTTTCCCAGACAGGACCAACACCTGCTAATGTGGTGGGCTGCTTTATTCAAATACTAAAACTTTGTTATTACTGCATTACAAAATGCATTAAGTATCCATTTTCGTTGTAAATGAAGCAATGTATTACCTCAATAGCTGCTTCTGAAGCTCTCTGCAACTTCAAACACAGATGTTAAAACTAATGGAACTGAATGAACCCCCTCTGAATTGTAATCCTTGAATAGAAAAGTGCTTTTTAGTGAGGTTTTCTTAATTATAAGGTTTATTAAATGAAATACGTATTACAGTGAAGAGGAACAAGTCAAATAATCTTTTATGGCAAAAATAAAAACTTTAAACTTGCTACTCATACTCCATTGGGCATGGAATGCCAAAAGAGAAATGAAAAGACATTTAATCTTGTTGCAGAGCTTAATGTTCTGTACCATATAGTAACATAGCCCAAGCCAGACAATTGCTTCCTCATAAGTCTTCTTTTCTTTTCCCTTTTATTCACATTGCAGAGAAAAAAAAAATCAAAACTGTCCATTCAAAATAGTCTATAGTCAAACGAGCTTGAAACATTATGTTGTTAGCCATCCCATTTGACCATATTTACAGTGCTGGAAAGAAAACCTGAGGCTTGTGTGGTTCATTTTTGTAAGTGAGGTTGTGGCAGCACAAGTATGGCCTGGAGATTGTAAAGCACTACAACATGGGGGAAAAACCATTGGCATCTCCTCTTTAGGGAAACAAATGTTCATAGATAACTCTTTCCTTTCCCCCAGGTTGCCTGTTACTTCTTCAATGGTTAATTATTCTAAACTCAAGAACACATCATTGAGCCAATGTAAAATTGTCATTTTTTTCCCACTGAAAAAACCCAGTTTAGGATGCAATATCATGTTTTCAATTTTCTACAGTATTTTTACATGTATTTCATTACTGTGTACTGTACCTGGGTAAATGTCATGTATTATTTCATGCCCCAGAATATTCTGCATTGATGTACATAAACTGGTAAGTGGAATTCCTGGCCTCTCACATGCTTTTAGCTTTGTTTGAATCTCGTGTCTGCCATCATTAAGTGTTCATACAAAGAGCAAAACTGAATAAAAATAGGGCTAGTAATAGCACTAGTGAGAGGTAAATAAAAGAAATACTGCTTGCCTGCTTTAACTGTGTTGTACAAGAGGAGGGAGGATGTTGTTAACTTAGTGATACGTAACCAGTGCACAGCAAACTCTGCCCCGTGTATGTATGAATGAGATAACAAGAGATGCCTGTAGCTTGACAGTGGTAATTTTTAAAACTTACTTGTGCTGCTAATTGCAGCTTTTGTGTTGTATTGATTTTATTGCAGCTGTCACTAGCAGCACATTAATAGTACGTTACAGAACTTATTTTTAACTAAGGCAAAATTAAATACTAATAAAATGAGACAAGCTTGATTCTGGCATTCTTTCTATGTGTAGGCTGGGCTCTGATGAGATGATGTGGAGCTGATTTAGTTTTTAGTAAAGGTTAATTGAGAGTTAAACTATGAAAATGGTTGAGATCTTTTAAAAAAGAACATCGCATACATGTCCATATATAAGTGTGCTTATGGCAGAGGATAATTTAAACAGTTAAAAGTCTTGGTCTCTGCTGTGTTATCAGTGCAGTAAATCTACGCCAAAAAGGGAAATTGTTTAGTTACTAGAAGCCTGTAAGTGCTGTCCAACAGCCCCAGAAACATGATATTAACCAAAAGACAAGGAGAAAGAGGTACTTTTTCATAGTTCATTGGCTGTGAGCAAGTGCTGGAAAGGGCTGTGAATGCCGACACATCTCACTGGGCCTGGAGGGGCACTGTCATTCCCAGGGTGGTTAGTGTGGGTTATGTTAACAAGATAATTGAAGGGCATTAGCATTTATTAGAAATTAAAAGGGAAGCAGAATTCCTTAAGGCCTGACATTGTAATAGGCATTTGGTGGGGGGATGAAGTCTTTCTAATTAACAACCTATGTGCTTTTTGGCTGCACTGTAGATTTTTCTGTCTAACACCTGGCCTCTGGCTCACAGTTACTCAAGCCAAACACTTTAAGCATGTGAATAAGTGTTACTGTTTTTCTTAATGACAAAAGAAGCATGAGCAATACCAGGATTAGAATGTCTCAGAACTGTCTGGGTTGAGAACTGCATTCCTTTATGGGGTGTAAAACAGGAGGTGCTGAAGGTGGTGCCCTCAGCACAATCTCATTCAGTGTTGTGTTCTAGGGGCGCTGAAGTTATTTCGAAAGACAGGGATTTTCTTGAAGACTGCTGCAGCATTTATCTAAAGTTGGAGCACCATCAGATAGTGTCTTACTGAAATGTTTCTTAAACTGTTTACCTTCCAGCATGCAAAATTACCACCATACGTAATAGATTGTACTGTAGGCAGTATAATCCACCATCTCAGTGAGGGAAGATTTATACCCTCCTGCTATCTTCCATGTCCTGTCCTGGGGAAGGAAGGAAATGCTCAAACATTGATACTGACTTGCTGTACTTCAGAAGGAAATAGTGGTAGATTATAAGTGAATAAGTTATCCATAAACTCTTCGGTGTTTCTAATTTTATGTGACATGTTTTGGAATTTTCATAGTAAAACACCGTTTTTTCCACAGTTAAAAACACTTTTAAGATGGTATCCATCTGCTTGGTAGTAAGTGATAGCAATTAGAGAAAAGCCTCACTTCTGAGCTGCTTTACACTTACGCAGCTTGCTGTGGATGTGTTTGGGGATATTCATTCTTAAAATGTCTCTATCCCAGAGACCTCAAAGTTGCAGGAACTGGGAGATTCTGTAGCTTGTTGCAAGCTGCAGTTCCCAAGGTGTTGTAGTGACGACTCTGGTGAGAATTTTTGCTCTGTACTGAGTGTGAGTTTGAGATAACACAGTTTGCCATACAGAAAAAGAAGTCAAATATTTTAAAGGTGTACTGTCTGATGGTTCAATCCAGGTCAAAAAGTAAATCTGTGTTTTTTTTCATCTGTCAGTGACTTATCATCTTTAAGTGACACTGCAGTGTAGTGAACTCCCTTTTTCTGTTCAGGGAGTCCTGAATGTAGTTCATAGAGCATATCCTGAGAGCTGTACCTTTCATCTTTGGCAAACTCTGAATTACTGTGACTACACTGATCCAAACCATGTTCTTCATTTCTTTGTAACAGTAAGGAAAATGTAGCAGCATGATAGAGAGGAAGGTATTTGCCCCTGTGTTATAATTTGTTTTCTTACTCCTTGCTGCTAGCAAAGGCTTTAGGATGCAGAAGGTAAATACATTGCTTATTGAACCTTCAGTCTATAGTGATCGCAAGTCTTTAAAAGGTCATTTTTTTTCCTGGAAATTGTAGGAGGAAAACTGTATGGGTTTGTCATGGTCAGACTAAAGCAAAAACCCAGAACTTTAGCACCAGCTACTAAGAAAATTAACTCTATCCCAGCTTGAAACCAGGACAGGGGTTTCATCTCTTCACTCTCTCCATCACTGCAGTGCTATCTTTGCTTAAAATGTGATGGTCTATGCTAATACTCACTTTCGGAGATATGATGAAGGGAGCTGGGAAAGTCTATCTGAAACTTACTGAGGAACTTGCAGCATCATTTGACATAAAAATTGCCTTACAAACCTGAGTAGCGACAACAAAGAGAAAAAGCTTGTAAAACATTTCAGCTTCAGTCCTCCTCCTTGGTATCTGAGGAAGAAAAGCCTGAGAACAGGCTCCAAAACAATTTTGGCTGTCTTCTAAATGCTTAAACACAACAAGTAAAGAGAAAACAGTCATATCCACTCTCAATTTCCTATAGAAAGGATTTGTTCTTCAAAGTCTCTACTTATAACCTGTTCACAGAAGGGATGGCAGCCACCCTCACGGCACTTCATGAGAATTTTAGTCCAGCTCTGCCATTTGCTCTGAAGGAAGTGGACGGAAGATGCAGCACATTTGGGATTCGAATAGGATATTGTTTGCATGTTATGAAACTCTCTTAGTTATGACTAAAATCAACCTCCTAAACAAAAGAGAAGGTGTTTTATTGGTAGGACTGTTGGGTGCAATCTCCAGATTGCTACAGTCTGCATCCCAGCCTATGTGTTTTTGGGTAAGTTTTTGTTTGGATGTTGACCTAGTGTGAGTAGGGATGCTGCATTAGTGCTGCTCCTGGTACCAGCCCCACTAGCTAAAATCAGGTTTTGGTGCATTTTGTGATTGAGGAATCTACATGTGTGCTAAATCCCTTTGCATAAATGCACCCACGTACTGTGAGGGACATTAGCACTTAAAGAATGGCTGGGATCAGAACAGACCAGGTATCAAACTGCTGATGTGTTCTAAAAAAACCCTGTATCAGTATGTTGGTTGAAAGCAATTAATGAACTGGCATTGTTTATTTGAAATGGAGGAGTGGTTTTCAGATCTTTCCTGTGTTTTTTTTATATGACTAATACATTGGTTAATCTCATGGAGAGATGACGTGAATTGGTATCATTAATCAGCAGCAGTCACATTCCTCCTGTTGTATATCTCAAACTGAATTTGCAGGTATAAAGCAGTAAATTACAATATTCAAATTTATTTTATACTTCCCGCTGTTCAACACCCTCCTCACCTAAAATGACCCAAATTACAAATGCAATACAGATTGTGATCCTCTGTTTACACCAACAGTTCTCTCTGATTTTAATTTTGTCATTCTACCCATAGATTTGAACATGTAGAAATTAACATCAAATTTTAAGCATAATTTTTCATGCATGACTGTTGGTTGTACAACAAGCTTTCTTTGCCTCTTAAATCAGCTTTGCCACTTGTCCTCACCATGGGGGAAAAAAGGCTAGAAAAAATCTTTGCCAAAAGAAGAGGGATGATTCATGAAGATTTTTCCTGGTCAAGAAGAAGCATTTAAAACCTGATTAGACATATAAAAGAGATAATTTATCATGGGTTTATGTTCCACTGTGCTATGTGAGCTGAATATGATCATATTCTTCAGAAAGATCCCTTGCTATGACAGAAACAGACCTGAAATAAGTGTGACTCACCGGCTAACTATAGTGGTGCCAGAACCTTATGGCAGGGAAATGTCTTGTATATTCAGAACTTACTCAAACATTGTAGTCATCATCATTTCACACCTGCTTAGATCTCTAAGAAACCCCAGATTCAGTTTATGGCTTGGTTGTGGTTTTTTTGCTTGGTTCTCTTCCTGCATGAAGACATAGATCACATTTGCTTTAATATTGGTTGCACATTGGATTGAATGTCAAACCTTGCAAGTGAAGTTTGTCAGGAAAGATTTTGCAATTTTGTCCTGAGAATTTCCCATATATGTAATCCTAATACTTTATAGAAGAGTGTCTGGGAAGATTATTAGAACCATATTTTTTGATAGAAAGAGAAACCTTTGTAGAATTTATGTGTAGTACTGCACAGCAGTATTGGTAAATAGTAGAATGAAACAGCAAATCCTCTGCTTGGAGAAAAAGAGAGGTGAAAATCATGTTTCAAAAACCACTCAGCTGGCTTGACAGGTAAAGAAGAATCTCTGCTGCAAACCCATCACTTTTCAGTTCTGAAGCTAATCTCTGGTAAGAAGACCAGAATGACTTTGTAGGACTTGAAGCTTCTGCCCATACTTGTAAATTAAAACCCCCTGGGAGATGTTTCTAGGACATGATCTCTGTCATGAAATTATTAAATGTTTCCACGTATGATTATGGTGGATTTTAACAGTCTCTTAGGTGAACTCAGGGCAGTTTGGGAGTTGGCATGACCAAGGGACTGTTCCCACGTGGTGGCTTCTGGTTGGCAATCTCTTTTGGCCTAAAAGGGGACATAGATACAGAATGTGAACTTGATCTTGCTGTTCAGCCACAGCAGCAGGGAACTGCTCAGGGTGGATTTAAACTGTTAATTTAGGTGTCTTAAAAGCAGCAGTGAGGAAAATGGGTTGTGATTCTAACTGGAATGTTTCATTTATTTTTATTATATTTTCACTGTATGAGTTTTGTCAGTGTTACTATTTTACCATGTAGTTACTCTTTAATGTTGAAGGAAGAAACATTCTTGCAGGAATCTTGTATCGGTCACAAAGGAAGACACTAATTCCCCTGAAATCAGATGAGATTTTTGAAGAGCTGGACTAACACTGGGGGAGATGTATATTACCAAATAGTACATCTTTTGTGCATATTAGTTATAAACCCTGCAGTTGCCCTTTCATATATTTTTCAGTGTTAATGGTATGTTAAAAGTTAACATGGGCAAACAGTAGGGGGTTAACTTTGTGGTGAGTCAACAATTTGGGGACAGGATGAATCAAACTGGGAATTTTTCTGTTTTCCAGATCTGTCTGAAATGCTGTCTAAACAAATTTAAAATGTTTAACTTAGCATTTAATACTTCAGCATTTTCTTTTTGACTTTCTCTAATGTAGGACAATATTGAAACAAAAATGGCTTTCACAAAGAGGAGGCCGAAATACTTCTCTTAGACTTTTTCCCATCTTGGGCTGAAACTGCCAGGTGTGGTCTATTATGAATAGGTCTGGGTTAACGTGTACTGTATTTTCAGGAAGTTTAAGATATGCCATACAATAATCAAGCTCTAGCTATATTGTCTAGGTTTGGTCAATAACAAAATACATAATCTGGGAACTATTTTTGTTGTTACTAACCTGTAGTCATGTGAAAAAACAACTGGTGTTCAGATGTTTTATCATTGCATATTTATCAAACAGTAGATGAGCACATACTTTTGTATCTTTTATCCAAAGTATGAATATTTTCCTAAATTTTATCTCAGAATTAGTTTAATGTCTTCCTCTTAATCTAGATAGTACATACAATCAGCTAATAGATTGTGAATACCTACTTCAATCTGTAAGAGTACACATCTTTCAGGAAGGATGCTGCAGAGCAGGACTGCAGGGAGATGTTTCTGTAGGCCAAAGCAGGAGTGAGTTGTGCTGTTCTATTGCCTGCATATGTGGGATATGCCTCTCTCTCACTTGCCCTGCATATTCAAAAACAGCTCAGCTGACAAAATTGGTGGGAAATTCAGACATTAATAATTAGTTTTAATTAGTTTGACTTCAATGAGAACACATAGACTGGAGATTGAAAGACAGCACCTTTTTACTTCACCATTCCTTCCAAAGTCCCCATGTCTATCTGTGTGGTCACATAAGACAGTCGGGTTTTCCTGGATGTGTTTGTGTGGGTGCAAGACTAAATGTCTCCTTGCCTTGATATCAAGGACTACTGCAAGAGCATGTATTTATGAATCTCATGATTTGTGCTGGACCATTATGGCCTGTTCATAATAGTGTTGAAAATCTGTAATGTGACCAGAGCTGAGCCTCCAGTACCCTGCTGTTTCTGGCCAGCTCCTAAAAATGGAATCTTTTTCTCTGGGCAGACATAGGACCCGCAGTAGCAGTGGTATAGTTTTGAGCACAAAAAAACTGAATTACTGTATATTGACTGTTTTTCAAGATCCAGGTGTCATGTCATCATGACTACATTGTGAACTTGCTGCTTGGCCAAACTCAGTGGACAGGCCTCATGTTGTATCTTGTGCTCTCCTTTTTATGTTCTAAATAATGGTGTTAGAAAAGGAACATTTTGGTGTTCTAACCAAAAACAAGAGAGACGAAAGGAGTAGGGAAATCAAGGATACTGATAAAAACAAAAAGAATAGGGAAAAAACTTGCAGTCCAAAAGGTAAAACAGAAAGAGGAGGGATAAGGTGAAAATTTGATAAGCACATTGGGTGTTTGTGTTGTTGATGTATGTTTAAATACCAGCTGTCTCCAAATCTCTGACTGTATTCAGTTCAGGATTCATATTCGAAGAATACTAGAACAGTATTCTTCGATCTGAACTGCTCATCAGTTTCAGTAATGCCAGTTGTTTGTTTTGAAGCAGAGTGGAAATTACAGAATCACATAACCAGCAAAAATTGATTTCTAGCCTCTTTTACTGTATCCAATACCATTTAGATTTGAGGAAAAAATTGTATGTTATTGACAACAATATGCATCAGAAAAAGAAATATTGTAAAGATTGTTGATATAGAAGATGTCTCTTATGGTTCCCTTCCATTTTGAAACAATGCAGAAACATTTTCTGTTTTTAACAAATTATTGGAGGTTTTATAGTATTAACTTTGTATCTTAACATGAAAGGTTGCTGCCCAGTGTTCTGTTATATGTTTTATCTGAGTTCTGCTCTGATTCAGCAGTCCTCCAGGACTAGGCTGAGATCTATTTATTTCCTTCTGAAACATGTTTTATTCTGCTAGATATTATAGTGAAGCATCTACATGATGGCCAAGCGATGTTCACAAGGATCCCATCTTTCTCCTTTGAAGACTTTAAGGCTGCCTTCTAGAACTGTAGTGCAGCATGTTGAAACACTTGATTCTTCTCTGAAGGATTTAGAGTGAATCACAGTAACATGTGTAATGTAGGAATTAAGCTGCTTTCACTCAAAAAAATTGTGTGTTTTTGTTTTGTTTTTTAAAAAAAGCAAGCAAGCAGACTGTTCTGTCTAGAGTCTCTGAGGGCTGAAAACACAGGTTTGTTTCTTGAAAGTTCTTGGTTGTGATAGTCTTCAAAGGAATAAGTAAGCAAAATTGTTAAAGATTGAGAACTGTTAGCAATCCCTTCTAGTTGAAGAAATAATTGTGCTGCTGTTGTTGGGTGGGATTAAAGAGAAGCATCTCACTTTTGCCATTTGTCTGTGTCAGCACTGGAGTTTGACAAGAAAAAACCCAACAGGCCCAGCAACTGCTTGCTTGAGTCTGTCTGCAATAAAGGAAAATTTCCCCAAAGTATGCGTATTGCAAGACATGAATTCAGACTGAAGTCCTGCTAGCACATGGGGTCCTTGTGTTGGTAAAGAGCTGCCTATCTATTCTACCTGAAGCACTGCTTTAGGACACTTTAGAATTTCTAGTATCATTAGTAGCTGGAGCTGGAAAAGTTCTAACAAGAGAAGCATATATCCCAAAGTGATAAAATGCAACTCCAAAAACCTTGCACAGGGATGTCAGTGTGACTGATAATCAAAAGCCAGACTATGTCCTCGTATGTGTGCTTGACTTTATAAGGACTCTTGAGAGGCTTCTTTTTTCCTCACATCATTTTCATTGTCTCTGCTCCACTGCTTAGAGGTTCAAACAATTTATCATCTGAATTTAAAAACAACAGAGAATACCTGCTGTTTTGCCTTTGCCTCATTTGATAGGTATGCAGCATTATCCCAATAGGAGTTTAAGATGATAAAATACCAAGTGAGATAGAAGGCAGACTGAAATGGTTATATCATCATTGAACTTACAGCACCCTTGGCTGTTATGATGTTATATTGGTGCTATGTTGTAAGCCTCAAATGAGCAATTTGAAAGTAAATAAATAGAAGTAGTACTGTAGGTTGGAGAGGTGTTCATGTCCCTAGATGTTACGGATTTAGAAGCTTTCACTGTTCCTCTTTAAATTGAGTATGTGTGTACGAAATAAAAGCTTGTTTGGTATTTTGGGAGTCTTCTTCCTTCCCTTTGGTGTGAGTTGAGAGTATGGTTTGTGATGGAAAGAACAACCAAAACAATGGTTATACCA
Source organism: Melopsittacus undulatus (assembly GCF_012275295.1). Lineage (NCBI taxonomy): Eukaryota > Metazoa > Chordata > Aves > Psittaciformes > Psittaculidae > Melopsittacus > Melopsittacus undulatus. The sequence continues at coordinate 64,207,305 of NC_047533.1, forward strand.
TCCAAAATGATAACTACACCATAACAGGGTCAGATGTCACTGTTCTGGTTGTGCTGAGTGTCAGTCAGCAGGCAAATCAATCCAGCTGACATGGCACCAGCTGAATTCATGCTGTTTGCAGGAAAACGTCTACAGGTGTTGATGAGCCAGGGGAAGCAGTGTTGTCATGCTGCTGACAGCTGGGTGTAGGGCCTAGCTTTAACTAGATACATTAGTCACTGCAGAGAATACTTTAAGATATGTTAGAACACATTGTCACTGCAGTGCATTGAAAAGTATTAGCAGAGCTTAGCAAGGCATCTGTCTGTGATCAAATATTCCTCTTAAATTAAATGCATGTTTAGGTATTCTGCTCAGCCTGTTCTTAGGAAGCTGACAATGGAGCTGAATCTTCTTGCTCTATTTTGAAGATGTCTTATTGAATCTTGCATAGAATGATATGACTAATTTGTGGAACAGAAGTCCCTGTGCATCAGCTGTTCATTGTGGTTTCTCTGGGGGGAAGATAGGACTTTTTATGTTGAAAGACACTGATCATTCTTTTCAGCATATCAAAGAACAGATGCACTGTAGGTTTCTCTGTTGGAAATAAAATAATAGAAGAAATGGCTTTTATCTGCATTTCCATCATTACATCTGCGTAAATGTCACCGATGCTAATGGGACTTGTAGAAACATAGATAAAAGACAGTCACACTGTCAGTGAGGCATGGAGCAAAACAGAACAAGGCAAGTGGCAGAAGTAAGAGGGTTCCTTTCTGAAGAGGCAACCTGTAAATGTGTGTAACTCAGCCAGCTCAGAGTAAAGTGTAAGCATGCAAAGCTAAGGCTGTACGTGACAGTGGCTAATGCCATGGCTGTGAACTTACTGAATGTTGAACTTTGCTGCTGCCTAGTAGATCATTTCAGAGGAAAGAGTTTGCTCTCTGTATCTGCTGTGCCATAGGTGCACATATGAAGTCTGTGGTGGGACACCCAGAAGGACAGTCCAAAAGCACCTGGGCTCTGTGACTGGGAAGGAATAGACAGGACTATGAGGGTTGAGCTAGAGCTCTCCATTTTGAGTGTGATGGGGGAGAAGTGAAACCAGCAGGCTCACCTCCAAGAGTAGAAAAGAAGTGAGGGGACAGTGCAAAAGGGTCAAAGAGGTAGACTTGTGGGACACTGGAGAGATTAAGGAAGGAAAAGGAAAAACAGCAGGCAAAATGTTATTAAAAGTATATAAAGATACATGATAAAGCAGAAAAATAACAAAGAGCAATGCAATTAGTCCTCAGCTGATCCCAAATGTTAACGTTATCACTGTGAGCAGAAGAGGAAGTAAGTTCTGAGGGTGGACCATAGGAAAAGGGTGTTAACTGGGTTGGTCTGATACAGAACATGGAGTTATTTCTTTTGGTATAAGCCACAGTGTTGACAAAGCCAGCATATCATACAGATCCTTGTTCTTTGACAGTTTCTGAAAGAATTTTGTCTAGAATACTGTAAATGCAGTTCTTGCACCTCTCTTGCTATCCAAGCTCAAGAAACTCAACATTGCCCTTTACCATGCAGGTCAGAAGGGCAGGCTTTCTGTAACATGAAGTGATTGCTGCTGTCTTTGATGAACCCTTCTCATTTTCCTGGTGCTGTGTGATGCTACCTTTACTGTTCTGCAGCCTCCTTATAGTCTGCTGGCATTTTCTTTCTTGAAAGTTAGCATACTTGGGACATGTGCTGCTGAAAAAGCACTGTGTTGTAATTTGTATATTTGGTTATTCTTGGGTCCACAGGGAAAAATGGTGAGTTATCTTTTTATCCCAGCATATTCATAGTATGTAGAAAAGTAAAAACCTTCTACTGGCCAAAGGACTAATAAGGACTCCTGAGTATATACCAATGAAGTTAAGTTTGGAGGGATAGAAGGGTATAGTTGAAGTATACGTAATTCTACTTGCAGAGAAGCTACCAAGGCTACAATAGAAGAGGTTGACAGCGATTTGAAAGTATTCCTGCTGCTCTGACAGGACAGTGACTGTGCAACTTGAAGTTATTTAGTAGAAGTTTTCTGTAACCAGATTAGTTCCTGGCTGAGTTGACTTGGCAAAGGTATAAGGTAATTACAGGAATGTAGGTGTCAACCTTTAAACAGAAAGAACTGCTGTTGACTTCCACCAGCACTGGTGAATTTTTTAAGGAGTCAATATACCATCATTTAAAACTGTTGAAGGATAGTTGTTAATTCTTTCAAAAAAGAGCGCGTGCCCATTCTATTTCTGCCTATGCATTTCCTAAGAGGTAATGAAGCAGGACTGAAAAGCCTGCATACACCATGGAGACAGTCTTTTGTCAGTGTTGCATTGTGACATATTCATGATCTTTTTTTCTTTGCTTCCTTAACTTCTTTTTTAACTTCTCTTATTTCATTTCTGTTCGATGTGTGTGTTCATTTTAGTGATAGTATAGTTCATCTCATAAGTTATTTAATGTTAACTTGTGAATACTACTCCAAGGCAACTAGCAGGCTTAATAACCTTAGACACCTGGTCATCGTGCTGCTCATATCCGCTGTAGACACAATAAATATATTGGAAGTACTTATCATAAATTTCTTTAATTGAAATCATTATATGGTTTCACTTTGTCAAGATACTTACATGTTGGCTTTCTTTGCTGTTTAAATGCTGTTCTGTTTGTTCCTAACTTCCCCTGTTTAACAGCAGACAAACCCAGGGAGCACTGAATGAATCGGATGATCCCGAAACAGGCTGTCTAACTGATAACAAGCCAACTTCTCGACACTTCTATCCTGTCGCCTTGCTGCTTGTCAGCTCACACTTGCTGGTTGTGTGGCTTATCTTAAGTCTTGCTTTGCTATTAGCCAAATACCAATAAACTTCACTCGTGTTCCTTTCTTTTCTACAAACAGCAACAAACTAACTTTAGAAAAAGGAATTATGCTGTAATATTTCTACAGTCTCAGACCCCAAGGATTCGTCTTTAAGATAGAAATGACTGAAATGTATTATGTTTCTGTTATTTTTTTCCAAACGTTAAGAAATATACTATGCATTGAGTGAATTGATTTGCTCTTTCTGTTTATGGTAAAGCTATCCCACTTTAATTAACTCAAACAAAGCCCACTTACAATGCTGTCACTGTATACAAGAAGATGTGGAATTCTGAATGCTTGAACTCTTTTCCAGAGTAATTAGTCTGACAAAAAAAAAAAAGATTAAAAAAGAAATTTGCACAACACAAACTAACCCATAGACGAATATTTCAAGGCAGTGGTTTGTGAGATTTAACTTTCTCTGTGTTATTTTCATTGCTACTAGCTGATGGGATCTTTTTTGTTTAACAAACGATTATTACTTTACTACAACTAACTACTTTCTGTCAAGTAACTAAATGGAATGGAGTAGGTTCTGTTTTGTAATGAAATTCACCTGTTTGTAATTGTTGCTTTAGTTGCTTTTGCTTTCAAGACACTTTTATATTCTTTTTAACAAAGTCCTGTTTATGTCTTGATGCACCACTTTGGCACTTGTGACTTTTGTACTCTATGTGAAGAAACATCATTCCTTTCTAAAGCAGAGTGTTGCATTGGGCTGTTTGAAAAGCTATTTCTTTTTTTCTCTCTCTTTTTTCTTTTTCTTCGTTGCAAAGCTGAACATACGGGAAATGAAGCAGAAATGAAACTTTCCTTTTCAAATCTCTAGGGCCAGACTTAATAAAATGCCTTATTCCTAGAATACGCATTTTTAGGGCAATGTGTACTCTAACATATAGAGCAAACAATTTGGAAAAAAACTATGAGAACGTTTAAGAGGCAGATATATTTATGAAATTAAAACAAATTAATAATTAAAGTATTTAAATTATTTTTACAAAACTTTAAAACCTCAAGGGCAAATATATTGGAGGGGGGGAAATCTTATCACCTATTTCTGAGGGCAATAACTGTACTGGGCCTGGCCTTGGATTTAATTTTGTAAGATGTATCATCACTTGTGGAAAACAAAAATGTAGAGTTGAATCTTTGTTATTTTTACTTCAACTGTTGCTGAAACTCTGCAATGAACAAATAAAGCATATTTATTTATCCTGTGTTTCATGAAGTTGTACTTTTTCCCCCTTTCACTAGAGAAGGATGCCGCATAGAGAATGTGCTGAAGAATGTCAAATGCAGAAAGTATGCATTCAACATGATACAGCTGATGGCTTTCCCAAAGTACTACAGACCTCCAGAAGGGACATATGGAAAAGCTGACACCTAAGTTTAACAAAAGTGTGATCAGGAACACACATCACGCTAATTAGTGAATATAAAAATCGCTGTTTATAGTTTACTAATTGGGAATGTGTAACCAGTTAAGGTGTTATTTTTATCAGGTTTTATCATTATACATTAAAATAACTTCAGTTAGTCATTATGAAATAAAATACCATGAAAAGCAGTGGACTGAATATTCTCAAAACCAAATATATTCAACTCTTCTTTGTGAAGCTAAAGGTTAGTATGACTCATACACCAGCTAGAATTAGTTATTTGGGTCATTTGATTGAAGATTACAAAGGCAAATACCATTTGCTATAGGAACTGAAGTTAGCAATCTGCAAGGTGGCATACTGACTCCGAACCAAAACCTGAGATTTGATTTAAAGGGTCTCTTACTGCTGGAAATAGGGTTTTCTGGAACCAGCATGGCACCAAGGTCTTGATCACTAATGATGAAATCCTTCACAGAAGTGTTTACGAAAGATTCTAATGTTAATGCCTGGGTTAAATTTTAGTAATTACATTTATCTTCTTTACATAAGCATGGTAGCTTCTTAATATGTTTTTAGTAACTACAGCCTGTCATTTCAGTAATTCCATTCTGATTCCTTGCAGTTCATTTGGATATATCATTCTTGGCTTGCTGTACCACAGCCAAATAACACTCTTATAAATCACATTGAAATCAGGGGGATTAGTTCTTCAGTAAGGTGACCTGAATTTGACCTGTCCTGTTCACGTTTACTATAAACCCTTAAAACTGTATGTTCATTAGAGGTAAGGAAAATGAATTATATGTACAGGAGACAATGTATCTTCAGGCTATAAAGACGTGTGTTATTGCAGAGCCTAAGAGATATAATTATGAGTAACCTGCTGTATTAGGACTAGTTAGCCACTGCAGCTGATTTATATCAACTTTGTAATGCTGCATGTAGACACTGTAGGATGAAGAACTATCAGCTTTCAAAATGAATGTTAGTGCTTCTGCCAGCTTGTGTTAGTCCTGAAATTTGTCTTGCAAAGAACATTTGTGTTTTCTAATTGTGTCTATTTATTGCTGCCTTCTGCCTCCCAGAGAGAAATACAATTAACCCCCCCAGTGTTCACTGGTTACTGACCTTTATGTAATGCCTTCATTTTGAGAAAAAAAAATATCTGGAGCAGAAATATGAGAATTTTATTTGAATGAAACTGCACTGGGAATGTGCACATCTGCAGGAAATTGTAATTACCATGGATAAAGAAGTTAATGTTTTCTTACTGCTATGGAAATCAAAGAAATCTTGATGCACTGTGAGTTATAATTTGTTATTTTTAATCCAGTAATGCCCATTACCTGGGTATAAATCTGTAACTATATCAGCAAAAATTATATTTAAGAGCCTGATTCTGCAAATTCTAATTGGATAATTACATGTGGATGATCTAAAATTAAAGCCATCTTGTATACTTGCGTGATCAGGCTTTGGGGATCGCAGAACATCAGGAAGAGACCCTTGTTCCAGTATTCATTGATTTCAGTGAAGCCAGGAATTCACCTATACCATATATTTACCTAACTAATTGGAACTTTTTTCAAAGGAAAGTAGGTCATTTAAATGGTGTGTTGGTGCATATGTTGATTATTTTATAATGCACTGTCTTGAATTACTTCTTTGTTCTTCTGGAATGTGTTACTTCAACAGATGTCAAAAGAGTTGGTGTTACATCATAGCTAAACTCAGGCAGATGAGAATGTAATGTCTTGATTTTTTCCTGTTGTGTAGCAGTAGAAGTGGGCACTACTCATTGGATGGGTGGACATGTTCATAAATTTGTGTTTGGGTCTTTAACTGTAACATAGCTGATCTGTACAAAACTTTTTTGTGGATTTACAGAACGTAAGTCTTTCTAGGGCAGTAACATTTTGTTCTGTTGCTGCACTAGCACTCACTATCTGCTGTGTTATTACCTTAAAAATACCTACATGTGCAATTTAGAACTAGCAGTAAATTCCTTGTGCATCTCTGAAATAATCCTAGAGATGTACAGGAGAGAATGTTGCCTTCCTACTGTAATTCTGAAACAAGCTGTAAAAGTCTCTGTGGGGATGGTATTCACTGGTGAGTACTAGGGTTTCCTATAATTCTTCATTTCATGTCCCATGGGCATCCTGTCAAGTTCAAAATACGAAATTCTATAGATTTTGTTATCAGGAAAGTAGCCTTTCAAGATCTTGTCTCAGCATTTTAATCCCAACTGGGTTCTAAATTGCCATTTACACTGTTATGTTACTTTTATATTTAAGATGTTTTCCCCATATATTTGGGGGGGGGGGGGGGGGGAAGGGGAATAAAAAAAGGCATTGGGTTCCTGTCCTTTTTTGTTTTAACAGCCTTTACAATCATGTCTTCTGAAACTAAATAACACAGAAAAGAAACCAAACCCCACATCAGTGTACTACAGTGAAATTTCATTGAGCTTGGGCCATTACAGAAGAGTAGGCTGGGTTTTGAGCTGAATAGGCTGAACTTTTTCAAGCCAGTTCTTTTATTGGAACATCTTTTTGTAGGTCATGAGAGCCTTGTATAACCAACTGGTGCGGTTCAAAATCTCCTAAAAGAGCCTTGTTGCTGCATCAGTACTGAATCAGGCTCAAATGTTCCCTGGTTTGGTCATTGCCTGCTGTGGGCTACTGGAGGCCATACAAGCAAAGGCTGGGTCATTAAAGCAGAACTGTCAGCTGAGCATGGATTCCAAACAAGTGGGTTTTCTGGTTTGCTTTTTATGAAGAAGCAAAGAGGGTTCGCTGCAGTTTGATAGTTACATTATTTGGAGTACTCTTTGTGGAAGCTGCTTCAACCCCTGTGCATTGTTTGAATGCCTAACAGATGAATTAAATCATCTTTGAGGTCTTGCATGTATCCTTGTTTTCTCTGTGAGTAAAATTAAGCAGATGAATTTTCATGAGCAAACTACGCCATTTGTTTTGCAAAGGGTTAAGGGAAGTATTCTGATTTCGGTGTCAGATGCACAGAAGATGTTCCATATCTCCTCTATTAAAACTTTTCTGAGTTATGAAATAATCTACTTTGAGGGGAGAGCAGTTCTCAAGGGCTAGGAGATGAACCTCCAAAGATATATCTGGTGTCTAAAGCTAAATCCTGCTTACTTACTGAGGACATTATCTGTAGAAATAAAGTCATTAGGATCTGCCTTGAGCAATCCTGAAAAAAGGGCCTCTGGTTTGAATATCTGTATAATGCATTACAGATTTATATGGGGGGTTGTACCACAGACTAGTGTCTAAATAGAGGTTAAAAGTAGTGGGTTTTTTTTTTTTTCCCCAGAGTTGACTGTAATACTGTTATAATGCATAACATGCCTAGACTTGATGTTATTAAGTGGCCTTTTAGGAAGTATAAAATATGTTCTTGTTAATGTTTATACTTTGGCTTTTATAGAGGAACTAGGAGACAGAAGTTTTTCATTATGTTATCTGATGTTTGTCTATGTGAAGTTGTGTATTTTCATGGAATGCTAGCAATGTATGTGTTATAAAGAAAAAACAGTTTAGGAGGACAGCTGAAACAAAATGTTCACTGAGGAAGAGCCTTAATGAAGCTGTTTGCAATGTTAATTTTTTGTGCTGTCTGAATTTTAGTGTTAGGTAAACGAAATAAGGGAATTAACAAACACTTTCTGTGTCTAAATCAATCAGTCCTGATGAAAATTCACTTATTTATAGTGAAAAAAATTGTAATGGTATTCTAAATCATTGCTAGTAATGTAAGTGGAAAAAAGTGCAACATATCATTTTGAAGCCCACTGTATAATATGCCTATTAAGAGCTTCAGAAAATAAGCTTATTTTTATTTCTAGTTTAAACACAAGTTCCAGGAAATCCTGTGGGCCACTTATAAAAAGCAGAAAATGCATGGAACATCAGCTGGTGTAGTACAGAAAGAAATTACATTAAAAACTATGTAGCAAAATTACTTGTGGAATTAATGTATGTAATCAGTTAACAGCCTTAAATGTGTATCATGTCAGTTGGCTATGTTGTAAACTTGAAACCATTTATATCTATATTTATGCTTTTTCTAATTGTAAAGAAATTGAGCTGTACAGGCAATGCCATGAGACATGAATTTACATCTTTTCACTTATTTGTAGCTTAAAAGCAGATGTCTGCAATCAAAGTGCTTTAAAATAATTTAGTGTTCTTCACAACAAAACTTACCTTGTCAATTGCATGTTACAAAAAAAAACCCAAAACCACACAAATACTTTTTAAAGTAGAAAAAAAAAAAAGAAAACAAAAAACAAACATAAACCACAGACTTCAGTCTGTGGAACATTGCTTTTGTTTTTCTTTAGTAACTCAGCACATTGACTGTTGTATTGCCAGAGCATTCAGCTTACACTCTGCAGCACTCAAGCATTTATTTAATCTCTCTCTTATAGCATCTGCTGAGTAAGTAATATAACAACAATAAATTTCAGCATGATACTCATGATGCAAGATTAAAAACTTGCATTTACTCAAACATGAAACTTGATACTTCAGAATACATAAACCAGAGGACTCTTGTGAGCAAATATATTTGTATTCTGAAGAGCTGAAACGTAAAGCATGAGGTTTGCGTGCTGACAAGGAGGAATTGTTACACTAGAAATCTGGCTGTGATAATAGAGCACCCTGGATCTGCGTATTTTGGAATGCTGAGATTTGGCCCATACTGCTCTTTCTTAGATCTCTAACTGTTGGCAGTGGTGTTTTGTACTCTTTCCATGCACGCAAAGTACTTCAAAAGTTCTCAGCACTTCTGTTTTGTTTATGAATGGTCTGACTTTAGAATTCCTAAAATCCCCAATTACTTTGGTACTTGTTTTCATTTTGTACAGCTATTCCTTGTAATGTTCCTGTCTAACACTCTGGAGCATATGGGGCTGTGTATAAGTAACATCAATAGCACTTCAGTCCATAGTGTGTGTTTGTTCAGAGAAATGAAGCACAACTACAGCAATTCAACTCTTTATATTTCAGGATTTAGCATTTTTGTTTCATTGCTGTCTGTAAGCCATATCCATTGTACATTGTGTGTATATTTTTATTTAAATAAATGTGATGTTTATTTTTTATGTTTCTGACTTATTTTGTTTGTGACTCATTTTTCATTTTCATTACGGCGGTGTTGCTCAGATCACGCATAATGCTGGGAGTGGGTTCCCTCCTTCAATGGAAACTCTCCCACAGATCTCATCACTGCTAGGAGCAAATATCTGTGAATACAACAGTAAAAAGTCTGCAATGGCCATAAATTAATTGTTCCTATTGTTCCTAGTCTTACTACAACTTTCATCTCAGAGCCAGGTGGGTCCTGCATTTTCTAATTTAGAACATGAAACCTATTTCACGTAACTATCGATCTGTGGAGAGTTATTAAATTTAACAGAGGTGGAATTAACATCTACCATTATTAAGACTTTTAAAAGGTGATGTGGCATGCTTTGGCTGGTATTTTGTCTTCACTGTCTTAATGCTGGATGCTAGACCTTGGACAATAAGTAAGGGTTGCTTCTGTGCTTTTTTTTTTTGAGCTGCTGTTGGTAACTAGATGTATTGTATGATCTGTCATTGCAGTGAAAGGTAAGTTATCCATGGTTGGCTGAAATCTAACACATAGCCTTCTTTTAGGATGCATGATAAAATGTGGCTCACCTTCTGTATTATTAGTGCTATGATTAGAAGTTTGTTGCATACTTTACTTTCTCTGTTTATATGTTAGCATGTTTAGTTGTTTTATTGTGATATATAGAGTGAAAATTTAATTCCCTGCAAGGTTCTTGGTAATTCCTGTTAGAAAGCACCAGAACTAATGTTGAAAAGCTGTTAGTATTCAGCCCAGGAATTTTTTCTCGTAGTAATAAAAGTGGCAGTCTTTAAAAACTACTTTGTCTCACTTTGCATGCTTATGGATTTTATCTTCCGTGTCAGCTGGGAACCACTCTTCTCATGACAATGCAAGAGTGAAAAGGAGAAAGAGCCTACAGCTGTAATGAGATAATAAGACTGGTATCATAGTAAAAACACATTTTCACCAATTTCCTTTCCAAAGTTACTTTGCATCATGTTTGAGTAGAAGTATGACCTGATGTTTCTGAACCATGGTCTGCAGTGGTCTGCACTGGGCTGTGTGTTGTTGGCACTGAGAGTATATGTACACAAATGCTGCTTCTGATAGGCAAGTCCTTGAGACCTCTCCTGTGCACTTAGTGTTGAATCTTGTGTGGATCACAGCCTTTCATAGTTGTGACAGCTGTTGCTAATGGAATTAAGGGCAGTAAGATTCTAGATGCAAACTGATCTGTGTGCTGCTTGCTTTGCCCCAATAAACAGACCCTATGCATTTCTGTGTAGCCTGTCCAAGCACAGCCTTAACCCCATACATAGATGAGAAGTACACTTGCTCTGCTGCAGAAAAGACTTTTGGCATTACTAGTGGAGATGATGTAAATGCTTCTAAATTGGGGTAAGAATTTTAATTCAAAGAGTAGCTGAGATTTTTTTTTTTCCTGTGTGTATATATAGGTATGCACATGCATATTATATATGCACCTGCATATTCTTGATATGCTGTTGGATGGGGAAAGGCAGTTAAATAAGATCAAGTAGAAAACTGAAATTTATACTTCTAGCAGTTGAATACAGTTTTGTTATTGAAAGTGTTGCACAAAAGGGCCTGTAGTATGGTAGATGTTAACTCTAGTGATAAGTTACTCCTGGGGAAAAACAGAAGGAGGGGGAAAAGGGAAAGAGAACATATTTCCCAGTGACTCACTAGGGGGTGTTTCCCAGACTGGTTCTGCCATTCCTGTCAGGAGCCTTAAGAGCTCAAGTCTTGGGCTGATCATTCCTGCTTGTAACACTGTCAGCATTGACCAAAGTGAGCCTCGATCAGGGCAGTTCTGTCTGCTGACCAGTTGTGAAGCTTTGTGTGTGTGTGTCCTTGAGTCTCTAATGGAAACTAAAAGCTACAGCGGAGAGGCAGGAAGAGGCAGGAAGAGGGGGGAAGGAAGGGGAGAAGTCTTTGCCAGTGGCAAGCAGTTCCTTTAAGTGCCTGACCTAACAGTATGGAGCTGCAGGTGCAAGCCTGTGAGAATAACTGCATAAGAACAAGGGAGAAACACCACTGTGTTAATTTTCTTTCCTCACCAAATTTCATGTGGATATCCATTTTTTGTGCAAGAATAATTTGTGATTGCTGTAATTTACAGGACAAAGCAGTTTAAACTGCTGACTTGAACAGAATTAGAACAACTGTCATACCATAAGCAATGATTGCCACAGCAGAGTTTGCCCCTTGGGTGATACCACTCCTTAGAGGTTTTCTTTCAGTGTGAAAGACATATTTTGAAACACAGAGAAGTTTGAGGTCTAATCCTGAAGTCATTAATCACAAGCAAAGGATCAAAAATTGGGCACTTCAGGTGAGAAACTCCAATGACCAAGATTTTGAGAGCAGATTCAGAAGCATTCAGCTTCCTGGACTTCGGTTCAGAACTGTGAATGTCAAAAACTTTCTGTTTGTACAAGGCCACACACAAGAACTTGCTCATGGTCATTGTCTGTGACTACTCTTAGTATGCATAACAGCCGATGGCAGTTTCCTGTAAATGACTATAATGAATAGCGAACTCTAGTGAACTTACATATGGAAGTAAATATATGTCTTTAACACGGTCTGTTTAGAAAGGATATGTGCAGTAAAATGTTCAAAAGCATGTGAATGGGAGCTGGTTTTGTTAGCAAGATGTAGGTTTCCAACTTGTTTTGGGATTTACCAAAGTAAAATGTACATCTCATAAATAAAAGTTTAATTCTATTTTCCCTAGTGCTACTTCAGTCAAGGTAAGTTTTCTGTGTGAATAGAATTCTATTTCTATTTTAATTCAGTTTCCCTCTGGTATGGCAGATAGTAAGGAAAAGGCTAGAGAAGCCCAGGTTAATGAAATATCATAATCTGTCTCAGTATTTTTCCAACAAGACCAGAATATCAGAAACAGTAATAAAGATGGGTCAGGAGGATGTTCATAAATTGGGTCATCTGACTTGGTTCTGTTCCCAGATGGAGACTTAAAAAAGTATTTGTGGGAAAGAAGAGACTGATGTTAATGTGTGACATACAGACACACAAGACTGGTTTCCAGCAGCAAAATTCTACTGCCTGCTCCGTAATATGGCAGCTCTCAGGCTAAACTGGGACACAGTAATCCCCAAAGAAACTTTACAATAAATTCCAGCCTTCTTACCACTTGTTTCCATACACAGTGTTTCAGTCTTAGGGAGCAATGGGCAAGAAAAACAACCCCAGCCACTTCACCCCCCGATACTGCACCATGGTGCCTGGATTCTCATCAAATATAGCAGCTGTAAGACTGTAATTAACATACCCATGTGATGGAACTCCCAGTTAAGTTTATGGGATGTATATCAAAGACCCAGCAGATAAACAGCTGCTATAAGAGAGCAAAGACATCTTTGACTAGTCAAGGACAGATAAGGAAGGTCACATCTCAACCTAATCTGTGCACCTTAAACTGCATTCAACTTTCATCTTCTCAGATATTCTTGGAGTTGGAATGGTTTGCTGCTTCATGGCTGTGGTAGCAGCTATGATGGAAACAGATTACCAGTTTATCAACATAAATATGAAGAATATCCTTGAACAAACAACAGGATTGTTTAAGAGCTGCAGCTGCTCAGCCAAGCAGGTGTCATGCATGTACATCCATATACAGGCAAAACGATTTTGCAGAAAAATGGTTATACCTCTTCGTTTGTTCTCACAAAAGGAAGGGACCATGACAGTGCTTACTGAGAAGGTAAGAAGTAAGTGTGAGAATGCATCGAGGCAGTCTTTTTTATGATTTATAAGCTTTGTGTCTTTTGATTTCACATCCAAAGACTAAAAGGCCTTTTAGAGGCTGATTACAAGACCTAATATGAACAGAAATTACTAGCTTGTCCAGATAGGTTCAATATTTCTGCCGTTCCACAGGAGCTTTTGATCCAAACCAAGCTAACTTTCACACTGAAAAACAATCAAAATCCCAAAACTCACAAAATACTGTTAGGTAATATAAACAGTGCTTTTAACAGCTACCTTTAACTTCCAGTGACACAGCACCTCCACATTTGTTGAAAGAGAGGGTTATTAAAAAAACAATAAATTCAACAAATCAGGACATTTTAAATGTCAGCATGGGGAAAAGAAGTATTTCATGTGAGTGGAAAGTAGCAGCTGTTAGCAGGGGGTTTTTTTCCTGTGAATTAGTTAAAAAAAAAGAAAGGTGAAGCACCCAGTTTATGTATTCATGGGCTTAATCAATGAACATCAGCAGAGATGTGCTCCCACACTTTAAAAATCAACAGGAAAGCATTGCACGCAATGCAATTCCCTTTTGCGTTAAACTTATTAAGTCAAATCAATTTTTACGAGCACACAGGACAGAGCTCTGGCACTTAATTCCTTTTGATCTTCTGCCTGCTAAATTCCATTTCACACTGTGCTACAACAGTTTATTTTTAACAGATAATTTGTTTGGACATTATGAAAGAGAAAATACACTTCTAGCAGCACTGAGGCACTAAAATGCGTGTCAAATTATTAACTGTCTGTTTACACACACACAAAAAATAACCATTTGTACAAAGGGGAATTTTAGAGTTAAGAAAAATGCCTAATTGTCATGTTCAAGAGCATGAAGCAGACTACTTACCTATGCCGAATTATGCAAAGCCAGCGCCAGAGATAACTCTTGCTAATTTCTATGCTCGAAAAGCAACTTACAGTTACCATGGCTGTTAAGTGTCTGGAGAAAGAGACTGCTATGAAGTGACAGGTTTTGAAGGGAAGCTCTTGTACCCAAATCAATGGATTTGTCTTTTAATTACAATTATGCAAACTCAAAACTCCACTATGATTAGTGCCCTGAAAGGCACATTTCCTAATTATGGATTCTTTTTCCAGCTGACTGCTACTTAAGAGTTGGTGTATTGTTTTCTGTGCAAATAATGTACATCTTTGGGATTAGGATTTTCATGCTGCTTACATTTTTCTGTGATGAGAATCATAAAATGTTTTAGATATTTCAATTACTGATCATACTGTGATTATACTTTTGTAGATTTTTTGGTTTAGTTAGAAAACTAGTTCAGTGCTATTTAGTGATGGGCTTACAAACAGATCATTGTTCTCATAGGATCCTTGAACCAGTTTGAGCACCAAGGGTTTAAATACCCACAAAAACTGGAACTGTGTAAGACCCTTGAGCCACTGATGTCATGGACCCTCAGCAATGGCAGTGAACAAGATCATGTGCTCAGTGACAGATCAATTGCTCCGCTAGCTTCATTTAGAGAGGTAGGTCTGGGAGAAGGGGATGGCATATTATCTGGGCCTGGGTCTGTGTGGATCTTTGGATATTTTCACTGCTCATGATTGCACCCCTATGGATTAGAAAAGCTGCCACAGTCCTGTGGTCTGGTAAATATCTTGGCCTTTTTGTCTTACTCTACTCCCTCTTGGCTTCTTTTTCATTAATGATTAATCATCTAATCAACTAGATACGAGTTCATGTTCTCAGAAAGGATGGTACTGCAGAAGATAACCAGATACATGAGAGATGCCTTCCTTGAATAGATACTCTGGTGAATCTGAATCGTCCATCTTTGAACAAAACCCAAGCACAATCAATGATAGAGATGTGACTCCATTTGAATTTTCTTGGTACTTAGTTTTCCACTGCCAGAATTTTTTGAAGTCTGGCTTCCTGCTTTTGCTGCTTGTTTGTGTAATAACTTGGGAGCCTGGATGGAGAACTGGGTTAGGAAAACTACTGTATGAGCTTTGCCCTTTGAGCAGTTGCAGAACTCCTCAATAGAGTACTCTTTATTAAATACATGCAGGCTAAGTGAATACTATATAAAAGTCATGCTACTAGATGATACCTCCAAAGCAGGGATCAGATTCACCAAGAGAAAATTCTGCATCTCCACTTTGCTTTTGATACGCTTAGCCAATTGCAACTAGAAGGGACTTCAATAAAATGTAGGCTCTGTGAATCACTTCAGATTTTATTACACAGTAGGGATAATATGCACATTAGCCTTTTCAGATGAAGGCAGTGATAAGTAGAACACCTGCTTCTCCTAGGCCTGAAAAATTTATAGTTTAAAATGAGTTTTCATGAAACTTTGTTAAGAAGGCAAAGTTATGATGTGGATTCAAGCAAGAACACCAAAGCCCAGAATCCATAACAAAATTATTCTAAACATGAGCCAAAGAGATCAGAAGCTACCCACCTAATCTTCTGCAGGATAATCAAATGCAGTTCAGGGACTGTCAGGTATAATTGCCACTTACCTTCTTCAAAATGCGCATTTGTTTTATCTCTCAGCTATAGAGCACATTTTGATCTGACTTTTGTTCCATTTCTTTAACTTGGGCTTACATCTTGCATCCACACTTGGATGAATGTAGATAAACTTCAAATTTGCAGGTGCACACTTCATTTACCCTTCAGCAGAAAGTTGTCTGGTCATGCAGTAAAGTTTTGAAGTAGCACATGCTGTAAGAATGGAGTGTGCACCCACAAATATGAAGTTACCCTAGCTTGTGGAACACAGATAGAACAATAAATATGACAACAGGAAAAAACAAAAACAATGTGCTTTGTAATTCTTACACTGTTATTTGTAATACAACACAACCCAGGATTTTGGTGAAGTCTTAATATAAAATTTTTGATCAGTTAATCAAGCAAATAATGGCTAAATTGGAAGACAAAGTATGTCAGTCTTCAGGATTCTATTTTTGTTCTAAATTTCATTTTGGAAGGTATGGTTTATTTTGGGTGGGTTGCAGCTGGGGGATGACTCCTAAGGTTTTTCCGATAGGTTATGTTAAATTTGTAATAGGGCCATAGCCCAGTGGAGAATTTATTCGTAATGTGCATTATTTGGGGGGGAAAAAACCCAAACAAACAAACAAAACAAACCCATTTCTCATTCCATCTGAAATCAGATATTAAACAAATGAAAAAAGGTTAGGAAAATTAGCCAAATCTGTCAGGAAAACTTCGAGTATTCTGGTTGTTGGCATTTTTGATCAGCATGGTTAAAACTTAAAAACTAGAATAGCAAGCTCAGCCCTCTTGCAGGGTAGTAAAGACTATTTTTCCACTTCAACAGTTTCCTCAATCATTTTCTCCCAGTGCACTGCTTAGTACATGACTGTGTTTGACAAGGAAATGTGTCATAATATCTGCTATTAATGTAATGTATTACTGAAACACCAAAAAGAAGATGAATAGCAATTAATGTAACTTAAATTCTAGTTCAGCACACAAGGTAGATAGTGTGTTATATCTATTCCTTTTTTAAGCAGCTGCACGTTTGTACTTACACACCTTTGCTTTCCTAAAGCAGTTTGTGTCACAGCAGCTTGACCTTGGAATGGTGGCAGTATGTTAAGCTCCTCTATTACTTTGTCTGGCATTTGCTACAGTTTTTTATTGCCTGATAATTTTCATCCTTTTCCACTGTCTAGAAAAGGACATAAAGCAAAAGGGCAAAAAGTATAAGGGGATCAGTGTACTGCACAGTAATATATATTTTTCTCCATAACCATGTATATATATATTGTGCACCAGTGGGAATAGAGACATCACACATTTTTCTCTGCACCTTATTCTACAGCAAATTACTCTCATTGTGATGATATATTCTAGAGGCTGAGATGTAGACTTCAGCAGTGAAAACAGTACTGATCACACATTTCCAGGCTGCTAACTGTATTGAGATTTTTGCAGATGATTCAGGATATAATACATTGCCATTGCAGTGCTAAGACTGCAATCTAAATCCAATGCAACTTTATTTTTTTTGATTATCTGAAGAAATTGTGATGAATTCCACACATTAATGTCTTTAAAAAAAAGTGGTTTTTTTAGTGATAAATTAGGTATCATTAAGACTATCAAATTTTAAAATTACATGTTTTGTTTAAGATGGATCTTTTCCTTATTATACTTCCATATTTTATTAGTTATATTTGTAGGTAGTCAATAATTCATTCACTTTTTTTCCCTGCAGAGAGTTTTGTAAGAGGTTATTTATATCTGAGCATACCACAACAAAGACAAGACAAACAATAGCCCAAATAGATGGATATGGGGAAAAAGGTTGTGCACTTGGTTTACATCATGTCAGATCTTATCATAACTGATAGAAGAAAATAAAAGCAAAGGATTTAATTTCACATGCGTAGCCAGGTATCTTAGGCAAAACCAGCAGTTTCCTATTACGTCCATAAGTGGGAAAGTCAAAGAAAATACTTATAATCCAACCATACCTGTCTGGAAGAAGATGGTTGTTATAAAGCAATGATACTATTAAGAAAGCATATATTTGAAGGTAAATGTTGAAGAATTTGGTTGTCCAAGTGAAAATCCCACTGAAGAAAATCAGCTTTATTCTACAGTTTCCTAGGGCTTGCAGACAGAAGAGATGATCTGTTGCATGCTTTATATTATAAGAGGTACTTATACTTTAAACCCAAATACTTTAGTTACATTAAAAGACTTTGCTCTTCAGAAATATTAAACTAATTGCTTGCAAAATCCAGTGGTTATCATAATTACCTTTGGCCTTTGTTTTAGTTTGCCATGAATCAGGTAAAATATGCCCAGATAATCATGTATAGCTGAGAGCAAGAAAAATCCCAAGGCCATTGCCAATTTGTCTTGGGAAAATTTCCATTTGATCATGAATAAGACCCCATCCATGCATAAAGAGTTATTAGTAGGGTGTGTAAGAAGCACCTGTGAGCCTTCTCAGAGCATGGGTCTCATATACTCTTCTTCACCAGTCATGGTTACTGAATCCAAACCATCTAGTATGAGAATTTGAAGCTGAAGCTTGGCCATGTTTGGATAAAGGAAAGAGCACTGTGCATCTTAGCTCAGATTAGGTTCAGGTGAGGTAATCCTTAGTTTTAGGATAGGCAATTCAAAACCAGCAAGTTGAAATACATAGTCACAGGTTTTACAATAAAGTGGAGACTGAGGTAGGGGGTTATGTCACCTAACTTTTCTTACGTAATTTTAGTCTAGTTGTCATTTATATTCCAAGGAGAGAAATAGTCACAGCCAGAAACATCTTCAGTCCAGCTCTTTAAGGAATGTGTGAACTGCCCTCTAAAGGTGCTGATCTCTTTCTAGTTAGGAAGGGACTAGATGAGGAGTTTTGAAAAATAGTTCAAATTAGTGTCTGAATCATGGCCACAGCACCTGCCAGCTGCCACTGCTGTTCAGTTGTGGGGGGGAATCTGTTCAAAAAGAAGAAGGAGCCTAAGATGTATTAGAATAGGTATTTTCAAGAACCCTAAAGGTGTGAAAAGCAAGATAAAAGCTGTTTTAAGGAAGCCAACATAGGCTTGTTGTGATAAGTTTGTATTATGTTGACAGTCTGCAAAATTCAGTACCAAAAATCCTTTTTAATAATCAGGAAGCACTTCTTGCATTTAACCAGCTACAGCTTTCACTCTGGAGTGACATTAAGAATAAGAAAGTTATTTATGGCTATAGCCCTTAATCCATTTGCAGACGACACAGTAATATTAAAAGTTGGCTATTGGTCAAGCTGCTTATCTACTTTCAATTTTTTATTAGGTGAAAGAAAGTCTCAAAATTAGTGGTAAATAAAATGCACACTTTCCCATTTCAGGTAGTGACTCTATTGGCTCCTTCTCCATGTGCTAATTCAACAGCAAAGCATGTGCCGAGCTGTAATGCCAAGTTTTTTAACCTGTAAAAGTGATAAATCTTTGTTATTATAAGTTGTGTGGCCAGCACAGCGGGTAAAGCCATCAGCCGGACACCCACCAGCCCTGTGACTCAGAGCGGCAGTGGAGGGAATGCAGGACCGCCATTTTAGGGGACAGAACGAACAGCCACATTGCTTTAAGCATCCCGATTGTGAGATTAAACTGTCAAAGTAGCAACATGAATACCATGTACTGGATTCCTCTCCTCAGGGACCTGCTTCTCTGAGTCTCCAGGAAGTGTAAGATGTTGCCCAGATTTGCACCGAAATTATACATTATTTACAGTGGTGCGGACAAGAAATTTGTTGGCATTTTTCAAATCTGCACTATCATAAAAAGCAATGACATCACAGGTTGGCTGCCCCAGGTGTCCTCTGGCCTGTGCCCTGCCAAAATGACTTCCTTCATGCTAAAGGAAAAGAGATGAATGAGCAGATTCACTCTTGGGAGGTTGCAGCCTGTCAGTGAAATAACAAATACTCAGCACTTCTGAGAAACCTCTTTTAATGTTCTCTGCTTCTCAGTCATTTAAATGCTAAGAACTGGAATGGTAGTGGAATAGCTATTTAAACAGAGGGGTCTGAGCAACCATCCCAAACACAATCAATTTTTTTAATATATTCCCCCCCCCCCATTTCTCAGCCCTTCCAGATATATTTAAAATGTAGTCACTAATGAAAGCAGCCTTGAGTTTAATCCCTCTAGCGGCAAGCAGAGCAGAACATGTTGGATCCAGTGTCAGAGGAAATGGCACAGTGAAGAAAAACCATTGATCCATGCGCTTCCTCAGTGCCTTGCCGAGAACCACTTCATCATAGACAGTGTATGCGTGCAGCCACAAACATTGTTAATACCTGGAGAACTGGGGTCTTTTGGATATACCTTGGTGAAATACTTTGTAATTTGAGAGGTAGTCAGGTACATGGAAAGACAAAGCTCCTAACGAGCCAACATCTCACGTTGATCTGCCCCACCTCAGCGTATGGCTGCCATCATGTAGAGAGCTCTCTGACCTACCTTCCTCAAAGGCAGACTCTCCAAGTGTCAACGACTGACTGAGAGAAGCTGTGTGTGTGTGAGGTAGCTCATCCGGATGAGGTCGGAGGCCCGGGAGCACACAACCAGAGCCCCTGAGGCCATGACAGTAACAAGGCTTCCCGCCTAGAGGTGGCGGGAGGGCTCTGTGGTACTCTCGCCCAGGAAGCGCCACCTATCGGTGACATCAGAACAGCCCTGAGGTAAAGGCTTCACCTTGGCAGGACGAACTAGGCGGGAAGATGCGTTTTCAACGTTGTTTCTCCTTTTGCCTTAAAAAATCAGAGCTGTAAGTACACTTTGTTTTAAAGACAAAAAAAAACCAAACAAACAACCCCTCCTCCCCCCAGCCATTTCTACTGAAATTCGTGTCACAAGGTCTTTCTGCTGCTGCCGTGGTGTGTTTTGAGGGAAGGCACAAGTGGTTCCCCTTCAGAGCTGGGCAAAGTCAGGGGGATGGTTGTGGTGTGGGGTGTGCAGAGGCTGCTGCTCTCCCCTGGTGGGGACCAAGCATGGCCTCAGGGAGTGGGCCACGCTAACAGGGAGTTGTTAGCATTTCCAAGGAGGCGGGACTGCGTCAAAGGTGTGTTTGTGCAGCGTGGCCATGGATGGCAAGACTGCAAGAAAAACTTTCAAGCTTCATAACTTCAGAATCTTTCATCTCGTTAGCTAACGGCATGTGAGTACCTTTAATTCTCTTTCCTTTCTAAAAATCCTCTTATAGAATATAAAAGAACAATTCAGACCAACCTGCCTGTAGCAGGTACAAGGATATATATAGGTAGATAGTTGTTCTGGCTACAAACACAGCATCATTCAAGTTCCTTGAACTGCTAAAATACCACCCTTGCAGGGTGGCAGGCTTTACTGATTCTTGCAGTGGAATGTGTAAGCATGTTCTTCCAGGTCCATGGTCTTTTCCTACAAATATATTATGTCAGGAAGTAAAAACTGAAAATGCTGTGTCCTTGGCATTGTCTGCACCCTGAGTTTTTAAAATTTTCTTTATCCAGCAAATATTAGATATTAAAGTAGCAAAAAAAAAAAAACTATTGTTAAGAACTCATGAGGGCTTAAAAATCTATAGATTTATAACTTTTTCTACCCTGATTTCATACTCTTGGGGTTTCTGGAGTTCATGGGAGTGCTTATTGCAGGTGTCATGCAAATTAATCAGTTTTCCTTTGAGTGGGGCAGTGGGGGTTCACTTAACATTTACACAAAAAGTTAGCATTGGGCAAGGACTTTTCTGGATCAGACATTGCATATTTCCTTTATGTCTGTAACCCCTTGTTGATGTAGACATCATGTTTCACTAAGTGTTGTAAAAGACAATGTTACTTTATTGCTACCTTCCTGATACGTCGTCTTCAGGAATCAAACCAGGGCCCTTTGGCATATGAGATTTCAGCGTGGGATTTCACTAACTTTGTCGGTCTCCTGAGACAACGGTGGACCTGAGATTTCAGTTCCTTGTAAACCTGCTTACAGAATTAATGATGCCTGACAAGGTATGTGGATTGTGAATGCTATTGTGTTGTTTTTTTGCTTTTCCTGGACACATGCTTCAGGTGAATGCACATGTGACATACCAGATGTAAAACTTACATGAAATGTTTGTTCAGGCACTGCAATCTAGTACGTGCTCAACTCTGTGTAGCAGTGCCTTTTTTGTGTGCATGCAGTCTATTAAATTCACTGTATGATATACACACTGTTACAACCTGACACAGATGGGATCTAAAAGTAATACTTAAGGCTTAATTTTTTGTTTTCTTGAAATGAAATGAGTTTTTGCCAGGGTTGCAGGCTAGAGATTGTATTCTAGTGCAAAATACAGCAATGCATTTACTATTGATTCTTGTTATTCATAGGCCATGAGTCACACCTGCATAAAAGCAAATAATTCACTGTGGTTAGACAGCAGTTAACATACAGGTTAGGCACCATCAGAAGTTAAGATTCTTATCTTTCAAATCATTGTCAGGTTATGTGATACAAATGAATTTGCAGTGTGATGGTATATTCAACAGAACAGTGTTATCTATTCTTTTTTTCTTCCTTGAAATGGCTGTAAACCCTCCCTTATCTGGAAGCTATCTTGTCCTGATTTTGTTCTGGGAACTTTGATGTAATGAAGATTTTGGGTGCTCATTTGTGGTAGCAGCTGAGGAATTTGAGACTGCAAGAAAAGAACGGAGGTGCTTGAAAGTCTCCTGCAGTTAGGTAGGATCAATCAATGTGTAACACTACTTTGGGGCTTAGATTCTGAAACAGCTTTTAGTCATATGGGCTATCAGGGCCCTGGCAATGTTACCAGAGTTCACCAGAGAACAAGAGGATTCTTCAGGTGCCCTGTGTCTGAGGACTCTATAGAACACCATGACTTTTCATGGGAAAGAAATACCCCATAATGCCACCAGGCTTACAATGTCAAAGTTAAGGCATTTTGGAGGTAGCATTTGTCTAGAATTTTCTGCTTTTGACCCCATGGTGACATGTTAACCCAGTCTATCAGATAAAGCAATTTTATTGCTTACGTGCAATGAACACAGTATGTTCTGGAAGCTTGTGCCTCACTCTGCATGCCTGTGCTTAGATAGTGAACGTGAGCTGTAGACAGGCAGGTCTTTCAAGCATGTAAAACTCTTGATGCTGTGTCCAACATTTAATAGACATATACACAATTACTGTCAGCACTGGCACTGTAGTGTCAGAATTTTTGATTGAGGATAGAGCAGTCTCAGGTTGGAGATGCAAGCTGAACACAGAAATTTTAAATGGACAGTAGTTTCAAGTGTAAATACAGACATTTTGGGAAAAGGGCAAGCACATGTTAACATTGCCTACAGGGATGCTGGTGAGGGACTATTCATTAGGGACTGTAGTGATAGGACAGGGGGTAATGGATTGAAACTTAAACAGCAGAGGTTTAGATTGGATATAAGGAAGAAATTCTTTACTGTGAGGGTGGTGAGGTACTGGAATGGGTTGCCCAGGGAGGTTGTGAATGCTCCATCCCTGGCAGTGTTCAAGACCAGGTTGGATGAAGCCTTGGGTGATATGGTTTAGTGTGAGGTGTCCCTGCCCATGGTGGGGCAGGGTGGGTGGAACTAGATGATCTTAAGGTCCTTTCCAACCCTAACTATTCTATGATTGTGCTCAAGGTTCTAGAAGTGGCCTCTGTAACATTGTTTCCACAAAATATTTTGTACGTGTTGGTGCAGCCTTGTTTTTGTGCACTTTCCATGCTGCATGCACAGAATAGCTTGAGAATGCACAGCTAGAAATTCACAGAGTCTGTGCAGAGACCTCCTAAAACTTCCTACTGTGTCTAGCAGTGTAAGAATATTTTCTGAAGCAGTGATGTGTCCTGAGGGGCCACTTTGACTGTTTGTTCCATAGCCTTTAAAAATCTACTCTTCTCCAAAGAGTTCTTGGTTTTACTTGTCTGTACAATCAAAGTAAAATTGACACTCATGAATTAAATAATTATATTATGGATCAGTATGTGATGCTGTACTTAACAGACAACAGTGTGGAGATGCTTGTTTCAGTTATGAAGTATAAGCATTGAAGAATTTCTTCTTAGCCATGGAAGAGAGAGAAATTAAGCAGCAGTCACCTGAGCTATGGAATTTAACTATTACATGTTATAAGGAGGCAGTGAAAACTGGGGAAAATGTATTGTTAGCATAGACAGACTTGTCTGCTGAGGAAAATAACTGGCAAAAATTTGCTTGCAAGCCTTTAAAAGGTGTATGTGGTGTCACATATGGAACAATTAAGCAGATAGTTGACACACAGTGTGGTTTGGTTTTGACTGTTCCTCCTTACAGTGAGCTATTGTTACGACAGTGATTTACCTGCCTTCAGTTTCACGTACAGAAGTGGACATGTCATTAGCAGGTACAAGCATTTTATTTTTTGCTCCCACTACCTTGAAGCTTTCTGTCACTTGGTGCTATGAAGCTTATATCCTTGATCAGTGCATATGAGGGACAATTAATTTTATCTAGAACTTATACTTTCTCATTTGTTCCATGGCTGCAGTCTAGCAGCTAATTTCACACTAAGGACCTAATTACTTTACCTTTCCTGGCATTTCTCCTCTGCTTAAAGCATTCAAAAAGGCTGTATAACTGTTCCTGAAGTCCTCATTAGAGTTGAGAAAAACTTACCTGGCAAAGAAATACTTAAAGAAATAAATGTGAATGCATGTGTACTTTAAATGCTGTTGAGTTCTTGTGGCCTAGTGAAACAGTATAATGCTATTTTAAAATGTAAAAACTGTCGCCAGTGCTCTGTCACACACTTCTGTAGTGCTGAAGCAGAAGCAGGCATAATTAACAGTGACAGACCAATAGTGAGCTCCAGAGAGCTATCTCTCTGTTAGCTGAGATTTCTTTACACTGCAAGAAAAAAAAAAAAAGAAGAAAATTAGATGGATATGTAATTTTTTAAGATATTTTTGTCTTTTGTATGTTCCAGTATCTTTCTGTTTCAACCAAGAATAAAGTCTGGGGTCCCCTGAAATTTACTGGATTAACTCCAGTAAAGTCAGGGTTCTTATGTCCATTTCTTGCTTCACATATCTCTCTCCCTCATGTTGGTAAAGATTCCAGTGTAGTATAAATTAAGCAAATTTCTTGTGTGAAACCAGTGAAGTGTGGCAGCATTGATATTCTGCTACTGAATAGAGTACTGCAGCTCTGAATTTCTAAGCAACATGCGATAACTTTGCAGCCAGTGTTACTAGGATAACCATTTATTGTCCCTGCTTTTCACTACCTGTCTCTTCCCTGCCTCCTCCTTGACCACTTCTTGGAGCAGGGTAATGCCACTTTTATGTCTTCTCCACATCAACTTCAGAGGACACTTCTTGTGCTACATCTTTGCTTTTCTGCCATATGAAAGCACACTGCAGTCTTTCCTCCAAGTGCTGGAGCAGAACAGAGGTGTATAGTGAGTCTGTGTGTTGCGGAGAGGGAAGGAATGGGAGAAAGATTTGACCTATGGCTGATTCCCATATGACCTTATACTGATGTCTCCAGCAGAAGGTACTCTAGGGGTCAACTTCAACCTTCTGGTAAGATCAAATTATCTGGGAAATAGACAGTAATGGAAGGATATAAAGATAACACCCTCTTGCTTTTCCTGACCAGGTGGCTGAACTGAATAACGGTAAAATACTTGGTGACACTCTTGATACTTTAGGAGATACCATAATTGTGAAAGATTCAACTAGAACTGCCCAGCACAAAACTTCAAATGAGCATTCAAGTATAATTCAAACACAGTAAAGTTTAATTTAAATTTTAAAATATGTGTTAAAACTTCCAAAGGATGGAAAAGGAGAACATATTCCCACATAATTCCCCCCGCCCCCTTTCTTCTACTCTCATAATCAGATCTCAGCTAGTGTGGCATACCCAAACTGAGTCAAGCACTTCCATTTTTCATTTCCAGACGATTACATATCAGAAGCTATACAAGAATCTGTTTTAAGTAAACCCATAATCTCAAGCATGTTAAAATAGCTCACTTCTGCACATACTTGTAATTCTGCCACCCAAAAATATTGCAACACTTCTTTATTAATTTTGCCAGTAGAGTGGTTAGACTATGTAGGTTCCTGAAGCTTCTCTTTCAGAAGTGCAAATAATATGAACAAAAATAAGGCTTTTCAATCAGATTTTAGGTGCATTCTCTGCCTTCAAAACAAAGTTGCAGTTACCAGTCTGACTGTCAGTGGCATATTTTATCTGACATAAAAGCAAGACAGGAGTGACAAGGGAAATCAGAACGTCTTCAGCAAGAGATGTCTATTAATGCCAAAATACAAAAACAGTGAATTTTCTGAACAGTTTCAGCCTCACTCACTTGCTGTTCGTAGGAACCCAGCTGAGTGATTTTGTTTTGGCATTAAAGTGATGAGTCTTTTACAACTCAAAATTCAGCACTGAATGCTGAGTTGATGTAATCTAAGACAAAGTTGATTTGGAATGCCAGGTGCTTTCTGATGAGGAAAGATCACATCTGAAACTATGATCTGATCTGTCTCCCACAGATGATAAAGTTCAAAGCCAGAAAGTCTGACTCTCCCTCAAAGCAGGTACTGCAAAACCACATATGCAATTTATTTATCTTTAGGTTACAAAGATATGGTTACCAACAGGTTGCTAATGATAAACACATTGATAAGGTACTTGCAGTTAGACTATACTGCCTTATATGTGCCTTTTTAATTATTTATTTAAAGAAAATTTGTATCCACCTTGTGTATATGCAGAGTATTTTAGATCTATGGTTTTGTTTAAAAGTCTTTTCTTTCCCTTGTGCTCAAGTAGGTTTTACATTTCCTCATCCTAACATTAGCATTGACATATTTGGAACCTGCTGTCATGCTGATTGCTAATCAATCTTTATTAAAAGCTATAATGAGATAATTGAAGTTTATCCTTCTCTTGTACTTAGTGATAGTGCTTAGAATTAGTTTTATACTCCTCAACAGTTTTCCTTTAAGTGTGCAACTTTAAAGAAGTATATTTTGCACTGGTTTTCTGCATTCTGGGTATGTCAAATTAATCAGCTGATTTTACAGGCAAAGTAGTGACTGAAATACAAGAGGAATTATTGCTCAATTATCTCAGCTAAATAAACCAGCATAGATTTTGAGCCTTGTCAGAGCATAAGACCTCATCATCTTTGATTGAATTTCATAGTCTACTGGAATAACTAAACTGGGGATTGAGCTTACAGATACCAACTTCTTTCCCTCACACTGGGTTCACCTCATGCAGGTTTCCAGTTCTCATGTACTTTGAGCATACTTTCAGATTGTAATGGCAGAAATACAGCAAGAATTGACCTTTTCCGATTCTAGATGTGAATTTTGCCATTTTGGCTGTTGAAGTAAGTTTGTTGGACTGAAGGTAGTTGATGGCCCCGAGGTAGTGGCACAGTTTATTCACCCATCTGCAGTCTCTTTGTTCAGATATTCTGCTTTGCCTTGGAGCTCACCAGAGAGAGTGCGCAGCATTGTTTTTGTCAAAACTGTTATGGAGGAAGCATTCTTGAAAAATGCTTCTTCATGCAGATTGTGTTTTCTTGCATCTAAATTACTATTTTGTGCACTTAGGGGGGAAGGAAGCAGAAGCATTATAATAAAATAGCTGTATTTGTTGGGTCAGGTTTCACTGAAGAGCTCTTGTGAAGCCAGTTGAGACAATGCTGTACCTGAATTTCTGCTGAACAAGGTGATCTATGGGCTTCTCCACACAGAGGAGGTCTGCCTGTTTCCTGACACCAGTTCCATATGAAGAAGTTATGGAACACATCAGTGAAAGCATCAATTACAGTTTCTTTAAAGAATATTCCTGAAAAAAAAGTGAGAATGCTGTAGTTCTGGAGCTGTATTTAAAGCATCTGCCAACAAGATCATTTTAAATATTATACACAGATTTACTTAGTTTGCATCCAGTGCTGCTGACTTTCCTGAGCAAGAAGCTGATAATAAAGTAATTCAGGAATAGGTTTGTGCCTGCAGGCAAGTGCTTGTGATGCAGAAATAAGAATAAAGTGTAGCAGATCTGCTTCAGCCGCATGCTGGAGTCTCTGCAAAAACAGGTTGCAGCACCCTGGCAAGAAAACTGCTTTCAGCTAAAAGGCTGAGTGTTGGACATAGATTTTCCTCAAGTGGACTAGAGTGACATGTCTCAGGAAGAACCCATACATGCCAAGGGGCTGATAAGGGCACTGTATCAAGGTGTCTGCTCTGTCTGTAGCCTAAGCTCCTTAAGACCAGGCTGTCTGAACTGTGTGTGGTACAGTTCAACCTCTGCAGTTTGCAGCTCAGTGTATTAAAATTGCAGTGGTATTAGGCTACCTCAGCATACTTAATTAAACTTATTCATGCCACAGACAATGTAGTCTCCACAGATAAAAAAAGACAGTGCAGAAGACCGGGTGTAGCAGGTGTTTTAACACTCATTGTGTTAAACATTGTGTTTAACACTCATGGCTTGTGAGTCAATATTTCTCATGTCAGCAGTGTTTTAGATTTTATGGTGTAAAGAATATTTAACTTCAACAGAGATCAGATGCTTATTTTCTTCTTTTTCTTAATCTCAAGTTGCCAACAGCCCTTTCAGAAATAAAATATTCTGTCTGGTTCTGCAGATGCATGCCTGACTTTTAATTAACCCAGTGTATGCATATAGATCAAATTTGCTATATCTATTCATCTGTACTTGAATTAAGGGATGTGTTCAGTGCTGTAGTGTGGTAAAGTTTATTTTTAATTAACCTGATTTGCACTTGTAAGTTAAAGCTAATTAGTACAGCTCATTCATCGTTTATATCTAGGGCCACTGGGAATGGTCTGATTTTCTACCTATTTGGTTCTAGGCCATACAAATATGTTCATTACCTCAACTTTCAAGTTTTTCATTGAGTTGATAGTAGTATTTGTAGGACTTAATATTATGTTACAACAACATTTCCTTAGGGCTGGGTCCTTGAATCCAGATTTTTTAATCTTTTTCAACTTTAGCTCTTGCAGTATGTAAATTATGGATCTGAATTCTGCAGATTGGACCTATTTCGATTCCTCCTAAGCAACTGTGAATTGTCCTTGAATAACTTATTTTGATGGGAAAGCATATTGAATCATAGAAAACTGGCATTTACAAAGCCCATCTTCTTCCGCGTTTCACTCCTGAGGGATGTTTAACTTACTGGCATATCACTGAGATTCCAGGTAAAAATGAAAACAATGAACCCTGCCTCCTCACTCCCCTATTTTCCCCGTGGCTTCCTATCTTTGATCTTGGAAATATATTCCTAATGTCCACCTGAATCTCTCTGGAATGCTGCAGTGAATCTTTCAGAAAACAAATGAGCGACAGCAGAAACATCTGGGAAAGATGTTTGGAGGGAAGAGGTAGCACAGGAAGTTGTATTCCCTGTTGCTACTCAGCAGCCTCAAGCTAAAACCAGTATGTTGCAAGAAAGTTCACTTAGTTTCAAGGGTGTTGAAAAGAGAGAAGAATTGGACAGGACACATTCTGAGCTTACTTTTATTCCCTTAAAGGAATAAAAAAATGCAACAAAATTATCCCTGATATTCTGTAGCTGCTGTCACCTGGAGCTGCTTGAAAGATGTTTGTTAATGGCGTATATAGTCAGGTATTTTCTCTCCTGATAGGTTTTTCTGAATAAACAAGTTGTATCTCTTTGAACTAATTGAGCTGGTTTAAATGTAGTCCAACATTATTCTATATGTACTTTTTAGTACTCATCAGCATGTAAGCCCTAATAAATAGCCAATGGTAATGTTACCTTCTAAAATACAAATACAACTTTTTGTATGGGAGAACCTGATTCTTTCTGCTAGCCAATGCACAGGGAGATTGATGCACAAAATTCCTAGCATGGCACAAAGCAGTCAAGTAATTTCTAGGACCTAAGCAGGTCAGAGATAAAAATCAGATTCCAGAATAAGACAAAATAGAAGATGCCCAGAAAGTGGTGAGTTGGTGGTGGAACTAAACCTCCTTCCTGAGTTACATTGTTGTCAGTGTGGGTTTAAACAAGTTCACAGATGGAATTGAGGAGGTTCCTGATGCTGCTGAACTTGTGTAGCCAATATGTTCTTTTCCTCAGGTGCTACATTAATTTTCAAATAGGTCTTTGCAACGGGCTAGAGACTCTGCCAACCCTTTATTCCTGCACAGATTATATTGCCCAACATCAGCTATGCTTTAACCAATACAGATAAGCCTTTGTAAAAGGCTGTGTGGACTCTCATTTTCAGCCATGCTTATTTTAGTTGCAGATCAGTAAGAAAACACAGGTAGGGGCTAGGGCAGTTTTCAATGAAGTAGGAGTTTCTGCACATATATTCCTCTATTTTGTTTCAGATTTTTTCTTCTGCATGTGTTTATAGATGTCTTTCTTGAAAAAGTCTGAATAAAAATTTACTAAGGGCATCAGGATTTCATCTTTTAGTTTTAAAGCTTAAATGTGAATTTATAATGGCTTTTAATGAGTTATCTTGTGAATAAGGATGTAAAGATTTGACCATCAGAAATAGAACCACACAATAAGCTAAGCTGTTAAACACTATTTTTAGTTAACAACAAAGACCATCTTTGAAGTTTTTCTGTGCATTGACAATCAAAGGTTTTAATGGTCTGTATGAAATGGATAGCATTAGCAAGGACTTTGTGGAGAGCTATAAGCAGACAGCCTTTTAGAATGGGAATACATTATACTGTTTGACAAAGTAGAACCACTGTGTACTTTTGCTGCAGTGCTGCCATTATTGGAACAAAGAGAAAATTTCTTTTGTCTAAGTATTTTCCAAGGGTAATAAAGTAAGGCAAGAACACCTACAACTAGTATACTCTCTTGACTGTTTATTCCCATCTCCCCACTCCCCTAATGAATTAGCAGAGTTCTAGTAAAGGGGAGGGGGACACTGAAGCAAAGAAAGGAGACTGGAAAAGAAAGCTGTCCTTCTGAGATGCTAATGTGTTCTTCAGGAAGTCACCTGTGAACATAGAAACTTATTTGCTTTAGCATCTACTGTCTTTGTGCAGTGAAGCTGATGAGTTTCGACAGTTTGTAATGTACTATCTTTGGGTCCTTTTACTCTACTTTGTTTCCCAGAGTCTCTAGTGTTCCGTATCAACTGCTGCTTCCCTTCTTTGGGTTCTTTTACTCTACTTTGTTTCCCAGAGTCTCTAGCGTTCTGTATCAACTGCTGCTTCCCTTCAGGGAGTGCTTCCCTTCTGACAATGTATTCTTAACCATAAAACATGGTTCTTCATTTCCGAAATAGCATTTTCTCTTGAATTTATTTTTCTGGGACATATTTTTGTTTACAGTACGGTGTAGCTCTTAGGAGTCAAGTATGTATATTCAGAATTCCCAGAATCTGTGGGCATAGAGGTTCTGTTAACATAAGCCATATAAACCTCTATATGGACGCCAAACTAACTACATGATGGCCACTAAGTCTGATACAAGTACCTGTCAAATCCTCATAAGGGGACTATTAAAAAAGCCTTCTATTTGTAGCTGTATCCGAGCAGTATTCAGCTGAAAATTCTTTGGTTCTGAGTTCAAATTGGCCAGCATTAAATAAAACAAAGCTAAATCATCAAGTGAACTCCGAAGGAATATGCCACCATTCTCCCCCCAAGGAAATTCAGCTGGTTTTATTTGTATTGCGATAACTCTTACTGACCCTGCTCAGAAATTAAGGTCACATTTTGCCTACTGTTTGAAACTTGTGTATAATGAAGAGAGAGCACTTGTGCCAAAAAGCCTGCAGAAATGGTGCTAAAACAGACTGGATTGCAAGGCTGGCTTCTAAGTGACTTAGAATCATAGAATAGTTAGGGTTGGAAAGGATCTTAAGATCATCTAGTTCCAAACCCTCCTCCCCCCCCCCCCCCCCATGGGCAGGGACACCTCACACTAAACCATATCACCCAAGGCTTCATCCAACCTGGCCTTGAACACTGCCAGGGATGGAGCATTCACAGCCTCCCTGGGCAACCCATTCCAGTACCTCACCACCCTAACAGTAAAGAATTTCTTCCTTATATCCAATCTAAACCTCTGCTGTTTAAGTCTCAACCTGTTACCCCTTGTCCTGTCACTACAGACCCTAATGAATAGTCTCTCCCCAGCATCCCTGTAGGCC
Source organism: Melopsittacus undulatus (assembly GCF_012275295.1). NCBI lineage: Eukaryota > Metazoa > Chordata > Aves > Psittaciformes > Psittaculidae > Melopsittacus > Melopsittacus undulatus. The sequence continues at coordinate 64,239,193 of NC_047533.1, forward strand.
CCCTTCAGATACTGGAAGGCTGCTATGAGGTCTCCATGCAGCTTTCTCTTCTCCAGGCTGAACAGCCCCAACTTGACTGATCATAGTGCTGAACACCAGGATGAAGTTTTCCTCTTGTTCAGTCTGTGTTGGTGTTTTATGAAAGAAGGAAATACTGCAATTCCTTCGTAAATTAAACTAATACATCACAATTTTAACTTCCAAAAACTTTTTCCCTAGCCCTAAGTTGTTGAAGGCATGTTTTTTTATAACCATACACTTGATAATAAATAATTGAGACCCATCACCCTGCCTGCGTATGACTTTCTGTTTAGACACAAACCAAACTAAGTGGCAGTGATTGGATAGGAGCTTTTTTTTTGATATTAAAGTCCCTTCTACTTCTTTTTTAAACATTTGTAGGATGGATTTTCATGATGAAGAGGCTGACAATGTAATCTAATGTGTGTAATAACTAAATAAGAAAGATTGCTGAATTCTCCCCACCCAAGGAAAAAAAGAAAAAAAAAGGCAGAGAAAGCTGAAGAGTATCATACCTAGAAGTACAGGTAGGTGTGATGCAGATTCAGGACTCAAATGAAGTCCTTTCATGACTTTTCTGTTCCTCATGAGGAAGCATATTTGGAGGATGATTTGAGACTCTGTCCATCAAAGAGCATGAAGCTACCTAGAGCAGGTACAGTCTGTGGGCAGTTGAGCATGATTCTGCTAATCTGACTTTCTTTCTATATTTAAGGTGGCTTTTTTTTATTATTTTTTTTAAGGAAGCATGATGAGTTCTTGCGATTTAGCACAATTTAGTTACGTTGTAGTCAGTGCTTTTCTGTCAAGCTCTGGTTCATTACTATCTCAACACTCATGAAAGTAGGTTTGTATTCACTTCCCCTCAGATTGTACTATGACAGTAGAAAGGAATCACTGTGTGCCATAAAATAGAGTGAATATGAAGTTCCACTATATATATAGAGCATTTGAAGATTACATGGAAAATACATTGTGCTAAAAATCACATACTCATTTAAAAGTTAGGGGAACAAAGGGTGAGAAGTTCATACAGCAGTAGGCTTTTACTTGTCTTGTAGCATTGTCCAGAAGATTTTATGAGAGTTTACAGTTTCTATATGGATTATTGATTAATAAATATACATGATGTTGAATTTGCAAACCTTGGAGTACCTTTTCAGTACTTGAATGTAAGAGGGGATGGGGTAGTATTTGAATTTTATGGATAAGGAGGGTTGGTTTTTTTCTTCGCAAGTTCTGAATTTTAGCAGGAAGAGAGTAAACTGTAAATCTCATTAAATGTATCAGCCAATGTCTTATGAACTTTGGTTTCATAAGGCCATTTTCTCATCTCAAACTACTTGGCCACCTTTCATAACCAGGTTTGTACTGTGCCCAGTGGTGGAAGGCTGGAAATGGGACTGAGAAAATTGCACTTATAAATTAACCCTGTATTTAGTAGTTGCTCTGGTGCTAATGTGTGTTGCAGAGTCTAGAAAACAGTCCCAGAATTTAATTGTTAATATCATGCTGGTTTATGTTCTGACATAAAGCAAATTTGTACTCTCAATAGTATATTACTTTCTTATTATTGTGTTATTTGTTTATTGTGGTATTCTCTGGGCCTTTGAGATGGAGACTTGATAAAAACAACTAAGTAGTGTTGTCCATAGCAGCAACACTAGTAATAAAGAATTTGATCAATCTACAAACAGAAACTTGGCATACTGAAAAGGAAGATTATCGAAGGAGTAATCACAGCATTAATACTAATCCCAAGCTAATCCTCTTGAAATAATAAGTTTACTCAAATCCCAGCCCAGGTCATGGAAACTCAGTACCTGAATGCAACTTAAGACCTTTCTTAAGATCTGAGGAGCACGTGCAGAGGTTACAGGCTTGGAGAGTGTTGGAGAGCAAATTTCACAGGGCTGGATATTGCCCCATGTTTACCTGACAGTAAGTAGTGTCGGAGCTGCCCTGCAATTGAGCAGAACTGCCCTTCCCTGGAGGTTATGAAATAATGATTGCTTTTTCTCTGCCTGAATGATGCCAGAGGAAAGGACTTGGTGGTTTATCAAAATATCATACTTAACTTTCAGCTCAAGATATTTCTGCATTTGAAATAAGTTCAAAGGTGAATGTGCATTTAAGAATCTTAAAGAGCTGAATGCTTGTATAGGACTTCTTAATTAAGCCCTCTCAATTGCTCTGTGGAGCCAATAGTACTTTAAAATGCAGGAAGATTAAAAGACCTTTCCAAAGAATCACTTGCAAGCCATAATGCATGAGGGACAGAGTAGTGAATGAATCTTTGGGCCCTTTATAATTAACTAGTGTAAACCGGCAAGTGGTTCCAGTATTTGTCTGGTATTTGGAAATGCTGAGCATCTTAAATCTAGCTCTACCTTCAGAGACTGAACATTTTCTGAGAACAAAAATGTCACACCTTTGATGCTGGACAAGAAAATCTTATGTTTCCAGAATGATCATGCTGGGGCTGGATCTGTCCCAAATTTGCATTGAGCTATTTGGATTTTTTCTCTTATTTTGTGTGCTTTGTTCCCTCAATGGAAGCTGTTCCATAATGCGTACCTCCACTATTTCACCTCTTGCTGGTGTGAAATTTAAAAAATGTATTCCAAAAAGCTGCTCAAGAAAATGAAGGTTCCTGGGATGATGTGCTCCATTTTCTTGAACAAAGTGACACTGGCAGTAGCTTAATTGCTGTAAGCCTTGGCATTTTTTATCCAATCATGGAGTTGTAAAAGCAGCAGTCTTGCCTTCTTTTCAGCACTGGAAAAAGCAACAGTCTATCGTCTTTCCACAGTAGGAATTATCTTCCTAATGAGTTAAATGGGCAGAAGGCTTTCGAGGACTTGCTCTGCACCTCAGGAACTCTTCAGTACCATAAGGCCCTGTTTGACACACAAACATTCTGCCTCTTAACAAGAGCCAGCTGAGAAACCATCTCTTTAAAGATCTGCATAACTCTCTCGAAAGGCCATGTGTGAAACTCTTCATGTAGTTTCTGCAAAAGACTATCTTTTTCCCAGCCTATCTAAACTGAAAGGGAAGCGCAGCTTCAAGGAGTAAGGGTGGGAGGTTTTTTAACTCTTTGGATTTGGCTGGCACCTCTGCATAAAATAATAAGCCAAGGCTAATATTGTGAGCGTTTTCTTTAAATGAAATACCTGGAGAGATTCAGTGTTGGTCAGGCTGTATTTAAGTCTAGATGTTTTATATTCCTTTTGACTTTCTGACATTGTCATTCCCTCAGGCAAACAGATTTTGTTGGCAGATCCACTCAACAGCTTATCCTTTTTACAGCTGGTAGGTGGTTAATAGGAAAGCTCTTGTTCCTTGTTAGACTCTTATGATGAGAAACAACATAAATGCAGATACAGTTATTTCAGTTTTCCTTTACTTGATTTGATAAAAAAATCTGTGGAGAGAGTGATAGGGAAGGAGGCTGGAACCTCTGATTAACAGATGTCCATTGCAGGTAATTAAAGCATGGAACTGGCACACCCATGAGTTTTATAAGGGATCTGACACATGTCAGGATACAGCTGTCTGCTTCCCCTGAAGCTCTTTTTCTGTCAAGCATACTTAGCTTTTAACATATCTGTAACTACCACTGAGTACAGAGGTCTCAAACTGGGAGTCAGATACTTTTTTTCTTGGTTTATGGTGAGAGGTATGAGAAAGGATTTAATGCTGTTCAGGTGAACAGTTTGCTTTTTCCTCCCATTTATGCTTGAACATGTGTCGTGGTTTAAACCAAATCCGCACAGTTCGCTCACTCACTCCCCACCCCTTGCTCCCCCAACTCCCAGAGAGTTAGGAAGAAGAATCCAAAGAACGTAGCCCCCACGGATTGAGATAAGAACGGCTTAATAGCTAAGGCATAACACAAATCACTACTGCCATTACTGCTACAAATAATAATGATACAGCCAATAACAAGTGAAGAGAATACAACATCTCACCAGCCACTGACCCATAACTCACCCCACCCTGCCCAACTGAGCACCGAGCGATACCTCCTCCATCCCCCCAGCACTCCAGCCCTTCCAGGTCTCTCCCGGTTACATCCTGGGCATCACGTGCTATGGTATGGAATACCTCTTTGGCTAGCCTGGGTCAGGTGTCCTGTCTCTCCTTCCTCTTGGCCTCCCCTCCTCCCTGGAAGAGCATGAGCTCAGAAAAGGCCTTGGATAAAACCAAACATCTGAGCAGTAACTCAAAACATGCTTGCTATCAGCAAACATTCTCAGCCAGAAAGTCAAAACACAGCACTGCACCAGCTACCAAGAAGGAGAAAAACGACTGCTACTGCTCAAACCAGGACAACATGATTTGATCCAAATGATATCCCCAGAATGAGCAGGAATTCCGTAGCTGTTGAATTTCTTAAAGAATTCACAACAGATTAATCAGGACATCTGTTTGCAAGTGTCCCTGGAAATGTTGCTGAAGAAAGCAGCAATGTTTGTGCTTGTAGTAGACTTTCTGCATGGCAGGTCTGGAGCAAATTCTTACGCTATATTTTGCCTGGAATAACACTTCTGTGGCTTAAATGTAAAACAGAAAATCCTTTACCAATTCTGAAAATTGAAGTTTCTTCAAAGCAGATAAAAAGTGCATTTTTTCAATGCTCTGAGGTTCAAGATATTTTTCTTAGCTTTTTGGGATTCCCTTCCACAGTGTTTATTCTAGAACATCTCAGGAGCTGCCTGTATCACTGACATGCTTATCTTAGTTGCTTAATGTTTGAAACTGTATTTTGAATTAAGGACTTCACAAATTCTACAGGGCATTTTCAGGGCTCATCTACCAATCAGCTGAACACTGAAGGAGAAAACAGCATTTCTCAGTGCAGGGTGGAGAACTTGGGCATGTATCATCTTTTCTGATCCTACTGCTTTGTTCCCCACTTTTTCAAGAAACCTACTATCAAATAATTTAAGATCATTGGGGAGGGGGACATCATTCCATCCCAGCACACCCAGTCAGTTGCCAGCACCTATAATAAATGCTCGGAGCACTGTAGACATATTCCAGCAGCTCCAGCCAATGAGCTGGCTTCATTTGGAGCGCGGTTCAGATGCCTCTATACAAACACCCGTAGCATGGGGAACAAACAAGAGGAATTAGAGATGTGTGCACGTCTACAGGGGTATGATATAATAGGCATCACAGAAACATGGTGGGATGGCTCCTATGACTGGAGTGTTGGAATGGAAGGTTACAGGCTCTTCAGAAAAGACAGGCCTGGCAGACGGGGAGGGGGAGTTGCTATTTGTGTTAGGGATAGGCTGCAGGGTATGGAAGTCTGTCTGGGGACAGGTGAGCAGTCAACAGAGAGTTTGTGGGTCAGGGTTAAAGGGGGGACAGCGATGGGAGACATTACTGTGGGGATCTGTTACAGACTGCCTGACCAACAGAAATCATGTGCCCTAGCATGCCTTCCAGGAGAATCTGCTCCAAGATTCTGCCAGGCATAGATGTGAGACTGCCTGGTCTGTAGTTCCCTGGGTCATCCATTTTTGCCTTCTTGAAACTGAAAGCAACCGTATTCTGGGCTGCATCAAAAGGAGTGTGACCAGCAGGTCAAAGGAGGTGATCCTGCCCCTCTACTCTGCTCTTGTGAGACCTCATTCAGAGTATTGTGTGCAGTTCTGGTGTCCATCAAAAGGACATGGAACTGTTGGAACAAGTCCAGAGGAGGGCCACGAGGATGATCAGGGGACTGGAGCACCTCCTGTATGAAGGTAGGCTGAGAAAGTTGGGGCTGTTCAGCCTGGAGTAGAGAAGGCTGCATGGAAACCTCATAGCAGCCTTCCAGTATCTGAAGGGAGCCTATAGGGATGCTGGAGAGTGACTCTTCATTAGGGACTGTAGTGATAGGACAAGGGGTAAAGGGTTAAAACTTAAACAGGGGATGTTTAGATTGGATATAAGGAGGAAGTTCTTTACTGTAAGGTTGGTGAGGCACTGGAATGGGTTGCCCAGGGAAGTTCTGAACGCTCCATCCCTGGCAGTGTTCAAGGCCAGGTCGGAGGAAGCCTTGGGTGATATGGTTTAGTGTGAGGTGTCCCTGCCCATGGCAGGGGGGTTGAAACTAGATGATCTTAAGGTTCTTTCCAACCTTAACTATTCTATGATTCTATCCTATGTGATATTAGGTTCTGGATTTTCACTCTGCTCTTCAAGTGCATAGAGAGGAACATGGTGCTGGATGAGCTGATAGAGCTTAATTTGGATTGCATATATATCCTTTTCACTGGCAACAGGAGTAGCTGTTATTTCTTCTAGTTGTCAGATATGTATGTCCTTTATTTTCTAAATCAAAACATAAGGAGAGGTATAGGCACATTCTCATGCACACACACACACACACACACCCCGGCATGAAATCCCTCCACTAGCTGGGAATTCACTTTATACTCTCCTCTCTTTCTAGCTTTTCTATTTCAGTTGTCAAAGCTGGACAATCCTGAGTATAAGTGGAAGACACATTTAATTGGTCATGATAATTCTTAGAAAACTGGATTCACCCTGGACAGTAAATCTATGTAGCTGGGTTACTATATTTAAGTAATATATATGTCAAGAAGATCAGGTGGTTTCAACTAGGAAAAGATATAGAATATTGAAATGGCTCAGCAAAAAAAAAAACAAAAACAACAGAATAAGACCCTTTGATGCACTCAGAGGGCTTGATGAGCTTTGACATTTCAGCCAACACTGAGTTTAAAAAAAGATACCTCTTAGCTGCTAAGTGCTGCATTGAAATTGACAAAATTACAGTATAATAAAACATTGCATTTGATATCAAAGTGAAGCTTTATTCAGACAGTGCAGTAATAGTATCACTCTCTGGAGTGGAAGGTAATGCATAAAATAAAACAGACATGAGAAGGTCGTTAGACAGTGTAGGTGAGAATTCTTCGAAAGTTAACAAGTGCCAAACGGAACATTTTAGAGTCAAATGTGGGTGTTAGAAAAAAATAAGATCTGAAATCATGGGACAGGAATAGATACAGATAGATTAAGAACAGGCCTGGTAAAAATAAAGGGCAGGCCAGCCCTGGAATAATTGCTGACAGGAGGGCAGGACGCTGTATCGGAAACATGCCCACGACTCTCTGCAGTAAGTGCAGTAAGACCTGGCCAAGCATGAATGGATACAGTGTACTGACATACTGAGACAGAAAAGTTTACAGATCATTTCTGTACGCTTTTCTCATAGCAGCAGTCAGATGAGTGCAAGAAGGCATTTCTGTGCCCTTGTGTCCATTAACCTCTGCTTGACAAATTGTGGCAGTGACTGACAACTTACCTAGCTCAGATCTCTGTTTGCTAGGAGGAAGGTGAAAGAAGACGACTTTCATGTCCTCTAAAATGGAAGGCATCAGATATGGTAAGTTTATACAAAAGATAGAAATACTTATTACAACTATTCCTTTTACACCACAGCACTTGCAATTTAATAGTATGCTGTCAAACTGAGATGTCACAAAAGATATACAATAAATACTTTGGTATGAAACTGAATTTGCATTAATTACATCTGACAAAAAATGGAATGAACAATGTATTTTTGGCAGGCAAGTAATTAGTGAGAAGTGGTTTAGACAAAAGGACTGTTTTACAGCTCAGACAATTGAAATATTCAGTGTTGAACTGAACTGAAAGAAATGAGCTTTTCCCATGTCTTGCCTCCAAAGGTGCAAAAAATCTGCAGCAGTATGGTATTACCCTCTGTACACAACTCCTCAGCTCACACAACTGCAGTACTACCATGCAGACTGTGCCTTGATCTTGTTTTCTTGCCTCTGTTACTATGTTCTGCCACTATGTCCCCACCTTGTGTGTTAGGTTCAAATATTTCTTCTTTGCAATCTTACGACAGGTAAGTTTTTCTGTGCCAGCATTCCTGTTGGCATGCCTCTTCTGTTATTCTCATAGGGGTTTTAAGATGAAAGCTTTTGGGGTGGGGCAACTGTGATATTATAATGAATGATATAGAAGTACTTGGGATAGATTCCAAACCAGAGGAATTCAAATTAAGAAAATATTACAAACTTTTTGGGTATAAAGATTAAATATGTAACACATTTTCCCCTTTCACTACTAAATGCCATAACAAAGTACTTAACATCTTTTCCATTCATTTAATTTCACTATATTGTCTTCATGAAAGCACACAGCCTAGAAACAGACTGATTTCAGTATAACACATAGGAGGATAAAGTTCAGATTCTTCAAGGCAGTTGGACTTTGGTAAGTGCTGTAGAGATGAAGGTATTCCATAACTGAAAACCAGGTATGTTGTCTTGCAGAGGTATCTGGTGATAAGGTGATAAGGAATGGATTGATACTGGCAGGCATACTTTGCACAGGTTTGAATCTTGCATTAGTTTGTTATTTGCTCATAGTGACTTGTATTATTCTACAGTTATGGGCTTAAGAAGGGCTTGTCTGAACAAGAATGTGCTACACGAATTCCTTGAGTCAGCTTATAAACCTGCAGTGTTAAACTGTGCACTGTGTCAGGTAACACTTGGTTTGGTTTGGGTTTTGCTTTGGGTTTCTTTTTCTTATCTTAATACATTGTAGGTAATCACCTCAACATTTGCTTTCAATACAAGACTCGGAGAAAAGTTGCCCTCCTGGAATGAACATATTTTTGGGTAGAAACAATAGAAGTAAGTGCCTGTATGCAAAGCATACACTTGCCACTGAGCTACGGTGTCTGTGAAAATTAATAGAAAGTTCAAATAGGCTACATAGATTAGGCAGAAGATATGTGAATTTTAGAGAATTCAATGTGCTTTATTTCTTAATAGGTGTATTGATAAGCCTGGATAGGGTTTTATTATATATTACGGTTTGAATATGGAGATACAATATGTAGTCAAGGAAGGAGGATGGGCTTTTTGATCTCAACAGGAGCCTTGCTTTTGGGTCTGTGGAGTGATATAATGATCTGTCTATTGTAGTCTCTTAGACACGTTTATTCATAGAATCATAGAATAGTTAGGATTGGAAAGGACCTTAAGATCATCTAGTTCCAACCCCCCTTCCATGGGCAGGGACACCTCACACTAAACCATATCACCCAAGGCTTCATCCAACCTGGTCTTGAACACTGCCAGGGATGGAGCATTCACAACCTCCTTGGGCAACCCATTCCAGTACCTCACCACCCTAACAGTAAAGAATTTGTTCCTTATATCCAGTCTAAACCTCTGCTGTTTAAGTTTCAACCCATTACCCCTTGTCCTATCACTACAGTCCCTAATTGCAATCTATTGGAAGTTAGAGTAACAGCCACCTTGTGATCCTGAAGTATAATATGCATAAAAACCTATTTTTACAATTAAAAAGGAGGTCTGGATTTATCAGCATTAATTTTTTCAAACTGCAGTTTCTCTATTGTGTTTTAAAGGTTGCAGTGCTTAAAGGAAGAATGTGATATATTCTAGAAAGGTTTGGATCTATCAAGGCAAATTCCCCAATGGTAGCTAAAAACATCACTGAATACCATGTCTACAACTGAGGAGACAAAGTAGCTGTGAAAGTCATACAAGGTGCTACTTTTGATCATAAAATAAAAATTAATCAGCTGAGGAGCTATGATCTTTATGTGCAAAGCCAAAGTAAAAAGAAGTAGCTTTGTATAAAATCTTTGTCCTATTGACTGACTGTGAGTGTTTCACTAGCACTTCAATCCAATTTTTCAGATTTACTCCTTGGCCCTATTTTATTTAAAATATATTCATTTTTCTCATTCATCTTTTTTTTCTGCAGCAAGCTCTATGATGACAATTTTGGCTATTTGAATGACTATTTTAAAAATACATATTATGTTAATTGCTCTGTGAATGCTACCATTTATCTTTCTGGGTGAAATTAAACCATTTGGTTATTATAGTTTACTAGACCGATAACTTTTGAATCTCATTGCAAGAATGCCAGTTTTCAAAAACATGTTAAGCTAGTACAGAACATCTAGTTTTCACAGGCTAGAAAAAGAGTATAGGTGAGTCAATGTCAGTAAATGTTCCAGAAGATCATCACCTAATGCATCACATCAAATCTCTGAATCCTAGTAAGACTAGTAAGTCATTCAACCTTGGTTCACTGACAAATCGAATCATTGACTGTTCAGTTGCACAATTTCTTTCAAACCAGTGCAATGAAATGTCGTACCAAACCTACCATATATATTCTCAAGAGAAAATCAATATAACACAGGGGCTACAAAAATTACTAATGTGAGAGAAAAAAAGAGCACCTGATATCACTACAGAAATCTTGGTAACAATTTTTAATGACAAATGCTGTATTTTGCTTTCCAAATTAATAAGGACTCAAAGTTGAGTGACATTCAGATAAAAGGTGTTTTAATCTTTTTTCTGCTTGCTACCTCTGGGACTCCATTTTGATATTAAATCTGTGCAACAGAATCTGTGTGTTGATCTGACACCCACAGACTTTAGAAAGGATTCCATATAGACTATGTGAAAATCCACCTTCATTTACTGATGGTAATACATGAAAGATTTTTATGTTATAGGTAGTCTCTTCTCCCTGCATGATTCCACCAAAGATTTCCAAAAGTAGATATGACAGATCAGTGGAAAAAAAGTAAAATGAGAGCTCTCTGAACTAGATTAATAGATGAGATTGACAGTCATTAAAAAATAACAAAGAAAATACTTTCTTTCTAATTTTAATATGCATTTCAGGGCTTAGTGTGTGTTTTTGGGACTTGGGGGTTTTCAGGTTCGTGTAACAATTCCATATAGAGAACAGGAATATTTCAGTACAAATACCTTGTTGAAGGCACTGACAAATAGTTTTGGATTTTTCCCAAGTCTGATGAATATTCTAAAAAGTAATACATGTTCTTGAAAAGCATTAAAGCAAAGAGGGCTGCCCATATCCCCCAGAAATGTACAGCCTGTGATTCCTTTATAAATGGTACTGCCTCTGACACAGGAGAAGCTGACAACTGGAAAAAGAGTGTCACACAAATAACTTCATCAGGAAAAAATAGCCTGCACTAGCGCCTGTCAAAAGTGAAAATAAAGGGTTCACTGAAGATTGATTTTACTTTTTTGTAACTGTCAGCAGAGGTCATCTCTTCCCTGTGAAGTTAAGTATACCAGATTCTAAAAAGGGATGGCTGAATGAGGTCTTACCCTATATTCTTTGTATGTGTAGGTGCTATCAGGTCATCAAGCAAGGATTTCCTGTTAAGGTAAGCAAAGGCAAATAATAATTCATCACAGAAATTGTTCCCAGTTCTGCGTGATGTGTGCACCTTTGCTTCAACAAAACACTAACTCTGTGTGAAGTAGTAGCACCTAGATCTCCTTACAAGAACTGACATAGGCATCTCAAAGCATTCAGCTGTGCCTTTGTGCTGGCTCCCCAGGTTTTCTATATAGGTCACCATGTTATGTTTTACTGGCCCCTCAGACCACATCATGTCAGAAAGTGACAATGACTGCTCCAGTTAGAATTTCAAATGGCAAGGTAGGAAGTCAGAAGTTGAGACCACCCAAAGGAGAAGAGACTTGCGACAAATAATAAGAAAATGGTAATAGTAATAGGCTTTTAGCCATGTGTTGGAAGTAAAGTTTTCTTAGAATTGGCCAACAGCATAGGACAGGATACGACAAGGTTGCATGTTGCAGCTCCATTAGTGTCTGCTTAATTTGTAAACAGACAGAGTGGAAAAGAGCCTCCAAAGCTTGGTCTCCTCTGGAAGCCTACCACTGCCAGCTGTAATATAAATTAATTAGCAGGTGATTCTCACTGACGTGATTTTTGTAATGAAAGTCACAGTGCCAATATCTCTTTTATGTGATTGGGGCTTCTGATATATGACAGATTAATAACTTTATTATGCTTAGCTCCCTCCTCCTAGTTAGCCACTTAGGTAGGAAAGAGATCCTATAGTGCTTCCAGAAGAGTCTTCAGGAGACCTGAATTATAGCTCATAGCACTATAATTAAGACTTGCAGTTGTGAGTTTGCCTTTTGCAAGGATCAAGGATTCTGCCTATAGCTGGCAGATTAAGATGATGCTAAATTTCTTTCCTAGGTGTTGGAGCTCAGAAGAATTTTCTTGAGGTGCAATGAGGAGACCTCTGGTGCAAGTTTAGACTTCTCCAGCTTTCCACTGTTGGCAAAACAATTCCTGAAACAGTAAGAAATTTTGGAAAAAAAAATGCCAGCTGGGACAAGAGAGGAACTGATACCAAGGACCTTCTAAAAATGCTGCTCCTTGTCTTCTGAGATTTCAAGAACTACATGGAAATACTTTCGAGGAGAACTGGCAGAGGTATTCCCAGGTCATTCTCTTGCATCATATATGGGCAGCCATCTTTGCTCCAGTGGTCTTCAGGTATGTGTGTCCCTTTTTAAAATCTTCATCAAAGCTGGGCACTACCCCATAAAAGCAGCAGAATGCAGATTGTTTTATTATTTTGTTGTGGGGTAGCAACTCTATTTTATGTTAGCTCAATCAGGTTGGGGAGCAGACAGGTAAGAGTTAAACAATCCCAACTGGGCGAGTGAAGCAGGGAGTAAGTACTTTTTGCCATATTTTCCCTTTGCATTCCCAGCTTAGTGTTTTGGAGATGGGGTGACTGATATTTTCTGGTTGTGTGTGTCACAGTACTGAGACAACATCTAGCAGCTAAACATGACAAGAGGAAAACACACCTAGCCTAAGTCTTCCTTGTTTCCTGCATAGAATAGTCACAGCTCAGGATAAATAAGAATACCTTAAAAAAAAACCAAATAAAACAAACAAAAAAAAAAGAAACCAAAAAAAAAAACCAAACACCCCACCAGGATTCCTGTTAAGAGATGTAACATCTGTTCCTTCTAGTGTGAGTGAAAAAAATCTCTCTATAGAGATCAAAAACAAATTGATCAACATGGTAATTATTCTGTCATGGCTTCACACTGGAGATCTGTGAATTGGGTGCTAGACTCTAAAAGAAAACAACCCTGGATCACATTTATAATACCTATATGGTTGGTATATTAGGAAAGGGTTTGACTAGTGTAGATTAAAACTGAAGTCCTTTAAAGAATGCCATGAAGCAGGGCTTATGCCATTCTGCTTGAGGACTTCTGGGAGTTTCACCCCCAGAGTTTGCATGTCATTGGGTATCATGGTTTTTACTTTTCTGAAAAGTAAAGATAATCTGGAAAGCATTAGATAGGTTTCTGAAGGCTAGTTCTAGTACAGTATCTGTCTTGCTGAGATCTGTATATCTTTTATCTCAATTCTGTTAATTAAGTTCTGCAAATGTTCTTATCCATTTGAAGCAAATGCAGAGACACAGAATTTTGTCATGAATCAGGGATATTGTAGATGGTAAAACACAGCAGGACCCTGGAACTCACAGGGAGAAGTAATTCTGAGAAGAGAGAATGGAGTGGGAAGGGTAAGAATCTCAAGACCTGCACTAAGGTGGTAAAAATCAAGATTATTCCAGAGCATAACAGAATGCCATTTTAGCCTTCCTTTTTAAACACCCTCTTCACTTTCATGACAGTGGTCCTTTTTCCACAAGGCAACTTAAACTTTCATCATTAAATGACTTTTCTATAATGTACTACAGAAATACAGTTCAAAGCTGAAAGTGTCAGAAAACATTATATCTATGTGTGAAACAGAAATGAAAAAAAACTACCATTATTCAAGAAATATTCCCTACTTTCCTCAGCTATCATATTTGATATGTATTAATTTTTAGAAGACAGCTCCAGGAGAACTGTTTTCTTAAAAATAAAATTGATGCATAAACTTGTGACCCTAGCCTTTACTACTGTTTAAAATCCTCTGAGGTTCTCAGCACTTTGCTATTAGCAAGAACCCTGTAGAACAAAGGAAAAAAAAAATCTATGCCCCAAACCCCATCTCTTCATAGAAAAATGTATTAAGTAGCCAAATAGAACAGAAAAAAATTATAGCTAATTTAGAATAACAGTGTTTTCCAACTAGGCAGAATGAAGCCAACTTTTTAGACAAGATGTTAGGCTAGATACTTAGAGGACATAAATGCACATAACTATTTTCTTCTTTATTGAGATGAAGTCAATATTTTTTTTTAATAGAATTAAAAGAGACAGGACTTCAGATTCTCAGAAGCACAAAAGATCCATGTAAGCAGGATCGAGTGAGGCTGAATAGACCTCACCTTTGCTATCTTTATCTATGTTTAGTTTAACCATGACAATTGCAAGATCCAGCACCTGGGTCGGAGCAATCCCAGGCACAGCTACAGGTTGGGCAAGGAAGAGATTCAGAGCAGCCCTGTGGAGAAGGACTTGGGGGTGTTGGTTGATGAGAAAATGAACATGAGCCGGCTTCAGTGTGTGCTCACAGCCCAGAAAGCCAACCGTATCCTGGGCTGCATCAAAAGAAGTGACCAGCAGGTCAAAGGAGGTGATCCTGCCCCTCTACTCTGCTCTCGTGAGACCTCACTTGGAGTGTTGTGTGCAGCTCTGGTGTCCTCAACATAAAAAGGACATGGAACTGTTAGAACAAGTCCAGAGGAGGCCACGAGGATGATCAGGGGACTGGAGCACCTCCTGTATGAAGACAGGCTGAGAAAGTTGAGGCTGTTTAGCCTGGAGAAGAGAAGGCTGCGTGGAAACCTCATCGCAGCCTTCCAGTAACTGTAGGGGGCCTATAGGGATGCTGGAGAGTGACTCTTCATTAGGGACTGTAGTGATAGGACAAGGGGTAAAGGGTTAAAACTTAAACAGGGAATGTTTAGATTGGATATAAGGAGGAAGTTCTTTACTGTTAGGGTGGTGAGGTACTGAAATGGGTTGCCCAGGAAAGCTGTGAATGCTCCATCCCTGGCAGTGTTCCACGCCAGGTTGGCCAGAAACATGGTTTAGTGTGAGGTGTCCCTGCCCATGGCAGGGGGGTTGGAACTGGATGACCTTAAGGTCCTTTCCAACCCTAACTATTCTATGATTCTACGATTCTATCTTGGAAAGTTGCAAAGGATAAAAATTGGCCTGCACATAGTTCAGATCACCTTGATTGTTAGAAGGCCTCTTGTTTCTATGAGGGCTCTTGTCATTCATTCAGAGACCATGAAAGTACACTATTTCTGTAATGTCATCACTCTTCTACTGGAAATGTAACACAGAACCAGCACAGTCATCATTAGAAGCCAGGAATATATTTAGAGGTATTTTATGACCTGTAACAGTCTGCCTTATAATATCAAACTTCTCTTTAATGTGAAAATCTTTCCAACTTCTGGACAAGGAGGTGTCAAAAGTTTCACTGAGTTTTTGAACCTTAAACTAGAACCCATTGTGATCTTCAAGACAAATCATACAAACCAACAGTTTCAGGGAACAAAATTGAGAGTCCTTTCAACCCTGTTTTCTGCTTTCTCCTTATTCACAGAGAACAAGCATTTCAATGAATACTGTAGGAGTAAGATGAATGTAGGAGTAAGGATGAATATTAGCCATCTGCCTGATGACAGATTTCCTGCTTGAGGTGTAAGAAAGTAAGAGACTGATTTGCTGGAAACCTTGATTCTCTCTGATACAGAGTTTATATAGCTGGCACAAGGCTTCAAAAGACTGCCTTTCTTCAAGTGATTTAATGTAGCCCATGTTAACTGCTTTCTCTGAATACAGACTTGACTGAACTGACTATACTTATTCAACAGAGGGTATTCATGAAAACATGTCACCATTGAAAACAACTGAGGCAACAAACGTTTGCAGAGAGCAGGAACATGGAGCACTAATACTGTTCAGAATATCATTTGCCAAGATGTCTGAGCTTGTATCAGTACGGTATCAGGTGTGAACTTACATCTCCAGCATAGAATCATAGTATAGAAGCATCAGTTTGTCAGTGCTTAGGTACAAGATGATGTGCTTTTGATTTTGCCCTAAAGGAAGCTATGATATCATTGTCCATTATAGCAGAAGGGAGAGTTACTACTCCTCTCAGATTTGATACCTGACTAAAAATAGGGCTGGACTTACCATTCACTAATGTCTCAGATGTGGGTGCCAAACTTGGATTTTTAGCAGGCATCCAGTGAACGAACTTGATCAAGATCTCAGTCAGAGAGACATATAGACCCAAAGTCTGTGGAAACTGCAGAGGTCAGACAGCCGATCTGTTTCCAGCAGTATTTGGCAATAGCTCAGAGTAGCAACTACTGTGTCATAAAAGAATTCAAGATAAATAAATCAATATCATTTTACTAATGTGTAATATGCTCTTTGTCATTTCCTTAGGTATGGGAAGCTGCTTCTCACTACTTGCTTTATTTCAATACAAATAAGAAGAAATAGAGGATTAATGTAGTTTACAGCTCACTTTTCCAGACCACAGATATCTAGATACGCAGTTGCAGCCAAGTAAGTACCATTATCATAAGAGAAGCTACCACTTCAGGGATAATAGGGGCTAATTCTGTGCCCCCCTGCTCATGTGATGGCTTTGGTAGGGGATTTTTTTTTTTAAACAGTGACAGTCAAATTTGTTCCAGAAGCAAGTGACACTGAATAATTCTAAACTGTTAGGGAAAAATAAATAAATCAAAATTTTGTTAGAAAAAATTCTGAGTTGTCTCCATAATGTTTAAATGCAGTGCAAAAACTTCTGTTATGATTTTATAAATACCAAATGCATGACTCAGTGTGTAATTGTGCCTACAAGGGCTCTACTTGTAAAGTGTACCATGTGTAGAGAATTCAGTCAAGGAACAACTGAAACTGGGCTATGCTTTGGGTTGTCTGTGGCAGAAAATTTATATAAATTAATTAAATTTAAATTCCAGTTAAGAAAAAAAAAAAAGACCCATCCCCCCGCATGTTTCTTTTGTTTGAACAACTAAAACGTCTTGTAATTCTACAGTACATGAGGTCTAGTGGAAGCCTTGTTGCAATAGATTGGAATAGATCCATCACTTTCAGTGAGTCCTGAAGCAGGCTGTAACATTGAAGATTTGAACAACCAAAAAATTGTTTTGAATGGAGCTAGATTACAAAATACTAAATACTAAACTTCATTTAATTTAATAAATTCTAGTGATGTGTGGTCCTATCATGTGTATTTTCAGGTTTTCACTTAAAGCATTTGAAGTTCAGTTGCATAATGTAATTTCCTATACTGAAAGACTGTAAACAAGTTGGAAAACTCAACCTGTGAAAACTTTTTTTTCCAAATTTTTGGTCCTTTTTTTTTTTTGGTGGACAATATCAGTGTTAAATGTATTTTTGACAAAATAAGTTTTGTTTGACAATTTGAACCAGATCTAAAGTTTGAAATGTCAGCTTAAAATATTCTCAGACTGAGACTAGTCTGTGAACCTTCAGTTTGTTCTTAGTCAGTTTATGAAAAAAAAAATGCTAAAAGAAACCAAGTGATACCAATGTGCCCTTACATGTACTTCTTTGTGGTCATGTTCTTATTAGAATCATAGAATCATAGAATAGTTAGGGTTGGAAAGGTCTTTAATATCACTTAGTTCCAGATATGAGTTGTATCTGACTTATCTGCTATTTCTGTTACAATAATTGCAGTAGCATTTGCTCTGAAGCATGTTCTGGGCACTGAAGAAAGAAGGAAACAGCTGTGCCAGAAGCAGAGCTTGGTCTGCTTTCGTTGTCCTATTATTGCTTTTATTCATTGTCCTATTAGCTTAAGATCCCACATATTTGGAGAAGTGGCCAAAGCCAACTTTTTAACATAAGCTTTTGGCTGTAGCTGGGTTCTTTAGTTTCTCTCCTTAGGGAAGTCACAATACTTCCTGTTCACTTCATCTCTTCATTTGTCTTTGCTTAGTTGATTGACCACTGACCCAATTTTTAGTTATAAATTTTATCACAGCAAAAAAAAAGATTAATGGTCAAATTCCTTAGAAGGTACTCTGCTGGTTCTTCGACTTTACTCAAATGACTGCTTTTCCCCTTAAAATACTTTGCCTCTTTCGGCAACTGACAAAGAATGGGATAAAAATGCCTTTATATATATTGCTGAGTAAAAAATATCCATTTTTCTCCAATATGAGCTTTCTCTTACTGGAGGTATCTTTTTAGGGCCATCCCATATGGTTTTATTTTTTTTCCTTCTGTTTTCTACCTCCCCTTTAGGAGTAGGACTCCAAGAAAAGCAAAGGTAAATATATGGTCCAGGGGAAGCTGCCAGGCTAAATTTGGAGCTGACCTGTGTCAGCTGACCTGTGTGTGGATCCCAAAAGGGTTTTTATAAGGTTAAGGATGCTTTTAGGGTAGAGATTAGTGCTGATGCCAGTAGCTACAGGTGAATGTCAGCTGAACACAGAGAGAGGCTGCAAGATTCAACAGGTTCTGCCTAAACCTGGTAGGGTTATGGTCTGTCCAAGTCTGATAAAACCCCTGAACAGATAGGGTTTTGATTAAAGTTAGGCTCTGCAAGGGACAGTCAGCTAAATTTATGGTATTAGTAGGTTAAGGGTTATTAAGAATACCTCTTTCACATTGGTTCAGTGACTTCAGCTTTCTAAAAATAGTAGTAGACTGCTACGGTTTCTTTGAGCACATCATTAATTTTTGTCACTCCATTTTTTACTCTTCTAGTATTATGTCCTTAGGACATCATGAGTTTTTTTCAGAAAATTTAAAGAAATATGAGTCATAATGAAATAAATATTTTAGGGTTTATGTGTTCTTGCTATGTGATCCATATGCAGGTCTTTTTTGCATATTTGCATATTTTAGAATTCTGTCTGTGATTTTGTATTTTAGCAGAAACATTCAGGCTTAATGCCCTATAGTTTAAAATACCTACATTTAAATATGTCATAAATATTGTATATCTAAATATGATTAATATGTCTTGCTGTCTGTCTACCCACTCTATTATGTATACATTAGAGATACACGCTAGTATGTATTACATTGTACATGTTTTTATGCACATTATAATTTGATGTGGCATCACGGAGACACAATTAATATACCTCATAGAATACTTTTAAAAACTGCATTCTTTACATACTACTAAGAAAAATCCAAACCATGACATGACATAGGAATTCATTTATCTGAAAAGATATGTTTGATTATTCCTGGATTATAGAAGAGGGCTTATTAAACATAGTCTTTCAAACATGCAAGAAAAGGCACTTTCATTAATTGACTTTTGTTGTTACTGATAGAAGAGAAGTAACAACTGCGCTAAAACATCCAACATACACACACACACAAAAATGCTATACACCGTTTCATAGGACTTCCAGACAATAACAAATATTTTTTTCAAGATTGTTCTTCTAGAATTGTTCTACAAGCTTTAATTAACAAATCTGATAGGGGAGAAGAGAGAAGTTGTGAGGTTTCCCTTATATTCTAATTAAAAACATTTTGTTTTGTTTTCCTTCAAAATGTGACTGGTTGCAAATCATGGCAGTCTTTTGCTTCGGATGAGAACATTCCATATCAGAAGAATATTAAATATATAGTTTTGGTAATTTGATTTTTTGCTTGACTAGATAACTTTTTTCCACTTTTTCTTGCTCAGTAATTTTTAGTTAAGTTAAACCATCCCCTAATTTTCTCACACATTGCTTTTTCAAAAGGGATAAAGATTTTACGTTGGATTTGACCCAGCTGTGTTTGATGACATAAATGAGGGCAGAGGGAAAGCCAGAATGTGAAATTGGACCTTCTAAAGAATTCAGCTGTGGGCACATGAAAAGCAAAGCAATACAGATCATTCATCACATCATCACTCTTTTGAATTTTATGTCTTTGATAGGATGAAGATTTTGTATCAGTAAAGTAGTCAAACATATTCTAAAATAAAGAAAGCAACTGAGGTTCAGAGAGAAAACAGTATACATTGCTAAGTTCTCATTTTTCACTTGTTTCACAAGATACGTAGTGCCACAGAATGAGATTGGGGTGTTTGTAACTTTTACCCTTAAAAGGTGACTATCTGTGTGTAGGTTAACAGAAGCAGATAAGTCAGAGGAAGAGAACCTTATTCCTTAGTGTCCTGGGTTTAGCAGACTCCCTGATTCCCATCTATAAGCTTATCCATAGACTGGAGAGCCAGGGAGTGATCAGCAGGACCCACTCACCCTTTAATAGCCCCATATGGCCAGTGCGAAAGTCTAACAGAGTGGAGACTAACAGTAAACTATCGTGGCCTGAATGAAGTCACACCACTATTGAGTGCTGCTGCACCGGACATGCTAGAGCTTCAGTATGAACTGGAGTCAAAGGCAGCCAAGTGGTATGCCACGACTGATATTGCCAATGCGTTTTTCTCAATTCCTTTGGCAGCAGAATGGAGGCCACAGTTTGCTTTTACGTGGATGGATGTCCAGTTCACTTGGAACCGACTGCCTCAGGGCTGGAAACACAGCCCTACCATCTGCCATGGACTGATCCAGACTGCACTGGAACAGGGACAAGCTCCAGAACACTTGCAATACATTGATGACATTATTGTGTGGGGCGATACAGCGGAAGAAATCTTTGAGAAAGGGAGGAAAATAATCCAAATCCTGAAAGCTTGTTTTGCCACAAAGCAGAGTAAGGTTAAGGGACCTGCACAGGAGATTCAGTTTTGGGGAATAAAATGGCAAGATGGACGTTGCCAGATCCCCACAGATGTGATCAGCTCTAGGTTACCCTGCTCTTGCAGGGGGGTTGGACTAGATGATCTTTCGAGGTCCCTTCCCACCCTTGAGATTCTGTGATTCTGTGTGATTCTGTGATAACAGCAATGTCTCCACCAACTAATAAGAAAGAAACACAAGCATTCTTGGGTGTTGTGGGGTTCTGGAGAATGCACATTCCAAATTACAGTTCAATTGTAAGCCCTCTCTATCATGTGACCTGGAATAAGAATAATTTTAAATGGGGCCCTGAGCAACAACAAGTCTTTGAGCAAATTAAATGAGAGATAGCTCATGCAGTTGCACTTGGACCAGTCCAGACCGGCCCAGATGTAAAATCTGTACTGTACACCACAGCTGGGGAGAATGGTCCTACCTCTGGCAGAAAGCTCCAGGGGAGACTCGAGGTTGACCCCTCAGCTTTTGGAGTCAGGGATACAAAGGATCTGAGGCCAGCTATACCCCAGCTGATAAAGAGATACTGGCAGCCTATGAAGGGGTTCAAGCTGCTTCGGAAGTGATTGGCACTGAAGCACAGCACCTCCTGGCACCCTGGTTGCCCGTGTTGGGCTGGATGTTCAAAGGCAGGGTCTCTTCTACACATCATGCAATTGATGCTACATGGAGTAAATGGGCTGTGCTAATTACACAGTGAGCTCAAATAGGAAATCCCAGTCATCCAGGCATTCTAGAATTCATCATGGACTGGCCAGAGGGCAAAGATTTTGGAATGTCACCAGAGGAGGTGATGCATGCTGAAGAGGCCCCACCATATAACAAACTGTCAGAAAGTGAAAAACAGTATGCCTTGTTCACTGATGGGTCCTGATGTATTGTGGGAAAGCATCAGAGGTGGAAGGCAGCTGTATGGAGTCCTCAATGACAAGTTGCAGAAACTGCTGAAGGAGAGGGTGAATCGAATCAGTTTGCCGATGTGAAAGCCATCCAGCTGGCCCTGGACATTGCTGAACAAGAAAAGTGGCCAGTACTTTATACTGACTCATGGTGGCAAATGCCCTGTGGGAGTGGTTGCAGCAATGGAAGCAGAGCAACTGGCAACGCAGAGGTAAACCCATCTGGGCTGCTGCTGGGCTAGCCCATCAACTAGATGTCTTCAGGTCACTAGCTACTGGCCCTGACTTTCCTCCAACCATCATCCCAACAGAGAATGAACTTTGATAGAATCAGATGAGCTCTGCAGTAAAGGAACAATCAGCATCAGCAGGCAACGATCCAACAACAGCCTCTCCTGCTTTGACAGACTGTTACGACATGAAACCTGACATTATGGACTGAATCGACTCAGCAGCATTATAGGGATTGGTCCATGCACTAAGAAATGATCTCTTTCTCTGTGTGTATGTATGTGGATGTATATATATGTAAGAGTGATGGTATATTGAAAATGTGGGATCTGAGCATGATGTGAATGGTATGGAATAAGGGGTAGATACTGTCCTGGGTTTAGCAGCAGTAGTCATTTTTTCTCCTTAGTAGCTGGTGAGGTGCTGTGTTTTTGACTTTCGGCCTGGGACAGCACTGATAACACTGATGTTTACTCTGTTCAAGGACTTTGTGAGTCTCATGCTCTGCCAGGGAGGAGGGGAAGCCGTGAGGAAGCAGAGACAGGACACCTGACCCAAACTAGCCAAAGAGGTATTCCATACCACAGCACCTCATGCCTGGGATGTAACTGGGAGTTACCCAGAAGGGCATGCACTGCTCTGTCAGGCTCGGTGGTTGGGTGGTATTGTATTCTCTTCCCTTGTTTTTTCCCTTATCATTATTATTACTGGTGGTAGCAGTAGTGGTTTGTGCTATACCTTAGTTACTGGACTGTTCTTATTTCAGCCTGTGGGAGTTATGTTCTTCCGATTCTTCTCCCCATCCCTCCGGGACCTGGGGGGGAGGGAAAAAAGGAGGGGGGGGGGGGGGGGGAGTGGGAGTAGACTGTGTGGCTGACTTGCTGACAGAGTTTAAACCATAACACTTTGTAAAGACTTCAACTATATGAGATAAAATACAAACTGTAGAAAATTAAAATTTATTTAATAGAGAATGATGAAAGTGGAAAGAAAGAAGCCTTAAAGATCTGAAGGTTTCTACTTTCTTTAGGTGTCTACAATAATTACTGAATGGATGTGGTCTCTAGTCCATTCAAGAAGCACGAAGGGGAAGAACAGAGTGGGAGGATATCATCGCTAAATGAATCTCCTCAGAAAGTAAGTTTACAGTTAAGTCATTATGAATGGTGACTTAGGAACTGAGGAAAATCAGTGTTTCATGTCTGTACAGCATGTGAGGATATACCAGCAGATCCAGTGGTGAGGTGTGAAAAGCATCAGAAATCATGTGTGCCCTGGATTTGTTCCTGCTGGGATGACTCATGTCAGTAGTAAAGTTCTCAATGGCAATAAAGTCACATGCTCAGGCCCAACTACTTACATTGTTGTTTGCATTTTGTTCATGAGGAAAACAATGAGACATGAAATGAGCAAAAGAAAGTTTCATTGGAGTAGCTGTGACCTTCAAGAAGTCTAACAACATAGTAAATCTAACTGGAGGTGCAGTATTGGCCATTTTCACTTACGTGAGACATTGATTAAAATCTCTGAACAAAAGATATCTGACCGACCTTTATTTCTACTTTAAACAAAACATGGCCTTTATTGTACATACTAACAGTACTGTTTATAACATTGGGGTAGCTATAAAGGGATAGAAACTTCTTTTTAGAGATCTAAGTGGCTTGATGAGACTAGCAATGTTCCTTTGAGCTTGAATTTTGTCTCCCTTTAGGAAAGGGATGCATGAAATAGTCTATTAACTTTTTCATGTTGAGCCTTTTCTAGTCTGCTAAACATGGAAAGCATGAAACATAATTGATGGTGTTATTTTTAAAGTTTAGCAATTTTAAGCAGAGCTCCCAGATATTCATCTCTGAATAGAAGCTGGAAGATACAGCAACTGCTCTGTATGAGAAGCAGCATTTTTCCTAATAGGTGTTGACTGTGACTTGCGGTTTAGGATATGTTGGATTATCAGAAATTCCTTCCTTTGTCTTAGATATTTGAAGTGTTTCATGGTCAATTAAAATAGGTGAGATACATGGTCATCCTATATCAATAGATCTAGAAGGAGAATCATAGTATTCAATATCTCTGTAATCTATGTAAATTACTGAGACTGTAATCTCTTCAGGGCAGTCACTATCTACTATGTTGTGTTTGTACAAGGCACAGCATGATGTGCCTTTACTTTTGTTTGCCTTCCCAGGGCTATAACAATACAAAAAAAAGTACCATCATTGTGATTCCATCGTATTTACTTCTTTTAATCAGTTTTATCATAGTTCACAAAATAACATCACCAAGACTCAAATTATCAGTGCCTTAGCCATAATATTAGAACTGACAGCAACAAGAAGCACTCTTCTTTCTTCTGAAAGGGAGTCCCTAGTAAAAGTAAAATTTAAGATCTTTGCAAGGCCATTTGCTATTTATAATTGATGTGGCTCTGTGGCAAATAGTGCAGTCTTTAAATGTTTAACATCTATATCACTTAGGTGAGTAAAATGAGTTGTGGGCATCAGCACACCAGGTAATGAGCCATGAGATCTACTGATACTGAAGTTTAGAAGGTTGCTGTGGAAGCCTGGACACAAATAAGTTTGAAATAGGCCTACTAGCTTAAGACAGATATAACACCACTATAAATTGTGGGTTCTAAATTCACAAACATGCTTGCATGATTATAGCAGTAAGAGCAGAAATAATAATAAATAATATGTATTTATTGTTAAATAGGAGTACATTTCCCTTTTCAGATAGTCCTCATGCTACTGTGGTAAGTAAGTTCATAGGAGACTGAGATGAAATCAAAACTCAGATCGTAATTTGTAGATATTCAGAATCTGACTCCTGAGTTTAAAGATTAGTCTGCAAACCACATTCCCATTACTTGTGCTTGTGCTGGTGATTTTTTTAATCAATCTCATAAATGCATAAACCATGTAGTATTTTAAATATTCAAAGTACTGTAGAGGCGTTGCTGTTAATTATGCCTCTATTATTCCCTCACAAAAAGTGTAATTTCTTACTCCTTACTGTCTTTCTTTCCTCTTCAGTGAAGTATTATATGCAGTGCTAGATATTGAGAATTTGCAGGGCCTTCCAAGTTAGGTGCCTGATTAACTCCTGCTTCAGGTTTGAAGAGATCTTTCTCTGCCTGTCCTGGAACTGTGTTTGGAAAGATCGCAGAATGGCACATGGTGAAGCAGAGTTTTGAACACTGTCATGTGTTGAGCAGTAGCAGTCATTTTTTTCTCCTTCCTGTAGCTGGTGCAGTGCTGTGTTTTGACTTCTGGGCTGGGAACAGTTGCTTGATAGCGAGCATGTTTTGAGGGTGTTTTTGTTCAGGGCCTTTTCTGAGCATGTGCTCTGCCAGGGAGGAGGGGAGGCCGGGAGGAAGGAGAGACAGGACACCTGACCCAGGCTAGCCAATGAGGTATTCCATACCATAGCAAGTCATGCCCAGGATGTAACCGGGAGAGACCCGGAAAGGCTGGAGCGCTGGGGGGATGGAGGAGGCATCGGTCGGTGCTCGGTCATGCAGGGTGGGGTGAATTATGGGTCGCTGGCTGGTGAGGTGTTGTATTCTCTTCACTTGTTATTGGCTTTATCATTATTATTTGTAGTAGTAGTAGCAGGAATGATTTGTGTTATACCTTAGCTATCAAACTGTGCTTATCTCAACCTGTGGGGGCTACATTCTTTGGATTCTTCTTCCTAACTCTCAGGGAGTTGGGGGAGCAAGGGGGGGCGAGTGAGTGAGAGTACTGTGAGGATTTGGTTTAAACCACGACAAACACAGGAAGGCAAGACGCAGATCTGAACAGATGGGAAACAAGGTCTGAGAGAATTAGGAGTAAAAGTATTAAACCTACACCGCCTCTTGAAATCAACTCCTCCATCTTCTCTGTTAATTGGTTTGTTATGTTGCAGTAATCTTTATCCTAATTAAATAGCAAATTCTGAAGAAATCTGAAATTGCCCTAAAGGGAATTGTGCTTTCTTCACATCTCAGGAGGTGTCTTTAGTGGCCACTAGAGAGTATTTTCAGAATACTAAGAAAGAAGTTTGATATACTGAAGGTTTGGGAGTGAGAGGATAACATACAGACTTAGCTTTGGAAAGCCTAGTTGTGCAATACAGAAACTTTCTTGCTGAAGTGAATGATGTAGTTCTATCTTTAAGTCACTAGGAAAAAAAAAGTGTAGTGATATACTGTGAAGGAAAGTAACTTGGTAGTGGTGTTGAGGCAAAACTTCTGTTGTCATATGTAATTATGTCTCAGGTCACAGCCTCTTTGCCATTTCTGCCATGTTAGCCCCCATCTCTCTCTCATTTGGGGTGAATCA
Source organism: Melopsittacus undulatus (assembly GCF_012275295.1). Classification (NCBI taxonomy): domain Eukaryota; kingdom Metazoa; phylum Chordata; class Aves; order Psittaciformes; family Psittaculidae; genus Melopsittacus; species Melopsittacus undulatus. Next base: position 64,265,313 of record NC_047533.1, read on the forward strand.
GCTGATTCCCCTGGTAGGAAGACTTAGGAGCATAGCAAAAACTGACTCAGAGGTTGATTCACCCAGAACTCTTTCCAACTCTGACTTCCGGCTCAGACAAACATCTCAGATATCAAAAGGAATAGCCAGGGAAATACAGGGTAGACATCTCCAGTGGCTGTCAAAGCAAAGTAACACAGATTGGACTTCAAGCTTTAAGAATATGTGCTTGCCAAGGGCATTTACCATGAGCATATGTGATTGTGCTTGTTAATGGGGTTTGATCTCCCTTATTTATTTATGATGAAGCAAGTATGTCATGGTTTTGCCCTACCCAGCAACTAAGCGCCACACAGCCACTTGCTCACTCTCAGTGGAATGAGGAAAAGAATCAGAAAAGTAAAAATATTAATGGGTTGAGATAGACAGTTTAATAGGCAAAGTGAAAGCAGTGCACACAAGCAAAGCAAAACAAGGAATTCAGTCACTACTTCGCATGCCAGGCTGGTGTTCAGGCATCTCCAAGAAAGCAGGGTTCCATCACATGTAAGAGTTAGGAAGACAAACTCCATCACTCTGAACGTCCCCTCCTTCTTCCCCAGCTTTATATCATATATATGATATATCCCTCCCCAGGTTATGACATCATATGTGGTATGGAAAGCCCCTTGAGTTAGCTGGGATCAGCTGTCCTGGCTGTGTCCTCCCCTCCTAACCTCTTATGCACCCCCAGCCTACTCACTTGTGGGATGGGGTGAGGAGCAGCAAAGGCTTTGAATCTGTATAAGCACATAATGAAAACATCCTTATGTTACCAACACTACTTCCTGCACAGATCCAAAACATGGCCGTATACTAGCCTTTATGAAGAAAATTCTGTCCCAGAAAATACCAGCACAAAGTTTGACATGTATCTGTCATAGGTGAACTCTCCATAATAACACACTCCTCGAATAATAACAGCACTTGTATGCACACTTACCTTTAAGGCCTGAAATGTGATAGAGCTGCTGTCAAATTTCCATGCACTACTGCTTTTCAACAGTCAACCTCCTCCTAGATAAAACCTCTGTCCTCCAGTTCCCCATGACCTCTCCTCCACATCTGAAAAGTGCAATCCATTTTCGGCCTCAGGACAGCAGCATTCAAAATTTCTTTCATAGCTATGTAGCTTTGAGTACCTATGCTCTAAGGTAGTCCAATAGTTTAAATGGGGAACTATCATGTTAATCTGTAGGATACTTAGAACACCTCTCAACTTCATTTCTACTACAGGAAATATTCTGATATGAGAAAATGAGTTACAGGCTGACTTCAGGCTAGAAAATAGTTATAACAAAAATAACTAACTGACTTTTGTTTAATGCTGAAATTCTCTAATTCTGTACAGAGCTGCCCGTTCCATTGACAATCTTTAAATGAGACTTCAGGGAAATAAGAGTTCCATCAAAGGGCAAGGACTTCTCTTGTTTGCTTAGTGCATGTTTGCTGAACAAGAAATATTTTTTTTATTAGGGTGTGACTGAAAAGTAATCTTGAGATGTGCTCAGGTATTTTCAAGTACAGTTTGTTCAAACAAATGTACCTGAAAAAAGGGAGTTATCTTTAGAGAGATCTCAGAGGAAATTTTTTCTAGTGCCTAGCTAGAGGAATATACGCCAAGGTGAAATATTCCATTTTCAGATATAAAGTATCAACTGTTGGTTGGTTAAATTCTAGTAATGAACCATCTTTAAATTATAGATCAGTCTGTCTTTGATTACTCTGCTGTGTTTTAATGCACAGTGAGCTATTTTCTCTGTGCTTTTCCATTTTGCTTAATTGTCCATATTGTTGTTAAGTACTTACGAGAGTCAAGGAGTTTTGGTTAAATCTGGAAAGAGTACACTAAGGTATTAAATGGTGAATTTCTAATCTACCCTTACATTTAAAATGTTGCAGTCTTTTACGAAATTATTAATCCAGGTGTGACCATTAAACTCTGAAATTCTTTATACCATCTTTTATTGACCATCAAGCAGATGTGCAATCTAGTTAAAATGCATAGAATATGATATGAAAAAAGCACAACTTCTGTTTAAAATGATTCCTTAAGACTGAGAACACATATTGTATATAAATATATGTGTATATACATACACACATGCATACACATGTACTATAATGTCTGCAGTCATAGCAATGTTGGCATATTGTTCTTAGGCTGAGTTCAAAGTCCACAGTCAGCCAGAATGTTGTTTCCAGGATGCTGTAGAAACTGGGACAAACTTTACATAAAGTAGAACTATCTGTTTTTCTGCATGAAGACAATAATTTCTTGGTGATCACCAGAGAACAAAAGAAGGCCACCATCCACTAACAGCTCTGATTATTTCTTAGCTACAGTTAAAGAAAACTGATATTCAAAAGCCAACTGGACATGCTTATGGGCAGCCTCCTCTAGATGACTCTCCTTGAGCAGTGGGGTTGGAACAGATGATCTCTAGAGGTCCCTTCAGTCTCAAATATTCTGGGATTCTTGAAATGGAGTTTATGAAGATTATGCCTTTACCTGAATGGAATTCGAAGACAAATGTTTGTTATGCTTGAAGGCTACCAAGCAAACATTTAATTGCATTTTCAAACTCTTTACTGAAGATTTAAATCTTCCCTGTCCAATCCCATGATAATTATCTGCTTCTTTTGCATACTTCATTAGATAGACAAAAAAACCAAAAAGTCTCAACCCTGGGGCTTATGGCTGTAGATCTATAAGGCTTGTTAGTTGCTAAAGAACTATTCTAACTAAATGGTCTGCCCAGTACAAGTGGAAAGAAAAAAAAAACAAAGCAAAACAAAAAACCAAACCCCAAAACCTTGTGTTTTTATAAAAATCAAAATTTGCTAGAAAAACATAGAATTATGGTTCTTTTATTACCTTCTTTTCACTAGACCTTGAGCCAGCAGAAATCCAGTCTAATAATGAAACTTTTAAAGTATATTTCTCCTCCTAAGTATAGCACTACATACACCTCTGGGAATTCATCACCCATCACAGGTTATCTGAAGCATATGCTAAAAATGGGATAGTGGGAAAGGATGAAGTGTGTGAGCACTGAAACATAAGGATTATTTTCAGTCTTTGATATACAGCTGTAAGTTAAAGGAGAAATTTGATGCCTCTGTGGAAATCCCAAACAAGTGCTAAGACAGTTTTCTCATCAGGCACAGATTCTGTGGGAACATCAAGACAGAGTTCTACTTCAGAAAGTGACAATTTTTGTTTGTGATCCCTATCCTACATCTACATGTTCTTAGAAAAAGTTTAGTCTGTTAAACTTTAAGGGACAGAGCAGATGGGTTTGAGATACTCATATTAAAGAAAATGCATCTTTGCGCTGGAAAAACTCTGTTTTTCATTTGTGAGCTATTTGAATTATCAGTGTATATATGTAAAATGAGCTTTCAAGTATATTTAGTATGGAACTGCCAATGCCATCTATAGGATAGGAGAGACCTGTTGGTGATGAATGTGCCTTGAGGTGTCCCACTTTTCAGAAATTTCTTCAGATATACATATCTTAAATGTGGTGTTGTCGTTCGCAGAACATCTGCATCATTAGAAAGTGAAACTGTGCTTTGAAAAATTCATGTTGAGGATCATTTCATTATCAAAATCACTTTCTCTAGAATTATTCATAAACTACTGTACTAAAGCTGTAGCTAAGCACAAGAGAGAAGATAACTGTAGTGTATTTTGTATAGACAGCTGGGCAATAAACAGGAGTATGGTTATAAATCATATAAAGGTCATGAGGCAGAATGCAGAGAATTTAAAGGGGAAAAGGCTGTTACTACTGATTGATAATTTCTCTTTTAATCTAATTTTCTGTGCTCAAAGATATAGCAACACTTCTGAAAATGGCTCGCCACACTATTTGGTGCTTATCACTCTGGCACAAACAGTAAATTTTGCTTCAGCACTTAGTTTCAGTTATAATATTGTACCACCTCTGCTTAATAATATGTGTTCTTCTGCAGTCTGCCCTGTGGATTTCCTATCTCAGGGAAGCTATAGCCCATAAAGATCCCACTACCATATCTTTTCCAAGAAAAACTTAGTACTGCTGAAGTTTTTCTTCCAAAACTTCAAGGAAAGTTTTCCAAGCAACAGTGCTACTGTTGCTTCAGTGAGTAACACTGAAGCAACACTGTCCTAACCTACAAAATACAAAATCAGTTAGTCTGTGACAAAAGCACAAACATTCCTTAGTCCAAAATACGGTGTTTAGTTTGATTTTTAAAAACCAGAGTTTATTTAACCTGACATGAATCACAGGCTTGAGGAACTGAAATGAAAAAGGAAGAAAAGCTCTTTTAGTAAGACAGTGGCAAATGCAAGCCATTTTCATAGGATATCTGTCACAGCCTTGTTGACACGTGAAGCACAGAAAAACACGGAACTGGTTATATGCCCCAAAATCTCTTTTAAAAGGTAAGCAGGTGGTAGTTGCTTCTCCTTTACACACCTATTTTGTATATTTACAGCAATTGATGATTCCAGATTGGGAGAGTTGGGGGTGGGGGTAGTGGTTTTCCTTTTATGACTGCTGATTTCTCTGCTTGGTCTCCTTCCTGGAAGAGAATTCTAACAAATTCTTCTGTTTAGCTTGGGTTTAGAGGGTAACATTATCCTAAACATTTGCCTTCCAACTGTTTTTCAGTAATGCTTTCTTCTCTGCGTCTATTTTTGTTAGGGCTGCTTATCGTTATTATTTTTAAAAAATATAGATACTCTAATAATTGTATTATGGATGCCTCAGGTTTAAAGAGAGATACTGCTTTGATTTAGGCTAATAGTTATAATTTATCATGTGCTGACTGTTCCATAAAAGGCATTGCACAACTGCATGTGTTGCAAGAGGGTTTTGTTAATAAAATTGGTATAACTTAAGCATTTACACAAAGAGATTAATTAGTCCACTGAGCTAAACTGCGATTCTGTTCACTGCTACTGTTAATTTGGCCTACCCTCTTTGATATCCTAGAAGCTATTTGGGAAATCCTCCAGCATATGAAGGTCCAGAACGTGGCACAGTATTTCACTGCTGAGTTGTAGGGGTTTTTTAACTGTTCTAGTAAGATACTAAACTCTAATGTGCAACTTCTTAAGCCTCAAACACTGTTGAGGACTAGAACAGACTAATCTTTCAGAGTAAGTTTTCTTTTGATAGAGGACATTCACAATCATAAATTTTTTGGTTTTTCTTTTGGAGTAGTGTTATGGCTTCATAGGGAAGAAAGGTCTAGGCACATTTATTCATTAACCCTGGTGCTCTGGCTGTGGTAAGAAACCCTCTTTGGGACTACATTCACATAGAAATGGGAGCACAGGGAAATCCATATGCAGCTTTTTAATTTAGTCATACAGCCTAGAAATTACGTCTGGCCATGTAGTTTGAATAGCTATTTGAACGCATGCTTTGCCTGTGTGGAATGCAACATTGCTTAATTAGTATTTTCCCCTTGGTTACTTGGTTGAAAAGTTCAGTTTGTAACAGCTAAACTTTAATCCACAGCAACTCCAAATGTATTTAGTGCACTGAATAGATTGAGTAGACCATGTTGAGAATGGAATAATAAATTCCAAGGTCATTTGTGTGCAGTGAAGTATGATTAGAGATCTCTGTAATTTACATGCCTCTGATCTCAGATACCTTCTGGCAACAGTTCTATACTGAAAATGCATGGCATGGGTATGGTGGTTTTACCTCAGCTAAGGGACAAACTTTCTGTATCTTCACACTCACTCCCCTTCCTCAGCAGGGCAGAGATGGAAAATAGGATGGGAAAGCTTGTGGGTCAAGATAAAGATAGGTAGATTGCTTACCAATTACTGTAGCGGGCAAAACAGACTCCTGTTGGGGAGAGTTAATCTAATTTATTGCCACGAGACTAGGGTGTTAGAACCAAATACAGCCTTTTAAACACATTTCCTCCCACTTTACCATGCTCAGCTTCATTCCGTCACTTTGGACATCTCTACACTCATCCCTGAGTAACAGGCAGGAAGGTATCAGGGGGTAGGATTGCCAGTACTTACTGGATTATTTGCCATTCCTTCCCTTTAACACTGTTCCCCTGCTGTGGTATGGACTCTCCCCATGGGCTGCAGTCCTTCAGGAAAAATCTGCTCCTGCATGGGCTCTTCATGGGCCACCGTTCCTTTGGGAAATATCCAAATGCTCCAATGTGGTGACTGGAAGGAATATCTGTTCCAGTGGCATAGATCACCCCCTTCTCCTCTGATCTTGATATTCCCTCTGCTGTTTCCCATTCTTTTCATTCCTACCTCCCCTCTCCCTTTCTGTCTAACTCTTGCTCAAATTGGAGTATGATATACTTTGCTTTTCAAAGTGGGGATTTATATTTTCTTTTTATTCTTTATGTAACCATCTATCCTCACTAGGAATGTTACAGGGTTTCTTTCCAGGAATGTATTTAATTGCTAACAGTTGGAATGCTTACAGTGAAGTTATAGAAATTCTGACCTAAGATTTGTAGTAATGTTTCCTGTTAGAATATATTCTAGGAAAGTTTTGAGTATTTTTAAGGGGGGTAAAAATGGGGTTAGAAACTCCCTCAATTTTAAAATAGCATGTGTATATTTGAGAGAACTCAACTCTCTGACTTTAACACATAAAAGACACTTTCAGGTCTACTCATCAAGGAAAAATACAAGCAATCTCAAACGGAAGGTGGGTTTTACCATTATATTTGCAAAACAAGAATGAGTTTGTACAACTCATGGCATTGCCAGAAGTACATAACATACAGTATTTGAACAGTCTTGGAAAAACTACACAGAAGCACTGCCATATATTTGAAAGAGATTACAGTTTTACTTTTACACAAAGAATGTCTTTCAGAAAATTTATGGTCACTTCAGGTATAGCCAAAATTCTTACTATTGAGCTGGTTTTGCTGGATTGACTGTGAGCCATTTCAGACTAAGTTTAAGTTGGCATATTTTTTAGATACTAAAAAGTTGAAAATTCCAGTAATTCTGTTTGGAATACAGTTTAAAAACCACTGTAAATTTCCCTCAAGTCCTGAGATATTTTGAGAATGTAATCTATAGACTCTTTATATGTGCTAGTAATCCACGCTGTGGTATCCTAGGGCATAAGAAAAATGCCAGCTACTGCAGTACACATTTTTTGACATACATTTGTAATCCTCTTTTCACAAGGACATTGGTAGTCTTACAATAAAGCTGTAAGTTAGGAAGTTGCCTAAAAGACTGTTTCTGAAGATGTAATAAGTGTCTCTGATAGAAAATATTTTCAAGTAAAAAAAAATGACAACTCTGCTTACAGGCAGAAAACAGCCAGTAATACTCTTTAGCATTAATAGATTTCTGAGCTCTCTTGATATGCTTTTGTTGTAGCAACAGCTGTGAGTGAATATTGTTTAAAGTAAACAGCTTTTCCTTGCAGAAATGTTGTCCAGCTGCACTGTTTAATTTACAACATATGTCCCAGTGTCCTAACTATTGTGCAAAAACTCATCTGAATGCTTTCTGGCAGCATCACAAGAGTTAAAACAACTTTTGGAGTAAGAATTGGTTTGCCTTTTTGGACCATAAAAGACATTTGTAAAGTTTTTGTTTTGTTCTGCTAAGTAATTCTAAGATCTATTTTCTATAACCATAGTTATAACTGATCTATTTGGTATACTGTAGCTGATGAACAGAAAACTTTAATACAGAGCTAGGGCTGATTGCAGATATAATCATACCCTTCTGGAATGCCTTGTTCAACAAAATTCACTCTGATGATCAAAAATGCACAGGCAACCTAAGCAGTACAGATCTCAGAGCTAAAGGAGATCTGCCCGCATTGAAGCAGTTTTCACCCTTCAGTATTGCTACTGTGATATTGTAGGACTTAATTAAAGCATTTTGACAGTGAGAGGATGATGGAGTCTGGAAGGAATTCACTGTGATGGAATTTAGTGGAACTTTTTTCTTGCATGGGGAAGCACATGGCATTAAGAAAGGAGTGGATGTGCATCTCAAGAGTCCTAATTTTTCAGTACTGCTTCAGCTGCAGAACCTAGAGTAATCTTGCTATTGACAGCAATTAGGTTGCAGATGAGTGTAGCCTGGGTGTTTAGAGGAATAGTCTAACAACCTTAAGGAGGAGAGGGGTGTAAAATGAAGCACATGCATTATTTTTACCATGAAAAAAGGAAGTGTTTTCTTGTGAAAGGCTAAAGGCAGATTTTGATTCATGTTGTTCATAAACAAAGATATTCATGGCATGGGTTGCTGTTGAAAACAGTGACTGATGCATATGTTACTGAATTCTTACTCCCTGCTTCTCAGAGCCTTGAGATTCGCTAGTTCCAGCAGTCATGGACATGATATTCAGCCAAGGAAATAACTGTGTGTCATTCTTTAATCTCTCAGTTTCCCAGGGTTTTGTTGTTTGTGGTGGCTACAGAGAACCTATAGGTGTTAGAGATCACCATTAGGTGTTAGAGATAACCATCACCAAGATAGTTTGCACTTCAGATGCTACTTGTAGACAGAAAGGAGGTTCTGGTTTAAACATACAGTACATCGTGAGTTGGTCATGGTTTGCAGCTTGGAAGACAGCTAACAGCTTACTAAGAGGAGTCACAGTGTGTCTAAATTCCAAATCTTGTTAGCTTTAGTATTTAGTCATTACAATAACTTAAAGGACCAGAGAAGAAAAACAAATTACTTTCTATGACTTCACCCTTTCCTATGACTCCTCATAGCATATTGACAGTGGTGCTATCATTTTTGCTCTGTTCTTCTATGTCACTGCAGTGCATTCTAGTGATTTCTGGCACTAGATGCAGATTCTTTCCTTCATGTGGTCATCCCCAGATAAGCTGTGCTTTGCCAGCTGGTCATGGGGCCAAGAAATAGCTCCTCACCCTTTTAATTTGTGTAGGCATAGAAGCTTTTGAGAAAGCCATGAGAACAGGAATTGTTTTGGAATTGTTTTTTTTAAGGCAGCTTGTCTAGAAGAAAATTATTGGCATAAACCCCATGTTCTATAATAGCCTTATAGCTATCATTACAACCCTACTCAGCTGTTAATGGGAATTCTAGAAGCTCCTCTGCACAAGAAGATCATGTACAAGCACATACCTGGAAAAGCTTATTTTCCACCTGCTGACAAAATTGATGCCTGCTTTGTGGAAGTTTATGTGCCTGAGATTCCTTCACCAATGCTAAAACAAAACATAGTCTATCCAGAGTTATCAGTGCTTTCAGAAGATCTCAGAAGATCATGAGGTCAAAAAAGGGGACATTAAACTGACAAAAATCTGCTTTAGGTCTTTAAGCCAATAGTTAACATCTGCACCTTGTATATTGTAGCTGGGGAACTTTAAAGCAATTTAAGAAATTCAGTTACTTCTGTCTAAGTTGCCCCAGGTAGATCTTCATAATTTATTAGTGATACAAAATAGTAGAGGATGAGGTCCTAAAATGGAATTATGTCAAGTGATACAAATGCAGTACAGCCAAGGGATTTTGGATGAGTTACCTTATCCAAATGCCTGACACAAGCTGTAGGAAGATTGTCTGGGGTAAAATGAAGCCCAGTCACTGCAGTAGGCAGTGTAAGACAGAGAAGTGTTATCTGAAGACATCAGTAAAAAATTTAAAATGTCAAATGATTCAGGAAAGCAGAAAACTTGTTATAGAAAAAAGTTGCAGAAATTATTTATAATGATCTCATTTTCTTTGAACTAGTTGTAGCAAGCCTGCCAAAGGAGCAACTAAAGCAAATACAGATTGACTTCTCATTTGTTATCTCGTGAATAAAAGAAGAAAAAAAAGATTCTTATAATATGTGCTCTAAAAGGTCACAATTAAGGTTAATGAGAAGAAATTCCCAGCTGTCACAATTGGTGATGATGAGCTCCTGCTATTCAGTATTGCTACCTTGTGCTGGTTTTGGCTGGGATAGAGCTAATTTTCTTCATAGTACCTAGTATGAAGTTATGGTTTAGATTTGTGCTGGAAATAGTGTTGGTAACAGAAGGATGTTTTAGCTGCCTGCTAATGGGATGAATATGTGATGAACTGCCCACAATCTCTATTCCCTGCCCACCTCTGCTGCTTAGGGTGAGAGGTGGAGAATCTATGGCTAAAGTTAAGCCTGGGAAGAAGAGAGGGATGAGGGGAAGGTGTTTGTAAGAATTGGCTTGATTTCTCATTATCCTACTCTAATTTGATTGGTAACAAATTAAATTACTTTTCCTCAAGTAAAGTCTCTTATGCCTGTAATGATAATTGATGAGTGATCTCTCTCTGTGCTTGTCTCAGACCACAGGCCTTCTGTTATATTGTCTTTCACCCATACAGCTGAGGACAGGAGTGATAAAGTAGCTTTGGTAGACACCTGACGTCTAGCCAGGGTCAACCCACCACAGTCCTCTATTACTGCAAGACTATAAATTTCAAGCTATCTGCAGGAAACATATGAGTCTTTGAGAGCTGGGAAAGGCAGCTTTTAAATAGAATTGTTTCTCAGTTTTACCTATGGCACAGGTAGCACATTGCTATAATATAGTGTTATCATTTTTTGCCATCTTAGAAACGTTAGACATGTTTTAAATTTCTCTTGAATTCTGTTTTGTCACTTTAACAAGATCTGTCATCTGTGGTAGAACAGCTACTAAGGTTGTGTAATAATATATGCAGTATTTAATTTTGAAAAGCCCAGTACAGTTGCTTCCTGCAAGGCACTGAGTTAGAAGAAACCTGCAAGCTGAAGGCCTTTGTTCCTCTCACAATAGAAATAGTGTATTTGGGTCTAATGCAGGCTCTGTCAGCAATACTGTCACTGCATTTTATAATTTTATTTCAAGAAAGTAACTTAACATATAAAAAGTTAGTTGCACTTCTTTGTTTTCCTCAAATACAACTTGTGAAAAAAGTGTGCTAGAAACCATTCTGTATATATTGAAGTGGAAAGTGTGGAGTAATACTGAGTCTCACTAGGAAAATTTAAAAGAGGGCAAAGTTTGTGGGGTTCAGGACTTCATGGAATTACAGTCTGGAAGTGAAATGATGCTGCTGATTTTTTCTTGCCTAAGGAATTTGAATATGATAAAAGACTAGCTGTATTACAAGATAAATGTGAAGTAAAAACTTGGCGTTTAGAAATATGAAAGGACTGTGGAGAGATCCCTGGGATATAAACCCATTTGTGTTCTCCAGGGAAATTAGATTTTTAAGGAATAGGATGAAAGATTCAATTCTTTTCTTGGGTGACAGCATTAGAGTCACAGTTGATAGGAGCTCTGTCTGATCCAGTTCTATTGGGCATATGTTTTTACAAATGGACTCTAATAAATTATTTGAAGATGAAGGTATTTACGTCAATTCATTTGTTTTGTCCACAACGGCATGTTCTAAAGATTGACTCACACCTTAGATGACTCCTGATATTTCTTCAACTGCTTCCCTCCCCATTCACCATCCGGCTTAGACTTTAAAGATTTTACCCAGTAGTTAGTCATCATTCATCTCTGAAAAATCTAATTCAGACTCAGCAGGAAGAGAACAGGGTAAGATATCAGTTTGTATGCTGAAGTTAAAATAAGCTCCTTTAGTCTTAGACATTTCTCAAGAAATTTCCCAGAAATCCACCTGATTTCTATTCTAACATTCCTTTTTCCCCTTCATGTTTTTCATTTTAAGAGGTAGTCATCTGACTGTGCCATAGTATGAATAAGTCATTAAAACAGATGTTTCATTCCTCATTGTGTTTGCCCATCTTCTCTCTCATTTTTACAAGTCCAAATGATTCCTGATCAGCTTGACTTGACCAAAAAAATACCACAGCTAATAAGCATTCAGAAAGGGCTGAGGTTTTGGAAGATTTTTATTTCCTTTTATCTTTATTTAAGGTGTTAATTATTGGCCTAATTAAGCCTTTTGATGCAGGGGATTCTCCAACATTGCCAGGTTTTGGAGGGAAACAGTTTAGAGATGATGATGTGATTTTATTATTGCAAAATAAATAACCTCATTTATGGCTTGCTTTCTCTTCTCAAGCGCATGCAATTAACATTCCACAGAGAGCATGGTGGTAAAGTTTAAATGTTTCTTCTCCTAGTGAAGGTGTAGCTTTTACTACATTACAGAATAGTCACGTTTAAGTATGGCTCAGTGTCCTGCCAGTCTCCTGACTGTACTGAAGTTCTGGTATGCAACACTGTTTCTATTGCTAGTAAGGTACACCTTCATATGGAAGAGCTGAAAGTGAAGGAAACTTTGGTTAAAGTTTAATGCTTTTTCTATTAAGAACAGCAATACTGACTTAAGGATGCAATGAAATTTGTGTCTCTTGCTTTGGCTTTGTCCATTTGTTCTAAGCAGCTAATTCATTATCACATTCTTATTTCTCCTGCCAAGACATCCCATCGTGACCTTGGTTGAGGGACTCAGAATGGCAATTTCCAAAGTCTTCTGAAAGGCCCCTTTGGTGCTTGTTAGAGGGAAGACATGAATGATTTGACTGCAGTTGTGAGAAGGACTCTGAAATTTACTGTTTACCTTTGAAACTGCAGGCATATCCTTCTTTTCATCCAGCCCCTTGCCAAATTCTGCTACTCAGAAAAAACTGATGCAGTAGATTCACGGTGAGTTGGGATAAATTTGTTTTCACCATTATCATTTAAGGTGGCTCTCACTTCTTTTCCTTCCTGCTGTTTGCTTTCAGTCCTGTAGTGAATGTTCCATTTCCTTTCTTTCTGATACTACAAGGAAGCAGTTGGCAGCTCAGTCACCTTTGAGTATAACTGTGAGAAATGCAAATCTTATGGCACTGGAGTTATTGATGATTACAGCTAGGCTAATTTAAAATTACACTATTTTAATACTCTCCCTATATATTTGTTCCATATTTTTCCTATTAGAAATGCGACAGAATATTAATAGCTCAATCCTTTTCTGGTATTGCTCACATTAAAGTAGGAAAGGATGACAGGCAGAGAAAGAGGTTTGCAAGGAAGACTGGGCACGTAGCTTGGGTTTAGTGGACAGTAGAACCACAGCTTCTGTGATGCAGCTGTCTATACGTATCAGATAGCCAATAATTGTACATGCCATTTATGTACTTGGAATGGGTAGATATGTGATTATCTAGTGCTATGTGTTGTAGGAGAGCTAATTTGCAACACACCTTTGTTCCAATCAGTTTTCCTGGAGGCCATAAACTACTGAGCAGTAGCTTTTTGTGTAAATGCAATTGTCCTTTAACTTGCTTTGTGAAATAGGTGATACTTGTGGAAACATTCACTGGTCCTCTGGTTTGAAAGGAGGTTAATATTGTTGCTCCAGTGTAGCCACTTGAATCCCTATTATCTGCTGCACCTGTATGTGTAATATTTCTACTCAGAAGAAGAAGTACTGAAAAATTGAACAGTTCTATGGTACTCAAAAATATAACTGTCAAAACATTCTGGCAATGGTAATTCAGTGACATTTTCTGGTAAGGCATGTAACAATATCACTATTTCTGAGGTGCTGAACTAGACCTATAAAACCACCCCAACTGAATCTGTATTTAAATCTCTATTGGGCCTGTTTAGAAAGCTATAGCAGGAAAAACAATGAAGAAAGAGCAGGCTGTTGCTTTCAGGAGATTAAATCAACACACACTGTACCGGCTTCTAGAGCAGCTGCCATACTTGGTTTCTATTAAATTTTGGATCTGGACGCTTGGTTGAAGCGTTGAAGCAACTGAATCACTGCCTTAGCTACTGATATATAATATATATGTTGATATATATAACAAACACAGTATTTGCCCCCCTTTGTAAGTGTTACCACTGTACATGGGTACAGACTCAAATGTCTGTGTCTCTGAGCTTTTGCCAAAACAGATCTTAACGTATGTTTCTATTATTTTCCTCACATAGCCATATGAACAGGACAGATTATCTGACATTTCTCCTGAGCCCACAGCTGCTTATCTGCAGGCAAAGAATCCTCTTTTTTTTTAATCTATATTTTCCCAGAAACAGTGAAGCTCCCAACAACAGAGTTTGCTGCTTTTCAGAATTTGCTTTTTTCCACTACCATTACCGATTCTGGCTTTCACAAAGTTCTCATTTCCAAACGACCTAGCACCAGTGAACACTAATATCAGCCCCTTAAAAAGGGATTTGAATAGAAAAAAGATGAAGGCACTCATACCATCACTCAAGTCAAATAAGGAGATACCTGTTTCCTCCTGGGTAAAACAGACCACCAGCTGTAGGCCTGCAGGTCTGTATTAGCCTGCCATTTCCTTGCTCTTAAGTTTCCCATGGCTGCTGGCTTCTCACTTGGGGCATCTCACCCATTAAAAACTCGTTGGCTAGAGAAGGGACAAATGGAGCACTAAACGAGGCAGTGATTAATTTTTTACAGGCTTATGCATCCACATAGGTAAATCATTGTATAACCTTAGTCAGTAATTTAACTGAGTTTAAAAAATTGAGGGTAAACTGGAAGATACTACCTTTAAGGTCCAAAGGTCTACTAGGGAAATGAAATTGATAATCCATACTGCATCTTATAATTGTAAAGGACAGATATTGTGGAAACTGAAATCTATTGATCATGAAGCATAGATGGACTGCTTAAAAGAAAATCTGGACTGCAGAAATTATTGGTTAAATTCCCTTACATGTTTTAGGAGTGAGATATTATAGCTAATAGTCCTAGTATAAATGTACTGATGCTGATCCAGAACTGACTTTAAACTGTGAGGACTTTCAAACATCTCCTGTGAAATTACCTGCATGGTACCTGATGAACAGGTGCTCAAATATTTGAAGACACCAGAGATATTCTATTGATGAGCTACCAGTATTGATCTTCAGGGTATGACAAAACAACAGGAAGGTAGCGGATGTCATATATCATCTGCACTAGTGCTATTACATTATCCAGTTTAAATATAGACAGAAATATGGATAGTGAATACCAGGAAAGGAAAGGACAAATAGATTTTAAATTATTGCAAAGTCAGGAACACAGAATTATGTAGTTCAAAACTTGTGTGGAAGAGCATTATTCTTCTCTTCTGGTGATAAAGCTATTTTTCTTTCTGAACATAGAAACACTGCCATGAGTCACCTTAGTCCCAAACTGAGTATTAATCTTTTCTTAACATTTACTAACAGCAGTTGGGAAAGAATAGATAGTAAATGCCACCAAAAAAATGCAAAAATGACTAGACTTTGTGTGGAGGAAACACCTTCCTTTAACCTAGGAATGTTTACCTCGAAAGTAGGCATCCTGAATTAGTTTTTATTGTTCTACCTGAAGTACTAACAAGTCAGATGGACTCATGCATATCTTAGTCATATAGAATCTTTTCCTCTGGGATATGTTTTAACTCCCTCTCTGAAAAAAATATCAACCTGGCCTCAATTTAGTCCATGATTTATACTGATCAGGTCATTTCTTATATCCATAGGAGACAGGATGTAGAAAAACTTTAAATTGTCAGCTTAACTATCAGGAAAAGGACAGAGCCAGGAGAAATACTGGAAAACTGGATTAGCAAATGACCTTTTTTGGTTTTAGAATATGGAACAGGTAGAATGAAATCAAATAAAAGAGATACAGCTGATGTCCACTTTTTTTAAAGTGGCTAACAGGGTGGCAAGCTGAGTGGTCACAGACTTAGCAGTATTGTTTTGGAAAGAAATTCACACTATATAACATACTTGCACTGGGAAATGATTTAATGAAAAACAGAATAAAATTAATCAGGTAGATGATTTTCACAATGGCCAAGATAAAGAGAACTACGTTAGCTCATTTCTCCCATTATGAATGATGCTGGACTGTGTGTCAAGCTCCCTCACAGATAGAAATACCCAAAATCCCTGCTTATCTTTGATTAAAGACCACAGCTTGTCAATGCATGTGACATCAGGTAAGAGGAAATTATATTCACTGTATACCCTTGTTTTAAGGAAATTATTAAAATGCAGAACCAGCTTACTTCACCCAAACTATGTAATAAACTTTTCTTTCATCAATGTTTTGCAGTGGCAAATAATTTGTTTATTTCTTCTGTGATACCACTGCTAGTGTTTAATCCTGATATCAACGTACTTATGAATTTACCGATCAGTCTATGAGTCACCTGGAAGGTGACACCAACTATGGTCATATTTATGTTATTTCTCTTGTAGTTTACTGGAGATTCAGCTCCTCAGAGTGCTGAAGACTGACTGTTGGGACTTAGCCAACCATAAGAGAGTACCAGACAGTGTATTTGTTGCCATAATGAGATTGAGACTTCCATCCTGGTAAGTGGACGGCTGAATGACTCAGCCATTTATCAAATGAAGATGGAGAACTGGTGGTGCCTGGGGGAAAGAATTACTTGTTATGGATAGCAGTGAATATGACATGACTATGAATCATGAAAAAGCAAGTTACTTTAGGAAGAGTTAAAAGAAGACGTGCAACATTTCAGACCAGAGTCTTAGGTACACGGTTATCGTGATTTCCAATAACTGGCCAAATTGATTCCTGACTGCTTACCACAAAAGGAGGTCAAATTTACAAACTATTACATAGGAATGAATTCTACTATGTAGAATTTGTTATTTTTTTTGTTAAGTAAGAGTCTTGATTATCTCCTTTATTCATAGAAAAATGAAAAATAGAAAAGAAAGAAAACTGTCAGATATGACTAACAACAGAAGTCAGAAATGATCTAGGATTTCTAGGAGTTCAGATGGTAAAGGGGTAAGGCTTGGATAACAGAAATAGCTATAGACAAATCCTTTAACAGGGTATGATAATTTTATGTTAATAATAACTGTTCTCCAAATAATAGCTTTTCTCTGAAACCCCATTGAGTTAGTCCTCATAAGCAGGTTCCTACTGCAGATACCCTGAGATCTTCGAGAATTTTGTTCAAAAGTGGATAAGTTAGACGAGATTTCTTTTCCGGTGGACTTACCAAAAATTAAGGAACATTTAAGTCAAGAAGAAACCTCAAACCCTGTGAAATCCCTTTCAATTATAATATATAAATAATATAATTTGCATGTATTCAATATACAGGGATTTTATTATTCCTTGTTTACATGTTATGCTATGTAAGATTGTGAGTGATGTTTTTTCCTGTTTATTGCTGGCAATAGTCTAATTTCTTTGAGGATGTTTGTGGAGGAATCCTCTTCCCAGTTTGTATCTTCTGGTCAGTGCTTACATTCCTTCTGTATAACCTTTACAAAACTCTGTATAAATTCTGTAAAATTTTTTTCTTCATACTCTTCACATTCTTTGCATTTTGCTGATGTTGTGGAATTCAACTGAAAAACAAAATGTAATAGTAAAGCAGGGGACTGGCCTATTTGTTCTGATAGAGAACTAACCCTCCTTTGTCTTGTTCTTGTGAATAATTCCAATGTAGTCAATGGCTACAGAAAGCATTGCTGGAGGCTTCCATGGTATTCATGTGTGCAGCTCCCAGCTTGCTTTCTGAGTAGGATCAACTTTCAAAACCACAGCATTTCAGTGAGAGATGCAAGTGGCTGTCCCTCTGAAAACTAAGGTATTTCTCTGTATGTGTGTGAGCATACCTGACTTTAGATGCTGAAGCTACAAACTGTGATGTATGCATACAGATTCAAAAACTCTGATATATGTATGCAAGCACAGTCAAAAGTATTTGCTTTGATGGGTGTCTTTCTAAAACACACTAAATTCTGCATTTCCATTGCTGTATACGTAGCTTTTTCATTGTTACATGTACAGGTTACTGGGTCTTATTTGCTTTAATCTGTACAATCCCGCTTTTTATATAGCAAGAGCAGTATTTCTGCTACTGGAGAAACATTTTTCATTTGTTTGGATTATTTTTTTTTCCATAGACTGCTGGTGTTACTTACCTTGTTAATTCCTAAGCTAGCATTTCCATTTTTCCATATGTTCAATACATCCTGTGTCTTACTACAGTTTTTGATAAGACATTCTTGAAGAATCACTTTTGTCTCTAAGATAAAGCATCTTATTACAGGTTCTTGGCATTCTGTCTGAAAAAAAAAATAAATTGTAAGTTTTACAATTAAAAATAAATAAGTAAATGTAAGATATAACTTATCACAAAGTAGATGCTTTTTCTTTACTGGATATCTTTTTCTGCTGTTCAAATACTTATAAATATCTCCAAAGAGTGGCTGTGAGAGTGTTAGTGTTAGTTAAGATCATTGTATTTGTTAAACGTAAAGGCCAGCCAATATGCTAAGATGAGGTGAGTTGCAGTGTCTTGGTGAAGAACATATGAAAATATTTAATTAGGCTAGAAATTTGGGATATAAATAAACATAGTGAATTTAAATTAGTATTATTCTTTGTAGTTCTAACATTTTCATTCAGAGATCTGAATTCAGAATAGATAGGTGAGAAGTGAAATTAAGAAGAGGCAGCAGGGCTACTAATTTCTCCACCAAGTCAACAATAAAAGCCAAGAATAAGTCCCAGGTTGTCTGACCATAAGAAAAACTTTGTGACATTATCAGGTATTAGGTCAGCCATTACAATTGATGAATCTCTGACTCAGTTCACTTAAGAGAATGTGTGTGTGGATACAAATGTACATGTTTTGTGACCTTTTTTCTGTCCTGTCCAGGGCTAACCGTACAGACGCATCAGACTATGCTTCCTCAGGCTTGCCAGATCCACTGAATACATCAGCATTACTGTGTTCTGCAGGCACACTGAGGCTATTCTGCACTGAGGTAGTCAGTCCATTGTTTCCAGAAAATCTTTAATTAACTCTTTATATGCAATATTCATGTATTGTCTGCTTGTCACTGTTCTTGTGTGAAAAGTTTGTGGTCAGGAAAGCAGTGTCTCAGAAGCAGGCTACTACCACAATAATCAATCCAGCCAATTCCACCAGGGCTATACCTAAAGTGACCTCTAGGAGTGGGATATTGGCTGGGTTAATTTTCTTGGTGGGATACATTTGTTTCATGGAGTGCAGACTGAGTTCCACAGCTACAGATTATGAAAAAAATCTCTTTAGGAATGAAACTACTTTTAAAATAATCATATTTTACATAGGGTTCTATGATTGTATGAAGAATTATATTGGCAAATTAACATAATTCATCCCTTGCAGGATAATTTATAACCTACAACTACTAGAAGTCTAAATCCTTGAGAGTACCTAGGTATTTGCTGCTGAACTAAGGAATGACAAAAGATGAGATATGCACAGGTAGATATATTCCATATTCCACTTCTCCAGTATTTTATTCCACAAAACAGTGTATGATGTTAAACTATTATCTTTGGAAGTATTTTCTTTGCCACTTTTTTCCTCCCTCAAATTACAAATGAACACCAACATTATTTTAACAGGGTTTGTTTAGGATAATTTTGGATCATCCCTTTTAATAGACTCATTTTAATAGCTGGTGATTCAATAAAAATAATACCTGCTTACATAATTTATCGTAAGTACTTAACAGAACTGTTTCTTCCAAGGCAAATTATTTGATTGCTGAAAATTTTCTCAAATATAACCAAGGCTGCCTTAGGAGTAAGTTGTAGTGAAGAAACAAAGCTAATATATTAAATCAGTTGTGGTAAAATTTTGACTTTACTTACATCCTCATCTGTGTCTGCAGTATATAAACTGACATCAATGTCCTAAAAGAAAACAAGAGTTAGGATTTTGAACACTGTTCTCCGTTCAGCAGCAGCAGTCATTTTTTCACCGTCTTAGTAGCTGGTGCAGTGCTGTGTTTTTGACTTTCAGCCTGGGAACAGTGCTGATAACATTGATAATTTTAGCTACTGCTCAAATGTTTAGTCTGACCAAGGACTTTGTGAGTCTCATGCTCTGCCAGGGAGGAGGGGAAGATGGGAGAAAGCAGAGACAGGACACCTGACCCAAACTGACCAAAGAAGTATTCCATACCACAGCATGTCATACCCAGGATGTAACTGAGAGTTACCCGGAAGGACTTGTTCACTGCGAGGTTGGACTAGGTATCAGTTGGTGCTCGGTCAGGCTGGGTATTACTGGTCGGCAGGTGGTATTGTATTCTCTTCCCTTGTTATTCCCTTTATCATTGTTATTATTGGTAGTAGCAGTAGTGATTTGTGTTATACCTTAGTTACTAAACTGTTCTTATCTCAACCAATCTCTCAATGTGGGAGTTACATTCTTTCGATTCTCCTCCCTGTCCCTCTGGGAGCGGGGGGAAGAAAAGGGGAGGAGTTAGAGAGAGACTGTGTGGCTGGCTGGGTTTTAAACCACGGTGGACATTAACTAAGTTTTACAGATAATAAAATTAACTGCAAGACATGGATTATCTCCAAGTAAAAAGGCACAATCCATCCAGGTACTGGGAGCCAGCAAGTCAGGGTATCTTAAAGTCACCTAGTAACCTGTGTGAAGGACTCATCAGAATAGAGTCCCACAGTACTTTCTCCTAACTAGCAAACTCCCAAGCTCACTGCCCCTTTTCTTAAGAAAACTGAGAAAGAAAAGAATAATTAATTCTATGCAGTATTTGGTCAACCCCAGTTCCTTTTACCCTTCTAGTCCTTTGCTTCTGCCCGTGAAACAGCATTAGACAAACACCATCCCTTTTCCTGCTCTCTGTCACTGACACTTCTCAGGCAAGTACAGTGCTTAATATTTAATTACATCTGTTCTTATATGAAATGCTGACTTCTTTATGCACTTACTTTGGATTCCTTGATCTGCTCCAAATCTTTCAGAACTTCTGCCCACTTGCAATGACCTGCTGCTGTCTTTGGTACACAAGCACTAGAACAAGAACACCAGTGACCATTAGCCTAAACAGTAGGTATACATGTTTATGCTGAAAACAAGAGTCAGAGATTAAGATAGTATAGATACATTGTTTACATGTATACATATGTAAATGTGTGGGGCAAGTATATTTGACAAACCATATAGATTCATAAAAACTCTATCTCAGTCACACATTGTATAAGCAGTCAATGTGTTTTTTGAAAAGAACAGTTTTATAGAACATAATGCAAGGAAAAGGTTCAACTACTTAACATAAAATTCCTACAGTTCTTTTTAAGCATACAAAAAAATCACAAATTTCAAAGTCTCTTACACTCAATTTTTTCCACACCCTGCTACTATGGAATTTCTACCTTACAACCTGTAGGAATTTTATAAATTTTATTTGCATTTTAGAAGTACTTTTTCTGTAGAGGAAAAATTTCTCCTGCTATGGATAACACTGTATTTACTGTATAATTAACATTGACTTTGTAGTTACCACAAGAAGAAGATGATTAGTCCCCTCTCATTCTTTAAAAGGGAAAAGAAATGGCTGTTCAGAAGAAGATAGAGCTGATATTGCAGACAAATACTTTTCAGGTGTGTTTTCTGAAAGACACAACCAAGATGATAGCTTGTCACAATCTGATTTCACAGAATTTTGCTGTAGTACTGACTTAATCAGCCAATTTGACAAGACACCCAATCAAGACAAGACTACTTGTGTGTAAATTGAAAGACCAACTGATTTGTATCTTGTAGAAATATATAATCATTTCACAAAACAGTTGGTGGAGAAAATCAGATGCTGAAGACGCATTGCAAAATTTTAACCCATCCTGGGCTCCCGATTTATTTACCTGTTCATACTGCAGACTACACTTTAATGCAGGGACAATATTAAAGAACTTTTGCTTTGTTTTTCTCCTTAGAGAGCTTTCCCCTGGCTACCGTCTGCCAGCTAAATTCTATAAATTACCTACAATTATAACACTACTTACAATATTGCCATTGCGTATATGAGAAACCACTGAATACATTAAATGCTATAGTTATGTGTCTAGATATTATATGTAATATTTAGATACAGTATATATTTATACTTCTTTATGTAGTGTATGCATATCTAATACTGGGAGGTGATGCATTTAAGAATTCTGTTAGTGGAGTCTCACAACTGAAAATAAGGAGGAGCTGTGAGATGTGCATTGAAAATGAGCAAACATTTCACTGTGCACAGCCTGTGAACCTTTGCTCCAAAGTCACAAGCCCTTTGATTTCAGCTCCTACAGCTCCTTCACAGAGCTGGGTTAATTATCAGCAGCTGTACTTTTGATCTAAAGTTTGACATCATATCATATGTACAACACATTTTTATTAACTGACTTAATTTCTTGAGCAGTCATTTATTTACATACTAACTTGCAAGTGAATATTCAAAAATGGACCAAAGAACATAATAAAACAAGAGCTAGTGTTGTGCAGTGGTAAATATATTGAGATGAGGGCTCATGCCACATTTTGCCTATATATTGCACAGGGCAGTTGGAACTAGATGATCTTTTTTAAGGTCCCTTCTGACTCAAACCATTCTATAATTCTGTGATTGTCAGTTTTGCAGCTAACTTACTGAAAGCTGACTTACCTACTGGAGAATTTGTAAAAAATATTTTTTATTCTCTTAAATAGAAAATGTTTTAAATACATTACAAATATTTTGTTTTCAAAACCCATAGATATAGCTGAAATAGCATAATAACCTAATCAGTACGTAAATTTCCACACTCTATAAGGTAAAACAGTGCCAGACCCTTTTATCACATGTTGTCCAAAGCCTGTTAAACAAGTTTATACATGAATGATAAACAGATAATCTAAATTACAATAAAGCCACAGCAAGTAATTATCTCATCTATTTTTTGAACCATTTCAGTAGCTATAATGTTGTGCTGTTACCCAAAGTATGATTACAATATGACAGAAAGGCTGTAAACTTCCACAGTAAATATTGTTTGATCTAAAATTCTTCATGGTTAATTTTGTTTGTTTATTTGCTTGTGTATAAATCTGCACACTGACTGTTTTGATTTGATTTGCCACTCATTAAAAAAAATTGTTTATGGCTTTTAAAAAATTTATTTACTTGAAGTTCAAAAGTAGCCTTATGGGGAAACCTCAGGTGTATTTAAAGAAATGGAAAATCCGATTTGTTAGATACAACTAAATAAAATCGTTTTTAATCCCATATTTAAATTTCTTAAAATATTTTAACAAAATTATTTAAAACTTATTAGAAACATTTTCAAAAATAGTAAACATTTTGATAAGCTTACAAGCTAATTTGTGTCAAATGAAGTGGCTACAAATGAAAATATTAAAGACTTATGTTGGGCCCAAAAGCACTTACCAGCTTTGTGTTTCATAGTTAATATTATGGGGCCTTAAAAAGCTCATTTGAGAGGGAGTTCCAGTCCAAATGCATTGTTAAATTTATGCTGTAGAAGGCGAGGAAAATGATACATTATAGTACCTATTGAATAATACGCCAGGGTTATCATTAATTTGTCATTTGTTTCCTTTTTTTAATACTTGTTCACTGTGATGACGATGGAACACTTAATGATTTATGTAGTTGTCTTGATCTTTGGTTTTCTTAAATACGGTAGGTAACAATTTTATTGTAAGGAAATAATCACTGCTAATTTAAAATAAAAGTTTTAGAAGTAACAGAGAATTTGTAGCGATTGTAAAATATATACTTTAAAGGGTATTCCATTTGTTTATAGAGAAAGAGGTTCTCGACATCAAATAGATCAGCTGATGCATTCCTTTCAACAAATTAGGGCCATTCTTTAAATAAATGCCTTAATTAGGTCATCCAAACTGCTACTGAACAACATAAGAATTTTTAGCTCACTTACATGTTTGGACAAATTATTCTCCTGCCTTGAACACATATTGTTGTAATGTAATTATTTTCTTTGGCTAGCATCAGTTTTTCTTTTCTTACTCTGTTTAATCATTAACCAGTTCCTCCCAGTCTTCATTATATCTCTGACACCCTTGCTTTATAGAAGCTTGAACTTTGGACAAGGGGGCAAAGCAGCTCATTGTCAAACACACATCTTCATCTGTAGCTTTTGTTCTGATAACATACAGCTCTAGCTTAAGCGTTAGAACCTTTGTCAGTGAATACATGCTATTCTGCAATACAGATAAGAGATATGATATACATTATAATCTGTTTGGGAAAGGAATAGTCTCGTTTTATGTAATGAAGTTAAAATTAAGCACTTTGAAAGCAGACACCACTGAGTAAAATCTAAGCCACAGTAGTACTTTTTTTAATATTTACTTATTATAAGTATTTTTTCTATTGCTTTTTTAACAAGAAATTGAGGCACATGCTTGATTGCTGACCTTGTGCACAGCCTAGAGCAGTTGCACATCCCATAGGATAGTTCTACACACAATCAAACATGGGGTGGATATTGGACTTGATGGTCTTAAAGGTCTTTTCCAACCTAGTTGATTCTATGATTCTATGAATCCTCATCTGCTCCACTGTTCCTGGGAACAAGTGCCCTGAAGTGTGCAATGTACTGAGATCTCATGAAGAGTTTATAAACTGGTGCTAATATTTTCACCTTTTATGGGAAATAAGGAACTGGGTAGTGGCAGTATTTTCTTCATGACTGTATCACGCTAGTGAGTCATACTTCACTGTGCTCCCCTGCCAGAACTTTATATCCAGTCCTTTCAGAGTCCTGGATTGTCTGAAGGATCTCTCACTGTTTACAACACCACCACCACTTCCTCTCCCACCCCTCCCACCCAAAAAAAACCCAAACCAAACAAAAATAACAACAACAACAACAAGTGCAAGGTCTAACCTGCTTAATTATTGGTTACTCTCAATTTTGACTTGACTTCTTGACCTCTAGAACACAGCTTTTTCCTTGATCAGTCCTTTCTCCCTTTGCTCTAGGTTTTCTGACTAGCCTCAGTGGTGCTGAGGTGTCACCAGTCCTTATGTTTCACACTCTTGTAAGAGAAACTTTCTCAGACTGCTCTGTCTGTAACAAAACTTACTCCATTTTTGTTCTTATTTGGCTTCTTGTTTTCCCTTTTCTGTATGTATGATGTGTTCCTATTCTTTAATTTGTTGCCACACAATGTTTTGTTTCTGCTGGGTACTTGCCTTCATTCTCTAGTGCTCTAAATCTTCTCTTTTCTCTTTTGCTGCTGCAAATTTCTCTCTAAAATCATGCCACCACCTCCAGCTCTCTAGTCCTTGGACATTTGCTAAAGCAACATCTTAGATCTAAAGTATTTTTTTCAGATTCATTTCCAAGTACTATGTTATGCAGAGCTAAGCTCTACACCCATTCATTTGCATTATTTCTGCAATTCTTCTCCTTTAGTTTCTCCTTTGCCAGAATAACTACAGCCTCCTTTAGAGAACTTTGCCTCCTCCTCCAAACACAGTATCATCCTGTGGATCTTCCTCTGCTGTTCTCTTCTTTGTTGCCTCCATTAAGTTATTTTTTGTTCTCTTGTGCTAGCACAATCCCTTTAAAGGGGACAAGGCACCAAATAGCTGCACAACTAGTGTGCTGCATCTAAGTTTTTACATTTTGCATAATATTGGAGTTCTTTTTCTACGTACAGAGGCAGAGAGCATTTTTAATATCATAATCTACAAGATTGGAAAGAGAAGATGGTTTTCCTATTTGTACCCTAGTTTTGTAGAAAAAAAAACAAAACAACTTTTTTTCAGAAAGAAGTTGTGGAGAGTAAAGATTTCATAATGTAATGGAAGTGACTAAAAAAAGGAATGGAGCTCATAAAGCAATACTTCTGGACTAGATAGCTGATTCAGTATTGAGCCCTTAAATAAGTAATTTTGAAATAAAATTTTCATGGATCATGAGTGAGTTTTAGAGGAAAAACATGTTCTTAGTGCCTTGTGATGGAGTAAATGCTAGAAAACACTGCAAGTCAAGGGAGCAGACTCACTGAAGGATCTCTGTGCTCTTTCATTCCTAAGTTCATCTAGGCAGTGTAAAGGGAACAACCAAATGGAAATAAAGACCCCTGTATAGTAATTAGTGTCAGAATGTATTCATCCTGATAGGATAGAATTCAGAGATAAAAACAGAGAACCACAATAACGTACTGTGAAACAATCAGAAACTCTGTAGCAGATGCCACCTATAGGTGCAGCCCTCTGAAGAGACTTTGAGAGTAATTTCATTTGTGTATCAGAGATGTTGCACATTGACAGAAAGTAATATTTTCCTATATAGGAATCTAGTACCAGAGCCTTTATTGGGAATTATCTTTCCCAGTTTTTACAGACTAGTCCCATCTATCAAAAAAAAATGTTTTACAGCTCTGATAATTTCTGTTCTAAACACAATTTCATGCAGCAACCATTAAAAAGTTTCTTCTTTGCTATCATGGAGCCTGAATATGTAGGGTTCTACAGCCCTTCTAGTTTCTCTTCTCCATTCCTACCCATGTTTGCATAGAAGTTTATGAAATCAGCCCTCAAACTCAACCAGGTGTTACCAGCAGCTCTCCTCCTCAAGGTCTGAAGGCAAAAACCGAGTTTCCGAAGTTTCTGTCTAGCTTGTGCTGATCCAGAAAGGAAGTCAATGGAATTACTGAGTGTTAAACTGAATCACAGGCTTGAATGATTGTCTGGATGAGAGCCAAACCATGCCTTAAATCGTTATGCCTTCAAGCCTTTATTTCACAAAGCTAAAGTGTTCTCTTAGAAGTTCTCTATTTAGCTAGAGTTAGGCAGGATAAAGCATTTTGCAGCTGTCATTTTAAAATTGGGCATTCTTTCAATATTATTCCTATTTTATTACTTCCCTTTCACTCGCCTCCCCCAAGAACTATAGTTTTCCTTCTTTTTATTGCATAGTGGTGACTCTCCTGTTGAGTACTATCCTACCTACCTTATTCTGCTTGTATGTGCATAGTGCTGACTTTCAAAAGAGTATTCTCAGCTATCAGCATAGCAGGAAACTTTCAGTTTAATCACTAATGCATTTATGTATTCCTGGTTAGCTTTAATACTTGTTGACAGTCATCGAGTAGGATTTCCTTCTCCTATATGCTTTTGCTAATTGACATTTATGCCAGAAAGTAAAGTTTGCAATACCTGTTTGATGATTGTTCGCAAAGGTCACAAAGTAGTTGCTATTCCACTCAGTACCTTAAACTTCAGAATTTGAAATATAAGAAGTTAAATATTTTCTTTGACTTTTTTCTGCAAAACATTCTTGAGACCTGGGGCTTATACCATTGCCTTATGAAGGTGTGTCCTATGCCTAGTTGGCTATAGGCCTGAAAAGAAGTTTGTCTTTCATGCAAAGAATGATCCTATACCTTTCCAAAGGGCCTCACAGTCACAGTAGCAGTGAAGCCCAACAGAAGCACTGCAGTATTTAGGGCTGCAGTATTAGTAGTGGAATGTAAGTATAAACATTGTGAACTAAAAGCTTTCCTTTTAGTCTGTTTGCTTTTGCTAGTTTGTCATTCACAATCTCAGAACAATGCATACTCCATGACCACAGGCCTCTTCCACTAATAGCTCTCCTTGAAATGGGGGTGCCAGGTCCCTATTTACACGCTTGAGAGACCAGGATGTCAAACATGTTGCATACTCCATAGGTTAGACTTACCCTTTGTGTGTCAATTCAGGATCTTCTTAAGCGTTTTTTGCCAGCTGGCAAAATCCAGACAGAAGAGAAAGCTAATACCTGTTGCTTTCTTTTTACGTCCTTCCATTTAATGTCAGTCTTCTCAAGGTACTGGGCACTTCTTAAATTATGAAAGATCAACTTAATGTGGTTCTGATGCAAATATATGTGATATTAATGATAGGTTTGCTTGACAAACAGTGATTAATAAATAGAGAAGCCCCAAGCCTTGGTAACTGCAGAATTTATTAGTTAAAGACATAGTCAGTAAAGACAAAATATACAACAAAACATCTCATTTGTAGGGTACAGATGGCTGGCTTTGACCATTTATCCCCAAACATGGAAAATTAAACAGTAAAAAGTATAAAGGATGTCATACTGATGCGTGAGAGTTAGAAAATAGTTTTCACAGGAGCAACTGATGGACAAATAATATCTCAGTCCTAGCAAAATACTCATCTCAGAGACTAAATAATATATGCTAATGCAAACAAACTTAGAAAGGACATTATGTCTGCTTTATGTTACTCCAAATCACTTAAAAATAACAATGCAGTAAAACTTACAACAACTGAACAGTCATCCTTAGTCTCTTGCCCCAGGATATAGGAACATGATTATTGGAAGAGGTCTAATGTGTGCTACAGAAGCCACCTGCTTTCATCTAAACTTTGAATGTATTTTTATGAAATGCAACAAATTCTGAGATTGCATGATGAACTACTTTTCCTGTATAGACAGTGGTGGATGCAATACAGTCATCATCATTATTTCAGGTTTCTTCCATT
Organism: Melopsittacus undulatus; assembly: GCF_012275295.1. Taxonomy (NCBI): domain Eukaryota; kingdom Metazoa; phylum Chordata; class Aves; order Psittaciformes; family Psittaculidae; genus Melopsittacus; species Melopsittacus undulatus. The sequence continues at coordinate 64,293,630 of NC_047533.1, forward strand.
TGTACAGGTGATTGTTTTCCTTCACTTCTTGGCAGTCAAACACAGAGTATATAGAAGAATGGAACAGTTTATGTGTGTGCAAACTAATGAGAGCTCAAGCAATAATAAATTATAATAAAGTGGTTTCTGTATTGTAACTCTTTAAAAAAGAATAAATGGTTGTCATAGTTATTAACAGTGCAGCACAGCACTCATTTGGAAAACTTCAAATATTCTTTTCAGACAGGGCAAGATGAGTCTGTACTAGTGAGTACATTCAAGTAGACAAAAGTACTTTTAAAAAGACTGAAAGAAGAACTTCACACAGATGTTAAAAGCAGCATGTATATAAAATAATTGGCAATACTGCGAAACACAAATAAATCCCTGGTTGCCTTTATATTATAAAGCTGTGTGGAACGATATTGAAAAGCAGTAAACTCTTGGATAAAATTACAGATCTGCATTCTGGGATTTCTTACTTCATTGATTTAACATACAAGATGTTAAGCCAAAAGCAACTCAATTTGTTAACAGTAATTGAGTGATAATAAGTGTTTCTGATATGCTACTACAAGACACAAGATAAATTGTAAGAGATGAAATATACATTGTGAGTTGAACTCATGATCACATGGCAAAAAGTCAATCAATCCTATTAAATTAATATATATCTATATATTAATTATTTACAAAGCTGTGATTAGTCTTGTTAAGTAAAAGGAATATTTTGTGAGAAAATGTAGCCTGCCACAAAAATTAATACTACTTATAAACTGGAAAGTGCACATCTTCAGATCAACATCAGTCAATCAGTCTCATTTTCAAAACAGGCTGCTTTCAGCAGCTCCCACTGAAATAAATGCCCAAATCAGCTGCAGGTAACTGGTTTAGTAAATGTACCACATGCACCTTGTGGGAAGGCATTAGAGGATAAGCTAAAGATAATACTTCCCCATAGACTCTTTTCAAGCAAGTTTTTTCATCACTTTTGAATGGTAAAGCTAGGGGTTAGTTCAATGTCATTCTAAGCAAGGACTAAGATAGTGTTTGATCTAACTCACAATCATAGTCTTCTTTTTTGTGGAAAAAAAATTAAATTAACAAAGATATCAAGAACTGTGTGTTATACTGTTTGCCTGAGTAATACTGGGTTTGCTGAAGGCAATATTAGGCCTGCTGTCTTATATAGACTTCTCTTTGCTCTTCCACGATCTTACTGCTTGCTTGACACCAAAGGACAGCAACACTGTGAAATAATTTACTTTGTTTTCTTTCTAAGACAAGATAATAAAGTTTGGGTTTGGTAAATATTCGCCCAAATGCCATGTAAGTTCCACATGGTCTTCTTTCAAATTGGTTAGGCCAGACTTAATACTATTATTTGTTTTACACTTGCATATTGAGCCTGCATGTTGTAGTGTCTGCACATGGGGTTTTCTACATTTTGCTTTCAGAGCCTGACTGAGATTACTGATCTTTGTCTTAGATCTGTATAGGCAGCCAGTAACAGTTTTGCATCAGAGGGGCCATGCAGGTGTCATCTTGTTTAAAACCTGTTTTATGTTAAATCTTTGCACAGCTCCTGTACACTCAAAGGACTGCAGAAATTCATGTCACAAACAATGACTCTTCATTAGCCCCTGATGGTCTTCAGGTATGTATGTACCTTGAGGGTAACTTGTAATAGGCAGATAAGAAAGGGTTGTAGTCCTTACAGGTTAAAAATTAGGTACATATCCCTGATATGAATTGAAGCAGCACACTGAATTTAGGAATAGCAGAACTGACCGTAAGTGAAAGTACTCTAGGTCTGGTGTCTCCAACCACAGCCAGTTGTAAATGCCAAGAGAAGAGTACACTGAAAGGTCCTCCAAAGCTTGTCAGATTTGGGGCTAGTGTTTTCAATTTTATAACTTCTCTAGCCTTTTTCCCTGCTGTTTATTGGCATAGGTAAATATTTGCTTTTTAATGGATTTTGTTAGAATTTTATATAGCAGTTTCTTCCATGTAAATACTTTTTTTTTACTTACATTTCAAATTTTGGCAGGCAATGCTAAGCTCTAAACTTAAAATCTAATGGTAAGTAATGTAAAAATGCAAAATGTTACACTAATGAGGCCTCTTCATAATATAATTTTCTAAAGAGTACTGTTTTTACAAGCATGCATAACCTAAGGGAACATATCTTCTCTTTTTTAGGTTAGCTTGAGTTTTCTAAAAGTCACAATGTCACTGCCTTGGGTAAATGCACATGTTATTTTTAGACATTACAATAGAACAAATTCTGGTATTTACCCTTTTCCTGAAAACAAGTATTTAATTTCTTTGTGGTTTCGATCTATTTATTTTTGTTCCAGTCCAGCAGGCACTATGAGAACATTTTCATCATTTACAATAGCTATTTCAAAACTGAGCAACCTAGCTGAAAAAGAGTAAACAAACTTTCTTCTCTAGTAGTTGCAAACTATGAATTAAAAAAATGCATGGAAGTGCTGCCATTTACTAATTCTGAATACCTGGGACAATGTATCACACTTTTAAGATTACTTTTGGCACCAAGGTGCATGTAAAGTTCTTCAGAGTATATAGCAAAGTTGCATCCCATGACCCAAGCTTGTGGTCAGCTGAAGGGACGATAAATATAATCTTATTCTTTCAGCTTCAGTAAGAATGAGGATTTTGTACTACTCAAATGCTTAACATTTTTTTTTTCCCAAAGATGTTTCCTTGTCCTTCAGAAAATCTGAGAAAAAAGAATGACCTATTACTTTGAGAATGCATCTTTGTTCTTCTGTATCAGAAATAGTTTAGCTAATCATATTAAATTCATACAAGACAAGATTCAAATATTCCTTGAACATCTTAATTCCATTCCCATTTCTTTGGAATTAAAGACTGACCAAAGTTGTAAGCAAACTACAAAACAGACAAGCAAGTAAAGACAACACTCACTCTCTGATAGGATAAAGCATTGCAATAGTTAAAAATCTGAATGGGTATGTTACAAAAGTGCTTAAGAAATGTGGCTCATTGTTGATTTTTTTTCTGTTAGAAATACTAAGTAGTATTTTTAAAGAAAAGGCTTCTTTCCTTTGCAAAAAAAATTTAGTGGTTATGTGAACTAGAGAAAATTACCTTTTCTTTAGAACAGAACTGAAATATAAATATAAATCAAAATTAAGATCCATGATTTAAATGAAGAGGTTTTTGTTTGCTGATATTTCAGTCAGGACAAAACAGGTGTCCTAAATTGCTGTGAGATAAATCAGTCCAAGTTCTTGGTTGCTACTGTACTTTCACTATGGTATAAGCACTCGGCTGTTAGGAAAGGTACTTGCAAAAACCTTCAGAACCTAGAAAGCACAGGGGATCATTACTAGCCCTCCATCTTGTTGATAACATTGTTGAAAAATCACTTCTACTGAGTGTAATACAAAGCTTGAGTTGGCACTCTCAACTTTCATACTTCAGTTCACTTTCAACACTTATCTAACTCAGAGTGGTAGTCAAATTATCCATTAGTTTATTGTTAAAAGTTGCCACATATGCACAGCACATAAATCTGTGTTACTGTCAGGGTACTCATTTTTAGCTGGATGAAAACTACCAGAAAACTACTTTGTCCTCACTATGACCTATGTGTCTTGAAATTGCACACAGTTTTAAATGAGACCTGAAATATTCATGTGCCATTTAAATTATACAAAATAATCTACAGACAATCATAGAATCTTATGAATCTGAGAGATATTTTCAGTTACATGATGGCTAGAGATGACTGAAGATTTTGTCCTTCAAAAAAAAAAAAAAAAGGAAGACAGGAAAAAAAATCATTTTAAAAGTAGAACATGAGAAAAACTTCATAAAGATTCCCTCGGGAAAAAGTCTCATAGGTACTTGAAGAGTGAATATATCAATAATGTATCACCATACATTTATAATATGTTCAGGTTATATTAGATAACAAATGTTAGTGGTTTAGGGGGGGTTTGTGTACAAGTCACGTGGTTTTCAGTATGGAATAATACGAAAGACAGAGTAGGAAAGCCAGTAAAGCTGCGTGGATTATAGGTATCCAACTGCTGAAGATTGTTTTCTCAAAGATCCAGATAAATTGGCCTACTAGAAAGGAGAGCTACATTTGTGTGCTGATCAGCTAGAGAAAATGTAGTTGGTAACAGTAGATACCCATAACAGAATTTTTTATGCCTGTGTGGTATTCAGAGCTCTTCGCTAGGTTTTCCATATATTCTCTCTAGCTCCCAGCAACTGGCTTCTATCTGGTAAGAAAATGAAAGCAAATGGCTTGATTTTAAACTACTGACTCCTATGGGGAGAAATGATGGCATCAGTCAAGGAATGCATATAAAATCAATGTCTGTAGTAATAACTGTTTTATATTCCAAAAATATTTTTGATTAATCAAGGTAGGCATCCATTCAGTTACAGAATAGATGTGGTAGAAATCACATTCATACCAAAACATGGGGTAGGTTCAGCCTATGAAGTTCACCTTGTAGCTCCTGATGTTATTTTCACATTTCCCAGCACCACTGAAGTTATAGTGTGGAACAAAACCTCTAGAAGGTCTCCTTCATCCTTAAGCTGATAATCAGAAGTATTCTAAACTAAATTACCTCATAGTAACTTACAAAGACAACATAGATGTTTCAAGAGTTCTCCGCTTGAAAATGGAACACAAAAAGAATCATGTAAGTACATCAACTTGACACATTTTCCTTCAAAAACCATAAGCTCCTCTCCTGTTCTAAGGTGCCTTCTGAAGCACTTCTTTATACAGAGCTTTCTATTGAGAACAGTCTTCAGTTCTACTTTCTCCCTCTGGTCTTTGCCAGCTCCAGCTTGCACATCACTCTTTCTCCAACACATACGCATACACTGTGTTTCTGGCTAAAGGAATAAGTCAATCCCCCTCACAAATCAGGATTGCAAGGGCAGATTTATTTCACATCATTCAGCAGTACTACACCCCAAATGTTTTATCACATCCTGAAAAACTTTACATTGAAAAAGTCCAGCCTTTATGAAAGCATGGGAGTATTCCTGAGATGAAGTTGTCAATGAAAACGTCTCCTTAAAATCAGGCCAAATTTAATATCTCCACTGTATTTCCTTCAAGTTTTACCATACAAATTAAATGTGTGCTCTGTAATAAGCATTTGTTTCAACATTTACAGAAAATGAATGGTGGAATGACTTAACAAGTCTTTATATTTTAGTCTCAAAGTTAGCCTACACAGAGTCTTCATAAAGGTATGTGTCTCTTACTCTAAATAGATTCTTTCTATATGATGTTGTTAGCTCTCATATATTTGAATTTTATTTTTGGAAAGAGTGAATTCAATAACATTTTAACCATGTAATTTAGCAGGAACAGCACCAAGCACATTGATTCATGCACCAATTAAATTAGAATAGCTTAATGCATCTGTTTAATATTCTAAAGCCTTGCGGTTTTTATAGAGTTGTGAGATATTTTAAGATATTTTCTAGGAATAGGGTGTGGTATAAATTTTCTTCAGTAGTCATATTCAGACCTGATAGCAACATTCTCTGTATCAGAATCTCAGTAGTATATGAATGATTTTGAAGGTTTCTGGAAAAAACAAACTCTCCCATTGCTCCTAACCATCTCAGATGTGGTGGGGCAGATTTACATTTTGCTAAATTTCCTACCTGCTTTCAATTGTCCTCCATGGGTCTCCAGGAGCTAAGTAGAAGTGAGCAAAACCAAGCACAGGAAATCAAAATCAGTGAAGCAAAATACCATAATGCTCTAGCTGTGTTTGTTTACTTCAATTGTAATGATTGCCTAAAGGCATGAATTTCTCAATCCATAGCATATTCATATTACTTTTGGTTTACAATTGCAGAAGATATGGATTAACTTTCAGTCAGAGGATAAGCTCAGTTCAGGGATACTTACTGAGTCATTTCCAAAGTGGTTAAAATTTTTCTAGCAAAATTTCACTAATACACAGCCAAACTCTGTGTCTGATTTTTGTCTTTTATAAAGTGCAGTGAATAATAGGAATTAATTTCAGTAATTTATATGCTACTTAGTTACTTGAATATCAGAATGATGACTATCAGAAAAAGGTAATAGCTTTGCTGAAGCAAACTCATTGTATTTGCCTCTAAATTTTTCTTTTTTTTTTAGAAGAAAAAAGTGGCACTATCATCTGCATATTGAAAAATTGAAAATTTTGAGAACTTATACACTGTGTTAATGCTATACTACTTTTTTCTAATGGAAGCAAACTGAGAACATCCATTAAAATGGAACAAAGTGTGCTACTGGTGATAGGCTACTAAACTAAGCACTTTGCAGTGACACTTAGGCCAGGTTTCAGTAGTCTTGAGACACTGCTTTTTCCCCCTGCCTGCATATTAGGAAGACTGGCTTTGCACAGGGATCAATCTATCCACAGTGCAGTTTGCTGGCAGGGAGGGATGCGGCTGTGAAGACATCGTGGAAGAGCCATGGTGGCAGGGATGTATAATTGCCTTGAATCCCTGCTTCAGCTCTTGCACAGATGAGGGCCCATAGCTGAGGCACTCAGTCTTTATCTCCATGGCAAGGTACCATGCAGGCAGACCTCTGTTCTGGTTGTTGCCATTGGACAATCAAATGGGACAATCCCACCTCAGGTTGCCGCATCCTTCAGCTCCAGGAGAGAACTCCCTCACTGCTCAGGAAAGGACCCTACCTGGAAGAAGGAAAGGACAGTGTGGATCTGTGCATCAGTACCCTAGGGGGGTACTGAGCGCTGTATGCTAATGGCTTCTGGGTTATAACAAGGTCCCCTGGCCATGCTGCACAGTGGAAATGCAACTGATACCTAATCACCTAGAAAGCATGTTGGGAGCTATGAATAGTACTACAGAGGCTGGACACTTGAAAGGGTTTTCCTCAGGTATCAAACACTTGAGGTTCAGGGTTTATGGTCTTGCATGCTACAAAAGGCTAGCTAGACACAGACATAAGTCCAAGCAAAAGAAAAACTCTGCTAGAACTTGCTGTGCCACAAATAAACTGAAAAAAATGTGAAAAAATCCAGACATATTTACTATGTAATTCTGGTACAACTGAACAACAAGGAGTGAGAAAAACAGAGCAGAAAATTACAGGGTGCTAGTGATCTCATCTAAAATACGGGAAATGTTTGCAAGCCTTATATTTGTTATATTACCAAGCTTTCTTGTTGTGCTGTAAAATACCATTTAAAGCTGTCCTGAAATTTCCTAAAATGCCATGTTTAAGTGACACTTACCTGACTCTCCAGCCTGCTCAATGCTCTGACAGAGTTTTGTGTTGGCTGCGCCATCCCCAGCACCCTGCCTGCTGAATCATTACTCAGAAAAGAAGCACAGAATCTGGATCAGGAAAGTATACTGTGGGACCTAATGAGAAAAAAGCATGTGCAATGTTGCAATAGAGTTCTGAGTGGCTCTCAGCCCATTATTAAGAGCATCCAAAGCAGGAAGTTGCTGAAATTTCGCAAGTAATTATTGCAAATCCCTTTAAGTCTACTAAATTAAAGGAAAACACAAGACAGACTTTCTGAAAGGTTCATTTTTGTCTAGATAATAGAGACTCGTCTTTGAATGTTGCAATGTAAGGGGTGTTCCTGCTGAAGAACGTATATTGTCATCAACAGATAATTTGTGTCTTCTGATGATAATCAGAAGAGAGGTTTTAGCCCAGGTAGCTAATATTAAAGTCATTGATATCAGTATAATTCTGCTTTTTATAAAGGGCTGGTAGAGATCTCCTGTTACAGCACAGCATGACAATTGCTTTTAATAGTTGTCTTTTACATAGACACAGTACAGTCCAGCTATGTGGTTTGACTTTTGGTCTCCCTTATCTTATAAAATAAATTAGAAGAGAATAAATGAGAAGAACTGAGGCTGGGTCAGCAGCAACCCACTATACCATTTAAGCAGTGTTTTCATAGCAAGGATCATGACAACTGTTTAACCCACCTCATTCCCCATTTCGTTTACCTTTTTACAGATGACACAATAAAAGGAATCCCAATGCAATCAGCAAGAAATAAGTTTTTGAAGGAGCCTACTTATGGAAGTTGTGGAAGCTCCATCCTCAGAGGTATTAAAAAAAATTAACCAAGACTGGAGCAAACTTCCCTAATTTTGAAGTTAGCCCTGCTTTAGATGGGAGGCTGGAAGGGGTGACCTGTAAATGCCTCTTCCAACATAGATTATTGAATGAATTAGGCCTTGCATTAAAAAATCTGATGGAAGAGGGAGGAAGAAATATACAAAAATGCATAGATGTGTGTGATTGTGTGAGCATTATTTTCTTAGATAATTAAACTAAACACTGATAATTTCAAAGACATAGGCTAGGAACACAGTCCTATTTCTATATAGGTAAAGGGACTATTGCCTACAGTTTTCTTAGGGCATTCTGCAGCTGGGTCTCAAACAGCAAGACTCAGTTACTTTTGGTTTGGTCAAGCTGAAATTGTTAGAGCTGAAATTTCCAACACTGAATTACTTTCTCAGGCTAGTTATTTTCTTTTAAGATCCATCAAGAGTAGTTCAGTCATTTCCAAAAATAAATTAGCAGAAATGTGCATTTCTTTCATCTAAAGAAAATGCTTATAACCATCTAATTAAAGCTGTGCTTTTTAGTAATGTGTTCAAGTTTGGCAGCCTAGAAAACCTGCATAAAATTGGCCAAGTCATGAGTGCCTTAGTTTACATAATTGTGGAAGTAATTTGTTGGCACTGTGTAGCTGGTTTCCAGCAGTCTCTTCACAATGAACATAATCCATCTTGGAAGCTCAGAGGCAAGCAGAACTCTTTGTATTCAAAAAAGTCTTCCTACAGGAAAACCATGGTGAATGCTGAGGAATACTAATCCATGATACTGCTGTTGCACAGCAGTGGAATTTGAGTACTATGAATGGAAAGCACTGCAAAGAATTAAGAAAGAGTAGAGGTGAAAGGAAGAAGGGAAGGTTGAGTGGAGCATAAGGATTTACGAACACCAAGCATATTCTTCTTGAGAACTTGAAACTCAGTCCCATGCTCACTGCTTTCCCATGAGTTCGTAATTTTTAAAAGGTAGCCAGTCTTTAATCACAGAAGCTGCGGCTGCCCCCTCCCTGGCAGTGTTCAAGGCCAGGTTGCATGGGGCTTTGAGCAACCTGGTCTAGTGGAAGGTGTTCCTGCCCGTGGCAGAGCGGCTGGAACTAGATGATCTTGATGGTCTCTTCCGACCTAAACCATTCTATGATTCTATGATGTAACAGTTTCCTTTTTCTCTCACAAGATTGATGAACAAAATGGATTCTGTTTGCTAAATGGACCAAGCTTTTGGAAAAAACAGTATGTAAATGTCTTATTTAAACATTAAAGATGTATAGAAAAGGAGGCAGAAGATCACAGAAAGAAAAGCATGAGTTCAATGAAAAAGGCAGCTGAAAGTGGCCCTGAAGAAGAATCCCATCCCTGTCTTCATCACCATCTTCGTATCACTGAGGTAAGTTCCTTAACCCATATTTTTCACAAGTGGCGATCATTTTCTAAGTAAGTTCCCTCCTACAAGAAATTTGGACTTTCAGCTGCTTTGTATATCTGCCTTTAGATTGGGGTGTTTCATGGTTCCCAAGTATATATTTCTAGTCATAATCAGTTAGCTCAGATGCATGTTTCTCCAATGTTGCAGTTTGAAGAAATGAGTGTCCTCTTATAGAGTTTAGTTTGAAAAAGCATTGAGTTCTCACTGCTGCAACAGAGTATACTGGGTGAACTCAAGACAATCCTTGAAAGTGCTAAACAATCTCCTAAAAAAAGAATAAAGTCTATCTCCAGGTATCATATACTGGACCCCAAATCAGTAGGTTTTTCTAATATTCCAATCTTTTTTTTCAAAGTAAAGTTCCCATTTTCTTATCCTTCAGGATTTCAGAGAAAAATGAACTAATTCAAGTCCAAGAAGCAGTTGCATGCTATACCGATAGAAGCCAAAGAGGGAGGGCAAATAGAATTAATTATTCTGGATTTACAACTTGGTATAAGTAATGTGTAGCAAATCAGACATGGGGCCATAAAAAAGAATACGTGAAATACAGAACATCTGCTTTTCCTTGTTTTCATTGGTTTTATATTTCTGTCTATATATTTATATATTCTAGTCAGTGTAGAATCACATTTCTTGGGCCCATATAACAAATTACTGTAAGATACAGTGAAACTAAGGCTGAAGACATATTTTTATTAAATAAAAAAAGATAAATTAAAGAAGTAGAATTAAATAAAATGAGAGAAAAAAAGCTGTAAGCAGCAAGGCATCATGTAAACCCCAGTCTGATGATTTCTGCCATCACCAGCATCCAGTGTTGGTCATCACAGGGTGGGATTACACTTGGAATCCCCAGGTTGATAACAGAGACCTGTGTAATCCCAGGTGGGCTCAAAGTGCCACCTTCCTTCTCATCCTCTCTGCTGCCCAGCAGTGATCTATGCTCCATGTGGCAGCCCTGAGTAAAACTAATCATGTTAACTCAGAACTGATCTAAACTCAGGAATATGAAACACTATTTCATTTATTTACCCTGCCAAGAAACAGCATAATGAAAAAGTCCACCTAGCAACTACACCATTACCAAAGTACACTAGCAGGGAAACAAACCATACTTTTTTTTTTCCTTCCACAGGCTACAGTAGATGAGCCTGCAAGAATTACTGTGACTCCCATTCTTATAAACACACTACATGCACTCATTTTTAACAGATACGCAAATGTCTATTAGTTTAATGACATTCAAACTGAGGCTCCATGACCAGGAGAAAGCCAGTATGGCTTATACAAACAGGTGTAAGTAGCTGTTTTTTAACAGGTATGTTTACATTGATACCTTTTACTCTTACAAGCAGGTTGATGGCAGTAACCAGCTGCAGCTTTCAGATGTCAGGCATATAGATTTCCATGTTCCTGCAACACCTCTCCTTAGTCCTGGAAGGGCAGGTAAAGTTCTTACTTCCTTTTGCAGGAAGACAGTTACACTTTGTCACTTGCCAGGGATAAATGTATACATCACTGGTACATGTGCCATAACTCTTAATTAGCCAATGCAGCATAAAAAATGGCCAGAGTTCATGCCTGATTTTCCATCATGTTGGTTACAGAATTATGTTAATAATAGTTAGCAATGTTAACTATTCATAAGAAGTTCATACACTTACAATATGTGAAATTAAAACTTGTCAGTGTTGTTATTCCTTTACATAAAATGCATTTTCTACTGCAAGTGTTCACAAGATCATAAGCTCAACAACTGCATCATCATATTTTGCATCTGCAACAAACAGGATATGTGGCAGACGGTGACCTGACATCCCTGATGAGTTCAAGTCCTTTCTCCAGCTGAGACAATAAATTTCTCTACACTGTCCTTATTTATAGCTTAAACAGGGAAGAAAATTACTGAGCATTTGACATTCATAGCCTTCTGGCAGAGACTAAAGCCATGGAAAAGCAGAGTATGAACCAGTTTTGGCCAGTGGTTTAGAATATGGTGATTCATCTACTCAAAAACAAATTATAGCCAGTAAATTATATTTACAAAAGGGCACCCTAAAAAGCTGGTAAATTCTAGTCATGGGTGGACTGGCTTTGTAACTTTGCTATAAGATTTTTTAAACAGTCACAGAATGCAACCCTTCTATTCTACAGGTATTTTTATAAGGCAGGATCTTAGAAACAATTTTTCCATGGGTAAAAATATCAGCCATTTTTTGGTAAAGAATTTTTAAGCATTGGCACTCAAGTTAATTGATAAACTATTAAACTGTTAAGTTTCAATTTATAGCAGCTATAATGGCAAGAATATGTGAGTTATCACCCTGTTCTGCCACTAAAGACATACCTCATCTGTTATAGCACAAAATACTGTAAGATGGTTTGTAATGATGCATATATCTTGTTACCTGCTGATAATAACCTATCAGCAGTGACAACAGTTTAATTATATTGCACATCTCCTGCTGGCTTCCAAATATTTCTGCTGCTCTTCACTAATTTCTTGGCTAAAAAATGTATCAGTCTCCTTATTTTACACTAGTACATTAATTTATGAATGGAAGACAGAAAGCTTTTATTATCTGCTGAGGTGCCTGAATTCTTTGTATTGTCATCATGATATAAAATTCTAGCCCCAGCTGCCCATAAATCCTGAAGGATGGTGGAGAAAAGGCCTCACGTCAGCTGAAGGATGTGGAGGAAATCCCAGACTAGACCTCTCACAGGGATGTACAGAATATTATCTCAAAGGTGGCACTCAGCCCTGGCCAAGTGGGGTCTTTGCTTGTATTGATACAGTACAGACAGCTTGAATGAAATGTCTTTCTCTTATATCTTACTTCTTTCTTCTTTTCGTTCAGCTTGATTCTGGGCGTGGGCTCGTAGCACCCATCATGGGAACAGCTCTGGCCCAGCAATAGCACAGGACCGTCCAGTAGGCAGGAACCTCTGAGGTGGACACCAATGGCTAAGGCTCAGTGTTTGGCAAAGAAGCAGTGAGAAGGTAAATTGATCTGGGATTAATTATACGAAATCAGAAGTCTTTTTTTTCTGTGAAAGAATAATCTTTGTGTCCAGGTATTGGGGATCTCCAACTTGGTCCTGTCTCTTTCAGCTCCAGCTCAAAAAGGAGTTCTGAGCATATATTTGAATGAGGATCTATTAATAGTGCATTCTACCAGAGTTTGGTCTTTGCAAAGCTATATCAGCATGTTCATTAATATGTCAGCATTTACTCCTGGAGTGAAATCCTGTCCTATCAAATCCATAAAATAGGAAACAGAAAACTGGGTTGAGTAAGAAGAATGTCTTTAAATTTGGGAACTCCTGATAAAAACGAACATTTTGCTTTATACATATTTCCCTGAATAACTAATAGCTGATAATAAATAATTGATAGTAGGGTTTTCTCCCCTCCATTTCTGAGCAATTGCTCTTATAATACTTTTGAAAATTAGAAATATTTTAGCATGCATGCGCAGCAAATGGGCATATTTGAGATGTTTTTGCTTTGCCTAACATGCTATAATTGGTGTAGAATATTGAAAATGTATTATAATAATGAGAATTGGCAGTGCATTACATTCCTGTAGTTAACACAAACTTTGAAGTCACTATTTTCCAGTGTGAGTTTTTAAGTCCATGGAGAGACCTAATGAAAAACATGAATCCAACTCACTCTCCAGGGTTTTAGCTTCTACTGATGGTGCAGTCATGAAATAGAGGATATAGCAACAAGACCATGTCATATATAAAAAAAAAAAAAAAGGAATAAAATATGTACTTCTGTGCAGGCTAACACGTTTGTTCCAGCAGGTAAGGCTGGGCTGCTCTGCATTACTAATCCTTACAAGCAATAACACTCTACTGGCCTGCAGAACAGTGATCTGCTCTACACCACAAAACATGTTATTTTAATAAAACCAGTCTCACAGAGGGGCTGTTCTGGATTGTCCTTTTCCTTGATCTACTGGCTGCAGCAAGCTGATCTACCTCAGCACAGAAGAAGGAAACATTTGACAGAACCCTGGACCTGACATTGGAGGTTTGTGTCAAATCTATTACTGGCCATAGCTTGGAAAAGACTGCAAGCAGAAGTAAGAAGGAACTTTTCAATCTTCAGAAAAATTCTAGCACCGTGTTATCCATACAACCCAATTACTCCCCATCAGCTTGTACCTCTGTCCCCTGTGATCTCTATTTTCATTGAAGATCTAGGAAGCCTCAGAATTGATCTGACCATAATATTCTTTTTTTCGAAGGCAATTCAAACATTCCTGAAGACAGCAGTGTATCACAGAATCATTTTGGAACAACTGTTAACCTAGTGCTGCCAAGTCCACCATTAAGCCATGTCCCTATGCACAGATCTACACATCTTTTAAATACCTGCAGTGTGGTGACTCAGCCACTTTCCTGGGCAGCTGTTCCAATGCTCGATAGCCTTTTTGTGAAGATATTTTTCATAATAGCCAATCTAAACCTCCCCTGGCACAACTTGTGGATGTTTCCTCTTGTCCTACCACTTGTTACTCAGGAGACCAACACTCACATTGCTACAACATCCTTTCAGGTCATTGTAGAGAGACGTAAGGTCTCCTTTCAGCCTTCTTTTCCCCAGGCTTAATAACCTCAGTTCCTCAGCCACTCCTCATACGACTCGTTCTCTAGATCCTTCACTAGCCAATACTCCCACCCAGCCTGGTGTTGTCTGCAAGCTCTGCTGAGGGAGCACTCAGTCCCCTCATTCAGATCACTGATAAAGATAAAAAACAGAACTGGCCCAAAACAGCCCTGGGGAATACCACCTATGACTGGCCACCAACCAGATGTAACTCCTTTCACCACAACTCTTTTGGCTCAGCCTTCCAGACAGTTCATTTACTCAGGGAACAGTCTGGCTGTTCAAGCCATCAGCAGCCAATTTCACCAGGGGAATGCTGTGGGAAATGGTGTTAAAGGCTTTACTACATAAATATCCACAGCAGTTTCCTCATCCATTAAACAGGCCACCTTGTCATGGAGATCAGGTCAATTAAGCAGGACCTACCATTCATAAAGCCACACTGACTGGTTGTTCTGTATGTGCCATGTGATGATACTCAAGATGATCTGCTCCACAACCTTCCCTGCCATTAACATCAGGCTGACAGGCCTGATCAGTTCCCTGATCTTGCTTCAGCCCTTCATGTAGATGGGTGTCACATTTGTCAAATTCCAGTCTCCTGGGATGCCTCATTTTGCTCCCTTTCCCCTTCATATCTAGTTTAAAGCTCTTTCAATGAGCCCTGCTAACTTCTTCATGATCATTTTTCTCCTTTGAGACAGGTATACCTCATTTGTTGCCAGAAGGCCTGGTGTCATGTAGACTGATCTATGATCAAAACCCCTAAAATTCAGCTGGTGACACGAGGCTCAGAGCCAGGCACTGATCTGCTGACTCTTTCTGTTTCTTCTCTTATCATTCCTTGCAACTGGAAAGATAAAGGAGAGCACTACTTTTGCTCCTGATCCATTAACCAGTTGCTCCAATGCCCAGAAGTCTCTCTTGCTTGCCCTCAGGCTTCTTGCTTCCGCTTCATTGCTGCCTACCTTAAAAATCAGTAATGAGTAATAATCTAAGGGCCATACGAGAGTAGGAAGCTTTCTCTTCACATCTTTAACCTGGGCCCCAGAGGAGCAGCAGACCCACTAAGCAGTGGGTCTGGTCTACATGTTGGGCCCTCTGTTGCTGTCAAAAAGGAGTCTCCTATGACAATGACCTGATTTTTTTCTCTATGGAAACTGTTTTGATGCAGGGCAAAAGATAACCTCAGTGACACCTCCGTGCTAGCTGAACTACTGCTCAGTTCCACTTGCACAGTCTCATACCTATTATGTGAAGGCACCTGGGAAGGTGAAGTAGTCACAGAGGAGACATGCCTGCTGTGCCAGGCAGGAACTTGCTGCCATTGACCTCTGTCCTTTAAGTTGTGTTCCGCCAAGCAGAGAGAGGATAGGGGATCGTCCATATTACATGCTGCAGCCTCGCACTGGGCTGGCAGCTGTGTCAGTCATGGTGGCTGCAGAGCTTGGAGAGGCTATGACTTTCCACCAGATAGATACTGTTGCACCATGGTTGAGCTGACAGGACCCTTCCTGCAAGCCGTTCTGCCCGAGCTGCTGCGCAGATTGCTGCACCACACCCTTCTTACCTGCCCTGATGGCTCACACTCCTTAAGGACTTCTCTTACACATGGAGCAGGGGGCTTGCTCACCGTTGCTCCAGGTCCCATCAGCCACTGTCACCTAAGCTGCAGGCTCCTGGTGACTCTCTCAGCTCCTCTCAGGTTCCCCAGGTCAAGAACCTCCCTGTGCACCATACTAGAACTCTTCACAGCCAATCATGCCAGGACTGGAGCTGCTTGCCTCCTTATAATGTTGCATTCTAAAGAGTTTGCAAAGCTGACCTTTATTGTTTGAGTTCATAGAGCTGAATTGATTGGTGGCTATAAAGCCATGCTACTTGTTCTTAAAGAGTTTAGAATAGTCCAGTAGACTTACAAAGAATGAATACCTCTATCAATCTATAAAACACATTTGTTTATACTAAGTTGATCTCTAATGAATTATCTCCTTCCAAGATAAAATAATGAAGTGATACCTTTCCATTTATCTAGTACATTGTATAAATTGGTAACTGTAAAAAGAAACAAACACAATCATAACAGGCAAAGCAAGTGCTGTGCTAATGACTATTTGGAAAGTATATAAAAACATACTGTGATAATTATAATCACAAATCTGTTCTGCAAGATCAGACTCTTAAAAGAAAGCAGCACAAATATACCTGCTGTATACAGAAAGAATCACAAGGTAGTGGCTGTGCAGAGCAAGAATTTCCTAATACTGACTTTTACAGATGAAGTTTTGCAGGTTCTGACAATAGAATCCTTCACAAGTTTCTGCCCCACTTGTTTTTCCTCCTGCCTATAAGTTTTATTAAGTAGAAAGTAGTATTTTTAACAACAGACTTATAAATGCATTTGCTTACTCAGATTTACAACCTCCCTATTATACTGCTGTCAGCTATGGTGTCTCCATATCTCTGTTTTCAGTGGGTTTCCACTTGACTGAAGATTTTCAGTTCCTTGCCTGCATTTAATGTTCTTTCAAGTGTATACACTAAGACAGTAAATAACTTTTCTCCCACCTTCTTCTTTCTACCTTGCTATGTAAACCACAGTCACAGCAATGTCTGGTTTTTCTCATGTTTTCTGTGTGAGTTTGTTAGGAAACAATAACGAATTTTCACTGGATAGCACCAATTCTACGTGCTTGCTGATGTCTTTCACACAGCAGAAACAGAGAAATGGGTGCCAGGTATGAGGTTAAACACAGTACTTGAGCTATGTCTTTTATATGTATCGCAAATCTTATGAGAGAATTTAAGAAACATTAACCAAAACCAATTGCAAGCTAAGCAATGTATTTTTTCAATACAAGAAAGAAAGAAATCCAAGGGGATGTTAAAAGCTGTAAAATACTCACAAGTCTCAGAAAAGCCATGCAGCAAGTCAGCACAGAAGTTAGAATAAAGTTTGCACTAGTGACAGCAGCAATGCTCCACCCCCTCCTCCTCCGTTCTCTTTTACTTTCAGTTGTTATATAATAATATAGGACTATGTTTATACTAAATATAACACAGAACTTATTGTCACCAAAAATAGCAGATACTAAGGATTTCCTACTGCTATTTCTGAGAAAAATTGAAACTTGGGGAAAAACAAAACACAACAGAACCAAATCGTGGTGAAAGACATATACCTGTGATTTAGCAGGCAAGCAAGTGACTGACAAACAAGAAAGGCAGCTTATTGCTGGTCCAAACAGCAACATTTATGCATGCTACCTCTTACCCTTCCATAAAGGGAAGAAAGTGTGCAGTTGCCTCTTCAGGGTCACTTCCCCTTTGTAGCTTCTATGTATCCTTCCCAGCCTGAGCTCTGAAGAGTTGCTTAACTTAGAAGCAAACACTGTAGCTTTATGCTGTAACTCCTCCTCCTCAGCCTTTTCAGTGTTTTACCCTGTAGCTACCACAAAGGGGGGAACAGGAGTTGCTTCTCAGGGCAAGACCAAGAAAGAAGAGCACAACCGTGGAAGAGGGTTTCAGGAATACAAAAGCGCTTCTGCAAAAGGTGCAGCATCTGACATGCTGTGGGACGACAGGGCAGAGAGGTGTCCTAAGTCTAGGTGACATCAGAAGGGGATCTCTGTAAAGGATCTGAAGCAATTCCCTGCAAATTGCACTGAACTCAAAAGTTGTGGATTTTAGCTGTTAAGAAAACGTAGTTAGTGCCTGTGATAATTACAGGATATAGCAGCTGTGATTCTAAATCCTGCTTAGACAACTCACAGTGAAAAACCTTTCTAACTTGAGTTAAACTTCATAAACATTGTCCTACAGATGAAACTTGGCAGCTGCCTGGGAGTGCTCTCAGGTTTCCAAGACCCACCTCTGAAGAGTCATACACTCCAGAGGCAACAGTGAAAATGGCACTTCTTTTCTCTGTAGTCTTGTTTTGTCTGGAAGAGTTATCCTCTTCTGTGGGTGCTGGTTGTTATTCTGTGCATGTCATACTCCGGGAGGTGGTAAAAATATTTTCAGCTAAATGAGAATGGTTTAGAAATTACTGTCTCCTTACTGAAGAAGAGATATGCTTCTAGAGTTGGACATTTCCTTCCTGTTTCTCAATGAAATAACATATTTTTTCCAGGAATACTATTATAAAACTGGTGAACAATAGCAGTCAGTTTCCTGTGCTGTGATATTCTGTTACCGTCAGATTCAGAAGATCTACTTAAGGACATCAGTAAGACTGCTGTATCTTGAACAACTGTTGTACAAAAGAGAGAAATAAGGACTGGAACTGAGTGTTCCCTAACAGTGCCACATGGCAGATTCACTACATGAGGCAGCTTACTGTCATTTCTCAGCATCCCTGTGCACAGTACCCTGTGGTCCAATGCTTGGGTCTAGTATCCATTCTGGATGCAGGTGAGGCATCAAAGGGAAATGTCACCACACTGATTAGCTCTTGTACAGGATCTGGTTTGCAGTCGCTAGCACTGCAAAGAACCTTCCAGCAGCTTAACACAAGACAAAAAAAGCAGAACTCACAATTGCATGCTCTTTAGGGACTCTTGTCTCTCTCAGATAACATTGCATCTGTGTCTCCAGAAAAGCAGCTGCTCCTGCGCCTTGCACTCTGTCTCAGTGTAGAGTGTTAATGTCACTTTTTAAGTGGTTGTGGAGATCTCAAAGGTGAAATCTAACTCAGCTGGAGGTTGCTAGAAACCTGGGCAGGATCTGAAAGAGAAAATGAAAGTATAGACTTGGCTGGAATTGTACAAAAATAAAGTAAAAAGGAGGTACCAGCATTGCAGGAAAAAACACCAGCCTGAATAAATATTTAAACCAAAGGAACATGCTCATTTACTAACTGCTTTGTGATAAGGGTACTTCTTCTAAGAGAAAGTGGTCATAAACACCTGTGTTTACATAAACACCTTCAGTTTACTCCAGCTCAAAGAATGAGAGTGAATGGTTTCATGCATACATGTGAATGTATTTGGTCTTGGGATCCCAAAGTCTCTCATATTTGTTGCTGTTTAAAACTGAAGGAAAACAGATTGTTTTCCACTTGTCTTCACTTTTTGACATGGTGTCTTCTCTACTATAATTCGTCAGAATTTTCTCAGCTAGGAAAAATTTATAAGCAAACAGCCAAAACCAGGCACACAAAACTTTAGGCATTCATGAGTTATTCTGTGGGAAAAGAGGAAGAATCACTTTTTTTTTAGTCACTTTCCAAACTATTTCCTTTGAACACTGGGAAAGGGAAATACTGCATATAGGGTGGATTTTTATTTTGTTTTAAACTACCTCTCTGGGTTTGTTCCTTTTTTAAGAATTATATTTTGCTGGCAATTCTGAAGTTAAAAGGTTTTAATTTCTAGCTTAATATAGAAACTGCTCCTACCATTGAACTAATTGTAGATAAAAATAATGCCAGTATCAGTATGTATTATGTTACAAGAGAGTGGCCATACCACCGGCATTCTTTCAAAATTTAATTCTCATTAATTATCTTAATTACACAAAAATATCCTTCCTAATGACATAAGGGACATTTTATGGTTACCTAAACGCTACTAACCATATCAAGGTGTTTATTTGTAGCATAAATTATTCTCTTACAGGCATAATACCCCTTTCTAGCTTGTGCAAGATTAATTTATAGTGGACACAGGCTATTTGGCAAGATATTGGCAATTGCTCTCACTAATGAGCTAGTAAATTCTTATTTAGCATTGTAAGTGAAGTGAGAAAGAATGTAACTTACATTGTGCGAACAGTAAAGTGAAAACAGATGCATGAACGTCATCTTGAAAATACAGCAGGATAACTGAAAAATCAAACGTGATCATCCTGATTTGAAGGAACAGTAGCCAAATGTTTTGTGTGGCTGCACAATAGCCAACAAAAAGTTTGGGTTTGCTATACTCTTAAAAGTTTGCCTGTACTCTCATGAAATTCATTCCTTTGGAACTAGTATTAGTTCTGCTGCTGAACATCAGGAGAGGAAGTGTTGCTACAGGGGCAAGAGTGAAGAAGGGGGGAAGAAGGCTTTTTCAGAGCAATGTGATATGAGTGATTGCAGAAAAATGCCATGTTTTCTGAAGGTAGTCTGTGAAAAAGTGGCAGTTCTTGCAGGGCAGGATGCCTTCAGGACAGCCCCCAACTGACCCAGCTCAGAGCCAACTTTCTTTGGTAAATTTCTGAGTGCTTAAAGATGGGACTGCACTGTGCTTTTCTCACCTGCTGTCTTGGTATCAGCTCTTTTAAAAGAATAGTCTTGAAATGGAGGCCTGCTCTGAGAAGACATCAGCTTTGATAAGCCATTATGCTCTCACAAGCATAATGATTTTCTTTTTGTTTATTTACACTGAACTCCAAGATTTTTAGAGAACCTGAACCCAAATGTACAGGCAGATGCAGAGGACGGTAATTGCAATTTGAATAATGTATCTTCCTGAGTATTTTTTTATTATACTGTTTCTGCTGTGTTTGAAGTTTTGCCGCAGGGCTGAACTACTACACTCTCAATTATTAACCTCATGAATTTCTGCATAAGAAAATTAAAGAGCTGTTGTTTTCTTGCTTTAGGTGACAGAGTTGATATAAAGAGCAGATAAGCATGTACAACTTTGGCTCTTCCCAATCCCAGGGTGGCAGCTGGAGGACTTAAGTCAAGGGGAAACAGCTTTCTGCCTCTAAGGAGTCACATCCCAGTCATCCCACCAACATTCCTCATTACTGCATGTTGAGTCATATAAGGTGAGCTTGGATTCTAGTGGTAATGGCTAGCAGTCAAGTGCCTTGCTCCTCAGCAAGAAGATAGAGGAGAACTTGTATGATGAGGAACATACGTAAATCAATCTTTGATACATGCTAGGAAGGTGTATTTCTGGAAATCATAAAACTTCAGCAAGCCATACACATAACTGAATTTGGGAACTGTCTTGAACCAGTGCTGTAACAGCACATAAACCTGTATTCAAGACTGAAGTAATTCTATGGTAGAGTAATTGCTGTGATAGGGTATGCAATATACAAAACATATTGCTAGGTGGGAATGTGTGAAAATCTATGCAACTTCATTCTCTACTCAAATGCTTTTTTGAATTTAGGTGCTATGCACATTCTTTAGGTAATTTGGCACTTTCTGAACTGGGTAGCTGAAGCCTAGTGCAGTGTGCTTTGGGAGTTGGGCAGATGTAACTGTTAGGTTTCACATGCTGAGCAGGACACAGACTGAATTAGCCAATTAGCAGGGCTGGGAGAAGCCTTTTGAGGGTTTAAATGCCCTTGGCTGCGCTGGTCATACCTGAAATCGTAGCTCAGGATCCTCCCCTGAAAGCAGTACCTTTCTTCACTTTAAACCACAACATCCAAAACATATCTGTCAAATTTAATCTTTTATTTTATTAGATAAGCATCTTTTAAGTGTTACTCAACAGAAATTCAAGAACAGTGAATTAAAGAGTTAAAATGAAACATCATAATAATGAAACGGAGTCACATGGGAGTGGGATACTTTTCCTCAAAGTTAACTATTTGTCAAAATAATTTGTTGAGATTTCTCAGTCTTAGTTGTGTGGACACCCTCTCTGAGTTTAACAGCCTGCTTTGTGGCTCACTTTACCATTTGCAGTTGAAGATTTCAGGAATATAGGAGAATTAGATCCTAACTCATATGATGATACAGATGACTAAGTCTTACAAAAAAGAAATAACATACAGAAGAGAGCTGGAAGAGGCAAGAATGCAACTGAGTAATGATGTGTATTCTATCAAGATTATTTCCCCCTTTTTTCCTTTTTAATACTAAATGCAATAACCGTGACATATATATCATTTCTCATTTGATAACACTATTCTGTAGTTTCATTATACTGTATTACCACTGGTTTCTTTAACACTCAGCTTTTGTGACAAAGGTATAAATCACTCAGTGGAAAGTAATTTCTGTAGAGAGAAAACAAGAACTTTGGCTACCAAGTGGACAGAATGTATTGTAAACACTGGAAAATCAAGCGATTCTGCACAACATACTGTATTTAGCCAAAAGGAAGGAAAGGAATTTCTCCAAGTAGTTTAACATTAAATTAGGAATCACACCAAATTCAAGGTTGTCTTTGGTTTTGTTGTATCACTTTCAGGTTACTAGGGTATATAAAGAGCCTTTTTATGTATTATGACACACTTGTGCGATATTAAACTCCCACATTACCCCACAATATATTTCTTGCTCCTTTACATGAAAAAAAATCAATGTGCTTTCTGTGGGAAGTCTTAATATGTAGGATACTATGTACAGAAAGGATGAATGCACTGGGAGTTACCAATAGTTTTGACTAGATGATGGAAAAATAGTGTTTTGAAATTTACTGTCAATAACTGGTAATTTTTCATTTCAGTCCTGGGATTTTTTGCTAGCTTACTGTTCTCAGATCAGCAATTTGTCCCATCTGTTATTTCTTACCTTTCCCCAGAGCATGTTATTCAGAGGCAGCAGCTTCCTCTGAATGGTGCCTCTGCTTTCACTGGCCCTGCATGGGACACAGAAATGTTCAATATGCATAATAGAGTCCCCATTTTTAACCTCCACTGCTTCTGAATTGTTCTACCCTCTGTCTTGTGACTGATTAGACTGTGTCACTAAAATTCATTATAGGAAATCAAATGATGTCACTGTCCTGGGTTCAGCAGTAGCAGTCATTTTTTCTCCTTAGTAGCTGGTGCAGCGCTGCAGTTTTGACTTTTGGCCTGGGAACAGTGCTGATAACACCAATGTTTTTAGTTGTTGCTCAGTAATGTTTAGTCTGACCAAGGACTTTCAAGTCTCATGCTCTGCCAGGCAAGAGGGGAAACCTGGAGGAAGCAGAGACAGGACACCTGACCTAGACTAACCAAAGAGATATTCCTTACCACAGCACGTCATGCCCAGGATGCAACTTAGAATTACCCAGAAGGGCTAGCTCACTGCTCTGTCAGGCTGGGTATCGGTGGTTGGTATTGTATTCTCTTCCCTTGCTATTTCTCTTATCATTATTATTATTGGTGGTAGCAGCAGTGGTTTGTGTTATACCTTAGTTACTGGACTGTTCTTACCTCAAACCGTGGGAGTTACATTCTTTCAATTCTCCTCCCCATCCCTCCGGGAGTGGGGAGAGGAAAAACGGGGGCAGTGAGAGATCATCTGCGTGATTTATGACTGAGCTTAAACCACGACAGGCACATAGCAGCAGAAATGTGCAGGGAGTTTCCAAAATTCTCAATTTCCCTGATTATTTATCCCCAGCCAAAGATAAGGTGTTCATGGACAGGATTTCCTATAGCAGGCCTCTATAGTGAGCAGTCCTGGTGAATTGTCTATATCAAGGTTGAAAATGGACTTGACTTGCAAGTACTAACAGTGGACAAGAACAGAAGCAAAGACTGTTGATGGTGGCTTGGCAACTTCTCAGACCCATGGCCAGACCAGGCCCACCCACAGTAAAACAAGAAGATCCCTGCTTTCTAGAGATAAAAGGCCTATAATGTGACATTTAGCTGTGTGAGAATTTCACTGTTTCCTAATATCAGCATGTCTAGCTGCCCCTGATCTATGACTTGCAGCTCTTGCTATTCTAGGAGATCTTCAATCTGCTCAAGATTGTGCAAACTAGGGAAAGACCAAAGACTGACTTCTGGGTTGTGTGCAAGCATGGAGTGTAAAGTAGCAGCAGCTGTTTAAATTGCCACTGTAATGATGTCCAATCTAAGGAAACAGAGAGTAAACCAAAATCTTTTGTCATTACAGTTAAATCAAAGTTTCTGTGCATTGAAATAAAAGATGAAAGGTGCTCAGCAGATTATGGCACTCTCCAGAGTTGAAAATGTGGCAGAAAAAACACAACTTTTTCTAATAAAACAATGCTGAAGAGATGAGATTCAAACCACCCACTGTTGCTAACTTTGCCTTCTTGTCTATGGCTCCAGAAGCTACTTATACAGTACTTTGTCAAATATAACCAAACAGTAGCATCCAGATGTAGCTGGAATATAAATGAAAGTCATGTATACAGAATGTTAATCAATATAGGCAAAGACACTTTTTCACTGGAACAAGCTATGAAACAGAGTTAAAAAGGCTGTAGAGGACATCTCAATTAAGAATGCAAGTAATGATATATATGGCTATTAGGCTTCATGTATATATTTATTAAACAAATCAAGCTCAAACTCAGGAAAATACATCGCCTCAAAAAGATTTCATTTTGCAAGGGTGCAACTACATATAGTCCATAAATCCTATGTGATGAAAGGTACTAAGTAGTAAACTTGCAATATATGGAAAGGTAGTCAGTGTAGGCACACCCCAGAACAGTTGACTTGATGTCACCTGAGAAAGGCTGATACAATCTCTCCAAAATCTTAGATGCAGAAAACTATAGCATTTCTTGTCACTTCCCAGATACCTAAATCACTGGCAAGAGCTTGTCATTTCAGGCTTTTTTACCACAGGGTTCCTTCTGAAGTGACTCCCACTGAATTTAGCAAAACACATCTATTTTTGTGCGGGTCCCAATGTAAATAGTTTCCTGTCTTTAAAATTAATGTTTTGTGGCTTAGGGAAGGGATATAATGGAGTTCCTGCTGATATTACACTTTCTTGCAAACCTTTCCATGTATTTATACCAGTGGAGACTCTGTAATTTCCTAGATTTGCATTACATGCAGCTGGTACATAAAATTGCATGCTTTACTTGTTTCATTCCTGGGTGACTGTATGAAATCAATTTTAATCTACCCTGATACACATATCAGTAGAAACTGAGACCTAAAACTCTGAGAGAAAGGGATAAGTCTTTACACTGAATATAGGAAAAAGTGATTTGAAATTCTGGTGATGGTGTAAATTCATAATATCCTAAACCACAAAGTCTTGGAGGCTTTTTTCACTGCCAGTCACTCCAATTAGTAAAAGCTATATTCAGCAATTTTTGATAAAATGCTGTATGCTTTACTTTGGCTGGAATAGGAAGTCTAGTTTAAAATGGTGGGATTTGATGTTTTGTACATTTCTCAGAAGCAGGGTGAATATATGAAGCTGGTGGCTTTTTCATGTCTGCCTGGGGAACGTAAATTGTGTGGTTGGTGAAGGAGAATTGTGTAACTTGAGGATTTAAAAGTACTAGAAATAGTAATATATTCCACCTGATCAGTTGAAAATAACTTCCTCACCTGAGAAGAGCAGAGATGGTTTCCTGTGATCATTCACATCATGATTTCTGGGGGGTTTCTCTTTCCTCCTCCCTGCTCCAGTTGTTGCTGAAGACCTGCTCACAAGTTCTGTTCTTATAGCACTAGTCTCCACTGATCCTTTTTCCTTTCCAAAGCAAAATTTAGATTTCATGGTCATGTTGACCCATAATATTCTGCTGTGAAGATGAGCCCCACTACCATAAGGAGCCAACTTCACACTCCATAAACATTGGTCAACAACAGAAAGCTTCCTGTGCCATGCCAAAAGTTATTCAAGAGGTAATGGTGGATATATATGTAATAACTCTGTCTGAAAGGGTCTGTTAGGATCTGGGATTTTATCAAGGATTACATTATTTACTTTATCTCCTTTCCATTTCTTTCCCAAATAAGGAGGTTGGCCCTTCAGATAATTTAGATGAGTCTTCCATTTTTGATTACACCTTCTTTTAATATTTTGCTTAAAAATACATTTTTCTGATGTATATGAAATGTTCTTCAGTTGTCTGTAAAATACAGTTTTTAGTTAACTGTGTTAAACCAAAAATTGAATTGTAGAGGTTTTGTGACCCTGTTTCTTCCATCCTTCTGCCTCAGGGCATGAATGTGTGTGTATAAACCATACCTAGTGGATATTTTATTGAAGTCTCTTCAAAACCAGTACACTGAAGAACTTCACAGGGCTGTGAAGAGAGGAGTCCAGCAAAGGTAGGATTCTGTGGCAAATGCAGGGGAACTGAGAGAATGAGAAAACACATAGCAGAGAGACAGGTCTTGGAGGTACTCGAGAAGAACTTACAGAGGAACAGAGTGAAGTGAGCATTATATGCTTTAAATCAGGACCAGAAATGCTGTTCCTCCATGCAAGGATGAGTGGGCAGGGAGGGTGATATGTTTAAAATATCCATGATCTATTGCTACGAGTTTATAGATTTTACACCTGGAAATATTATAAACAGGCAAAGTAAAAACTGTTGTCTGACACTGGAATACATGCTTCACTTATAAACCTACCCCAAACAGAGGATCAGAAAAATAGTAAGCAACAGGGATAGGACAGGTGATTTTCAACCTTAATGGTTCTACAAAACCATTGAGTAAAACCATTAACCCCGCACTGCCTAGTCCACCACTAAACCATTTTAGAGATTAAGACATATTTGAAACACATGTCAGGTGAGGAAACAGCAGCTGCTATAAATTGGTATAGGCCCCAGTTTTGCTGCTACATGATCAATGCCTACCAGTATAGCGGATTTTGTAGTTTTCACTTCCAGAGAAACTACATTTCTACCCCAAACAAAATATTATATCACATTCTTCTCTGTAATAATGGCTGCTGGTGTTATAATTAATAAACATTAGGATGCTAGTTAGCACATCTGAAATAGCTGTTTATAAGACAGAGTCAGTTTTCTAAGATTTTTCACTCTGAAAAAGTTCACTTGCGTTATGGTCATGTAGAAAGATGAAGGTACTTATAAAGTGTGAATATCAAGATTAGTGGTGATTATCCTGTGGGTGAAACCATTAATATGGACTTCTTAAGGAAGATTTATGGAATATTTTCATATCTAGGAATCACAAGGATAGGAGAAAGTGCTGACTTTCAAAACCACACAATTCCATACAGTAGATTAGCAAGGGGAGTTAGCAGATATGCAGATATCTCTGGAGATGAAAAGATTTGTGTTCCAAAAGCCACAAGTAATCTAATCAGTTTTCTAGAACCTTTGACTCTGTGGAGTGTATGAGATATGAAATAATAGACCATCCTAGTAACATAGACGAGCGTTACTGCAAACAAGAAGTCAAAAAGACATGTTGACAGGAAATGAAAACATATTATTTCTAAGTTGAAAAAAGGGTAAATGTTGAGAGGAGCCTAGTGGTTTAATGTTGTAGGATAGTTCACTTAAGTTTGTAAGTTTTTAAATGAGCTTCAGTTCAATCAAAGTATCTTAACTTCTCTTAGCCAGATAGCCAAGTGACCAGGTAAAATAGATTTTCAGGTGGGATGTTAGAATTTTAAGAAATTTAGATAGGTGTTTAATTCTTCTATCCTTTTTTATTTTTTTCCTCACCCACCTTAGAAGATAAGGATATATGGAAACAGCAGTTTCTTAATCTTTTGAGGGAAAAATTAGCTTACAAGTGCTATGGAAGAACTGTATCTTAAATCGAGTTCTTTGTGGTTTGTGAACAAATCTCGACATTGTTAGGATTGCTTTCATTATTGTATTTGGAATTAGTAGTGCAAATTGAAGTGTTAGCTTTTTTTCATGTGGAACTGAAAAGTGTTATATAAAAGCTAGGAAATGCTATCTATTTACTCTATGCTATTCATAGTGAGTAGTATGTGAAAGCATGCAGTAATGTGTCCTCTTTCTTTAAATGAACTGACTTTTATAAGCTGCTTCTTCTTGACTAAATGACTATTACATTTCAGTTTTCAATTTCATATCTGTAAATGAAACCATTGTTGAATGGGGGATATTAATGAATACTAAACCACAAAGATGTGTAGCTGAAGAATTAGCTTGTTTGCTCAGCTTACATCCATACACAATAGATTTTTTCCCGCAGTCAATAGAGATTTATTCTGCAGAATTTAAGCTTTTTTTTTTCCTTTTTTTTTCTTTCTAGGCTACATAGCCTAAAGAGCTGTGAAAAGAGCTTTCCATAAATTCACTAGATGTAACTGATGGGATATTGTCCAGGAAGTGTTTTTAAACAATAAGAAGAGTTGTGTGAACTATACTTTTTCATCACTGATAAAAAGCCAGTCAACAGTATGAAGAAAATGCATTACTGTACTGGTGGCTCCAGCACACAAAACTAGCTATTGTGTCTATTTGTTGACACATACTAGGGAAAAGTTCTGTCTAGGGAACACAAACCAAGTCCCTTCTCCGTCTTCCCTTGGCCCTTTCTACCATGCTTAAAAACCTAGGGCTACACACAACAGAAGCTGCAAAAGGCAGTGACCCTTTAGAAGTGCTCAATTTCTTGACATACTGTTGTATTCATTACTAAGGAAAACATTGCAAAGTGTACTGGTATATATTGTGATTTGAAAAGCAGGGCCACTCTGTGAATATATGATATAATGCTTATAACTCCGTGTAGGCACTTGCTGAAAAGCATCTTGTCTGCCAGAATGTTGCATGGTCTGAATGGCAGCAACTGCTTTAGGCAAAACCGGTTAGGCAAAACACGAGTTTCCTGGGCTGTATAGAAGTCAAACTCTTACAGACAACTAAAACAGCCTACAGCAGAACAGAAATAGGATTGCTTACTTCAAATAAAACCATATCTTGTTTCTATGTATAGCATGATTAAGCTGGTACTTTACTCTGAGGTAAATAAATATTTTTTTAGTATGTTGAAGCAAGTAGGTTTTTTTTCCCCTGCTGTTTTAAAGAGCATCAAAACTCAATCCCAAAACATAGTTGTTTGAACTACAAGTTCCACTTTCGCTGACAATTTTAGGAAGATTCTTTTATGCCTGTCCTGGGTTCAGCAGTAGCAGTCATTTTTTCTCCTTCTTGGTAGCTGGTGCAGTGCTGTGTTTTGATTTTTGGGCTGAGAATGGTTGCTGATAGCAAGTATGTTTTGCGTTACTGCTCAAATATTTGGTTTGTCCAAGGCCTTTTCTGAGCCTCATGCTCTGACAGGGAGGAGGGGAGGCTGGGAGGAAGGAGAGACAGGACACCTGACCCAGGCTAGCCAAAGAGGTATTCCATACCATAGCATGTCATACCCACGATGTAACCGGGAGTTACCTGGAGGGGCTGGAGCTCTGGGGGGATGGAGGAGGTATCCGTAGGTGCTTGGTTGGGCAGGGTGGGGTGAGTTATGGGTTGGTGGCTGGTGAGGTGTTGTATTCTCTTTACTTGTTATTTGCTTTATCATTATTGTTTGTAGTAGTAGTAACAGGAATGATTTGTGTTATACCTTAGCTATTAAACTGTGCTTATCTCAACCCGTGGGGGCTACATTCTTTGGATTCTCCTTCCTAACTCTCCAGGAGTTGGGGGAGTGAGGGGGGGAGTGAGTGCACAAGCTGTGCGGATTAGTTTAAACCACAACAATGCCATACTTCACACTAGCATGAATGTCAATTTTTTGTTAATATTTCCATTAACAACAAAAAAAAGTGTTACAGAAGTCTGAACATATTGTAACAACTTTGATGTTAATCCATGTAAGAGCTTCTCTACAGAGAGATTTAGGAAACTAAGGCAAAGCAATTAGAGTGATATGCATAAATGAAGAGAATTACCACCTGTGTTCTGTTGCCTCTGTTTGTGAATAAAGTGACTCCAGGTGAGATCACTTTAATAGCAACCTCAAAATAAAGGTATACCTTTCGATTCCAAAGGATTACAGGTAAGAAATGTATATGCCAACCCAAGATTTTCAGCTTTTGATAGGATATCATTTTGGGAACTGACAAATAATTCTTATCTTGCAAGATGCAGTCTCTTTCAGAGTTCAGTATGATCCTTTTTGTTGATATTTTAAGAGTTTCATTCATATTTTCACATAACTGAGTATGGCTCTGAGCTTACTGGCTCCATCAAATACTGTGATTACATAAACAGATTTTTATTTAAACAATGTCAGTGTTTTGAATCTTGGCAGAAGAGTAATTGTTGAAAAATTTTCTTTGGGTCAAAATGATTACTGTGAAGAAAAGAATGTTGAATATGAAGCAATTACAATTTTTGAGTGAAGGGTTATTAGGAGATAAATCTTGGGTTTATTTAAACTATCCTTTCCTACATATTGCCATTGTCTTTGT
Source organism: Melopsittacus undulatus (assembly GCF_012275295.1). Lineage (NCBI taxonomy): Eukaryota > Metazoa > Chordata > Aves > Psittaciformes > Psittaculidae > Melopsittacus > Melopsittacus undulatus. The sequence continues at coordinate 64,323,849 of NC_047533.1, forward strand.
TTCTCTTCCTGTCTTCTCCAGATGTCTTTGGTTTTCTTTTTTTCTACTAAATAGATCTGGGTTTTGATAATTTGTTCAATACACTTCAGTTTGTTTGGATAGACCAACTAGGGATGAAGTATGTTTACCTGGAAATGCTTATTTGCAGAGGAAGAGGAAATTGTGTAATTTTTAAAGTATATATTCAATAGTTTGCCTGTTGTTTATGATGCTAAATTCTAGCTTAGAAGTCTGAATCTTCAGATCTGACTACTAATCAAGAAAAAATATTTTTCTTGGTGAAAATTTAACCATTCTGACCTGTAAAAAATGCTTATAAACTGGAGTTACTTGCAAGGTCTTCTAAGAAAATCAGTCTGGTATAATTGCAAGAAAGTGGTTGTTACTAATATTTTCTTCCTTCCTCTGTGTAATCACCCTTTTACTCTTGTAACATATTTTCTTACCTTGTATTTGCTAGTTAAGTAAAACCTTTCTTTAAAATTCTGGTCTTAAATTTTTAATCAGCACTTCACCATTCCCCTCTGAGATTTCTTACAAAATCCTTCAATTTTGGCATATGCTCCCGCCATAATCCAATTCCAGCAGTTTTGGTTGTTCTGTGGCATACTTTACATTCCTTTCAGCCCTGTATGCTTGTCCATTTGCAGCCTCTGGGAAACCAACGTTAACTTATATTTGTCTTTTTGGAAAGATGTGTTTTTTTACTTGGCCCTTCATGTTAACAAGTTTAACAGAAGATAAATCCATCTTGCTAAGAGTGTGTTGTAAAATGTGTGTAAAAATAACAATGTTGCAGAAGCCAACCAGAAGCAAAGATCTGTCACAAGTTTACTTATTTACTGTCTTGTTAACCAATTGCCTCTGCGTTATAGAAAAGCATTTAAAATCCAAAATAACAAAACAAATTGTTATTAACAATTAGACACAGGGCAAGTGGGACTTCTTGTTACATGCCTAAGCCCAAACTTGTAAATGTGATTTTCATGCTCAGATATGCTGAAGAATTCTACAGCACCAGAATGAAACATAAACTATACCCAGTGAGAAGGGCATGCTACAGCTAATATTTGTTAAACTGCAACATCTTCTACTGAAACTGTCTCAAGGCAGAAAGAATACTGGATTTCTTAAGTCACTGTGAACACATCCAAGCTCTTCTGGACCAAGAAATCTGAAAGCACCACCAAGCTCTTCTGTAATTCTTTAATTTTATAACTTTTTATGGTTTTCATTATGGTCTCTTCCTCACTGAGAACAGTCATCCTTCCTGTCCTGTCCCGTCCCTGAAGTTTCCCTTCAGGCACTGAAATGGTGACAAACTGCCATGCAAAAGAGTCTTCTTGATCTGAGTCAGCACTCTTCCAACTGCTATGTAGCAGGGGTTCATTGAAAAGTAGCCAGCCCAAATACCCCTGTTAAAAGTGAATATAATTTCATTTATGCATAAAACTACATTAACCCTATGTAGCAGAACCCTTATTATTCATCTGTGTGAAGCAGTGTAGATTACTTGGTGGTGAATACCAAAGGTGGCTTCTTTTTAGCTGCAGGCCATAGGCTGCCTGCAGTCATCGGCCTTCCCCCAACTTTAATCATTGCCTTATCAAACAATGTTACTTTGGTGAGTTCTACACAGAATTTTAGAATGCCAAAATTTCTCGAAGCACATATTTTATAGTTAATCTGTGATAATTACGACTTGATAGAAGAGAAAGGTGATAGAGCAAGAGGCTTAACTACTGCTACATGGGAGCAAGAGGCTTAACTACTGCTACATGGCTTGAGCATTGTATCATCAGATAAATTGCTGCATAATTTCTTTGTAGAGTTTTGCCTTGTAATATCTCTAACGGTGCGATATACCTAACTAGTTTTCCATGTATGTTTGCAAATTTCATTGTTAATAACAACCCTAATATGGTATTCATTAGCCTGTTAATTACATTGTCACTTAGTAACCCTTGCTTCCAATTACCTTTAATGACATCAGAGTCATTTTTCTGTGCTGCCATTTTTGTGCAACACTTTCCCATTTAAATTGCATGCTGTTCTATCTTAATTAAATTCAGTAACAGTGGTGGTAGTTTGTAGGGGACTTTTTAACCTCATTTATGTCAGACCATTTATACTTGTTTGAATTAGGCACAGAAAACGTTTGCATTAATCCAATTACTTTGAAAAGGAGCAAACTTCACTTGTTTCAGATGATTTTAATTAAAGCAAAATCCCTATGAAAGGTCAAACATCCCTACCTGGGCAAATATGTAGAAACATTAGGGTTTTCAGTAAATACACTGAAGACACAGTGAAAAGTCAACAACACAGAGAAGGAGGCCATAAAAATTATTTTTCTTTTCATTTATTTTTTTTTTTAGGAGCAAGAGAAAGGGTGAAAGAGCTGTCAGTGTCATTAGAGACTCAGTACTGCTGGTTAGGCAGAACTTCAGGGAATGATTGCAGTATTTTTTAACTTGGGAAAACTCTACAGGACCTGAATAATATGCTTAGCACTATGCAGCACCCTGGAAATTGCACAGTGAGATTCGAATCATGGCTCTCATTAAAAATAATTATCTTTTTAGCCTACACAGATTTAAAGCCCTTTGGAGAATCTTTCCAGGAGCTGATAAAAAAGTAAGATTCAAAGAGATGCTAGAGGTCACCCAATCCATCCTCCTCCTCAAGCAGGCTGTCTAAACCAATACAATTTCTGAAGTTTGTTAGACCTTACAGTCCTACTTTAATAAGGATTTCACAGCTTCTTTGGTGGGCTCTGAACGACAAGGTCAAATTGATGCAATTGAAGATTGCTCCAATACTCACTGCCTCTCTGTGAATTTGAAGATGATTGCAGACACTTTTATCCTAGACTATTTATTTGACTCTAGAGAAGCTATGCTCTGAAAAAAATCCTATGGCTTCTTTGAGTGTTGTCTAGAGCTAAGACATAGCTTTGTATGCAGAGGCTGATGAAGGAAAAATTGGAGGTATTTCAGGGATCTGACAAAGAAGATAGCTGCCAGGAAGTATGCTGGATTTAGGAGATGCAGCAAGTAAAGGAGAGGGAAGGGGGAATGCATCTTCACAGCTGAAGGTGGGAGGGAACAGCCAGCTGTAAGTACAAGACAAGCTGCAGGCAGCAATGGTGTGCTGTGCTGGGAAGAATCTGTGATTGTGAAGCAGAAGTGGAAGCTGAAGGAGCAAAATCCTTGACAGCCTCATAGGGTCATTTTCCCATGACTGACAAGTAAAGTAAGGTAACTACAAAGTGCTAAAGAGACTGAAACAGAAAACTGTCTCTAGGGGTTGCTCTCTCTGTAGCAGATGCCAGTCAGAGTTTTCAGGGGTGGAAAGAGGAAGACAGGTCTTTACTGCTAAGATCTTGCTTGCCTCTCTTTACTACACAGCACAAAGGTCTAATAGCTTTCTTCTCAGCTTGCTGAGTTCTATAAATCTTGCTGTTAGGCTCATAAGTCACCCTTGGATCTGGTCAGCAGTTTCATAGAATCATGAAGTTATTTAGGTTGGAAAAGACTTTTAAGATCATCAAGTTCGACTATAAACCTAGTGCTGCCAAGTTCACTGCTAAACCATGGCCCTAACAGCCACATCTACACATCTTTTAAATACCTCCAGGGGTGGTGACTTAACCACTTCCCTGGGCAGCTGTTCCAATGCTTGATAATGCTTTGGTAAAAATTTTTTCCTTAATTACCAATCTAAACCTTCCCTGGTACAAATTGAGATCATTTCTTCTTGTTCTATTGCTTGTTACCTCGGAGAAGATAGACATGCATCTCACTACAACTTCCTTTCAGGTAGCTGTAGAGAGAGATAAGGTCTCTCCTGAGCCTCCTTTTCTCCAGACTAAACAATCCCAGTTCCCTCAGCATCTCCTCACAGAATTTTGTCACAGGACTTGTTCTTTAGACCCTTCATCAGCTTTGTTCCTCTTCTTTGGATACACTCTAGCACCTCAACATCTTTCTTGTAGTGAGGCCCAAAACTGAACACTGTATTTGAGGTGCAGCCTTACCAGTGCTGAGTACAGAGGGATGATCACTTCCCTAGTCCTGCTGGCCACAGTAGTTCTGAAACAAGGCAGGATGCTACTTTCAAGGATATTGAAATCCTGACTGGATCTTCTTGGTGCCAGATGCAAATAACACATGTGTAGTATGTATTTTAATATTTCTAAATTATAATTTAATGTAACTTCAGTGAGTTACATACAAAAATAAGTACTTATGCTCTGTCCTATGCTCTCTCCTCCATAACGTCTGTTGTGCAATGTCCAGGCATTGCCACAGGTCTGGCTTCTTCTCAACTTTACACATTTTATTAATTTCCTGCTTGGTTGAAAATCAGTAGCTTACCGTTGTGTTTGCAGCTTGTATATCTTAACTGTGACAGGTTAAGTACCTTGTACCTGTGCTTCATTGTTTACAGCTGCTTTTGCTACAGAAAGGACTTTGCTGTTTGTACTCCATGGATTAGAAAGAGCTCTTTGTCCTATTGTAAGAGTGACAGAGCACTGGAACAGGTTGCCCAGGGGGGTTGTGGAGTCTCCTACGTTGGAGATATTCAAGGCCCACCTGGACAAGTTCCTGTGTGATGTACTCTAGCTTACCCTGCTCTTGCAGGGGGGTTGGACTGGATGATCTTTCAAGGTCCCTTCCAACCTTTGGGACTCTGTAATTCTGGTTTCAGCTAACACTATGTATCTTTTCAACAACATGAAGCACTCTCACTAATAGCAGAAGCAATTTAGTGAGGGTAAGAAGAATTTTTTACCATGCAGGTCTGAATGCAGGATGTATCCTTTCTCTTCAGCTGACATTCTCCTATCTGATTTTTTGTAACTTGCTAAAAACTACAGGAAAATGGATTACTGTGTTTTGTTTTCTATAAAATCGGAACTACAGGAATAATCTGTCTGTGCAAATATACTGGTTTGCATTGCGCAGGGCCAGCTGGTGTGTATATCTCTAGAAAGTCTTCCTTACCCTGTAGTAGCAAAGGCTTCTTAGGGCCATCATTCTTTCTGGCCCAAGCTACAGCACCATGCAAAGAAGGGGCAGGATACAGGATAGGAGATGTTACTGTACCAGGTTATACAGAAGGGACCAGATGCAAAAAGGCCATCCTGCACCACCTGACAGAACATTTTGTCCACATGCTCCACCACTAGTTTCAGTAGATATCTTGGTGCACACTGTTCCACCTGTTCAGTCACCAGGTCTTCATCTAATGCTGAAAGACACCATTCCCATTATTAGACCACAACATTTTTAAAGTAGGAGCCACATCTCTGCTCCTTATGGAGTATATATAACAACTGAGGTTGTTTGGACAACCATCACAAAAACAGGAACAAAACAAAAAACCCCCAGTGATTAATGTTTGAGGCAATATTTGTCAAGGTGAATCCACCACTTTCCTGGGCAGCCTGTTCCAATGCTTGACAACCCTTTTGGTAAAGAATTTTTCCCTGTTAGCTAATCTAAAACTCCCCTGGTGCAAATTGAGACTATTTCCTCTTTTCTTATTGCTTGTTACCTAGGACACGAGATGGACACACCTCACTACAACCTCCTTTCAGGAAGTTGTAGAGGGAGATGAGGTCTCCCCTGAACATCTTTCTCTCCAGAGTAAACAGTCTAGCAAATTACTAGTCAGCAAAGAAGCTCCACATCATCTCAGAGGGAAATGTGGAAGAAGTATCCTAAATGACACTGTGCCTTGTCCCTATTTACCACACCAGCTGGGGTGTGTACATTGCCAAAGAAAGGCAGCAATTTTAAGACTTTGGAAAGAGTTAACTCCCAGGTTAACATAGCAAAGGCTCATGAGGAACAGCTTTGTGTCTGCAGCAGTTTCTCAGCATACTTGAAGGTGCTGCTGGTATCTTGCAAAGTTGAGTGCCTTCAGGGAGCAAATGGGATTGCAGAAGCTTCCTGGGATGAGGAGGCGAGAATGTGTTATCAGGCACATTGAAATGAAGAGTAGCTATGAAATTTAAAGGCAGATAGGAGCTAAGATGAGGTTTAAATAATGAAAACAATAACAACAATCCTCGGTGAAGCTCAAAAGCAAATAAAAAGGACATTTCAGGATCACAAATGACAGGAAGGAAGAAAGGTGGATTGGGGATTGGTAAACAAGTGGCCAGGGAAGAAAATCCTGCAATATGATGTCAGTTTGATATATACATGTCTGTTAAGTTTGCCTGAATTTAATAGCAAGAAATAGAATAGTTTGAACCACACTAGTTTTCCAAACAAGTTTTATGGCTCAAAACTTCAAAAACAAAATGTAAAGATGAATTGCTTGTGTGTCTGGTGACACTAACTCTGTCTTATATATACTGTAAGATACCTTTTTTTTGTCTAGCTTTAGGAATCATCTGGCATTTGTTATCCAGCTTTCAGAATAACTTCTCAGACTTTTTTTTTCTTTTAGTACCAAAAAGAAACAAGAATGTGAATGAAGCATAGCTTGATGGTGAACAGAGTTAAAGAGGTTGTCACAGTTTGCAGCAAAAATTTGCACAATATCTGGTTGGGGTTCCGTCCGCAGAACACTGCAGTGTAAAAGAGCTACAGTCAGGAGAGGCAAGCAGACAGAGGACTAGATGATCAAATTCTTCATGTGGGAAATCCTTCCTGGACAACATGTCTTTGTGAAGTTTATTGTCGTGCCCCTTCTCTTCCTGTTCCTTAATGTAGAGTGTGCCCAGAAGGAGCATTATTTAATAGATCATTTAACTGGGTAAGTAGAGTATTTGGGTATTTGGAGATGCCATAGATTATATGCTTTCTTTCAGACTGACTCATTAAGAGAATTGACATTTTGAAAAACAGGTATTTCAAGATGTTGAGTTTCCTAAATTCCAATTAATGATTTGATAGCCAAAAACAGTGAGGTCCATGCGACACAGCATCTGTTTTCCTCCTGTAATGAAGCAGTGCACCAGAGATATTCTAACTAACCAGGAATCTGAAAGTAGGATACTTTGTATCTCTGCCTCTCTCATGTAGAACTTCCTCGGTTACCAAGAGAAATACTGAGGACATGAAAATAGCTTAAATCTAGGGTTTAATAATGAGAATAACTAAATACAGGCCTACATCAGCCCTTCCCATAAGCATAGCTTGTATGTGGCCTTCACCTATTCTCTTTCCTGAACAAATATGGACATTGAGAAATGCTACTGACCATGAACATGTTTGCTGTAGAAAGTTGTCACTATTGTGACTACAAAGACAGCTCATCCAACACAAGCTAGAGAAGTTTTCTCTGCTCCTTTTGACTTCTTCTAAGTATAAGTAGCAGAATAAATGGTCAGGAAAGTTCCAATCCAGAATCTTTCTTAACAGGGATTTTACTAGGTGCTATAAGACCTTTCTAACTTGCAGCATAATGCATCAAACAAATTAAGAAATTGCTTGAAAGCATTTAGTTACCTTGTGACTAACACATCATTTCTTTTAAACTGTTCTTATGTTGGGAGCATATAGCAAGGTTGCGCTCAAAGTTCCAGTGCTGGTTGTAGACAATGACTGCACTTAAATTCCTACTGGCATTCTTTGTAATATCCAATATTGTTTAACTTCCAACTAATAACATCTTTGATTCTTTAAATATATGAAGTCTGTACTTGTTTGTATAATCTCTGAAACTGAGGGAGGGGTCTTTTTGTATGTTTGGTTATGAACTTGGAATTTTAAGCTTCTGGAATTTCTGGCCGTTTGGTTTCCTCTTCTTAGCTCATCTCTGTTCAAATCCACAGCCCTGAGCCCTCCAGAGTTTGGTAGTTACATCCTTCCTTTCAGTAAAAAACCCAGTGCCATTCTTTCGTTTTACAAGTTAGTTGTTTGGCATCCCTTTTAACAGTGTAGTTCCAGATATAGCCCTCAGCTGAATTTCTAGGCCTTTAATTTATTGTGTTTAATGCCTTGGCTTTGAATTGTTTTGAGATCAAGGCGGCACTTTTCATTGCAAGGCAGCTCCTACCTGACTGTATCCTTTCTAGAAGGTGATGTGTATAACCGGAGACAGGCATAATAACCCTAATGAAGTATTTTAACTGGTAAACTGGATCCAAGGTTGTTTATGACTCTTGCCTGCAGAGGAAAATAAATTCTACCTGAAATACAACAGGCTGCTCCCAATTCCATGTCTGTGCTGCCTGTAGCTCCTGGCACAGACTGCAGAAAGAGAGCATGCTTAAATAACCTGTCTGCTACTGGCCAAACGAAGAAGAGCAAAGAAAAGCTGAGCTTCTTGGAGGCTTGGGTTTGAGCTCAAATATCCAATTACGAAAGAATGAATTTAACATAGTATCTTGCAGAGACTTGGGGTTTATGGTATGTGAGCGTGCTATGAGAACATCTAGATGGAGGATTTCAGTCTTGTTTGTGAAATCCAGCTTGGCTTGAACAGATAGTGAATTAGGAATGGCAATTTGGTGAATGTCCAGAAACCTAATTGCAAATACCTGGAGAAATATAAAGTCAAGTCTAGTCAAGAAAAGAGTGATGTATGAAGTTTAGCATTTAAAATACTGGTTAACAGCAGCATGCCTGAAGGGGGAAAATATTGGGGCATTTATTAATTACAGGTTTGGGCATGAACTCTTAAATTGCTGTACCATTTTTGTTCATGTTAGCTTTTTCTTTGATCTCGTTTCATAAATACAAGAGCAGTAGGGAGGAAATTGTCAGGTTGCTTAAGACAGTTTTGCACTGACAAAAAAGCTCAAGGAGAGATGCTGACAATTCAGAATTCATAGTTAAAACTTAGAGGAAAGAGTAGAAATACAATAAAAACACTAAGGTTTGTAGGTTATTCTAAAATTTCAGTTCTATTTTTCTGTGTATTAATGGGAGCTTTTCTCAGAATGTCCATGGAAGTGAAATTTGTTTCTTGATGTATGCAAACCACTGAGTTAACCTTGGTATTTGCTTCTATAGTGGCTCAAGAGGGCTAAACCTGGGAGCTGTAACCTTCTTTAAAAAACAGAAGTTAATTTGATAATGAATAAAATTGTGGACACCATTGCTCATCCATCTCTAGCAGTCTGCTTCCATTGACTTGCTGAGTTGTTGATTTGTTTAGTTTTGTTGGTTTATTTTATTTTATTTTATTTTATAATATTTTTTTTTGCTGTGGTTTATTTCTCCTGTCTTTAAATTTCTTTCAGTTATGAAGCCTTTTGCTGGAGATTCACATTGGTCCATTGAGACTCTAAAGGGAAAATAAAAAACATTTAAGTCAAATAATTCTGGAACTTTCCAGTGCAGAAATATTAGCCTTAATTTTTGGATTTAGCAGGGAAGACTGTCCGGTGACATTGTGTCATGGTTTGAGCATGTTTTGAGGGTGTTTTTGTTCAAGGTTTTTTCCAGCCAGGGGGAGTCCGGGAGGAAGGAGAGACAGGACACCTGACCCAGGCTAGTCAATGAGGTATTCCATACCATAGCACGTGATGCCCAGGATGCATACTGGGAAAGGGAAGGCTGGAGGGGGGAGCTGTGGAGGAAAATGGAGGAGGGAGCACATGGTGCTCGGCCGGGCAGGGTGGAGTGAGTTATGGGTCGGTGGCTGGTGGGGTGTTGTATTCTTTTAACTTGCTGTTTGCTGTATCATTATTATTTGTAGTAGTAAATGGCAGTAGGGGTTTTGTGTTATGCCTTAGCAATTAAACCGTTCTTATCTCAATCCGTGGGGGCTACATTCTTTGGATTTTCCTTCCGAACTCTCCGGGAGTAGGGGGACTTGGTTTAAACTACGACATTTTTGGCGCCCAACGTGGGGCCCGAGGGTTTGAGATAAGAACAGATCTGAGCGGATTTATGGTCTCTTGTCACAATGCTGATTTATTGGCTCTTAGAGGTTTTTCCATACACCAAGACAAACAAAAAGAAATCATTTCTTAATACATGGACCAAATGGACTCAATTGCATTGTAGGGATTGGTCCATGTATTAAGAAATGATTTCTTTTTGTTTGTCTTGGTGTATGGAAAAACCTCTAAGAGCCAATAAATCAGCATTGTGACAAGAGACCATAAATCCGCTCAGATCTGTTCTTATCTCAAACCCTCGGGCCCCACGTTGGGCGCCAAAAATGTCGTAGTTTAAACCAAGTCCCCCTACTCCCGGAGAGTTCGGAAGGAAAATCCAAAGAATGTAGCCCCCACGGATTGAGATAAGAACGGTTTAATTGCTAAGGCATAACACAAAACCCCTACTGCCATTTACTACTACAAATAATAATGATACAGCAAACAGCAAGTTAAAAGAATACAACACCCCACCAGCCACCGACCCATAACTCACTCCACCCTGCCCGGCCGAGCACCATGTGCTCCCTCCTCCATTTTCCTCCACAGCTCCCCCCTCCAGCCTTCCCTTTCCCAGTATGCATCCTGGGCATCACGTGCTATGGTATGGAATACCTCATTGACTAGCCTGGGTCAGGTGTCCTGTCTCTCCTTCCTCCCGGACTCCCCCTGGCTGGAAAAAACCTTGAACAAAAACACCCTCAAAACATGCTCAAACCATGACACATTGACTGCAGGACTTTTATCACTGCACTCACTGCTGTCGTTCTTTGATGTGTTGTGAGAATTTTTTTAAATGAACTTACCTTCCTGTTCCTTTAATTATCTGAGGCTGTTCACAACACCTATTTCTGCTACCTTTGAAAGTGCTGTAAAGCCATATGCTACAAAGCCAAAGTGATAAGACATACGGAGACAACTTTGGGCAATGTGCAGCCAGCTGGCTGAAAAGATTTTAGGAAATATATCTTCTTGCTTGAAAAAGAAAAAAAGGGAAAAAAGAAAAAGCTTAATGGCAAGTGTTTGGAAGCATTTAAAACATCTCTGTATAGTAAAACCAAAATTATTGCTTAGAGCTCAGAACTTGATTCCAAATATCCGGTTTTAATGCTAACTAAATATAGGTGTCTTGTGAATTATGTTGGCATTAACAGGTCTTTTTTGTTTTGTTTTTCTCCACTGTCTTTAATGATCTTGATATGAAGCCCTATTTTCCACTTGCTTAATATTTCTCATTTTCTTGGACATCTAAGAGATGTACAATATTTCTTCTTGTACAATAATCTTCTTAATCTTCTTCTACAATACTTATTGAACGCAGCCACAAAAGGAGGTTTTTTGGTTTGGGGTTTCTTGTAAGATAATTTTTTTTTAGTGCTTCTCAATCTTTTTTTAGCTTTATAGCAATATCTTCATGTACTTTTGGATAACGTGAGATTAGAAGAATTCTTGCTAAATGCAGGCACAGAACTGTCACTGATAAGCTGCTTGTCATCTTCTAGCTATAACAAATATTGTCTTATTTTCCATAGTCTTTCCAGCTGACTGGTTCTAAATTTCTCTGCCATGACACTCCATGCTCACCTGCTAGACTGCTGGTTTGTGACAGGGTAATGGTGGCACAGATTTCTCAGCAAGTTTTGACTTCCTTTCCTGCTGTCACCTGTATCTAACTTCTGTGCTTTCTGGTATTTATATTCTTTAGCAAGCATAGAACTACTACTGTTGTAGATTAGTGCCCCAAGCAGTTCTTTGCAATGTAATCTTCATCTAGGAGTCTCTGGGTCAGGTTTTAACAATGCAAATAAAATGTATTGCTTCTTCTGCATAAGCTTCCCACAGCAAATGTTCCTTGGGATTTCTTAAAGTGGACACTAATCTAACGGTTTTGAACAACAGTTATCAAGCGCCCACCATAACCTTGGCAATCAATATTTTTCTCTCTCATGATTTCTGTGCAATTTCATCCTGCCTTATGCTGTTCCTTTATAGAGGGTAATTGTCCTACAGGTTTTTCAGAAAAGTATGAATACTGACGCACTTCGCTCTTCTCTAAAAAACTCTCTTGAAAACTTTTTTCTATCTGTGCTGTTTCACAGGAAATATTTAATAATTTGTAAACTCTTGTCCTGTATTTTCATCACTTAAAAAAAAAAAAGGAAAAAAAAAAAGCAATCTATGGTGTAAAATGAAAACACAAAAATTCTATTCTTAAAATATTTGTCCAGACTTCAATACCACTTTCCTGGTATTTAGAAGGGGGGCAGGGTGTATTTATTTACTTTTATTAGATCAAAACTGGTTGCCCTTCTGTTTTTGCTCTCACAGTCTGTTTAAATAGACTGTAATTAGAATCTCTAATCTGGGCTTGCTTGCTTAACTGCCTGATAGCAGTCTGGTTTTATTGCATAACTGATACAAAAATCTGTATTTTTAAAGTCTCTATTAAAGTTTGCACATGTAAATCAATAATGTTAAATAGTCTATAATAACTTGCTGGGGATACTGTAGAACACAATTTATCTTAGGTTTTTTCCTCTCTGAAACTCTTCATGGAATAAAAGAGACAAGATTTGCATGAAGGGGCTGGATCTCCTCCTAGATTAGGCAAAAGGATGTGGGAAGTTTCCTGGCACTCTTTTCTGAAGCAGAGGTGGCAAACTGCAATCTAGCAGAGATGAGGAACAACTGTCAGGAGCTGAACAGCTGTCCTGGGTTGCCAGAGGAAGCCACATATGAGAAAACTCTACTTTGCGCTCACAGAGATAAGTGGGATAATAAAAAGGAGAAAAGCAACAGAGTGTTAGGCCACCTTGGCTGAAACAATTCTGCTATTGCCACCTTTCTTGAGTAAAGTATTGGCCCTAAAGCACTTCCATTACTTCTCAGAAACAATGAGAGCCAGCACTGGAACAGAGGGATTGCTACACAAGAAATAACATCAAAACACTGCTATTACCATCAGATTTCCTTTGTGCACCAAAATGGCATTCTTTGTCTCATCTCTGTTATTTGTTGCCTTAAACATTTTTCTACAAATCCCATGCTGGTCAGAAGCAACATTCCAGGAAAACTGTGTCACCAAGTGTAAAGTACAGTAACAAAGGACAGCTGTGTAAGGCATGGCAGCTCTGTGATGATAGAGTATTTGTCCTGGATTTGCTTTGTCCTGCTAATGGATTTTGATGATTGTATTAATTTGACCAAGATCTGACAAAGCTGAACAATCTGTTGCAATCAAGTGACAGTGTTTTGGGGAAAAGGCTTTGCAATGACATGATACTGTATAATTCTGGCTATTTCCAGTCAGTCTCAACAAAGGAACTGGAATCCTTTCTGGAGGTTATTTCACTCTTTCACTGGTTTACTGTTCATTCATATATTGAAGAAAACTAAGAGGTATTTAGCCTTAGATGGCATTCTCTTGTCAAGATTTGAGAGGGTATGTGTTACAAATGCTGTGCTGGTGCAGTCTGTTTAGTGCCACTGATCACTGAGTCTCAGAATTTAAGCTTTAGCAATAATCCAAGTGTCAGAGCACAGATGGAAGTGTTAACTGTTTTTCATCCAATGTTGAGCAGTTTCATGCTGCATGTGTATTATTGCTTTCTTCAGCCCGTCTTAAGTGTCTGGAGTGACAGTGATTCTGCAGTGTCCTTGGCAAGTGTTTCATGGTACAGGTGGCCTTGCCATTCTGTAACTGCTTATCCTGGAGAATTAAAAAATAAAACGCTTGACAGTATTAACTGCAGATCTAAGTGGGTCATGCCATGGAAAGGTCTCTGGTTAAAAGCACAAGAGATAATGCTGTATTTGAAAAAAAGAAAAAAAGCATTTTAAAAAACGTTCTAGAAATGTGTTAGAATATAATAAGCACATTGGTACCCAAGTGCAAGTGCTGAGCAAATGCCCATGACTAAAGGGTTAGCAGAGTAAATCAACAGAGATTTAATGTCTGTGCTTTCAATATAGGACTGAAATATTATATGTTGGTGGGGTTTTAAATGGAAAAGTTGATCCTCATTTTCAGGTACCAAAGATGTTATAACGGCAGATATTACATCTTCAGCTGCCCTGAATTTACATATTTTACCAGTTCTCAAAGCAGACACTAGCAACCTTTTTCTCATTTTGCTTTTCCACTATTGTGCCCTGACTCCAGAGTTCTCTGTTTCTGCTCTTTCTGACAGTCAGTACTAGTGAGTGCTGCTCTTGTTCTGGTAGCATTTGTGAGTCTGTAGCCAGCTCTATAAGGTTTGACAGAGTTACAAAAATTGCACTAATAGTTTGGAAGCTTCAGCAGCTTCCTGGAGGAAATTTACAAAGGTCAGAAACGTGACTGACCTGATGACCAGCAGCAAAGTTCCTGTAGGTCATTTGCTGCTGGTGATCAGGTCCACCAAGATTCTGAGCTTTTATTTCACGGCTAAGAGAAAGGTTTATGGGCAAAGTTCTTTTACAATATTATGCTTTTCTAGAATACATTTTAGTTCTTTAAGGATTTTTTTTATTAAAGTTTCTGCTTAGGGTAGAATAGAACATTCAGAGATTCATATTTAGTGCCAGTTTATTCGTTTGCCTCATGGTAAATTTCTGTGCAACATGCAATGACTTGTTCAAAGGCTCAGCTGTCCTTCAGAGCAGAGTTCTCACTGAGCTCTTTTGATGGATGAAGTGAGCTTTATTGAGTGTTCTTCTCAATGTGTATGACACAAATGGTGACATGAAGTGCCTGGTGTCACTTCAGAGATATTTTTGTTTGCTTTTGATGTAAAATGGTGTTATGGACCTAGGTGGATTGTTCTGTAGATTTCCTCTTCAGGGATGGCATCTTTAATCTTCCTTTAGATTTGCAGTTGTCCTTATGCTCTGTATTTTCACAGACATTGTAGGATGACAATGGCACAGCTACTGTGCTGTTTTGTTTGCTTCAATTGCCAGCCCATTCTCATGCATGCATGGAATTCAGTTAGCATGTGTTTTCACCACTAAAGTCACTATTATTAGCAGCTATTCTCCTAACAGTGTGTGTACATCAAGTGCTGGTCAATCAGATTATAAGGATGTCTCAAGAGAGCAGGTAATGGACAAATCTAATGGATTAGTTAATGCCTGTTGTAGCCTGGACAGCTTCAGCTAGAATTACCTCAGAAATTAACTTGACCCAATATGTGAACAAAACTATTATTATAAAGAGTGTTAGTGATATCTTCTTTTTTACTGGTATTATTAGAACTATAATACAAACTTTAGTCCTTGTGAGAGTGATCGAGGAGAGATCTTCCCTCACTGAAGTCAGTCACACACACAGCCAGATCCTTGGCTAGTGTTATCAGCCCAGCTGATGTCTACACATTTGCAGAATCAAAGACAATTCTCTGATGTCCTCCAAGAATCCAGTATTACAGTAGGCTTGCACAATGCTCTTATCACATAATTACACAATTTAACATATAATCTGTTGGTTTACAATGTACAGGTCACAATGGAGCTGAGTGTCCAGGCTTGCAGATTAGATGAGGCCAACACTTGGCATGAAAATATGCTTCTGAAATCAGTAAAAGTAGAAAAATTACTTGGCAACCAGTTACTAGTTAGATGTATGTCATTCTGCCCGATTGAATAAATGCCTGCCCTCCTCCCTTCCCTCCTTTCTTTTTTTCTTTCTTTTGATTTTAATGGATATGGGGCAAATTTATTATAGTAATGAAGAATTTCCTATCACAATATAAGAGCTTTGTGTCTCAAATCAAATGTATCATGTGGTTTACTGTCATCAGCCTCTTAAAAAAATGAAGAAAGAAGATAAAAAATAGGCTTTCTGGTGTTATTAAGAAAATAAACTTAACTTTATGATTTTTCCTGAACTATGAGTTGCTATTTTGCAACTGTTACTGTTGTATAATGTTTTGTACAATGATAAACTCTGCCACAATATGAAGTTTGAGGAGTTACTAAGTAGCAACATACTCTTTTGATTTGCATGTTTTTTCAGGGTGCAAATATGGCATATTTGGATTTCTTCTTTGCCTTCTAGTGCAGTGTAGTTTATTTGCAGCTTGAAGATAAAACTAGAGAAGAAAAAATCCAATATTATGGAGAAAATTTTAATTTCTGCAGGTAATCTGCTGTGTTCTGAAGATCCTAGATTAGTACCAGTATGTTAGTGGTTTTCAGAGACTAACAGGGTGACCACTAGTGCAATCTCAGAGAGTAGAAACAGACTAAGATTATCTTGCAAATTTTTATGCTTAGCAAAATAGCTCTTTGATATTCGTGGTCCATCTACCATAACCTTAACCGTCTTTATGATTTGGCAATAACGTAGGTATCAAAACTGGTTTCTTGTCTCGGTGAGAAGTAACCTCTAAAAGGAAAAAAAATCAAATTAAAAACAGTAGACAAAAAACCAGCTATAACTATTCAGTGACTCATAACAGCAGAAGTCCTATCTTTTAAGCCCCATAAATCATATTCTCCTTAATCTCATGCCAGGTAAAAATTGGCATGGGGCCTGGCTTTCAAAACTAGGGTGTTAAAAATATTCTACATTAGCACAGTGTTTATCTTGCTATTCAGTAGAAAAAGGCTAAAGCAGTACATGCTGCATCATTTTCCTGAACTGGGTCATTCTACAGTCTACTGTGTTGTGTATTTGATATTTTAATAAACTCCTTTCTAATTGCATATATACTTTCAGTTAGCACTGTCCATTCCAAGGAAGGCCCTGTAACCTGCTTAAAGCTCTGAACTATTTGAATGTTTTTCTCCAAAACAGGTCTTCATTTTAAGACAACCTTCAAAAACCAACAGCAATTTAAGGTGTATGAAAGGAGCAAAGATACTGATGATAACTGATGGTAACAGATTGTGTCAGTCTCTACATCTCTTTTGTACCCTTTGAAAACTAGGACTACCAGAGAGGGAGTTTTTCCCCCAAGGCATTTCTCTAATGTTTTCAGATGTTGCTTCATTGGAACCAAATGGTCAGAGCCACCTAAGAATGCTATTACAGATGCACAGGTATTTTTTCCCTGTTCATTTCCAACATATTTAGCTGCATTCCTCAAGCTGTAATTGAGATAAAGCACGTGTAAAAGTCCTTATAGACTTCTCCACAGCTGAAGCTCAATGAATTTTCCTTCAAGATGCATCAGAAACAAAGTATTTCCTAGTGTTACTGATGCTGGTTGCTTTGTGGTATAAAGGTCAATCTGGTTTGTGTGAAACATTCCTTAATCGTTAAGGAAATGCCCTTTTGGCATACCCTTGCACAAAACTTGGCAGGAAGTCAACAAATTACAATTCAGTAGCTGAAGCACAGCCAGCTTGAACTGCTTTGGGTATCTATATCTCACTTATTCCACTCTCCATTTTATTATCCCCTACACACAATTAAAACAGAAAAGAAAATAAGGAAAACAGAAGGAAGGGAGAAGTAAGCAGTTCTTTGGTAAAAGTGACAGCCTGACAGCCAGGAACAGGTATGATAAGAACAAAAATTGTATATACTTAAACCAAGTTGAAGCCTCTGTGTGTTGTATGTTTATCAAGCTTTCCGTCTGAGGCTGTCAATCATATGTACAAATGAGCTGACTGAAGGTATGAATTCATGGGCAGTACTGCATATTTACACACAGTAGTGCAGCACCTCATTTACTTACCTATTTACAGAGGTGTTTCAGATTTAATTTTTAGGCATGAATAGTGTTTAATTTCTTGATGTCTGAACCTTTTCCTTTTCTTTCTCTGAATTCTGTTGCTCCTGTCTTTGAAGCCTCTTTGTTGTGAAGTTTGCCTGGATTTTCACTTGAATCATTTATGCCTGTCTTTACTGGGGTGAACACTTTATGGATGGTTCTCTACAGGATACTTACTTTTGTTGCCAGACCACTGAAGCCTACATAACATCACTGTTACGCTAGGAAACACATATTTATCCTTGCTTCCAACAGTACACTTAAGCTGCTCTTCCATGACTAGACTGGAAGTAACAGGGACGAGTGGCACCATTACTGAAACACAGCTTCAGAAATGCAGAAAATCAGTCTAAGCTTTCTGATCCTAATGAGCCGATGTTCTTTTGTAACAATTAGTTGGTAATAGCAGGTGGTATCACATTTAAGAAAGAAGAGACAAAAATGAGCTGAAACCTCTCCACCATAAGCTTTGCAATATTAAACCCAGTTTTCTAGTGTGTTAGTGCTTCCACCACGCAAACAAGTCAGTTGACTTCAGTGACATCTTGGTAAGCAAAAAGGAAGAACACCAACAAAGCAGACAGAGTAACACATAATGCTTAATTCATGATATATAGATATTTGGGTGGGGTTTTTTCCATTTCGAGGAAACTGATAAAAGTAGCTATAGTATCCACATGCCACTCTCCAAGCCTGTTGTACATGTAGTTACTGATCCACATAATGGCTAATCCAGGTGTATATATGCCTTTATGTATAATTGATCAATGTGCTAGCAACTTTCCTGGACTGTGACTTTCTGGGATCTGGAAAGAGCCGGCACCTCTGCTTGTGCAAAACACCAACCTTGGCCCCACAGCAGCTCCTATAGAGTTTGTCATTGCCAGGCTGAGCCAGATTTACCAGCATCTGACAGTGACTGGCACAAATGTCAGTTAGCTGAGCCCCACTTTCCAAGCACGTCTGTCTCTGGGTTTTGTTCCATAGCCCCGCTCCCCCTTTCTTCTGCTTTGCACCACTGCTGAAGCAACTCTTTTTTTCAGGTTCTAGTGCGAAGGACTGATCTTCTTGAGCATTTGAGAGACTTCTAGATAGATTCTTGTCTCTTGGTTCTCAGAAGGCATCAAAAGCTTTTCACAGTAGACAGTTACAAGAGTCATTTTAGCAGAATCTTACTTTCCTTTTTTTTAGGCTACCTTTTTACCCCCAGCCTGGAAATTACTGTTCTAAACGTAAATGCTAAAAATGCAAATGCTGAAACCTCTGTGTCCACTTTGGGCACAGGCAATTTGCTCTGCTTAAACTTCAGGTCTGTCCAAACTATATGAGAAAAATAGTGTCTCTCCTTAACATTTCCTTAGTCCTTTCCATTCATCTGTTCTCCCCATCACTGCAAAGAACTCGGGGGGGGGGGGGGGGGGGGGGGGGGGGGGGGGGAGGGGGGATGGGGAGGCTCAGCTCCAGATATCTCAGGGGTAAAGTGCTTTCCTTTGCTTTTTGGCCTCAGACACTGATTTCTAATAAGGCTACTATTGCAAAACAGTGGCAGAGATTGATACCAAACAAAAGTTCCTAGAGGGACTGTTAAAATGGTGTTGGCCTGATTTTAATAGTACACAGTGTTTCCTTGGGTTGCAAGCAAGTAAACAAGCTTTGTCAAATACCTTACATAAATGGACATTGAAACAGAAAAGATGGATGAAGAGTTAGAAAGGATGAAGAGGCTATTTTCTGGAAGGGAATAAAGAATCATAGAATCATAGAATAATTAGGGTTGGGAAGGACCTTAAGATCATCCGGTTCCAACCCTCCTGTCATGGGCAGGGACACCTCACACTAAACCATATCACCCAAGGCTTCATCCAACCTAGCCTTGAACACTGCCAGGGATGGAGCGTTCATAACCTCCTTGGGCAACCCATTCCAGCACCTCACCACCCTAACAGGAAAGAATTTCTTCCTTATATCCAGTCTAAACCTCTGCTGTTTAAGAAGAAGTAAAAAGTTGTTTTGTAAAACAGCATTTTACTGAGTTAGAAGCTCTTTGCATCACCAGTGTGCCATTTTTTGCCTTGGACAGCTATTATAAAATGTTACCGGAAAGGTTTTTAAAAATCTTAGAGCCATATCTTGTCAGGATCAACTGGAGAAAAATGTAATTCAAAAATCATGTAAGTGACCCGAAAGAGCAGTTTGTCTTGGGCTTAATCCTCTCTCAGATGACATATGTGCCAAAAAGCTGCTAAAATCTACGTACTCCATATTACTCTTCTGTAGGTTCTTCATTATAAGTACAGGAGGGAAATGGGAGTGCCTCTTCTAATAAATTATATTTGGGGTAACAACCTGAACTTCAAAACAACAAAGTTGAAGAACTAGCAATAGGGCAGTAGTAATAAATACCTTGATCCTTCAACAAGAATTAACTTGTTAGTCTTGAGTTCAGCATTGTTGACATGCCTAGAAATGGCTGATATCCCAAGTGTGAAGAAAACAATCCATGATTTTCCAGATTATATTCTATGCCTTCTAAGTGAATTTTACCTTGCTTAGACAGCTGCTTACTCTTTAGAGAGCAGTCTCTGTGGCACTTACTCATGATAGAATGGCCAACCCTGGAGCGTGTTTTGTCTCAGGAAAAGCCAGGTGGAGAGATATATGTTGAGAGAGTGCTTACAGTTCTACAGAGCCTTTAGCAATGCATCTGGGTGTAGTGCTTGACCCTGGAAACAGTTCTTGCTGTACATGTCTGCTACAGTTAGTGAGCTGCCCAGTTGTTACTGTGCTATAACCAGTGGTACAACATGAACAAACTCTGCTTGGTACTGCTTTGTTATGAACAGACCATTTATCTACTCCATGTCGAAAAATAACTGCTCTGTGCCCAAGAGCATAGATTATATCTACTTTTCCACCCATCCACATTTGTGTGTCTGTCTACATGTATGCTGTTAGCTTTAGACCAGTGCTGCTGTTTCTTGGACTCCTATCTGCGCACAGAACTGTTGTTGTACCTGTAAAAGATGTAATACTTTGAAATTGGTGTCTTACTCATAGTAATGTTTTTTTTTACTTTGTTTTACAACTTCCAGTTCCTGTGTCTATTCTTACCATACAGCATTCATTGTAAATCAATCGTTTTAAAAGCTTTACAAGCTGCAAGAGTTATGCAGTCAGTATATACTTCATGGCTTTCAGTTCCCCAGAAGATTCCTAATGTTTATGGGATTTCATTTCTGCTCATCTGTAGTCTGTGATTATTCAGTGTAATATTGCGTTCCCAGCACATTGAACAGTTGTCACATCTTGTCACCTTCTTCATTGACCTCTCATCTTTCCAGGGGGGGATGTTGTGATTCAGACAATGAGTCTCTCTGGAGCTGGTTCAGTTGACATGGGATCCTTTGGCAGGCAGCTGAGGTTCTGTCTTTCATTAACAATTGTATCTAATGATGTGGCCAAGGTTTGAACATCTGATTTCTATCTTCTGCCACAGTAGAAATCCTGCTTGGCAGACCCTTCCTATTTTATATACCTGCAGATGCTACAGGTATGTAAAGTAGGAAGGCTTATTTGCTCAGATCAGATGACCTCCATTATTTACAGTGCACTGCTCAGTGTCTTTTGGTAACACCATCTTTGTGGAAGAGGTTGTGATACATTTGCTGCTAGTTTCAATGGCTCTTCCTTGCAGCTCTGCCTGGGCTTGACCAAATTCCTTGTTGGGAATCCTGTGCTTTTGCAGGCTGGAATAGACTGGCCAACAGACACAGAGAGGTTTGCTTTTAAGTTCAATCTGCTCTCCCGGAGACTCTCTCCTTATAATTATAGATGCTTTATAAAGAGAAGAAAGACTTCCTGATTGCTGTTCTCTTCCACAGAATCACAGAATCCACCTTGTATTTCAAATGAAATCTGGCACTTAATTTAATATTCGAACCTGTGGTTTGCCTTGCCCTGCTAGCCAGTTGCAATTGATATTCTGTACATCAGCCCTAATATGTTTTAAATAGTGGCATGACTTGCTTTTCTGAGTTATCTTATTGGCAACCACATTTCCTGCTTAGCCTCAAAATGAAGCTAATTCTTCTATCTACTTATCAAGTCTAATATTTCTGCTTTATCACTGCTCCTGAGATTATACGTCAGCTGCAATCAGCTGCCCATTGTGTATACACTCTGTCTGCAGGAATGGAAGCCTACTTCTGTAGACTGTGTGCACGTGAACTGAGTGTCTTTGCAAGCATTAGTCACACCATTACCATGGTTTCATTACCATTGCTTCATACCATGAATTACTGTTTTCTTTTCTTGAGGTAGCTGTGGTAACTGGTCCCAGAACTGCTGTTTCCCATAACTCTTACATCATTGCCTCTAAGCTGCATATTTATCTCCCTATGAGGCACAATGTTTCCATAGACTATTTCCTGATGCTTGACGCATACATCCTCAGTTTGAGTCCCTTTTTTCCACTGGATCTCTTTTAGCCTGTGTACATGTTCCACCTCAGTGGTCCTCACTGGGAAAAAGAGAAGGTGCACCACAAATTGCATTTAAACAAGCCCAGGGACAGAAGTTAAATGCTATAAGGATGTCAGTAATGGTTTTAGCCATATGCTCATCCTTTTTCACCCTACTGGGATGCTGTCTACTGCTGAAGCAAGAGGGAGAGGGGCTAGGGAATTTCCAGCTGTAGCTGAAACATACTTCTCTGCTGACATAATAGCAGTGTACCAGGTGGTGTGCAGTGCATTGAGCAGATTCATTTTAAAGAGTTCAGCTGAGGCCATCTATTGATTATATAGTAAATCCAACTTTAGAATCTTTAAATTGGGATCGGAGAGGTTCTGGCCACATGGCACATCACACTGATCCAGTGTAAACTCACCCTGCCAATTTGGATTTGTTTAAAAGTAGCAGATTCAACAGCTTAATATTGTACTATCATGCTTTATGTCAGATTTAGTACTGCTTATTCTCATATACCCTGCATTAAAATCATTCTTTATGGTGTGCACCTTGGCTAGTCAGCCAGAAATACCAGGACCTGATCCAGATCAAATTAGTACTGCTGGGTCATCATGCACAGCCCTGGCATTATTTGCTGGGAACCTGCAGCAGCAAATACATACTAGTAAGTGCTCTTGAGCTCTTGACAGAACTCGTGCTGCTCTTCAATCCTGAGACATGGCTAACACCATTTGTCCTTGAGGCCACAGGAATTAACATCTTTCTTCAGCTTTAGCCAGCAGACTGGTTTGGTTCTGGCATCTGTGGGAAATGGTTGTCACTTGTTCCTTATTGTCTCTTTATCTTTTACTGTTTCCAGCATTTGAAGAGCAGGAGTACACCCCAAGTCACAAGAATGCTTTCTGTTGCCAAGCTTTTCCCCTGCAGCACTTATGTACATGTATGGATCAGAGCAAAGTTAAGGTGAGACACTTATGCTGTCCATTGGTTCAGTGTAGGGTGAACAGTATCTCAAGAGAAGATAGAGGAGGTGACATTGTTTAAGCACCCCCATTTCTCATTCCTTCATTAAAGTTCCATTTTCCTTTTTGCTGGATCTGTTACTAAAAAAAAAGAGAAGAAATATTTTCACATGGTGACCATCCCCTCACTTATCCTTTGAGGAAAAGTTTGGGTTCTTTTCTCTAATAAATTGCCAGCTTGCCCAGGGCTAACCTCAGAGTAGTTCAGTGTTCTGAGGAAATGGGGCTGGGGAGGCGTGTGTTGAAAATGAAAAAAAACCCCAGAACCCTACAACATGTTGAGTGTTCAGCATTCCGATTTGCCCAGGCTAGCTGTCATTATCAGCTGTTAGCAACAGGAGGTATCATTTGAGTTCCCTTGCAGAATGAAAATTAAGGCACTGTCCCTTCTCTGCCTGCTCCTCTGTTCATCAGGCACTGATGTGTTGGGAAGAGATATTTGAATTAACTGGATGTAGCCACCTTGTTCTGCTAATCGTACAGAACCCATAGTTTAGGCCATGCATTATTAAGTATTATCTCTTTACACACCTGCCTGTACTTCATTGTTGGCATTCAAACTGATCTGGACTATTTCCTAAGCTTCTCATGCAGTTCGAATGCAGTGGGGAAGTGTCAGAGCAGGTCTTCTGGGCAAGTCCCACCATCTGCTGGAGAAAACGAGTGACCAAAAGTCAGAATTGGAAAGCTGCCTTAGATCCCAGCTGGGTATTCAGTGAAGATCTGGCTAACAGAGCCATGTCCTTTTTTTTCTGTAGGCACACCAAGGAACAGAAGTCTGTCTGGTGGTTGTCTGGATACATGACTCAGAGGTTCAGAAAGGATGGCCTTTGGGTTTGAAAGCCACTCTTGCGGTAAGAGAACAATTGCATGAACAGTGGGTATGATTCATCTCTTTTTTTTTTTTTAAGGTGAACCTGTTTCAAGCTCTTCCCAGCTTTTTCTGTGCTTTTGCAT
This sequence comes from Melopsittacus undulatus, assembly GCF_012275295.1. NCBI lineage: Eukaryota > Metazoa > Chordata > Aves > Psittaciformes > Psittaculidae > Melopsittacus > Melopsittacus undulatus. The sequence goes on from NC_047533.1 coordinate 64,347,848, forward strand.
TGAATCTGTAATATCTCTGTCCACTGAGAAGCACGGGGACTTTCTGTGTTGGATCTACTAATGTGAGCTTCTAAGAAGGATCTAGGACACACGTGCCTTGTCTACCAGTAAAGCCCTGGATTCCTGTAAGACAGGTAAAACTTACATCCTAAGCAAAGTGAAGATACTATTTCATTCTCCCCTGAGCTGTTTGCTGGTGCTTCATGCTTGCTGCATTCAGTGCTGCAGTGAGCAGTACAGGGCTGGAACTCCCAGGTTTCTTCTGGCAACATCTGAGCCAAAGTCTGGGCATTGCTTCAGCCACTGAATTCCCACTTGCATGTATAAATGAGTCACCTGGTTTGTTTATCAGGCCTGGTCCTCATCGAAGTGATGAGTAAGAGGTGTGGTGGAAGTGATTCACCTAAAGAGACCAAAAGCTGAGATATTCTTTAGTTGCATTTCTCCACTCACCTGCTATTGTGTATTTTTGAGTAAGGGAGGACTCTCAGACAGTCCCCAGGTCTTGACATTCCTTCCCTAATGCTGTATGAGGCTGTCACTCTCTTTTAATGATCATATCACTTAACAACCTCCTGGATAGCTCCAGGAGGCAATTTGGAGTACATGGATTGTACCATATTAAAGCATGTCTATACTATTAAGATGCCTGTCCCGAGTGACAGGCAAAATCAGAAAGCATGAGAAAAATATTGGTCAGAAGGGCTCCACGTAAGCAATTCGTGTCACTACTGGGTTTGTGCAGCTGATCTTTTATACTGCTGTCTGCCCCTTGGCCATTCGGAGAATTAAACAATACACAGTGGTACAGTGCAGGGTTATATTACATCTTCCTGCACTGAAACACCACCTCTAATGGCAGTCACATTTTAAAATGGAGCCTTCTCTCCAGTTCAGCTGGCTGAAATAAAACCAAAATAAAATAAAAGAGCTGTAATTGAGAGAAAGAAATGCCAAAAAATGTCAGGGATGATGCAGCCTTTAAAAGTACAGATGACAAAATGTGGTCTTGACCCAAGTGACTCCCAAATTTTTCCCTATGTATGGTGCCTTATTTTATGTAGAACACTTCAGCAGCACAGATACAGACCCTGCTCTCTGTGGAACCCAGAGGAGTAAATCTATCTGCTATGCAAAGCGCAGCAGGTGTGCACCCAAACACTGCCCCTAGACCTGCCCTGGCTATGAGTTTCAGGCCATACCTCAGGCAGCTCTGTGTGAGCCAGCAGGCTGCCATTAGTTGCCCCTTTGGCTGCAGTGCGAAGCACACATGGATGCTTTTCATACTGGTTGCTAACCTTAGAACATCATAATCAGAACCTCTTTCTGAACATGTAAGTGATTGCACTGAGTGCCAGGTGTTCAGCCACACCTTGCCAGGCTCCCAGCTTTTAGGTGCATAAAGACTGCACTTTTCCCTAAAAAAATACCTGAAATATCCTTTGATACAATCTTTGGGAAATTTACGTGCAGTATTTTGTTGTTTATGGTGACAGCAAGAGAGAGATCTTCAGAAGTTCTAACTAAATATGTAAGGTAAAACTGAATTAAAAAAGAGGATGTGGAAAAGGAGATTTTCTTAACAAAATCCATTTCCAAATACTGGCTACTTGTTACATTTGGGCCAATTTCATGAAGTACAGTTTCCATGAATTGTGTTTGGTTTAGCATTTATATCATTGAAAGTGATATATTTGTGTGAAATAGTAACTACTGGGGAAAAGTTTTGGAAAGAAGGAAACTCCATATAATAGCTTAATATAGATGTTACCAAACTTGCTAATGTAGAGGTATGCTTAGAATCCGTATTTTCTGAGCATGACACACAAGGTCCTTGTTCTTCCTCAGTATTTACACATATAGCCTCACATTTTTTTCCCTTATCAGCTTTCTCAGGGTTGCTTTCAGCAATCTCTGTGAGTGTTCTCTATTCAACCTGTACTTGTATTATTTACAGATACCTCTGTACTATTCCCAAAAAGTTTTTCATGTTGACTTCTTTATTTGTTATAGCTGATATTTTATTTTCATGGGTGGCTATAGGTTTTCCTGAAATGACATTCCAATTTTAGCATTGCAGTATAATGTCAGTGTTAAAATGTTATTAAGCAAGAAACACACTATGATAATTGAAGCCTCAGAAAATGAAGAGAAGGCTATTATAAATAAAGTGGCTCCTCTGAGGTCAGGCAGGATTCAGCACTGCAAGAGCTTGCTGCTGCCACCTTCACTCACCTTGAGCAGTCCATGATTTCTGAGAGGCCACTCTCCTTCAGTTGCAATGTTTACCTGTTGCAAGATGGTTCAACAGGGACAGAAGATGAATCTAAGAGTCTGCTACCTAGAAGCTTTCTGAAAAGATTACTCACTCTGTGAAAGAGTCCAGTAATGAGAAATGATGTTGCTTTTGTTGTAGGCCATTGGGTCCTGTGTGGTTGTTCCCATTTTCCAGGGCTAATCTCTAAAGTAAATAGTTTTCTTTTTGTTGACTGTCAGCAGTGTCTCACTGTGCAGTGACCTGGATGTGCAAGTGCTGTGGACTAGATAGAGATCTTGTGACCTCTGCCAAATCTATACAGGGCGTATCTCCCACTCCCCAATGCCCCCTAGCATCGGTTTCTTTCAGTCTGAAAGGAAGGAGATTGAGCAATTTGTCAGTGCTTGTTGAGAAGCAGACTTCGCTGCTTGATGGCCAAGTCCTTTTTTCTGGCCTTTCTTTTCTAACTTCTGAACCTCTTTTTCATTTCAGCAATGATGCTTTGCTCCATTCCTCCTCCTGCCTTTTTTTCTTTTCTCAGCTTAACTCATTCTTTCTTTACATGTGTGTGCATGTACATGCACAGAATTGAAGTCAATTGTAAATTCCAGTAGATCTTCCCATTTACCCAGTTTTTCCCTCTATGATTTCATAGTGGAGAGGCAGTGATTTCTGCTGTCAGCCCCTGATTAATTACCGTGGTCGTGACACTCAAGTATCATGCACACACTCTTGTTATTTTTGTCTTTAGCTGCATGTGTTTGTTATTTCCTTTCTAAGAGATGTGAGAGCTATTACTGATGTGAATGAATGATGTGTGAGAAGTGATTTGCATTGCAGCTGCATTTAGTATTTCTTATATATAATAAATAATGACAATGCTTAAATTAAAAATCTTGATTTTTTTAGCATCTTGTCTTGATCATGCAGGAATTTTCACTGGTTATAAGTTTGCCAATGTATCTACTGACAGACATTAATATGTGCCCCCAAAGGCTAAAAAGTCTGCAAAGGGAGGAGGCTCCCCAGATGTCTGGTCCTCCATATCCCACAAAAATCACCCTTTGTTCCTACTGTCATGCTCCACAGCATGGCCATCTTCCTCAGTGACAAGACTGGTAACTGCAGTTTGGCTCTGAGAAGAAAACCACGTGCATAGACTCTATTTTGTGTACAGCTATAAAACTGTGTATTTTTGAGTGATTGTCCCATGACAATTCTTCATTAATAAAAAACTGCAGTGAGGAGATTCTCGCTGTGATGAGCCCTGCAGTGCTTCAGTAGTGCTTCTGCAGCTCATGACTGAAGGCAGTCGGAGGGAACCAAACGTTAGGCGTAGCAGCCTAATAATGTAGATTGTAAAACAGCACTGCCACTTTTTGTCTCCTGGTCCTTTTAGGCACTCTATTTCTTTCTCAAAGAATGATCCAAAAGGTTATCAGTGGGTGACTGCTCCTTCTAACCCAGGGTATCACAGTGATCCATTCCCACCTCCCCTAGGCAGTTTGCCAGGAAGCATACTGCTTTATGCCAGCTGAAGGCAAAAGCCAGAGATGTTTTCAAAACTAAATACAGGATCAGCACTCCCTGGGGCATGATGAAGCTGGCTTTCAGCCATGTATATCTAGGCTTTAAATGAGCTAAGATCTTGTGCACACACTTCTGAAAGGCTTAACCTCTCATTTTGTAATGGAGTATTTCTAAAACAGCCACATACTGTAGAAAACATAGCTCAACTTTCACCTCACAGACCTTGTAACCTAGTACGTGATATGAAAATGAGCAGATGCAAAACCAAATGTAGCATCCAGCTGAGCTTAAGAGTTGGGAGGAAGTATACAGGGAGTAACCACAACATAAGGACAAAGAATCACTGCCAGGTGCATGGGAAGGTGTCAGTAAGTCTTAAGCAGAAATTTGAAATTACTTTGTAGTTTTCCTTTAGAGGAAACTTTTCATTTGCAAGGAACGTGATAAAAGAGAAAGGAGCTGTATTGGAGTGCACCAGCAGCTAGAAAGCCATCTCTTCTTGGTCAGCTGCAAGCAAGTATTGACCAGCATGTGTTTTTAAGACAAGTGGGTAATAGCAAGATATAGAGCTAGTATGATGCATTAGAAGAAGAAAGATGTAGATGAGGGAATAGTGGTGGTAAGTCAGTAAGGTAATTTTTACTGCAATGTATTAAATGGCTTTGTAGGGAGGGAAAGTAGATTTGTTGAAACCAGGAAGAGGAAACTTCAGTTGTGGACATGTGAGACAATGAAAACCTGAACCAGAGCTTTACCAAAGAAAAAGGGGCTGAATTTTTAAGGCAGTATGCAGGAAGAATGAATATAATTTATGTTGAACAGGTTGGCTCTTGTAGGCTGTGTACATTGAAGAGAACACTGCTTTTTGCCATTCACAAGTTACTCCTCTAACAAAATCACTGAACATTTCCATGTCTGTTGTTATTTGGAAATGGTTGCAATTAAACTAACCTAATTATTTCAGTTCCCTCTGTTTTGTTTCCTCTTATTGTTGAAACTAGTTCCTCTGCCTGAATCTGCAAGCTTTTGCAACTTGTGTTTCACTCATTATTCCTGATGTAACCATTATGTATAAGTATACTGCCATAAAAGTAATCCCAGCCCACACAGTATTATTCTATAGTTCTGTCTTTGCTATATAAACTGAAATCCTGTGAGAAAGTTTTTGTTCAGGAACCTAAAACTTTAACACTACCCAAATTGTATTCCTTGATTTTTATCCTCCTGTTCATTTAACTAGTAAAAGCAAAAGCTCACACAACTGTTGGGCTTTTTAAATAAACCTTGATCTAGCTCCCACTCGTGTTTGCAGAAATACTTCCTTTCATATCAGTGATCTTGATCTGAGTAAATTTAAAGTCTAATACCATCCTTACTTCATGAATCCCAAGGACTAGCATAATATGAGTGAAGACCAATGCTTATTGGGAGCTGTAAGTAACACTCTTTAAAAATGAAATAAAAATAAAAGTCAGAATCTGTTATATTTCTACAGTTAATATTGAGGTCTGCTGGAAAAAAAAGGTATCTGAATTTGTAAGAAGTTGCTTAAACTCTCAACTATAGAACCCCTGTTTTACCATACAGTACAGATGTTTTCCAGGACAACAGATGTTACTGAGGATTTTCCAAGTGCAGTTTTTACAATCTCTATTTAGCATAAATTGTAGTCATGTTGGATTGGTCCTTATGGTATGTAGCCTACAATGGAAGAAATAACCCCTCTGGCTTGAAAGCACAAGGAGGTGACAGGGCATGACACACCAGAGGGAGACAGGTAGCCAGAAGAGCTGCGAGCACATGGAGCCAGTTGCCTCTCATGGAGGATATCAGTGCTGAGAGGAGTAGACACTCGAGCTGTGCTAGGGAAGAAAGGTATGATGCCTTTGGCTTTTGTTTGGTTTAGCACTTTGTTTCTCTACCAAGGTGAAAACAGAAGTACTTTGGGTCAGGAATGAACAAAAAGGAATATTTTGTATCGCTTTTCTTTCTGACGGGAAGTAAGTTCTTCAGGTGGTGCTGATGTTTTTGTTGGTGGAAATCCAGTGACTACAGGAAAAAGTACCTTTCCTCAGAGTAATCTGAAGGTACAAGATAGTACAAGATAGCCTCACTCATTGTTACAGGGTCTGAGACTGAGTATCCAAATTATGGTATTATGACACTATTCATAAAGCTGTTCAATAGGACAGACACAAGGGGCTGTGAAAGTGAAGGTAACATATAAGGGCATGCCTTCAAGCCATGGTCTAAAGTTTCTCTTTTGTCTTCACAAGACAATACAAGTCTGTGAAAGATAAATAAAGCTGAGGCTGTGATTCTGCAGTTGCTCTGTACTGACACGAGTACAGGCTGCTGACAAAGACACAGCTACACATTTTGCCAATGGCCTGCCCTTACATTTTGCTCAGATTAATCAGAGAGTGTTGAGCCCTCAGTTTATTTAAGCTTAGCTGCCAATAGAAAATAGTGTTCCTCTGGTTTGCACATAAATGGAAGCAAAAGCCACAAAAGTTATGTTTTATAATTCCCTAAGTAAATAGGTAAGATTTTTTTCTAGGTTTAATTTTTTAGGAGCACTAAGGTGTTTGAGGCAATCTCACCTTACCTTCTCACCCAATTTTAACATAAATTTGATAGTGAACATCAACCATCATAACAGCAAAAGAAAGGGAATTAAAAATTATACCAGCAGGTTCAATTAGCCATGGGAGTCTCTTGCTTTTCCTACACTATGCTTGCTGTGCCCACAAGGAGAACAGTTTGTCTGTCCCTTGAGAAGGTGTGTTGGAGCACACTGGGTGCCTGGATGTGGTGGTGGCACTGCCTGCCTCCCTCCCTCCATCCCTGCTGTGCTCTGGCAGTAGGATCCAGCTGTGTGGTGAGCTCCAGACTTTCTCCCTTTTTCAGTACTAATGCTCTGCCCGCAGGAAATAGGGATGAGGAACCTCAGCTCCATTCACTGCAGCTGATTCCCAAGATGCTGTCCTGTCACTGTGCTGATTCTAAAGGTCACATCTTCATGGGCACAGCATCACCAGCTCAGACAGATGCACAGACTTCAGGAGAGGTACAGAAATTAATTATTCTAGAATCAGCAGAAGAAAATAGCCAGAATCACTCCAGATTACTTGTATGTACTCCCCTGCACAAGTTTTTCATCCTTTTGTAGGGAATTCAGTAAATTTAAATCAAACTGAGGAAAGTATTTGTTCTCCTGAGCCCTGCATGCAGTTTCTTTCCCAAGATACAGCCTCTTTCCCCCGGACGGCCAGTTTCCTTCTAATCACATATGCACCCCACTCCTGCATTTTCTATTTTCTTGGTAGTGTCCAGTACTCTTTAACTGTATCCCCTTGACCAACTTTTTCAGCCAAATGCTGTAATGCCTCCAGCAGATGTGCAACTTTTAGGAATAGCCTCTCAACATGCAAACAGTGTAAAGGACAGATAAAGGTGAACACTCTATTGCTAACTATCCAAACCATACACAGTCCGTGACTGGCTGGCTGTTTTTTTTTTTCTTACCCCTCCTCCTGCCATTCCATTTGATGCATGTCTGTATTTAGAATCATAGAATCATAGAATAGTTAGGGTTGGGAAAGACTAAGATTATGTAGTTCCAACCCCCCTGCCATGGGCAGGGACACCTCCCACCCAAGGCTCCATCCAACATGGCCTTGAATACCGCCAGTGATGGAGCGTTCAGAACTTCCCTGGGCAACCTATTCCAGTGCCTCACCATCCTAACAGGAAAGAACTTCCTCCTTATATCCAGTTTAAACTTCCCCTGTTTTAACCCATTACCCCTTGTCCTGTCACTACAGTCCCTATTCATTAGAATAGTCCCTCACCAGCATCCCTATAGCCCCCCTTCAGATACTGGAAGGCTGCTATGAGGTCTCCACGCAGCCTTCTCTTCTCCAGGCTGAACAGCCCCAACTTTCTCAGCCTGTCTTCATACAGGAGGTGCTCCAGTCCCCTGATCATCCTCGTGGCCTCCTCTGCACTTGTTCCAACAGTTCCATGTCCTTTTTATGTTGAGGACACCAGAACTGCACACAATGCTCCAGGTGAGGTCTCACAAGAGCAGAGTAGAGGGGCAGGATCACCTCCTTCGACCTGCTGGTCACACTTCTTTTGATGCAGCCCAGGATACGGTTGCTTTCTGGGCTGTGAGTGCACACTGAAGCCGGCTCATGTTCGTTTTCTCATCGACCAACACCCCCAAGTCCTTCTCTGCAGGGCTGCTCTGAATCTCTGCCCAACCTGTAGCTGTGCCTGGGATTGCTCCGACCCAGGTGTAGGACCTTGCACTTGTCACGGTTAAACTTCATGAGGTTGCCATCAGCCCACCTCATAAGTGTGTCAAGGTCCCCCTGGATGGCATTCCTTCCCTCCAGCATATCAACAGAACCACACAGCTTGGTGTCATCAGCAGACTTGCTGAGGGCACACTCAATCCCACTGTCCATGTCACCAACAAAGATGTTAAACAAGACCGGTCCTAACACTGATCCCTGAGGGATACTACTCATTACTGGTCTCCAGCTGGACATTGAACCGTTGATCACAACTCTTTGAGTGCACCCATCCAGCCAGTTCTTTATTCACTGAGTGGTCCACCTATCAAATTGATGTCTCTCCAATTTAGAGACAAGGATGTCATGTGGGACAGTGTCAAACGCTTTGCACAAGTCCAGGTAGATGACATCAACTGCTCTACCCCGTCCATCAGTTCTGTAGCCCCATCACAGAAGGCCACCAAATTGGTCAGGCAGGATTTCCCCCTAGTGAATCTATGCTGGCTGTCACCAAGCACCTTGTTGTTTTTCATGTGCCCTAGCATGCCTTCCAGGAGAATCTGCTCCCAGATTTTGCCAGGCACAGAGGTGAGACTGACTGGTCTGTAATTCCCCGGGTCATCCATTTTCCTCTTCTTGAAAATGGGGGTTATATTTCCCTTTTTCCAGTCATTAGGAACTTCACTTGACTGCAAGGAGTTTTCAGATATAATGGACAGTGGTTTAGCAACTTCATTTGCAGATCCTTCAGGACCCGCAGATGGATTTCACCAGGTCCCATGGACTTGTGTACATTCAGGTTCTTATTTATCCATGTTAGATGCTTTTCTGTCCTGTCTGCCAAACACACTTGTACAGATGCATGTAAATGCATACAGAATGCAGCACAATCTCTGATGGAAGCCTGTGTACTAAGAGGATTTGTAAAAGCAATATGGGCAAAACAAAATTAAAACAAGCACAAGACTAGTTCTGAGTAAGAAGAGGAAAAAGTAAGAGCCAGGGGTGGGGGTGTTTATTTATCCAACACAAAACCTTCCTACTGCTTCTCTTTTCCTGACAGAAAGATAGAGCTTGATATAGAGGAACAGTATCATAAATGTAATGATACATTGCACCATAAATAGTTATCAGAAATAACATCATAATATTATAATAAATAAGAAATAATATATTATTTTATACTATATTAGTAATATAGTATAGTATTGTAATTAATAAATAATATCCTAATAAATAATCTCATAAATATAATGATATATTGCAATAAGTGGCACACCATAAAAGTAAGGTAAATGGGTCACCACAAAGGAGTCACTGGCTTTGAAGTCTGCAAATACAATATGTAGAAAAACCATAGGCACTGAGGTGTTCCCTGTTGTGGAGGCTGACTGTGAGTTTTCAAACAAAAGGGAATGCATCAATGTTTTGTCTCTTCAGCTTCACTTCATTACCTGCCGTGATTGTGCCTTTTCCACCTAGAAAGGAGGATAAAAAGGTTTTGTCCCCTTTTAAAATGTTCTTTTGTGGTGATGCCTGAAAAAGCACAGATAGCAGGCTGTGTACCAGGGTACTGCCTCCCTTCCTGATCTCTGCTGTCACTTGTTCTCAGCATCTGTTGATTTGTGTTTTATGAAAGGTGTGAAGCAGAGATTATCTGTGTACAAAACCCAGCAGAGTATGGCTTTGATCTGGGACCAGTTCTTATTATCAAGCTCATTAATAAGAACATGGAGTTCCTTGAGCACAGTTTTTTGTGGAATACTGTCTCCAGGGGGGAGTTTGCATTTAATTTCTGCAGTGTCTAAAGACGGCTGTTGCTCAGCTGGTGCACAGATAGCATTTCTCTTTTCTTCCTCACTACGTACTTTCATGAAATGTGCTGAAAGATAACATACAAGAAACCTTTTCATCTCTGTCAAGTTGAACTGCAGCTGTCCAGAAGTTCAGAATGATGAAGGTGGGAACTGAGAAATGCCAGAACAATGACTTATGTTCTACCTTCAGATCCACTAACCTAAAAAATGGGCTGCTTTTTTTCCCTGTTAAGGAAAAATTAAACTGGGATGATACCATAGCAAGCAGTGTGCAGAGCTAGTGTAAAACAGGCCACAGGGAAAAAGTAAGGCTGCCTTGCTAGGCTGTAGCTTTAATGCTGTCCTGGGGTCTGGGACTCTGGGGGTTTTGTTTTGTTTGGGGGGAGATAGCTCTGTAATCATGAATGTTTGGAAATCTTTTAGTCCTATGATATAGGCACCCCTTCAGCTCTCCTACACAGTATAATGCACTGCCAGCAAAGCATCTTTCTGATAAGACCAGGTAATACAGAAAAGCAAACATGCACATATGAATCCTACTCTTCTGTAAGAGTGTATTCAAGCCATTTTTCCTTTGCTTCTTCATGTTAAGTCAGATCCATGTTTCTAGAATTCTTGTGCTTCATATAAAATCTTAAAGTATTTAAAGCTAAATCTGTGATGAGGATACCCCAAGTCACTGTCCTCATGAAAACCTGCTTCTGTCCATAACAAGTCACTGCCTTCAAACTAAGCTTTCCTGGAAGAAAAATCTAGAGGAAGTAAAATGGGATCTCACTTTTTCCATTTTTTTCCCAGCTTCTCAGAAACAGTTCCATTAGGAGACAATCATTTTTCAATTTTAAACCTGGGGTTAGAGGATCTGAAGGATTTCCTTTACTTCGTGAGAATGTGATTCAGGTTCCTCATGCAGAGATGGGAGAGGAAGGTCTTGCTGTCTCCTGGCCTGCAGTGCTAATTGAACAAATACCAGGAGACAAGCCAGGTTTCTGGCTGGTTAACCAGCAACGGGATAAAAAAATCAAGAAAATAATAGTGGGAATTTTTTTATCTTTGTTAGATATACTTGGATTTGGTAGAGATTAAGTAGGAAACATCTGAGTATAATCTTTCCTTATGTGCACAGCAGCTGTTGATATTCACATTCTGTGCCCTAGGTGAGAGAAGATTTCCTCTTTGTCATCACTGCTGCAGTGCTTCTGTCGACAGAGTGGCCGCATCCCTTGTCCCTCTTACAGCAGCAAGCAGCACTGTAACGTAAGTATGTCCAAAATCATACTTTAATTTAATTACCTACAAAACTTATCCCACAAAAGAGGGGGAAAGAATTCACTATCACTTTCTTTAAATAGATCAAATTTCAGTAATCATTCTGAGAGTTTGTTTACTTTAGAGGAATGCAGGAAAGTCCTGGATAGGTCATTAAATCAGCTGTCCACTGGTAGAATGAGCTTGGTACTGCAGCAGAGATTTAATGCTCTAATTAAAACTCTCAATCAATGCGAATTTTCCACCATGAAAACAAAATTGTTGTTTGCCTCACAATTGTGACATCTTGGTTGGTCTCATACATCACAGACATGGGGAAATTAATTGTGGGGGATGGGGGGGAGGAGGGAAAGGAATTTAGAATGTGTTCCTTTATGCCATTGCTTTTGGGAAAGTGGGTGAAAAAAGAGCGAAGTCTTTTTAAAGGTCCCCAAAATTGTTTCCAATGTTTTTATATTGCATCCTGGTACCCGAATTGCCTCTCTCCCCCATCAGAAAAAAAATACATTTGTATTTATTTTCTTCCTTAAGAGATGCAATCCTGTAGGAGCTGCAAAGTGCCTAAAATCTCTACTCACACTACAAATACTTCCAGTTTTCTGGGTGTAGGGCTTTATACCACTGCCTGTATTTTCTCTGAGCAACCTATTCCAGGTTGGATTCTATTTCAAGAGCTCCTTCCATTTAAAAGCACTGTTGTTTTGTTCCTTTCTAAATATTTCTTGGAGGTCTTATTTCTAAATTCCGTAGGCAAATCTCTATTAAAGAAAAGGTAGATCCTATCAGTAACCAAAGTCACGGAAGCTGTATTCTCTGCTAAGTGGTACCTGGGTGTCTTACTATTTAATATAAAGGCAAGGAGGTAATACAGTCCCAAATCCTGTTGAGAAGAATGGCAGAACTGAAGAACAGAGAAGCCATTTGATGATTGTGTTTTCAGCTGCAATCTGCAGTCTGAAATTCATTGGTGCACATCTTCGTTTACAGGCACATAAAGAGACAGTGTGTGTGTGTGTATGTGTATATATATATACACACATATATGTATATATATTTGCGTGTATATATATAAAAATCAGTTTTTTAGGTACTGGGCTAGAGAGTAATTGGCACATGGTGACTTGGCAGTAATGAATGCTGAGCTTCAGTAAAGGAGCATGTAAGAAGTTATTTTCACTCCTTTGTGAGTAAAGCTCCCTTTCATAATTAACAGAGAGGGATTTTTGTAGAGGAAAGGAAACTGCCCAGGTTAGACTCCTCTTCTGAACTACCTTTCAAAGGAATCCTTTACTCACTATTGAGAGCCCAGACTCCTGATTTTGACATCAATCTCCAAAAGTGGAATACATCAGGATAAACATCTGTATAAACACGCACTTACATGTATGTCTGTGTGTGTTGAAATTAATTCTGAAAATAAACTCTCCTGAAGCAGATATTACCTTTTCTAAACCTTATTTCACACTTCACTGTTCACTTCACATGAAGTCACCTTTTCACATCTCCTATGTAGTTGTAATTCACAGAAGACTGTTACAGAACTAGGCTATGTGGACACAGCAGAAATGGACATGGTCTCGCTCTCACAGACTTAAGTGCACATCTAGTGACATCTCCACTTACATCAACCTAGTGAATGTGGATTTGCAGTTTAGTTTCTGGTGAGGGATTTTGGGCAAGTTTATGATTTGAGAATAAATTTGGTAATATTTGTAGTCTGAAATAATGTGATCTGTATTTGTAATTCTCAAATTAAATAGTAAATACCTTTGTTGTTAAATGTGGAAATATTAGACTGTTAATTTTCCCTGCATTTATATTTTTTTCCCCAGTATATGTTCTTTCTTTTTCATCCTATCCGTATTTTATGTTTGGAAGAAAATCTCCAGTTGCCACTGAATTGTCATGGAGCTCGTTACCTCTGAAGGGATGAGCAGTGGCATGGAATAATTAAACTTACTTTCTGCTGGCAAGTGAGAAATCTTTCCACCCTATTCCTTTTGATTTGACCTTTGACTAAATACATTTCTTTTTGCAGCATAGTTGGTATTTCATCCCCTGGCTGCAGTGGTTGCTTTATCATGGATGAGACAGTGATGTCTACAGCGTTGTTTTTCAAAACTATGTTTGCAAGAAAGAAAATGTGATCTTTTATATTGTTGGATGTAGACAAAATTTTGCCTGTGCAAATATTTGTTAGATAGCAATAAAATCTGATTTTTCTGCCTGTGTGAATTAACTTCCATAAAGGAATTTCATACGTTTTAATGCAGTTCTGTTGCCTTGTTTATACAATGTAGTGTTTAATCACATAAGAATCTAAATCAGAGCTTTCTGGCATAACCCACCATGTAAAGATGGCTCTTGGAAGGCTTCACAGAGACTCTGCAGTTAATTCATAGTGAAATAGAAGCATTATTCCTCTTCATTAGGAGTTTTTCCATAGTTACCAGTAAAAACCATCTGGAATATAAATAAGTGGGGGGAGGAGGGGAAGGGTGGGCAAAAAAACAAAGTGTAAAATACAAAATCTGCCTGTCAAAGTGAAATGTAGCCTAGTAACAGTATGGCATGAGATTGATTTAGTGATATCCAGTCATTGCCTGTGGGTAACCAGCGTTTTCTGACAGCAGTTTTTTCTTCTTATTTTTAGGTCATTTGAATGCTTAGGAATATTGGCACCCTATAGACCTAAACGTGTGAGAAACACTGTATGGGAACCAACAGCACATGCTTACTCACACCATCTGCATAACATTTTCCAGCTGGATTTGGTCAGAAAGAAAAACAAGGGGAATGTCATTCCTCAGCCTGCTGGAGGTTGATCTCTGGGGACCTCTGGTTCTTTTTTCCTGCTCTGTTTTTACAATTAATTTTATATCCATAAAAACAGTCTTAGTGTAGTATTTCTCCATCCATAAGCAAGAAGACTATGACTCTGACCCTACTTTCTTTGTCTTGTTTTTCAGTGGAGAAACTTGCCTGCCGGGGAAAACATGTGGGCTTGAGCCCCTCTGTAACAGAGAAAGGAGCATTAAACAACAGTCTCCCCAGTCCTGAGGGCATTAGCTCACCCAGCACAGATGGGAACACTGAACTGCTTGCAATTCTCCACCCCCAGCTGGAAAGGACTTGTTTACTGTGCAGTCTGTGAAAGAAAGATGCTGGCATCTTTCACCTGTAGAGACTGAACAGAAATATGTCCCTAAAAATCCCTGAGGAAAACCTTCTTGGTGCCAACTTTGCCTTCTGATGTCTGTAGGCATCTTCTTGGGGAGCATGGGGTACCATGCAGATCCTGCTTAGACCTACCAACTTCAGCTGGGGTTGCCTCCCCACATGCCCCAGTGGCAGCTTGCACAAAACACGCATCCTGGGCTTTATTTCCAGTATCACTGACAAGAATTCACTCACCATTGATGGGTCATCTCCCTGTCAGGTGGGACTGTGAAGGCTGTGGAACCACGTGTTTCAAGGGAGGTCTCTGGTCCATTCAGAACTGCTTCTGAAGCACAGCCCAAATAGAACTTTGGGGGCCATCTCTGGCTTCAGGTGGTGGAAGCAGGTATCAGTGTGCTGTGTAGAGCAGATGAGCTGCTCTGCACTCCACCCCTGCTCATTCCAAGTGTGAACAGCAAACTCCATCGTCAGCAGTTGTAGCAATTTTTCTTTGCCTTTCTGCTCTGTTGGCTTCACTGAGCACCATGCAGCTGAAAATTTACAAGGCTGACAGGGTCTAGCTTTCACCTGCTGTGAAATCTCTGTTAGACCACAATGATAAATGAGGAATTTTATTGGGGAAGTTAACTTCTGCAGCTAGACTTCATTACCAATTTCTTTCTTCATTACCGCATGCCAGGACAAATGCCCCCCTGCTCATGTCCTCAAACTTTTGGAAGCACCTAGAGAAAGCCTATGCACAGCTTCAGTGTATGCCTGTGTCGTGGTTTAAAACCAAGTCCACACAGCTCGTTACTCACTCCCCCCCCCTTCCTCCCCCAACTACCGGAGAGTTAGGAAGGAGAATCCAAAGAATGTGGCCCCCACGGGTTGAGATAAGCACAGTTTAATAGCTAAGGTATAACACAAATCATTCCTGCTACTACTACTACAAATAATAATGATAAAGCCAATAACAAGTGAAGAGAATACAATACCTCACCAGCCAGCGACCCATAATTCACCCCACCTTGCCTGACCGAGCACCAACCGATGCCTCCTCCATCCCCCAGAGCTCCAGCCCTTCCGGGTAACTCCTGGTTACATCCTGGGCATGACGTGCTATGGTATGGAATACCTCATTGGCTAGCCTGGGTCAGGTGTCCTGTCTCTCCTTCCTTCTGGCCTCCCCTCCTCCCTGGCAGAGCATGAGCTCAGAAAAGGCCTTGGACAAAACCAAACATTTGAGCAGTAACTCAAAACATACTTGGTATCAGCAACCGTTCCCAGACTGAAAGTCAAAACACAGCACTGCACCAGCTACCAAGAAGGAGAAAAAATGACTGCTACTGCTGAACCCAGACAGCCTGAGAACAGAAAGAAAAGAATCAAGGACAGAGCTATGAAAGTTCTACCCCAACAAAATATGGTGTCATATCCTTGGACTTACTCAATCAAAGGCTGGGAGTGTTTTTTTTAGAAAAACTTTTTCAGTATGCTTAAAATAAACCTTAAATAAGCTTAAGATTTCAACCTTAAATAGTCCTTAAGATTTCCGTGCACATTTTCCTACAGCACTGCACGGCTTTTGTCATTTTTCTAAGGAACAAGCTAAAGCATAAGGTCATTGAGAATATTTTACGGTCATTGCTGTAATACTGTTCACAAAGGCAAAAAGGCAGCTTGAAAACCGAAGCGGGTTAGGGCATTTCATTGGTTGATTCATGTAGAGATTTCCTTGTATTTAAATTATTCCAGCTAGCATACAACTTATTGCTTACAAAATAAATCCCAATTGACTTCTAAAGTGCTATTGGCATGGGGCATAGTTATTATTCCATGCTCTTGGCTCAAAGATAATTTTTGCATCATGAGGGAATTCATATGTAACATTCTTTTCTTACTCTTGACCTTCCAAAAAACAGCACTGAAAGATGACAAATGACAAACCCAGTATCTCCCAGATGTCAAAGATTATTCCTTAAAATCAGAGCCAAAGCTTTCTTTCAGTAAACAAGACAGTGATAATCAGAAAAGCAGAATTTTGAAGAGTTTTAATACGGCTCATACTGCCCCAAATGCTGCTTTTTTGTTTATTTCCCCCAGTCTTTGTGCTACTGACTGGTTTGGAATTGGGGTTTCTGAATAGTTCAAACATAAAAGGAAACAACAAATGCTGCTAACTGTAGAGAGGTTTGCAAATCAACGTGTCAGGATGGACCACAAGAGCCTCTTAACTAAAGAAACCATGGACATTTAAACATCCACTAAGTATGCAGACAAGTCCTTTCCAACCCTAACTATTCTATGATTCTATGACATACCACATCAGTGGCCTGTTTGAGCTGCTGCTAAACTTCAAGACTCACTAGTTGAAATATCTGAGCTGGATCTTCAAAACACTCTGCTCCCAGTGAAGTCCCAGCATGTTTTCTCTCAATTCCTGACTTTCATGGCTGTAGAGATTAGAAAAATGCATTACTGACTCTAGAGGAAACTCAGGAAAAGTACCATACAAACCCAAATTTTCAGCATTTCTCAAAACTCTATCTAATTTTGAAGTTTGAAGCTCGAAGGTCACAATTCTGAGTGATATCTAAACACCTTAAAGAGGCAGTAATAACATTGAAAATGGTGAAAGGGAGGAAAGTTCAGGTGAAGTGGTATCGCTAAGTTGTTCTCTCATGGAAATTCTTGTACAATTTTGGGAAAATCCTGACATGAACTGCTGACAAGGTATTTATCCAGCTTATATCTGATACGTTCCTTCTGTCAGGACAAATTTTATCATTTGTTATTTGTAACACTGAGCTGTATGTAAGAGGAGTGGGCATAACTCATAACTGTGCTTTAAAATGAGTGGAAAATCTAACAGCAAGTGACGTGATGTTGATTTGAAGGCACATTTTTGTATACAAATAGAGTTTCTCCCTTTCTAAAACTGTTTTCCAAAGCATATTAAAAAATGTAACTCTGACATTGAAACTGATTCTTAGGCAATGGAACTGAGGTAAAGCTACCTAGCGGTATATCAGCACAAGATACTATAAGAGCATGGTAAATAGGAGAGAAATGAATAATGAATGTTAGGTTATGTAGAGTATGTTAGGTTATGAATAATAAATGTTAGGTTATGTAGAAATGAATGTTAGGTTATGTGGAGAGAAAGTTAGAAAAGCAAAAGCACAGACAGAACTAAGCCCAGGCACTGCCATGGAAGATGATAAAAAGTACTTTTACAAATATATTAGCGATAAAAGGAGGGCTGAGGAGAATCTCCATCCTCTGTTGGATACTGGGGAAAACCTAGTGCCTGAGGATGAGAAGGGTGAAGTACTTAATGCCACTTTGCCTCAGTCTTTAGTAGTCACAGCAGCCACCCTCAGGGTACTCACTTCCCTGAGCTGGATGGCAGAGATGGGGAGCTGATTGAAGTTCCCATAAATTGGGAATAAATGGTTAGAGACCACCTGCTCCACTTAGATGCATACAAGCCTATGGGGCTGAATGGGTTACACACAAGTGCTGGAGGGGCTGGCAGAGGAGCTTGTTAAGTCATCCTCCATCATCTATCAGCAGTCCTGGTCTAGTGGGCAGGTCCAAGAGGATTGAAGGTCAGCCAGTATGACACCTCTACAAAAAGGGCAGGAAGGAAGGCCCTGGAAACTACAGGCCTGTCAGCCTGGCCTCAGTGCTGGGGAAGGTCATAGAGCAGATGATCCAAAGTGGCATTATAAAGCATGTACTGGAAAACGGAGGGATCAGGCCCAGTTCATGAAGGGCAGGTCTTGTTTGACCAACCCAATCTCCTACCATAAGGTGACTCACTTGGTTGATGAGGGAAAGGCTGTGGACGTTGTGTATTTGGACTTAAGTAAAGCATTTAGCACTGTCTCCCACAGTGTTCTCATGGAGAAGTTGCTGCTCATGGCCTGGATAGGTGTATTCTTTGCTGGTTTGGAAACTGGCTGGATGGCCAAGCCCAAAAAGTGGTGGTAAATGGTATCACATCTAGTTGGTGACCGGTCACTAGTGGTGTCCTTCAGCGCTCAGTGTTAGGGCCAGTGTTGTTTAACATCTTCATTGATGATCTGGACGAGATATGGTATGGAGAAAAAGTCTTATGAGGAATAGCTGAGGGAACTCGGGTTGCTTAGTCTGGAGAAGAGAAAGCTTAGGGGGGACTTTAACATTCTCTACAACTACCTGAAAGGAGGTTGTAGTGAGGTATCTTCACCTAAGCTACAAGCGATAGGACAAGAGGTAATGGCCTCAAGCTGCACCAGGGGAGGTTTAGATTAGGAACAATTTCTTCACATAGAGGGTGATCAGGCATTGGAACAGCTGCCCAGGGAAGTGGTGGAGTTATCATCCCTGGAAGTGTTCAGAAACTGTGTAGATGAGGCCCCCAGTGATATGATTTAGTGATGAACTTGGCAGTCCTGAGGCAATGGTTGGACTTGAGGATCCTAAAGGTCTTTTCCAACCTAGTTGATTCTATGATTCTGATAGAATTCTGAATAAAGTTAAGGATGAAATATCCAACTTGCTAACCTTCTCCCCTCAAAAAAACAACAAAAAAAAGAAACAAGAAACCAGCAACAAAAAATCCACCTTTTTTTTTGCAAACCTGCTACAGCTTGCTATTATTTTTTAAAGGATTTTAAAAGTTCTTTTTGTTGTGCTTTGGGTGGGCTTTTTTTAGTTAAAATCACTGTAAATTGAAGATCAGTGAGCCTTGCTTCGATATAAGAAGCTAGATAAAAAAATATTCAGTTTTAAATAATGTAGTCCTGAGCTAGAGTGGCTTTTTAATGGAAAATAAAAAGGAGCTCAAAAGATCAGAAGTTAAAAAAATAAGAGAAAATAGTCTTATGAGGAATGCAAAGCACATAATTGACCTCTAACAGCTATTCAGTATTGAAAAAGATATGGATTACCTTAATCTACCAAACACTTAAAAGTGATATAAATTCTCATGCTTCAGAGTTAAGCCCAATTTCCAATGAGTGGAACAAAGACAAGAAACGTTCACTGTACATATCTGCCATTTCCTTAGTGCCCATAAGGTAATTTCTTGGGATCTTTCTCCAGTACTAACTTCTGCCAGAAGCAGATTGCTGTGGCTGATTCTGGCTGGTAAGTCAAGTTACACTTCTGCTGTGCAAGTAACCACGAAGTAAAGCAGACATGGTGCAAAACCAGAACAGGTTGGAAAGGAAGCAGAAATATTTACCCCTTTGAGAAACTGATTATAGCGCCAGCATGTCTTTTGTATCCCTGCTGCCCTCCAAAGATGTCCTAGTTCAGCTGCTGGAAAGAAGACACATCCCGAGTGACCCATTAACAAAGAGAGGAATTGAGAAGTGCACATGGAAGAAAATAGGCTCCCACAGGTCCTTTTATATTTTTTGTGTTTTGTGCAGGATTCACATCAAAGAGGGTTTTCCTTTAAAGATATGACTCTTGTTTCTACAAAACCTTCTTTGTGAGAATGCTGATAATATTTTCATATCAAGGAAAAGGGTATTCTTTTTATTTATTTTTTTTTTCAGTTTGGGCCAATGATCCATTTCTTTCCGGCTCCATTCCAATAAAACTAGTCTGCTGAAGTCCCCAAGTGCACTAACAAGATAGATTGTAGTAAACTCTCTAACAGCAGATTCTCATTTCACTGGAGTCACAAGCAATATATTTTTATCCATATATCAAGCAGCAAAAGATTCTGATATGGTAATTTTTACCTCATTTACTTCCTTTTCTCCTCCTTCCTTTGTATTCATCTCAATGTATTTAAAGCAAGAGACACATGGCTGTGTATATGCATTGAAACTGGAGAGCTGCAAAGCACATGTGCTACACCCACCAGAGAGAAACAGAGAGTAAGCCTGGCTTAGGCTATATTGAGGCTGATCTATTTTGCCAGCAATAGCAGCTGAGAAGAGAACTGAGAAGAGAACTCTAGAGAGGACCAGTCAGGCTGCTCTTGACAGAGTGGTTTGCTAGCTCACCTTTTCTATTACCACCACGTTTTCAAGTGCCTACCTGCTTTCTAAAAGGCAGCACAGCTACCATGGACCCCAAGTCGGTTGAAGCACAGCTTCTAGATTTTAATGTGATTCCTTTCATAGTGTTAGATACTCCTATTAAGTGAGAATTAATATTTTGGCAACACTTTCATGTAATGTCTTCCAGGGTCTAAAACCTCTTTATTTTTTCAAAAGTTGCCAACTCGAATTAAAATTCTAACAGATCTTTGGTTCCCTGGTACTTAAGTTGCTCTTGAAACCTTTAAGCTGTAACTTGTTACATAAAAAACCCTGCAAAGTTTGCATGTGCAGTTTTAACAAACAGACGAACAAACAAAAGGTATTGAAGTTGCAAATGTTGACGTTCATCCTGCTCAAAGTAAGAGGATTAAAACACCAATGGGCCTAAGGTCTGTGTAAGCATTGCAATCAGAACTGGCAACTCTCTGTAATTCAGTCACAGCCATGGTCATAAAATTTCATCTGAAGTAAGAATGGGAATACTGAAGAAAGTATTTTAATTTTCTAATACCGCATGTAATACAGAAGCAGCCCTGGAATTCACATCTGAGACTGCATAATCTGGGAATTAGCTAAAGAGACAATGGCAGTGAAGATTCCTTGGTTCAAAGAGCCGGGTGCTCAAACCACACATAAACTGCTAAGGCAGTACAAAGGATGAAGGGAACAAACTGCTGGCCATATAATTATTCTCTCAGCAGGCTCATCAAACAGTTCCCAGCATGCCCTCCTGCCTCTTTCTGGGGATGTTTTGTCTAAATCTAACAAAATAAGGGCTGCAGTCACCCTTTTTCACAGTCACTTGCAATACAAATCGGATGCAGTGTCAAGTCCTTGAAGGAACTGATGGTTGTCATCAGCAATATTTGGCTGCCAGATGCAAACCGCCTGGCAGACATGCAAACCTTTTGAAGGCAATTGGAAAAAACATCCATTTCTCTCTAGACTGAGAAATCATCAGAGAGGAAGCATGCTGAAATACGCACTTTTGAGAGGTTGCTTTTTAAGAGAAAAGGGATTTTTTATATCATTTTAGATTATTTTAGGAAAAGGTTAAAACACTCTTGGAAACTTCCTAAGCAAATCACTCAGTTCATTCTTCCTTAGCATAGGTATCATCTTTGTCCTCATTAGGAATAAGCAAGTTGAGCAAAACTAACTTCAGAAGCTGTTTCAAGGCTCTTGTCCATTCATTACATCTGTTAATCCTAGTCACAAATACTTGTTGTTTTAAGAATTTGCTTCCAAAAACTGAAGTAGAACTGAAAGCTTAATTACCACACTTCTGTAACATGAGAATGACGCTCAGCTTTAACAGACATGGGTGAGACCTGAACTGCTAATATAAGCATTTCTTTCATCTTCTCTGTGACAAACACAGAAAATAACCTGGAGCTAGAGCTTCACAGTTAGGTCTTTCACACCCACTGGCCTCACAGCACAGTTTTGATAACT
Source organism: Melopsittacus undulatus (assembly GCF_012275295.1). Classification (NCBI taxonomy): domain Eukaryota; kingdom Metazoa; phylum Chordata; class Aves; order Psittaciformes; family Psittaculidae; genus Melopsittacus; species Melopsittacus undulatus. The sequence goes on from NC_047533.1 coordinate 64,369,689, forward strand.
ATAGAGATGTTTTATATCTGAGTAGCATATAAAAATGGCAGCAATTTTAGCAACTGGTAAGTTTTAACTGTAGAAAAACATTTCCCAAAAGAATAACAGTACCATAAAGGTGCAAGGTGAGATGTGATTTCTCTGTGGTTTTTTACACTATCAGATGTGAATGTAAAGCAGTCTTCTGACTCCTTTAGGTCATAAGAAGTTGGGAAAAAATAATCAATTTCCCTCCTTGATGTACAGAAGTCTGTTAGTCCCCGCTAATAATCAGCAGTACAAGTTCACACTGCTCTTAGCTGTTCTGGATTTCAATGAGGAACATCTTTGATACCTGGTTTTGATGATGTACATGAGCTTCAGAGCACCTCACCTTCATTCCTGCTGTATATGCTACCTGTGTCTTGTCATAGGGGAGAAAAATGATGAATCTCTTGCTGTTTCTGATTGCTTCGCAAATTCATGTCATTTAAGTTGAGAAAGGACCATTAGCATCTCTCTTGCCTGACTGTGCCTCACATGGGTTGTAGCATCACGTTACCAGTGCACCACATTAGGAATAAAGACAAAATAAATCAGCCAGAATGAAAGCCCTGGAGTATTCTTCCTGCTGCATCCCCAGAGGGCAGGAGTAGCACGTTGGTGACTGCCCATCCAGTGCTGGCAAGGAGCCCACTCCTCCTCCAGCCCTAGCTAGAAGCCCTGGCTGCCCCACTCCAGGCAGTCCTAGGTAGGGAGAGAGCTGTGCTTCTAGAAATATTTGCTTGTGAAAAGGTTAAGAAGTGGAAAATGTTATCTTAAAAACCTCTTTAGATCACCGAAGCCTTGTAAAGTGGAACATTTTAGGGTTTTAATCATTTTTTCTTTTACTCTGTATGGTTTACAAGCTGAAGAATCCAGCTTGCCTTTGGAGAAAGCTGTTTTCACTGGTGGCAATTCAAAATGTTAGACTTATTCAAAACATGATATTTGCATGTCTAAGTGGATAGATCAGTTTCAGTGTGTGAGTGAGAAAGTCTGCTCTCATCTGTCATTGACTTTATGGAAGTGTATGATCTTGGAACAGGCTTCTCTTTTTTCCTTCTTTTTAAGGTCCTTACCCACAAAATTCATCTCAAGTTACAGAATCGATGTTATGTTAACACAGTTTACCAGAGTTTCTATAGTATTTAGGGTAATGTTGGATAATTAATGATTTGCTACAGATTTCACTGTAAGCTCAATAGGAACATTCAGAACATTCCTCCTTTGCGCTACTTCAAGAATTGCTAATATTCTTTCTACACTTAACAAGAAACATGGGCCCTAGCCTTTGAAAGGATAAACTGCATCTGAGATAACTGGTAATTTCCTGCATCTTCCAGAAAGATTCTTTGTCTTCTTCAATCCTCAAGAGATCTGTTTCTTCTTCATCCAGCCTGCCCCACCACCTTTTCCTGGTCACATTTGCTATGTAAGGGTTGCTTCTGTCTCCACTGTTGTTTCTTATTCTGGATCAAACAGAGCAAGCTCTGAGATCAAATTAACTTTGGCATATGGCTGCAACACTTCCCAGATCTCCTGGGAACATGGATCCTGCAAGACTTGCCTACATGTCATGATCAGAGCTAGCACAACTCTGCCATAGACCCAGGCTTCTTGCTGTCCCTAGAAAAGGACATTTTACTATTCCTTCTGATTCAGTAGAGCTGGGATTTGGCAGCTGCACCTTTTGCTCAGTCCCCAGAAATTTGTATCTATGAGTATACATATCACAGACTTAGGCTGGACAACTTCTCTGTCAGGATGGCCAGGAGTATGGATCACAGTGGTGATGAAGGGTATGAGAAGTCCTTGCTGCTTTCCCTGCACTCACAGGGACCCAGTCCTGTTCCCTTTCTGCCTGCTGCATCTGAAGGCAGAGCCAATCCCTCCATCTTGCCAGACTTAAATTCATTCCCTTCAGGTCCCAAAGGCATTGACCTACTGTTTTATCCAACAACTTCTAGTTTAAGATGTGGTCGGAGAAAAAAGAGCATTCCTTTTCTTTGGGGTATATATTTCCCCCTGCACATCTCATTACAGCCTGGTCTGTTTAAACATCAAAAGTGCTTGTGTAAATATATACAATGAGGCTAAGTGATTAGAATAATCTAATGCAAATTTCAAAGACTCTACGGAGATCTGAGAATTCAACACTGTCATGAGTTTTATTTCCACATCATGAATGGAAATAATATAACTAAAATACAGATTGTACTTCAAAGAAAAGCAGTGTTGAAATTCTAATAAATAAGAGGATTGCTCGAAGGTGGGAAAGAAAACTTGGCAGGTGGGGGTTTGCTCTTTTCCCAGTTGTAGATGCATTTTATTTGTTCATAAATGCCTTAAAAATGCAGTAACATCTCCGCGAGCAATGAGGCACTCTTTCCCATTAACTTTTGCCATATACTGTTTTCACACATCCTCATTCGTCTCTTGAGCCTGACTTCAAATGCACAGGCAGCTGCTCCCCAGGCCATCACCCTGGCCTCTATCTGCAGCACCAGCTGCGGCTGCCACAACCGCTGAGGGTGAGAGCCATCCAAGGGCATCCTGGGCAAGTGAAGCCTCCTCCAGGCACCACCCTGGCTTCAGCCACCAGTTTCCCAGAGACACAGGTCCCTCTGCAGCTAAAGCAAACCTAGCAGAAAACCATCAGATTGCCTACAGGCAAGAAAGGGCAGTGGTGGCTCCATCCCTGCAGGATATTTGCAGTTCTTGAAATGATGTGGTCTGAGCATCTGCCCTGTCCCACTCACATCCCTGGTGAGGCAGCGTGCATCTCCACTGAGGGGGAGAGTGGAGAAGGGATCCTGTTTGGGGACATGAGGGAGCCTCATGAAAGCATCCACTTCACATTCAGACTCACACAGGCCACACAGTTTTGCCTGCCAGCAGTGAGCAGCAAGTTGAAGAAAAACAACTCCTGGGCTCCGGAGCTGCCAGGACGGAAGTGGCTGCCTTCCCATGAAGGAAGTGTGGTGGAGAGCAGATGGTGCATCTGGTCCCTCAGCTGGGGCTGAGCCTCCCACCTCTCTTCTCTCTGCATTATCCACTGTGACCCAGGGTAGCCCCACAGCCCACAATGCTCACTTCCTCCATCAACATCATCACTTCCACCCAAAGCACAGTGGGTACCTCATCAGAGAGCTGATGCAGAGGTGGCACACCAAGGCTAGGAGCATGTCTTTTTTTCCTTCTGAGACAGGCATTTTCATAAGAGAAAAGGTACATTTTCAGATCAATAATAGGTGAACAGTTCAGAAATAAAAGCCTTTCCCTCAGAAATGCAAATCATCTGGACTGCTCTAACATCTCTCCTGATCCTAAAGCACTATCTTCTTGCTGTCTGCAAAGCAACTGCAGCTTGACCTATGAAGGACAATTTCAAGTGACCTGGGGGAGCAATAAAAATGCAAAGACAAAATTGGAAAAAATACTTATTTGAACACTCATGGTACTATTTTTGCCATAGAGATCATTGACCAGTTCTGTATGATCTTTCCACTCTCTGGAAATTGCAGTGTTCCACCATAGCAAATGCACAGAGTTGAAGGTCAGCATCGAGCCATAAAAAAGCCACAAGTACAATTTAAGCACTTACAGTTATGGGCAAAACAAGAAAAAAGGTACTTTTCCTATTCCATCTGGAATTCTACTCACTCTGTATGTAGTGTTAATAAAACACAGATGCAACTCAGGCCAATGGTAATCGAAAGTCATTAACATCAGAAGCTGTTCAGTGGCTTGTTGAATTGTATTTTGTTGGTCTTAGCCCACTGCCCGTTAGACAGACACCTACATTACAGCCAAAGCCTTTGTGTCATTTGCAAGGTGCAAGGGCTGCTATGCATTTTTTTCTCTGAATTTCCTTTGAATAGAGTAATATTTGGACACTGTGGAGTTCCTCCTCCCCAGCACCACTGGTACTCGTCATATTCGCAGTCTCTGAGGGCAGAACATCCATCTGCAGGTTTGCTGGGTAAATAATGAAATGCAAATATGTGTGGGTCATCCAAGAAAGCTGTGACTGATGTAAGCACAGCAAGTGAAAACAATCAGTGTCTGTATTACACGGAAAGGGGTGTTCCCTCTTCACCACCTCCCCACCCAGAATCAGTCCCTTGTGCTGACTGCAAAGGCTTTGTTGCAGGCAAAGGACACAATGTGCCTGTAAAGCAGCTCTCTGGGTGCAAGACATCCAAAAAACATCTGTAAGCGCACCTCTCTTCTGCCCTACAACTTCTCCCTAACCTGCCTGGCTTTTCCTCCACAGCAGACTGTTAAACAGAGCTCAATACTGAGGCAGTGCCTTCCATACCACTCTCTGGTTTGTCCTGCTCTCTATAAACTAGCCTTTACTTTCATTTGGCAAGGCAGCAGTTTCCAGTCCACGTTTTGCAGGATCACCCTTTCTGAGAAACACAGTCATTCGCTGCCAGCAGAACATGCCTTAGCCCACCTCTCAGCCCAGCTTTCAAGCCTCATTGGATCCCTACGCTTTGAACGATGACGGTGATTTTTCTCCCAGTTTCTGTATGGGTATGACTTGTGGATATCTCATCAATGTGATGACAGCCATATGCTCTTGGGTCTCTTGCAGGAGCAAGAGAGCAAAGGTTATGATCTTCAGAGAATTGTGTCATTAGCGCAGCTGCCACTGTAGCCATACAGGGCTGGTGAGCTTTGAGTTTTCCTGTTAAGACTGTCTGTTTTTCCATGACATGACCTTTTGCACTCAGATTTGTTATGCGCCTCACAGGTTGGAAATCATAGCCTGAGCCATTAAATCCCCCAGTCCTATCGCAAATAACACGCTCTGTAGAAAAATATCTTGAAGGCATTTCTGTGAAAATACAAGTAAATTTGTTTTTTAAGCTGTAAGGATCTGGAAATCGTTTACTGGGATGCTTTAGAAAGAGTACAAGGCTTAGCAAGGGAAAATAAAATAACACAGTAATACAGTAAAAAAGCCCATGCAGGAAAAATGCAAACAATCATTTTATATATGTTTGTGCACGTTAACTCTCTAAGTGATTATACAGTCTAACATCTAGATTTTCACGGGGTTGTATAATGCTTCAAAGGAATAGGGCTGCAAATAGGCAAGTATAAGTTTCATTTCTCCCATTTCAGTAACAGTAAATGCATTATTTTTGCATTTGGAAGCTGCCTCTTCTGTCAGTTGTACTTACATTTTTGTATGCTTTTAGGCTGATAAAATTCCACTGACGTCAGCTATCACAAACCTTCATACTTGATAAATGTGTGAGCAAGAAGAGAATCAGGGTGATATTAAGCAAACAAATGTCAATCATCAAGGAATAAGTGGGGGGTTTAGCTTGTTCAGAGGCAAGGTAAGTGCAGGGGTCTTTGTATAACCTCCTCCATGCTCAAAGGTAACATGTAGATGCCTTATCTAAATAAAAGCTTTTCCTTTTATTTTTCCTTGTGTGCTCTCAGAGGAAATGATGTTGAAAAGGCTAAAGCCACTGACATTTTGGTGGTGTGAGAGTTAGAATGTAAGCTAGAAATTAATGGAAATGCTCCCCTAAGCGTATGATCCATTAAGTTGTTTTGCAACACTGAGAAATGAAACATAGAGTATTTTGTTAAAGTCACTATTCCTTGGGGATGAAAGCAAGATGAGGATCTTTCACTGCAACAGGCCAAGCTCTGCCAGTAAGGATGGAGGTATAAACCCAGATTTTCTCCAGTTCAGTTAAAGGAGCTGACCTGAACTCACACCAGTGCAGCTGAGGACTAATCCAGGGCCTGTATCCCCCAGTCTGATGTCTCCAGGCTGAACTAACGTCTCCAATGCTCCAAACCAGGCAGTTTCAGCTTGCTGGCCTGTGTGCAGAGAACTTCAGCTAGATGTGGGCTGATGCCAACCTCATGAAGTTTAACCATGCCAAGTGCAAGGCCCTACACCTGGGTCAGACCAATCCCAGGCACAGCTACAGGTTGGGCAGAGAAGAGATTCAGAGCAGCCCTGTGGAGAAGGACTTGGGGGTGTTTGTTGATGAGAAAATGAACATGAGCCAGCAGTGTGCACTCACAGCCCAGAAAGCAACCGTATCCTGGGCTGCATCAAAAGAAGTGTGACCAGCAGGACAAAGGAGGTGATCCTGCCCCTCTACTCTGCTCTTGTGAGACCTCACTTGGAGTATTGTGTGCAGTTCTGGTGTCCTCAACATAAAAAGGACATGGAACTGTTGGAACAAGTCCAGAGGAGGCCACGAGGATGATCAGGGGCTGGAGCACCTCCTGTATGAAGACAGGCTGAGGAAGTTGGGGCTGTTCAGCCTGGAGAAGAGAAGGCTGCATGGAGACCTCATAGCAGCCTTCCAGTATCTAAAGGGGGCCTACAGGGATGCTGGGGAGGGACTATTCATTAGGGACTGTAGTGATAGGACAAGGGGTAATGGATTGAAACTTAAACAGCAGAGGTTTAGATTGGATATAAGGAAGAAATTCTTTACTGTTAGGGTGGTGAGGTGCTGGAATGGGTTGCCCAGGGAGGTAGTGAATGCTCCATCCCTGGCAGTGTTCAAGACCAGGTTGGATGAAGCCTTGGGTGACATGGTTTAGTGTGAGGTGTCCCTGCCCATGGCAGGGGGTTGGAACTAGATGATCTTGAGGTCCTTTCCAATCCTAACTATTCTATGATTCTATGTGTTGATACTAGAGTAATGTTCTCACGGACTTGTCTTGACACTCCCAAGTGAGGGATACCTTGTTCAGCACTAGGATTTACTGTAGTTTTCTGAGTGACTTGTTTTATTCTGACTGCACAGAGTTGCTCACCCTTTCAAGAAAATAAGGTATATGATCAGTGGAGAAATAGGTTGCATTATTATTCTGCAAATAGCATTTATAAAATCCAGTCATTAATGCTTTGCCCACAGCTCTAGCACCAAAGGATGGCTTTTCACTCTGTCCTGGCACAACAGATCAATTGCCAGTTTTCACTCGTATGTATCTTGATGTGCTGCTGCCTTTTTCCTACAGCTACTGACCACCTTGACACTGAAGTTGCTTTGCTCAGCAGTTTCTGCTCACTTTGCCAAGTGTTCAGCTATTCAGTTGGTGTTCCAGCATATTTTCTTCTGCTTTATCTGCCGACCCGAAGGACAGGAAAAGAACCTCCCAGGCTTGGCCTGGGATGGATCTGAACTGGTGTTTCCAGGGGTGCTCAGCTGCAGCAGGCTTTGTGTTCAAACTCAACTCAAAGGATGAAATAAAGGAAAATGGCTCTCGGGAGGGTTCTCTACATTGCATACCTGAAACCTGAATAAAAAGAGAAGCCAGGCATTAAAAAAAATGCCAGCTTCAAAAAGTTGTTGGCCCTGACAAAACACAGCTGATCAATGGATGTTTTATGGCTACAAGGGGAGCTCTAACTGAAGCTGTTTCCCCTTGGACTGCTGCCAGGGACAGCAGCAGAGATTTCTGAGGAGCTCAGGAGGGAAGGCAAAGGAGCCTTTGTGGCAGAGACTACACACCAAGAGAAACCTCTCAGCCATGAATGCTTTTTACAGCAAGAGCTGAGTAAACCTCAGAGGCAGGCAGTACGCTGCTGAGCAGAAAGGCAGCTCCGTCCTCTGATACCCTTTCTGTACTATTCTGTCTTCAGGTTTTATGAAATGGCAGAGGAGATGAAGCACATCCGAGGACAGTTGGGTACCTCTCCATCCTTCCCTCTGCATTTGACATACTGGGATCTGAAATGCAGCACAATTGTGAAGCTGCAGTTGCCTGATCATCAATTCAAGAAAAGATAAGGTCTCAGCAGGAGATTTGCCCTAGTGAGGAGTCTTACCCAAGCCCACAAGTGTGTCTGAGAAGGTCAGTGTGCCTCAGCCAGGATTTTCTGGATTATCCCCATACTAAAGGTTCAGGGCACCTGATGCTTCCAAAAACTGATGTGCGCAATGCAATCCCTTTTTGTGCATCAAATGTATGGGTCCTGAGCAGAGACTGATGCTCCCAGGACACAGCAAAGTTTCTCTCCTGTCCACTTGGGACCAAGCAATGTGTGCACCGTGAGTGTGGGCCTTGCCTGGGCTTTCTGAGCGGAGGCTTCAGGCTCTGCTGTGTGGGGGTCAGGAAGCCATGGTATCAGACTTGCAGCAGCAAGCCAGATGTTGAGAGACAATGTTGGCCCTACTGTATACAGCATTGCTTTAGGCCAGTGACCCACCTCATTCAGACATACCCAAAGGAGCTTCAACCCACCCAGCTCAGGTGCTGGGTGCTGCTGAGGCACTTTGGGCACTGGAAGCTGGGGGCTCATCCTCCAGCTTTGGTCTGGTTTTTTATCATTACACAGCTAGATCAGGTTGGTTTGACCCATACATGTGAACCTGCAGCTGACATACTGCAGTTACTACCTCTAAAGCAGTGAAGGACTTACAGTGAAGAGAGCAGGACTGCTGATGTGACTGACAGTCATTGTAAGGGGTCACAGTCAGGACCCCTGCTGTCATTTCCCATACTTAAAGTAACTCTGTCTTTCCAGTTCTGTCACACACGTTCTGAAGCTATGAGGTTATATTTTTTTTTCTGGAGATAAACCCAAATTCTTTCAATAAACAAGCAGAGCCCTTGGGTGCTGCATCTTTTTAACCAGATGATAGTGTGGCTACAAACCATCTCTCAATGTGATAACTTTCGCCTTATCTCTAAAGTAACACATTGGCCTGATCAATCAAATATAAAACCACAATTTTAAATGCCTGCATTTTGATTTTCTCAAATTCACTACATCTTTAGGCTGTTACTATTTTCCCTTAAACTGCAATATCATTTTAGTTAATAACCTTCTCCTTCACCTTACAGTACAGTTCCATCAAGGCTCCTTTCCTTTAAAAGAAACTGATTTGATTTTTTTTGCTGCTGGGGGATGAGGAGAAGGAAAAACTGTGTTTGAAGAGGAAGCAGGATCGCTTTTGTGTTTTGCTTTTCTCTCTGTGCATATAAAATTCAGACAATGAGTAAACCTTTCCCATCTGTGAGTATGCAGAAGTAGGTTACACTGCCTAAAGCAGTTGCAATAACTCATTTGCCACTTTTATAGAACTCCCTGCTTTATTAGTTTTATGCTGATAACTTTATAGTTACTTTCCAGGCTTATAAAAAGTAGGTAATTGAAATCACAAAGGTAGCTTGATACCTGAGTTATCATGTAATCACCTGGATGCACCTGAAACTCGATTAATGCTATGTTTTAGCTCTTTCAACTGGCCAGCAATGCAGTTTATGTAACAAGTAATTGACTGTTTTCCATATAAATTGGACAAGTGACAGAAGGACCTCTTTTCCTGACAGTGCAAGTTCTGTAATATTTAGAAGCACAAATTTAAGACCATCTGTCCTCCTGATAAAGGAGCAATGAGATAAACCTGGAATCCGAATGTCTGGAATAGTGGCATTAGCAAAAGCAGAAAATTCTATGAATCTGCTGAATCTTGAAAGCATTAAAGAACTCTGGTTTATTTATATCAAAAGCTAGTGCTTTCATGGCTTACAGGCACAGATGGAGAAACAGCTTTCACCATTCCAGCCATGATGAAACAACTCACACTGGCTAATGGAATATAAGAGTGAAATTAAGGACTTCTTTTTCCATGGCAGAAATACGGACAAAGACAATGGATTTCTGGTGTAGACAGATCTCAGGATAATCTGAACCAACCAAGGATGGCACACAATTCCAAACACCTCAAAATATATCCCAGTATACCAATAGACCCGGGAAGTGCTTCTCCTGGGACTTCTCCTTAATGTTTCGCATCATCAGAAGTTGTTCCTCCAGTCAAGCTGCATATCAGTTTCCTTTTCCCTGCAGGATGTGGCTGTAACAGCAAAGAGGTCAGCCAGGGTGCCAGAAATTTCCAGGTAAGATGGTAATAGAGGTCTCATGAGCTGTGAAAGCAGAGTTTGGAGAAGCTGATTTCAGATTGGGCCCTTAGAAGTGATGTGAGCAGTGTAATTTTGCTGTTCATATAGTAACAGCTGGGAGCAGATAGTTGGTATCTCGGCACATTTCTAACTTTCCCAGGATCAATTGCACAACTGCCTTAATTTAAATGACAAGGAAATTACCATTTGCTTATTTCCTACACTAAACAGAGAGACAATCTGACCCAGGTCTTAAGTGAGAGGCCTTTTAAATCACAGTTACTAATTCCACATTTACATATATTCATTAATTTTGAGACTCAGACTGTCATGAGACAGATTAGTTTTACCCAACTGGTGATGTGTTGCTAGCAGAAAACCAAAGCATGAAAACAGCTTTTTGTGCTGGCCTTTTTGTTCAGCTTCAGAGAGAAATGTTGTGTGCTGTTAGCTTCAGTTTGCAAGGCTCTGTGCAGAGGCATTGCTCAAGGGAGCGCAGGCTCCGGAAGCAGCTGGAGCTTGTGCTCTTTGCCTCGGTCCTTGACTAGACTTGATTCTTTCAACAGAAATGGCTCCCTGGAAACAGAGACTGGTGCTGGGCTGAGATGCCCAAGACAAGAATTGCCTTCTGCTGTTCCCAGCTGCCAGCTCTGGGTAAATAAAAGTGAGTTGTACTTGGGCTCTCTGTCACTTACGGCATTGCAAAAGCAACTTACGAGGCTTAAAATGTTTGACCTCATGTACTAGGTGGTCAATATTAGTGCCAGAAGGGACATGAACATTGGAAGAACAGCAATGCAAAGGTGCAGCCCCAGCCAGAGCTTAGCCAGCCCAGCTGGGAGTGAGCAGGCAATCACCACCACGTCCCCCCCACCCCAGTTCTGCAGGCCAAGGGAAGAAGAGGTTGGCCAAGCCCCTGTCCATAGGCTATGTTTCATTGGCACCCAGCCCGTCCTAACAGTCATGGCTTACTGGGTGTTAGACATTAGCTCCTGCAGTTCAGCTGAACCTGACATCAAGTGGACAGCAATGGTGTCTTTGGTAGGAGGGAAAAATGCAGAAGTTGAGATGAGTAAAGGACCACAGCCCACAGAGCACTCTATGGCACATATGGAGCTGGAGGGCTAGAACAAACAGGTACAGGAAAACCATCCCTCAGGTTTATAAATAATGTGGTTTAACAGTATTTCATATATTAGAACAAAATGCAGACACTAGACTTAGCCCAATAAAGAACATGACAGCATGCTCTCCTGCTGGGTTGAAGCTTGAGACCAACAACAGAGCAAGTGGGAAGAGCTCTTAACTTTCTGAAGCTGGAAGCAAGTTGGTTATCTGAGAACTAGTCATCTCCAACAGGACAAAGACTTTCAAATATGTTTAAATATGTTTAAATGGCACTGTAGGGACTGTGGCTCATTTCTGCTGTTAATAATCTGATATAGCTATAACTTTTTTAATACCCAAAGACAAATCACAGCATGTAAAAGACCATGTGGTTATATTTTAGCTTTTTAGAAGCTAAGATAGTAATATTAATATATTATGAAGGCATTGTAACAAGAGTGCTAGTATTTTAATGATAAAACATCCAAGGTCAGTAGAAAATATATATCACCATCTGCAAACTCCTTTTAGATCTAATAAAATAGCATAGTATAGGAGATCTGTCACATTTTAAACAGAATGTTATTTATACTTTATGCTACGATATTTAATCTTTTGAAGCAGTAGGAAGGTATAGCAGGACTTGGTACTTGATTACACCCCTTTCTCTAACAAGCAAGAAGAACCCTAACAGCTCATCTACAGCAACAGGCAAAGGCTAAGGTAATTAATGGGAGTTGCTGACGATGAAGACCAGCTGTAGGAGAAACCACCCACACCTGTCCCATTAGTGAGGGGTCAATTGGGCCCTGCTGCAGGGGTGCAGGTGCGGAGGAAGGCTATAAGGAGGGGGCAGGCAGAGAGCAATCTGTGTGCTTCTGTGGTGTTGGAGCATTGGCTGGTGTTTCGATCTGGAGTCATACTGCCTGTGGGTGAGCCATAATTTAACTTTCTCTAAAAGGAAAGAGTGAGTCAGGTGCCGCTGGTAGCAAGGAGAGGAGGGGAAAGCTTGTGGTGGTGAATGATTTCCTTTTTGTTCTGGTGCTTTCAAGGGTAGCCATGTAGCTCTGCAGGAAAGTACTGTGCCTGGTTTTACATCCTATAGCTGAGCTCAGGCCAAGGCTGAGTGTCCTGTGGTGCAGCAGTGCTGAGAGAGCCTGCGGAATGGTGGGTGTTTATCTGCACTCCAGTACCAGTAGTATGCTGGGTGCAGGTTCACTCTTGGTTGACTAATACTTACTTGCCTAAGCTAAGGTCAGAAAAGTTGCCTGCTAGAAAGGCTTCTTAAACTATTATTTTCCTGGTGGCTTTCTGAAGTTTTGGACAAAGAGCAGTGTCCTGAAGGTGGAATAAACCTAGATGATACCTGCTATGTTTTATGTTGGCACTATTGGCTTAGAAATGATATCTGATAGTAGATGAGAGGAGTGTGGTTCTGCAGTATTAGTATGTAAATGTCATGATGGGATCTTTGAAATACATGCAACATCAAGAAAGTGGGGAGAATATACAAGGAATGCAATTAATCATCTAACTGCTAATGTTTCAAATCTGGTTACAGTGGTTGTGCATGTTAAATGCCTAATAAGAAATTGTAGTGTTCCTTCTGAAGCCCTCTTGGAATTGTTAATGTTTTGGCAAACAAACCCCCCCAAGGTTCAGCTCTGCATTATGCTTTCTTGGCTGGTACTTCCAGACTTAAGGATGTAGAAAAAGCCAGTTGTGAGCATATGGCATTGTCTCTGCATTTCCCTCTTCCAAAGCACTCAGTACTATTAACAGTTTTGCTGTTAATATGGTAACATCTTTATTTATCTTCCTGTTGCTTTTTATTTTTCCTGCTTAAACCTATGCTTAGTAGATCTTTATTTTTTAAATAAAGAAACAGTGATAATGACTTCTGTACAAGCTCATGGACACATTCTATTATTGCTGAGGAAGTAGTGAAAATACCTTCTCCATGGAATTCAGCTTTGTAGTCCTTATTTTTCCAGTCAGTATCTACTCAAGGAGAGGTAGAGGCTGCAGCATTTGGGTTTCTGCAGGCTTCCAAAATAGCAGCTGAGTGACCTTTCACTAGGTTATCACCTTGAAATGGCAGGTGAGCACACTGCTTGGAACTGATGCTGACATCAAGGGTGAGGTCCTCGTACATCTCTCCTGTTGGAGGGAAAATCTCCAAGGGGCTCAGCCTTGTCTCTGCCATCAAAATAAGGTGCTGAATTTAAATCAGACTGGAGGCAGCCCAAAGGTTTAGGTGCCTGGCTGGCAGTGATTCACTTTCAAAAGAATCAATCTCTTTCTCTATGCTAAAAATAAAACAGTAGGAAGAGCAACGTTCAACGACAGCAGTAAAATGTTTGTATTACCTGCTAGAGAAACTGTGGGTCTTTGGCATTCCAACTCTCTAATAAAAAGTAAAAAACTACTTAATGGCTTTGTAATGTGAAAATCTACAACAGATGCCATGCAACATCACAGTGAAGCAAATTATTCTGCAGGCCCTGCAGGCACTTAGCACTTCTCATTTCAGGAGGAAACAAAACTGAATTTCAAATTACAGTTAAGTTTGGGGAATGCTGTGGAAGAATCACTGGCTTCAGAAGTGGGGTTGAAGAGAATGCAGAAAACAGTATATTTTAGTGTTAGAAAATAGAGGGAGACAGCTACAAAAGGCTTTCTCATGCTATTCTATTGTTTTTCACTTCAGAAAACATTGTGCAGTGCTTAAAAATGGGATAGCTCTAACAGCAAAACTGCATGCTTATCTGTTGCAGCTTAATTTGGCTAGAGACTGAAATATGATTTCCCCCCCCTCCCCTCACCAAATTGTATAAGTATCTAATCAAGTAAATCACTGCGGAAGACAAAGTACAGGCTTGTAAGCCTGTTTGTTTAGCAAAGGGAAACCAGGCATTTTTCCATGGAATGATCCTCATGTCTGCGACATTCTCTTGCTGATTTGTCTATCCTGGCTATGGAAGCTAAAAACTAGGCACTGCTTCAAATTTCAGATGTGTTGTAGCTAATTACAGTACACATGGTCTTAATAAAGAAGAGTCATTAGTTATAAAATACATTTGCTCTAGGGTTTCCTGGGTAGGAGATGGAGAGTCCAAGCTGCAGAGTGCTACTGCCAACTGGATGGCTTAGGCTGTAATTGACAAAATCACTGGTTTTTCTATTTATGTACCTACAAAGCAGAGATGATGAAATTTGTCTGTGTCCTAATTGCCTTGAGCTTTTAGCAAATATTTATGGACTACATGCAGACTTTCAGGAGATGAGTAATTAAATTTCTACATCTTGTTAAATGTGTTTTGTAGAATCTTATCTCTTCCTGCTTTAAACAGCTTCCTCTTTCAGTCTTGAAAGCACTTTCCAGTAGAAATGTTGAAATTTAAAACAGATATTTTTATGCTAAAGGGAGCACATTAACCTCAGGTCAAGCTTTGTGCCATCTTCCTCACTTCAGCTTATCCTCATGTTTTGTTCCATAACACCTCTTGACATTTAAGATGAACTGTAGATAGTAAAGATTATAAAACTGCTCCCACTTGTATAAATAGGAGCTTTACCATTGGTTCCTCTGGAAACAGTATCAGGACCTAGAGATGCATGTAATGTCTTGTAAGACAGACTAATATGCATTCTACCTGAACAAATATGACTCTGAGCACTTTTGAAGCTTGTTCTCTAGTTCTCTGCGAAATGCATGCTTCTACTTGATGAGCTGAATACTCAAACTGTGCAGTACAACAACCTTCACATTAATTAGCTGCAAAGAAAATAGCAACCCTGCAACAGGATTGACCAAAAGGCTCCCAGTTACAGATGCTAAATCATACCTGAATGTAAATAAAAATGCATTAAATCCCTGTAAGCACCCAGTGGATTCATAATGAGCTGGTGCTGTCACCATAGCGAACTAATGCCAGAAACAGCTTACAGAGGTGGACAGAGCTCTTGTTTTCTAGACTTGTTTATCACAATAAATATTACTGTGGTTTTGATTCAAATTTTACTTAAACTTTGCTTAAATAGTCAGGACAGAGATGGGAAAAAAAACCCTAAAATAAGTCTAAGACTTTATCAAGATCTTGTTTTTCTGGAGTGCTATATGTAAGTCAAATATTCCTGGTTACATGTTAAAATTATCCTTCTCTCAGCTCAGAATTTCCTTTAGTTTGGGGCAGGATTTTTAAAAGGAAAAGTCAATGTAATGTAGAGCCTCAGGGTTTCATTTATCTGACTTCTGCCCCACCAAGAAGTACTCTCCAGTACTGCAGTCTTAAAATGCTGGAGTTACACATGTGGGGGTTTTGTGTGCACAGGCATGAAGTCCTGGGCTCCAAGTGACTTGAAAAATCATCTTTCTGCCAGAAGCAGCTCAGCAGTCACCTGGAAGTACATGGTGGGTTGTGGCAGTGTCTGAACTAGCTTGAGATCCTGTGAGCTGTAAAACATAAGTTATCAGCACAAGCATCCTCACCTTCAGATTTAGCAACAGCTTTGTCAGCTGCTGAATTCAGAAGCATAAGTGAATGGAGCACTAATTTACATTTAGTGTAGAGATGGTGTACTGCCCTGTCAGCACCCTGCTAACATCCTCCAAGACACCTGAAAGTGGACTAATAGCAATGAAGAAAAATGAAGCTGACAAGATTGTAAGTTTTGCCCCAGATCTGTTTTTCAACTGGGATACATGTTCATTCTGTTTCATCCTCTTCCTGCAATTTAACCCAAGACAACCAAAATGATGTGCTGTGAAAGCAAATTCTGAGGACATTCCTCTGACAGACCACAAGCTTTTAACTTTACTAAATAAGCAGAGAAGGACGAGAATGTACAACCTGTAGCATTGTATCCTGCCTGTCCTCTCACAAGTTGACCAACTTCATTAACAGAAAATATGGTCATGTTTGTCTATTTTAGCTTGAATCTACCAGATTACTGTAAAGCAGCTTAAACTTGCTTGTTTTGACCCCTCGAAGGCCAGCTGCCACAGGTCTCATACCTGGGCCCTATTTCTAGTCAGGTTCACAGAACAGGCATTTTCAGTAGAAAAAAAAACCAAATAAATGCCTCTGTCCTTGGAGTGGTGACCTTGCTAAATTACATAAAGTACCCTGAGCATCTGTCGCAGGTAGGGCCGTGGCCTTCTCTTATGACAGTATCACAGGAACATGCATTAGCTCTGGAGGACTGATCTTGCAAGGATCCATGCAAGGACATTTCAATGATAAAATGAATAGTTCTTTACTCTGATTATGATGATTAATTCTGTTATGTCAGCAGCCTTTGGCACAGCCAGCAACAGCAGCAGATTTCATACAGGGAAAAACCTAATTCAAGAGCCAAGAACCTTAAAGGGGAATTTTGTGTGGTTAAGTAATAATATTAATAAATGATACACCAACAACTGTAATTTTACATATATGCAGAAACACACATATTCCTCAGTCCTCTCTAAGACTTTGTACTGATTTACAATTGTATTGTACTTGAAAGTCAGCCAAGATATAAAAAACTGGTATCGTTGCTGGAACTGACCAGTCACAGATAGACTCAAACTGTGGAAGCTTTTGGATCCCATGAAGTTGAGCAGAAATTCTACTGCAGGTGCCAATTTCACAAACAAGTAATCACTGTTGAACTGGCAGGCATTCTACCTTGCTCATTTTCAGTTCTGTCATGCAAAAGACATTTATCAGGTGTGTAATTTAAGCTGGGTAAGTCTTCACTAGTGCATATTAACTGGATGATCCTAGAGTTTTGATTTTTGAAAGGGATTTGGCTACAGACAATGTGGCTTCCTCTCCAGTTCTGAAGGCAAGCACTTGACATGCATGGATTGGGTCAAATCCCTCTTTCCAGTGTCTCCCCTCAGCTGCCATAATCAGGTTGTGCTCTTTGTGTGTTCTTTGTCTTGGATGCATTCCAGCTCGTGTTTTTTATGCCTTTCGTAGGAGAGGCACTTAGGAGGGATGTTTAAGGCCAGGTTCCTCAAGCATGTTTTGTTAGGAAATGCTCATTTGGCAACCCTAACATCATTAAAAATTATTCTCAGTAGCATATGCTCTGCCAACACATAACCTTTAGGTGCTAAGAAACAGTACAGAAAGCACCACAAAAAGCAGGTCATTCAATAATCACTTCAGATATTTGACAGATAACAAGAAATAGCTCTCTTGCACTTAAGCATGGTATTTAGAAAGCTGGAGTAACTTTACCTGGCTTCCCTGGCAACTTGATCTGTCTGTTCTTAGAGTTGCTATGCTCTCAACTTTCTCCTATAGGAGGGAACTAAATACAAGCACTTAGATCTGTAGATTGATAATTAACATGTTGACTTTCAAATCATAATCACTGCAAACACTTCTGCAAGCATCACTTTCTCAGCTCAGATGTGCTGATTACTTGCCTTGTACCAGCACATTTGCACAGAACAGTATTTGAACCTGATATTTTGAATGTCCCTGTGCTTTTTCACCTTATCAGTTCATTTGGGTTGCTCCCTATCATTTTTTTCTATCATGTGCATGGGAAAGAGTTGAAGGCTAGGCACAGAAGAAACTGGCCTCTTTTTGATCTCATGAGAAATTGTCTTACAGATTTTAGTGGCACAGAGGATACATCAACATTTTTATGACAACAACATTTTGGATTCTCTGGAGTGCACTTGTAATGATGGCATATAGCCCCACTGATTGATATCTAATACTAAAAAATGCTGGAAAGGTAATGTTCAAGTACATAGAGAGCCACGTCGATTGCCTTGCCTACACAAACAAGGAAGTTATTTTAGTGTTGATTTACATTTGTATACAACCTGCTTTCAGCTATTCAAGGGAGATCAATATTTATGACGATTCACTAAAGAATGCAGTTGACTTTTATTGTGCAGACCAGAAATAATGCAGTCACCAACCTACCACTACATTAATGTTATGAAATCAGTTAACAAAATAATTGTAAAAAATAACTTAATTTCTGATGAGCAAACGGAAGCAAGTTGTAGAGCTTTCTCATGTCCCTGTATTGATAGGAGAAAACGGCATTGAACCATTATACTCAATAACTCTGGAACAAAACCACTTCCATTGCTCAGGGGAATAAAAATATTCCTGTTTTCTCCCCCAGCCCCAAACCCAATATTGGTTTATACAAAAAAAAGAAAAAAAATCTCACTTGGAGTTACTGCAGAAGTTCCATGCTCTTTGCTCTATAACTTGAATATGCAAGTACCTGAGAGAGCTATCCTACTGGCACGTACAGAACTCAAGTGAAGCACTGCTTGGCTCTTTTCCAAGCGTTTTTAGCTTGCCAGCATACTAAACTTAATCTTCTGGTTCCTCATAATGTGCATACCCACTTGCATAGGTCCTTCCTAAATTCAAATTGCTAAATAAGTCTGTGGTCTCAGTATCAGAATCCTTCCCTCCTTCATCATTGTCATCTTCATCATCATCTTCTGCTTCATATTCATCATATTCATCCTCACGGTCACCTGCATCTCCAGGCTTGCTGGAGGAGAGGTTCTTCCAGTAGGCATCATACCCAGAAGCTCCATCTGCATCTTCACCTCCAGTCTGTCGGCCGAACTTCAAAGAACGCGCTGCAGGCAGAGAAAAATCATGATGTTCCCACCCCTCAACAGCAATTTGAGCTGAGCATCTGACATCCCATTTCCATCCTTTTCCATTACTCGGCAAAGAGCACACAATGTTTGACAGCCTTTTTCTAAATCTGACATTATGAGGTTTAATCCTCACTCTGACAGAACCTTTCTGCTACACACAGTATGTCTCCTTGCAGCCAACTTTGTATGAACACTAACTGTCCCCAGAACATGACTTAGCTTTTAGGATAAAGCTTTGGTACTCTAGCCAAGAAAACCTGTAAGTGGATGTGCTTTGCAGACACAATAGGTATCCTGATTGATTCAAGAGTGGTTGAGGTAGGTTGTACGCAGATCACCAAATCACATTTTGAAATTCATTGGCTAGCTTCTTGTAGATGAAGTAAAGGCTTACACAGTTATTTTCTGCAATTTTTCCACAACTAAAATCTCAAAACTAACCAAAAGCTTTCACTATTAGGATCAATGATTAAGAACAAGTGACTTCTCAGTTCTACACTAAGAAACACGAAGTTTTCCTATTGGAAAACAACTGAAAGTAACTGGACTTTCCTCATTGTTCTTATGCAGAAAATTAGTCACCAGTGGTGCTTGTATTGCTTATTAGCTGGAGACACAGGCTTACTTGACATGCTCAGATCCTTTGTCTGCTGAGTTTCATGGCCACATTTAGGACAGGGAGGCTCTTTTCCTTTTTCCTGCTTGAAAACCTTACTTCGCACATGATCGCCACAAAAGCAAGCCTGTGGGGTGAAAGGAGAGTGAGAAAGCTAAATTTTTTAATCATAGAACCATACTGTTCAGCAAGAAGCAAGCAAAAAGGTGTCTTAACACCAGCAGAGTTTTCTGGTTGGTATTAAAATTAAAGGAGCTCTATCTGCAGTGGAACTGGGATCTATACACAGAGTAACCATCTCAATAATGAACATAGTTCCATGTCTTTCTTGGGAACAAGCTGGATAAAAGTGCTGATAAACAAGTAGAGAAGTAGCATACCCAAAGATGGGATTATAGTGCTGCCCACAAGGAGCCTGGCAACCTTTGGTTTACACTGACAAGTTTAAATAAGATATAATCAGAGATGTATGCCAGAATATAACTATGCAGTGACCTAAAGGCAAAACTTAGAGATAGAAACTTCACATGTTGAGCACCAGAGAGCCAGTGAAGATACCTGGAGAAAGGAGCAATTTGGAAGATTAAATCAATGCCATGAGAGGCTGCAGGGAAAACATATGGAGAGTAAGAAGAGTAAAAGTAGGCAATGAGCCAGCACCTGGAGAAATCTGGGCAATGTTGATGATGAAGCAGGTGGAAATTTCATACAGAATTACTTCTGAATGTGAAAACCAAAAGCCTGGAATCAGCAAATTAATGTCTGCATGTGTAAGACTAGATTAGCTGTGGAGATTGTTTCTATTGGATCCAGGCTGTGGTGTTGCTGGCCAAATCATCACTTGACTGTTTAAAAAAACCCAAACTTTTTCACTTGTCTTAGACCTATACTGGATCAAAATGAATTCCAAACCCCTGGATTCTGTTTGGAACCTAGGATTTCTTTTGGTTGGTTGGTTTGGTTTTGGAGGTTTTTTTAAGTGTCAAACAAGGTACAGCTCTGGTTTAAACTGAGGGCCTGACAAAGTGAAGATGACCTCTCCTGGCATAAAGATGTACAACACTGGCTTGTGGTTAACAGGCAAGCACAGATTAAAAAAAAGCCCTTTTGACCCCCATAAGCCTGTCTCCAGGCTTCAGACTCTAATACAAAAGTATAAATATTTTTTAAGAATGTAGAGAAGACGTGAGAAGGCTTGATGCCAGCCTTGAAGGCTAAGAAAAGCAAGTCTAAAGTCATAGCTACTTGCAATTGTCTTTACCTTACAACGCAGACATGAATGCTGCCCGAGCCTGTTACAGGAAACACCTGTTGGAGAAAATCAATATGTAAAATTCAATACTTAAAAATTACAGATCTGTGATGCTTTTAAAACCTTGCAGAAGTCTGTAATAACATAGCTGAGGCATTTATCTTTAATTCCCTAACACAACTGCCCTTTGGCAACATGCATCAATTATTTTAGCATACAGTACCATTCTATTAGAGTTTTTCAAGTCTAAGTCTCATTGCAATAATGTCACTTGACACAAAAAATAGAAGTTCAAGAGGGGCAAAACTTTAACTATTACTTGAGTTTCTAAACTTTTGAAAACAGAAGTTTTAGAACCAGTCTGGTATTAAGTGGTCATCTGATGTTTCCTTCTCTCACGATATCACAAGAAGGAGCACTAGCATTTTACAGTCACTTTAAATATGACATACCATGACAGCCATGACAGCCTTTACCACCTTTATCTAATTTAAAGGGGATGTGATAATACTTCGAGCTTGCAAACCTCCAAAGCTCAAACATTTGTGTTCTGTATTTTGTCACATCCTCTGGAAATATACTTTATTGTACACAAGTTCAGCTGAAACTCTATCTCTTCTTAAAAGAACTGTAGCTGGCACACGAGCTATGAAAATCAGGATTGGTGCTCAAAATCTTGCTTGTCTAGAAGCTTCATATCTGTTCCTTTAGTCCACTAGAGGGAGTAAAGGCAACTACACAGCAACTGGCAGCAACACCAAGCTGGGTGAATTGTAGTTACTACTCGAAAGGCAGTGATACATATTTTTATCAGTCACTGTGCAAGTACTCGTTCCCTTCCTCTTTGCCTTACCCCTGCAGCAGCAAAGGATTTTAATCTGAAGTAATAAATATAATGAGCTTTTCACATGAGCAGGACAGCCTCAGGATTTAGCACTCTTATGTATTTAAAGATGGAATGGGAATTGCTAATGCATATATATTCATCATTCCTGGAGTATCTGCATTTACAAAATTCTCGGGTAGTGATGCAAAGTAAAAGTACCTTTGTCACTGCTAAAATGGGATTTAGACTACAAATGCATGACTGCATTTAAAGTTCATGTATTCTGTAAAAGTTCAGATTTTACAATGTTGTTACCACACATTGACAAAACTCCTGCCTCTCTACCAAAACTGCACTGTGCCACAAAACGCTGAGCAACCTCAAAAAAGCAATTTCTCCATTAAGGGTGTGACATACATCTGTGCATTAAAAGCTTCCAGCAATCACTGAACAAATATTCATGTGGAATAGCTGATGCTGCTTCAATATCACTGTGCAGGAAGATATTTTGGCAGAATACATCGAGAGAAGCTAATCAAAGCTTAGAAAATAGCTGGCTGGAGAAAAAAAGGATAGGAGATGAGACATTTCAAAACACACAAACTGTAACATTGAAATTGACAAATATTCTGAATTGGGAGAAATCAATTAGGACAAGAGATTAGACAGTTCTGAAGAAAAGAGTCTTATAGATGACAAAGAGCACTTTGATACAGATTGAAAACGTAACAATCAAAATACAAGTTTTGGAAAGGACAAGTGCTTGTCTTATGGGATAAACCAAACAGTAGTAAATGGTGGATAGAAAAGAAATACTTCTAGAAAAAAAATAATTATTTAAAATATGCATAGTCTTGGTTTGTTTGTTTGTTTTGGCTTTTGTTTTTTAGCTTCCCTTGACATTTCCCTCTTTCAGCCAAAGACAAGTAGAGGACTAGAATGAGCCATCCTCTTACAAATATGAGTTTCAGTTTTGGCCACAAAATTAACTGAAGTTCAAAAGGATAAAAAGTCTTCAGCTACCTGAAGACTTTATACCGATCAATAAAAGTGGACACATCTCAATATTCAATAAATTATAGACACACAGGTCCACCATCTACTGGTCCATGAAGACACTAATACTGAGCTCATGCTCTGGATGAACACTGTTTTTTTTCATTCCTTACATGCTTATGCTGTCTCATTGACTGACGATGACTACTTCCTGAGTCACAGCCTTCCTCAGGACTTGCGGCTTTTGCCAAATCAACAGATGCTAAAACCCTTCACCAATATTCAGGCCATCCACAGCCATCAGTGAAATTTTAGCCAGACTAACACAGGTAGTATTATTTAGGGAAGCTGTTTTCCAGAGGAACAGGCATTTAGAAATAGCTCATTGTATTATCAGAGGAGTGGAAGAGAGCTCCTTGTCTGCAGAGCTTTGTGGAGTAAAAAAGCAGCTTCAGCAGTTCCACCAGTTTTGCTGCAGTCCTGGCCACTGCCAACACTGCAACTTTAGAGACTGCTGGCTCCTGCAAAGGCAACTTCCTAGGAAAGGCCTGTTAAGAGCCACGCACAGAAACAACTGCCTCATGGAGTCAACATGGAGGAAGGCCAGAGACAAAAGCTCTAGTCTAGATAATGGATAACAAAAGCAAGCAGAGAGGAAACAGGCCCCTTCCTCCAGTGGTGGTTACAGCTGTTTGGAAAAGGTGATGGAGAGTATTCTTGAGCACAGAGGAAGCAATTGGAGAGTCTTCTTAGCTGTGGTGAAAGGGACTATGAATAAATAACTTACATTTAAATGTCTCTGCTTCCAGAACTTGGCAGCTGGCTTGATGTTCAAACTGATCATCTTCACAGAGGAAATCGTGGCAAAAAGAGCAGGCAAATATTCTGCCTCCTAAAAGATTTATCAAGGCAAAATAATCAGCAATGGGCACATGCATCAAATTCTGCTCTGCAAACAAGTTAGGCTGTGGTTCTGACTGAAGACAAGTTCTCTCTTCTGTTACAAACGCTTTAACAAAATTCCTAAATCATACACTGTCATCCATTATTATACTGAAAAATACCACGTATCCTACAATAGGAGATAGCACAAATATAGGGCAAGTGTTAATTGTACTTTTTTTCATTCTAGTTTGACCATGGCATTAAGTATCTTTTTTTTAAATCAAATCATTCTCTTTTATCTAGTTTTCTTCCCTCTTACCCCCTCACTTGATGCAGACTTGGAATAAACCCTTCAATGTATTCTACAAATTGAGATGAGTATGGTTTTCTAAGCAATTGGGAATCCAAATACCTATACTAGCACAGAAGAATGAAGTGGATGGAAATGGCAGAAAATAGTGTGTTGACAATTTGATGCAATGTTTAATTATGTGAAGCACTCTGCTGACAGGACAGTTAATAGTTCAGATTACATAACCACCCCTGAACTGAATACTGTATGTTCCTGAGCAGGTCATGTACATTCCCCACCCATAAGGTCTATTTTTAAAATGGGAAGAATGCTTTGCTTTGAACAAACATACTGCAAGAACTAATCAGTGAAGATTAAAAAAGCAATGCTATGAATATAGGTATGATAACTTAAGCAATGGGAGGAGAAAAGTACCATTTAGATTTTCATAAGTGTGAGCAACATACCATGGTCCCAGACGCTTCTTTCACACTCAATACATTCTGCATCTGCGAGAGGGCAGGTACACGCATGTGTGCTCAGACACTTCCTCCCATGACACACCCAAGCTTCACAGAAATCACAGATTGCACCCTGTAATTACAGAAAGATGTCATCTTGGGACTTATGCAGTACCTAGAAGGAGACTCCTTATTCCATAACCCTAAATGTATCCAAGTACCAGTTCTCTCAGTGGGTTCATTCCAGTTGAGTGAGACAGTATGAATCACATCTATATTCCTATTGAGATGCTCCACAGTTCATCTTGTTTGTTTGATATTCACTTCTGCAGGGTTAAATATGATGTAAAATAACTTGGTTTTCTCCTTTTCTGTTTTTTACATTTTCCATCTTAACTCTTATGCATGAAAATTGTGTCCTCCAGCTGAAACATGAGATCATAAATGATAACAATGTTCTGGCAAAACTGCCATTTCAAAACATGTCCTGGAAAATGCCACTAGATTCTTAGAGCTGAAATCACTTACTTGGATTTTAAACTATGCTATATTGGAACACAAGCTCTGCACTGAGCAAAGATGCAAAGATCAAATAACTCCCTAGAAATAAGTCACTCTTTTAACTACAAGATCTAAGCATTGACTATCCTTAACTGTAGCACTTTAGGAAGCCATCTCAGCCCTTACATAACAAACTATTATGTGCATTACATGCACGCAAAACTAAACCAGTGGCGAATCCAAATTAATTGTTGATGAAAATATTGTACCACTGAACACATGAGTTTAAGAAATTCAGACTGGGAAGGCTGGCTGGGTTGATGAGAAAAGCTGGCTGCAAACTGGAGGCAGAAACAGGAGTGAGGTTTAGCCCATACAGCATTTAATCCAGAAGCTATGATGTGTTATAACTTGCTTTCCAGAATGCGGTAATAACTTGTCCTTTGAAGAAGAAAAATTCAAAGGCCAGAAACTATCACTAAGAGCAAAAATGATTTTTTAATTAAAATTCCCTCCTAATGCCATAGAACAGATTTCTCTCTCTGATAATCACGGTCTTTGCACAAGGTTTGCCACCAACACAGATCTGTTAGCATCCAGGACCTGCTGGGAGTTTGCAGTTGTACCTAAAAATGCAAGATTTGGGGTTTCAGTAGAAGGGAAAATCAGTTTCTGATGTTAAAATGATAAAAAAACTTGGCATGGTGCATGCTGTCATTCCATAATCTGGTTTATCTTTTTTTTTTTTTTTTTTCAGAAAGATTTGCATAGCATAACCTCATACAGCAAAAAATGCTATAATTCTGTATACATACCACCATTGCTAGTCCAGTACTGTACACACCAGCATGTTTTATAACACAGTCTGAAGACTTCATCATGCATTTGGTTTTTCCTGTTTAGAAAAGACAAGGAACCAGAAAACTATATAAAAATTTTAAAATTAGAATGAATGTTCATACAAGAGCAGTACTTTAACCACACACCTGTGCTTGATTGTAAATCTAGGTAAAAATAATGCAAACAAATGTCTGCAACCTGCAATCCACCCTCACATCTGCCTTAGATCAAATTAATTATTGTCTGTTTCCAGCCCAAATCTCTTTCCCCAGTACTGAGACAATAAGGCAATGTGTTGTCTTGCTCTCTGTTTTGAGTCACTGGCGAGAATTTCAAATGTCAAAACATTTGAAATGCTGTCAAACCAAAGAACAAAATTAAGATGAAAGCCAAGCAATGACATCTTTAAAAGTTGCATTTGAAGCTGCTCGTTCTGCCTCACCATCAAAAGCAGTATGTGCTCTGTGCAAGGTTGAGGCCCTCTGAAAAAAAACATATGCACATGATGATTTAATTTCTTACATGTACTTGGATACTTAGGGTTTTGGTGGTGGTGAATGGGTTTGGGTTTTTTTCTCTTCTAAAACCATATTAGCAATTAATTCCTAGACAAAATAACTTCTCTTAAGTGCAGGTATTAGTGGGAGGAAAAGCCCATCTGTATTTAAGTCATTCTGGCACAAGCAAGTAGTTACAGTGACAACTTTCCCTTACTCCTTGCCTCTGACATAAATACCTCTGCCAAAAAGACACACACCCTGCATGCACTTATACAAGCAAAAAAAATCTTGTAGTTAGCCCAGGCTACTGCAGTGGAGTTTTACTGCTGGTCTAAGCTGCCCTACCACAGATCTCTTTGGTGAATCTGCTTTTGTCTGCTTAGAAAAACCACAAAAGGGGTGCTCACTGCAACTCCACTGAGGAGCTGACAAAGCCAAACTGTACTCTGAAAATGTCATTAAATCCCAGTGTGCAGCATCTAGAGAGCTTTGTATTAAATCAAATGGCACTTGGAGGGTGAGGAAGAACCACTGGGGGGCTGAGCTGGCCAACTGGAAGTGGTGGGGGTATGACTGGGTCTGGAGCACTGCAATAGAGCTACGTTGCTCCCATCCCTCAGGAATTTCTCTAAGAAAATTTCTTAGAGAACTGCTTTATAGGAGCTGTCTCCAACACTTGATTAAGCACCAAACAGCTCTAATAATGGTCTTTGTTTTGGAAAACCCTGGGACTTAATAGAATTCTGTGGTTGTTATTAGGGATGCTTTTCCTCCAGAAACATAGTGCAGATTAAGATAAATGCAACAGATAGGAGTCAACTTCAGATGTATAATATACTGCAAGATAGACAGCATCTTTTTACTGCTTCACTGCATGATGACAGAAGGAAGACTTATGAAGGATGACACGCTGCCATTGCACACTAGCAGCCTGGCTTCCAGAAATGCTCAGAAACTGCAGGTCTCTACAAAGGCACTGGAAGCTGCAGATGTCAGCAGCACTGACAGTCAAACTACAAAACAGCCAAACTGCTTAATGACAAATTGAAAATCTGCAAGGATGTGTTGAGATGGTATAACAGCAAAATTCACCTCAAAATACGAAATTATTATCAACATCCCCTGCAAGCAAGCAGCTGTTTAAAAAAAAAATTGAAGGGTATTTTGTGCTGATTTGGAGCAGAGTTCTGTCATTAGGAGTCCTTCTCTTCTGATTTCAAAGCATAAGCCCTCTAGCACATAAATAACACGACCAGGATGTTCTCAATCCTAAAAGGCAGCAAGACAAATTCTTCCAAAGATCAAATACTGCAGATTTGCACACCTCTTGGGGTCAGAGGGGCATACACATTAGCATATGATCAAGCAAGATCTCAAGGAGGAGATCCACAGCAGATTTAAAAGAATCTGCTCCACAAATCACAAAGGTACTTTAAGACAAAGGTACTCTAAGCGCAGAGAGTTTATCACTGCAAATGGGACTGAGGATAGAATGTTTTCCTTCATTACTTCTACTTACCACATTGTGCACAAATGGGTAGTTTTTGAACTGAGTTGCAGAAGTAGCAAAAAGCTCTATTCTTCTGTCGTCTAGGCATACAGAGGGGAAAACCAAAAAGCAATGTAAGCAAGCATTAGAAAGACATGTAAAATATTTGAAACAAACTAATATTCAACTGCTGGGTTTAGAAAGGGAAAAACACTTACCTTTGGCACTTATCACATTCCTAAACAAAAGAAATGACACTGGTAATTATTTTTATTCTACGTAAAATAAGACCTAGATTCAGAGACCCCACAGTGACTCTGAATTAAAGTTCTGATTAGGAATCAAACTTTTTATTCAAGTATTATACCTCTGATGCAAATGTAACCTTAATTATAAAGGATGGATGGTTGGAGGAATGACATTCTAGTGGCGTTAAAAACAATATTTATCACTGGGTTTACATAATTTAAAATCAAGTAAAATATAAAATACTTTTGGTTATTTTACCATTGAAGCATTACAAGGATGTTTGGCTAAATCTATGTTGGCTCTTGAAGCCCTTATCTGCTTTTCACGTTCACGGCGGTTCTCAGCTTTCTTACGAGCACCAGTCTTCTTTTTAGGCATTTTTCACGACCTGTGGGGGGAAAAAATAAGTTTGTAATGAATCCACACAAAACTATGTATGGAACTACATGGATACACAAGACAAATCCAGCACTAAAACTAGATCTTGGAGTTCCCATGTTAACTGTGCTTCATCTCCATTTCCTCTTCTAAAGGTTTCTTTTCAACTGTAGAATAGGGGGCCAGTCCCTTAGGAAGAGTCATGTGATGAACCATGAAGAATCTTGTGATCTAGAAAAGACTTTGCTGTCTTAAAACTTTGCACTTAACTATCTTTGAAGTGTTTTACCTTTAAAAAAACAAACCCTAACTCCTGTGTTTTGTTGGTTCGTTTGTGATGAGCCTCTGGTTTTGTTTTGCCTTGTCTGTTTGTTAAGGACAATATTCAGTTCATTTCCACTTTCACTTCTCTTCTGATGCTCACTAACAACTTCAATCAGTTGAAAAGGATCCTTCAGGTGAGCGAATCATGGTGTACTGCAAAAATGCAAATTTCACACTTCATGAAGGCTTAGAAAACAAAATGTCATTACATGGATTTAAGAGTTAAGGCAAAGTGATGTCTGTACTGCTTATTTATCATTCTTGCACATTAGCAATAATGGAGATGAGTGTGCATTGATGTATTGCTTTGAAGGCACCACTGTTTCCCAAGAAGGTTTATGCTAATTTAAATCCATCTAGTTCAGTGCATCCATCCATCTAGTTTTAACATCCTAGGAGGTAACCAGTGCAATACAGTGGTGAGACCATCAGGAAATCAATCAGATCACTGCTCTCCTGTCATCTCCATAATGAACTGTGCAGTACTCACATATGCTTAGTTTACTCTGTGCTTATAATAAATTAGGTGTTATACTGACTTCATGAAATGGCCAGCTGGGAGATTAAAGGTGTGGCCTGATGTTAGAGTTCCTCTTGTTAACACAGGCACCCAAGATACACACCCTCCCTTATGCTCCATCTTTATTATCCCCTTATTTCTGCTGATGTAACTGTTGGTGTTACATTCTAAACCATATACAGATTAAAAACAAAATCAAAAACCCCAAACCGCATGATGGGACAGCTCTGACCAGAGCAAGGTTCTGCTGATTCCAGTAGGTCAATGGGTGGCTACTGGGGCCACTGGGCTGAGGAAATGGGAGGTACCTGGTCTCCCCAGCCTTATCCCTAACTCCAAGCAGACATGTAGACATGCATGCTGACAGCTGTAAAGAGAACTGCGGCATCAAAAGGCAGTGAACTGTAGTAGCAGTTTAAATTTGGAAGAAAAATTAGCATCTTTGTTCAAAAGGTCTTACAAAATAAACCAAACAATCCTAACTTTTCTACTACATAAAGAAATATATTGTCCTGGCCAAATACTAAAATTTGGTTTTGATAGAACACATAAATCAGTTTTCTCACCCTGTAGCATTCTGCACTGTGTTTAAATTGTATTAGTGTCATATTTTGTAGTCAGAATCATATTGCTGAGATGCCTGCTGGCAACTGTCATTATTCTAGAGCGTGACATTTCTGATGCTGGGAGTCCAATATGAGGTTGCACACTAATTTTCAAACTGCTCGAACGCCAAGTTAACAACAGAATCTAATGGTTAGTATTTATACCTTGACTTCTTCCCATTACCTCATAATCGAAAACAATAAAATGACAAACTGTTTTCATGAAAAACACCATCTCAATGACTACTGAGGACACATGAGAAATCTTTAAGATGGTAGTTGTTAGAGAGTTTGCATTAAGCTAAATAATAAAACTGCAAAGTTGAGTCCTTTCAACAAAGCTATCAAATCAGTCCTGGCTTTTGAACACCAGCCAATAAATAACTATCCTATAGATCAATATTCTATCACTCCCTCTGAGCTTCCATTTAAGATGTTTCTGGTCTTTTCCCTGAGTTCTAAGTTTTTAGGAAAATTACCATCTTTTAATTTTCTGACTAGAGTGAAATAGTGTTATGAGGGCAGAAATTATAACAGTAAAAACTTTACCTGCAAATTCCCTTCAAATCAGAGTATCACTCTTGTAAAAGCATTGATCCAGTATTTAAAAATGCCTCTGCAGTATATTCTACTTCTTTTTGGCTACACTTCTGTCATCTGAGGCTAAAGGATTACTTAAAAATGCATTTAGGCACCACAATACATTACCAAATGCTCAGACAGGAATGACTTGGTGGAATTACATCTGTGGTCCAGCTCCCCTGCAGGATGCACAGGACAGAAAACTGTCTCTCAGGAGGACCAAAACCAAGTTATCAAGCAAATGCTTACAGTGAGCTACTCAAGACCTACCTGCCAGAAAGATTTTGCTTAAACAGTTATTTCTGGTGAAGGCAGAGACTTACAGCCATGCTTGCACCCTTCTTTTCAACCTATGATGCTGTTAGGAAAGAGGCTGCCCAGCACACAACAGGTCCAAGCCCCAGAAGGTATGACCCTGCTGCCCTACAGAGTATGCAAGCTCCTGAACTGGGAACACTTCTGCACAAGGAGGTTTTCTCCATTTTAAGTTTTCTGCTCTAGGGCAAATGTTCCAGTGACTGGGTCAGAGCAGCAGCAGGAACAAGTGTGACTCCCCAGCTTAACGGCTGATGGTGTGGCACAGAAAGCACAGGTGTCAGGAGGCTGTGTATAATGTGATCAGTAGTTGAAAGGGAAAGCCCTAAACTGTGTGCTGGGAGTACTGGGACCTCTGCACTGTCTGCTTCATTCTGTACAAGTTTTGTTTGCTGTTCCTCATGTGCTCTGTTATTTGGCAAGGGAAATACAAAGACAGCAGGGTTCCCACCACAGCTCCAAAGACTGCTCATGTATTTTAATTGATGGTTGTGCTATGTCAAATACATAAACAATGCCTGACATCTAAATTCTGCAGAGGTTGTACCATGTGTATGCCATTTTTCACCCCTCTTGAAGAGTTGTCCTTGACGAAGTATCAAAGGCACACACCAAGTTTGCAGCAGACAGGAAAGCAGACTGCACCAGCTGCTTTCTGGATGTCTGTGCTGAGCACGACATTCCCTTGCGTCATATTATCTTATGTGATATGCTAACCACCCTGCTGTCACAAATATAATGAACAGCTGTAACAAGCTATTCATCTGGGGATGTGAGGGAACTGTCGGTTTCTCTTGTCATGCAACTGAAATACTAACACCCAAAGACGTTTTCATGTTTCAAGATTTCTTGTACTTGACCATCAATAGCTTCTACCCAATGCATATACATCAAAAGAAGAATCAGGGTGAATTTGCTGGGTCACGCTTGATCCCATTCAGAATTCAGCAAGATCTGTTTTAACACTCTATACAAGCTTACAACGTTTAAGAAAAAGAAATCCTGCATGAGCACTACTCTGTATTCATGTCACTCCAGTCCGTGATTCCCTCTATTAACGAGCTCACGTCCAAGGCACCGGGACTTCAATGCCTTACTCGTATGTTAGTAACGCAGGGGTGAACCGGGCCTCCAGCCGCAGTGCCTGGAGTCCTGTGGGTCCGAGGCGCACCGTGTTCCCCGGCACGCTTCTGACCGATTCAATTCCCCCTCTGGAAACGCACCGGTAACAGCTGCGCAGCGTGAGAGGCCGGGGCGCTCGCACCGCCCGCCTTAAGGCTATTCCGTGAAACGCCAACAGCAGACGAGCTTTTCGGGAAGCACACCTCTCAGCTTGCGGTATTTCACCTCGGGTTTAGTGTTTTACCTAGGCCCCCAAACCGTGCCGCCAACACGTTTCCAACCCGGCCCGCAGTGCTCCGTGCTTCCCGGCACTGATTTCGGAGGCAGCCAGACACCGCCTCGCCTGCTCAGACCGCTCGCTCCCTCCGTCCCCCCGCTCCCCTCCCGACCCACCGTCCCCAGGCGCCGTTGCCCTCCGCGCCCACCTGGCTGCAGCGGCTGTGCGGAAGCCGGAAGCGGCTGGGTGCGCTGCGGTGCACTGCCCGCCCGGCCCGGCGCGGCGACGAGGGAAGGTTCCGAGGGACGCCGCTGGGACCGGGTGTCTCAGGCACCCGTCCCTCTCCAGCCCTCACCTCACGGTGTGCGGAGCCGCACACCCGGCCGGCAGCCGGGGTGAGGGTAGAGGGGCGCACCGGGAATTAAGGGGAGAGCCAGGAGGAGCTGAGGCTGTGTCCGAGGGGGGTTAGGGACAGAAACAAGTGGTAAAATAGCAAGCCTGTGCTTTCTCCTCACAGAATGGCAACGGCCCTGGGGCCCGGGGGCAGAGAGTGAGGGGCGGGCGGGGGGCAGCGTTGCGAAGCCAGGCGTGCGCTGAACAGGCGCAGCACCAGTACCCCCTCCTGGCCCTCCGGCCCCTGGCGCGGGGGCCCGGCGTTCGGGCGGGTTGGCAGGGCGCCCGGGCCCGGGCGGCCGGGGACGGGGGGGGCCTTGTTGCCCACGGCAACGGCCCTGGGGGCCGGGGGCAGAGAGTGAGGGGCGGGCGGGGGGCAGCGTTGCGAAGCCAGGCGTGCGCTGAACAGGCGCAGCACCAGTACCCCCTCCTGGCCTCTGGCCCCGGGCGCGGGGGCCCGGCGTTCGGGCGGGTTGGCAGGGCGCCCGGGCCCGGGCGGCCGGGGCCGGGGGGGGCCTTGTTGCCCACGGCAACGGCCCTGGGGGCCGGGGGCAGAGAGTGAGGGGCGGGCGGGGGGCAGCGTTGCGAAGCCAGGCGTGCGCTGAACAGGCGCAGCACCAGTACCCCCTCCTGGCCCTCCGGCCCCGGGCGCGGGGGGCCGGCGTTCGGGCGGGTTGGCAGGGCGCCCGGGCCCGGGCGGCCGGGGCCGGGGGGGGCCTTGTTGCCCACGGCAACGGCCCTGGGGGCCGGGGGCAGAGAGTGAGGGGCGGGCGGGGGGCAGCGTTGCGAAGCCAGGCGTGCGCTGAACAGGCGCAGCACCAGTACCCCCTCCTGGCCCTCCGGCCCCGGGCGCGGGGGCCCGGCGTTCGGGCGGGTTGGCAGGGCGCCCGGGCCCGGGCGGCCGGGGCCGGGGGGGGCCTTGTTGCCTGTTATAAATTGAGACCATAACGGATCATAATCCAATTAGCATTTTATTAATTATAGCAAGTAGAATATGAGCAAAGACAGCGCTGGACGGCAGGGGAGTCTGCGCTCCGCCTACTGCCGTGCTGAGCAGTTCAAAAAGCCCTCCCTTATACATCTTTTACTTCCGTGTTCATGACGTAGTTGAGGTACTCTGCGCATGCTTCAGCTGTTGCTAGGGGGTCGACCTCTGCCTCCCGGTGGTCGGTGAGGCCGAAGTAAGAAGTCTTCCTCCTTTGTTCCATAGTTGACCCTTCATTTATGTCCTTATATGGAGTGGTTTGTCTTATTTCTGCCAGTTCCTGGAACATCTTGCAAGCCAGTTTCTGTAACACCTTGTGGTCATCTTATGTTTGCATAAACGGTTTCTGGTTTAATTGGTGTAAGCGATTGTGGTTTATCTTATCTTGCATAAACTGTGTCCGTTAACTGTGTGCATAAGCAATTTCATATCTTTTGTTGTCTAACCTTTATATTGGGCTTAACATATATATATACCTAACATATATCTTAATAAACAATACCTTATTCTTTAGTTTTTCACAATCCCCCCTTTTTCTTTTTATCCTATTATTGTTTATTAGATGCTGCTTTCATTCTCAGCACTGCAAATAAACCTTTTTCTACAATCCCAACATTTATCAGAACACTCACAGGGTAATACCTCACAATTACAATCAGTGTAGCCCCTACGTGACATAATATATTCACAACAATCTTCATCCTCATCAATAGATACACTCTTATAATTTGCCCCAGACCTCATAGTTAAAATAAGCAGTTTAGCTATGTCAAATCGTTCCCTAATAAAGTGTAAAATATAGCATAATATACAAGGCCCAAATATAAGTCCCAAAATCAACATGATAAGCAGTCCTGCTAAAGTGGACAACAAAGTGGTTAGCCAAGGTGAAACATTAAACCAGTTTTCATACCATGACCTGCCCGCCTCACGATCTTTCTTACGTTGATCTAACCTTTTCCGGAGTTCAGACATGGTGTCCTGGACTACTCCAGTATGGTCAGCAAAAGAACAACATTCTTCATTGAGAGCTACACATAACCCTCCTTCTTTTAAGAACAATAGATCTAATCCTAAACAGCAATCACTAAGATTAAATTTTCCACAGACCACTCCTTCTTGAGCCAACAGGCAATCTAAAACCACACGATTCTGATATATTGCAGTTTTCATTTTAGTATTTTGCTTTGCAATTAATCCTAATACATTTTCTGTTTTATTTACTACTATTTCTACCACAGTTTGTGACCTTATAATTCTATTCAACATATATATAGGAGTTCTGTATCCCCAGGATGCATCTTCTGCCCAAGTTGCCAAATCATAATAGATTATTCATTCAGGTGGCCACTCATTGTCTTTCCATTTTGTAACTCTCTTTTATATTGTTTTCTCCTTAATAAGAAGAAATTAGGTCTGATCATTCCTAATATACATGAACCTGTCCAATTTTGGGGTAAAAATGCAAAAGTTATTTTACCACAGATTCAATAATATCCATTTGGAGTAGGCCAACTGTTTGGTATGTTAGTTTCATTAGTCCAGTTACTGAATTGGTGATTTATTTCTATGGGATTTCCCCATCTTCCCCAGTCTTCCTTTGCTCTCTTCCACATATAACCCCCTTCACAAAGTAAATTTCCTATTGGTTTTACACCATTTTCTAAATTTTGCCAACAACTTTTTCCGATTATACCCATTTGCAAGATCCATTGTTGTCTCCTTTTGTTTCCTTTTCGATTTTTCCAGATTGTAGGGTCGCTTATATTACTCTCCATTGCCTCCCAGGCCCATCTCTTTCCCTGGTTAGTTCCCCTACAAACATAGCAGTTAGTTACATTCAATGCTTTAGATATATTTTCAGCAAGATTTACAAGGAGATTTTTAGCAACTGTGAGAATTTCATATTGGACTCCAGTTTTTTTTTTTTTTTTTTTTTTTTTTTAATCTTAATACTAATAATCACAGCTGGGTCTTCCCCAGTTCCATATATTTTAAGTCCAATTTTAGTTACTTGCTTCTGTTTCCATTTTTTTTTTTTTTTTTTTTTTTTTTTTTTTTAAATCTATGAGAGTTAAATTTATTGGATTGCAGGCACGGGTTGTACAGTTATTGTTTGTTTGCATTCTTGCTATTGAAACTTGTAAAGTCTTACATTGATAATCACATCCCTAGCCTGCAGTATCCCAGCATACACAAGACCATCCTTTTCTTCCACAGAGGTGTGATGACTGATACCTAGCTGTTTGATTAGGTACATAATCAGGATTTATATGACATTGGTATCCACCTGGGTAAATATATTTTGGTTGGCTACTGTAGTACTGCCTCCACTCTGAACTTCCACTATTAGTATCTAAATCATCATCTATAATATCACATGCATCAAAAATTATTGACAGTGAGGTACTCAAATTGGTTATAACTTCACTTGTTCCAATTAATTTCCCTTCTTCTGAATTTGTTCTCATTTCTACCCCAATACAAGGTTGGAAGTTCCTTTGGATCATAACACACAGTTTTGCTTGTTTTTCCTGACACAATTCATACTGGGTTTGATTATATATGCAACTGCCTATCTTTGTTCCTTTGCATTCATAAACAGTGTGATATACCAAGGTTTTAGAGGTTATTCTCCTTCATCTAGTTGTGGTAATACATTCAACTATAGTTGTTGTGAATGTTTTTAAAAGCCACCGCATCTTCCCATATGGTTCCTATCAGAACCGACACCAAAAGAGGTCCGGTCAGGATCATAGTGCTCAGCGGTCACAGCCCCAGGGGTTGCAGCCCTCGGCAGACCTTTTCAGCTGCAGCACCGACTCCCTCCGGTCTTGCCCTCTCTGGTAGGTTAAAGGTATATTCCCAGTCGGCTACTATGACAGTAGTATTTGACCCACAACAACTGTTCCAACGAGGTGGTAATTTCACACTGAATGCAAAAAGAACTGTAACAGATTTCTCAAAAATTGTTCATGGTCTCTCCTATGAGTAATAATATGCTTCAAACAATTGGGACACTTGGCTCTAATATACAAATTGCAGTGTTTGCATATAGGAGGACATGGACTAATACTGGCCCTTATCCTATGGTTTCTTAAAATAATTTCAACTATATCTTCATTTCCCATATCAGATTTACAGGAGTCAATATGAATTCTCTCAGTTACTTATCCAAGTCCTCTAGAGGGTCAGCTTGGCGTCTCTGGGTTCAGTCACAACTTTCCATTTTTTATGGGTCCTTTTACTCGAGACGCGTGTGTCCACCTTTTTTCAGCAGCTCTTATCGCCGTTTCTGTAGTTAAAAGAACAAGAAATGGTCCCTCCCAACGAGGGGATAAACTCTCTTCTTTTCAGCTTTTATGTAATTCTAGTTCTAATTCATTCACTGCAGCAGCCCCATGGCACTCCCCTCGAGGGCAGTCTCACTTCCAGGGTCCAGATTCCTCATAGCACACACACAGATCCGGTTCCACAGAAGAGCCTACTCCCCCACCTCTGTTCAACATTCCTTCTCCACCAGTTTTAAAGCAACCGCTTTCTTTTTATCCACTTTCCATGTTTCCTCCTTTACTCCCAGTCCACATTTATCCAACAACCCTTCAGTCCCATCTATCAACATGTCTGTTTCCATTTGTTTGCCTATCCCGGCACCCATTCCATGCTCAAACACAGGAGCTGCTCGAGCTCTCTCCTTCTAACATCTTAACTTCTTAACATCTTTCCCCAATATCACAATCTGAACAACATTTCTTTAGCTTTTAGTTTTTCCTGTCCTTTTCCAAAGTCAAAATTAAGGCATCAGGAAGAGGTATATTAATTTTGCACTCTGTCATATCTGCATACATTACTTCATTCCATTTTCCTTATCACCTCAAAAACAACATTAATTATAACAATGTATAATAATTCAAAGTTCCATTTTAGGTCATTTTTCCTGATCTTCTAAAGTGTATGAAGGTCAGCATTGGTTACAATATTTTACCAACATTTTCTTGTTTACAGAGGCCCCAGAAGACCCTCTCAGTTCTTTCCAATGTGCCAAAATGTAACCCAATGGGCTTTTCTTCAGAATTTCCTTGTCTTGACCGGCTCCCATTTCAGCCAATCTTTTCTAGATCTCTATAGCTTCTCATCCCCAGTGCTCTGCAAATGCACTTATAAAAATGAGAGCACCTACACACAAGTTGTATGATATTCTTAAGGGGGTCAGTACAATAATATCTCTGGGTTCTGAAGATCAGCTCCCCTGTTGTTAGATCATAGTTTCGGTTACAGCAAAATTTCCTTTACAATCATGCCTCTTCAAATTTTCTGATACTTTTTTTTTTTTACAAATATTTTCCCAGTTTTCCTTTTTTACCCTCCCAGAGGATCCTCCAGAACTTTTGTGGCTTTTTCCACAAAATAATCATTTTATTTCTGTTCTCAGAGAATTACCGATTGGGTATCTATAATTTAATGGCTGTACACACACAAGAAGATGCACAGGATAAAAAAAAAAGCAGCGAGAGGGGCAGCCGGACACTCCCCCTCCGCCCTTTTCTAAGCTGCTCACAGACAGGACACACACAGGGTTACACAGACAGGATAGCGGGAGGGGCAGCCAGGCCCCCCGCTCACAGACAAGACACACAGGTGCAAAAAAATATAGACGCTTCGTCCGTCTCCGGCCGCTCTCCTCGCGGAGACACGGAACCGCGGATTGGGACTCCACACTCGCTTCGTAGCTATGCTACGTCTCAGTCACACAGAAACACAAAGTTACACATGGGATCCCCCACTCACACTATGGTTCTGCTTACCCTCCTCACGGTTCTCAGAATTTGAGATACAGCAGAAACCTGGTGGGTTCGCTTACCCTTCACCTGCCCCCCTAGCAGGTCGGTCCTGGCTCCCAAAACTTGGGATATAGCGAAAACCTGGGCTCACCCGATCCGCCTATACATATTTATTATCTATCCCCGCTTCGTATTATAATGAGCCAGAAGGTCCTTTGCACTTGCGCAGTGCCCCTTCTAATCACGGGCAGGGGTTTCAGGATGAAGTAAATGAGTCTCCCTCTTCTTAACCTTTACACCTTTTAATCTTCAGACATGGACTCAGGGTTAGTCGGCGCCCAGTCTGCTTCTCCTGCCGCTTATTAATAGGACCAAACATTTGTGCTTTTGTCATGGTCTTAAGGCTTGATCGCCCAGTCTGCCTCTCCCTGGCTTATCAGCAGGACCTTTCATCTGCTTTTGTCAGTAGAATTAGCATCTGCTTCTTCCCCTCCAGCAGTAATCAATGCCTTGGCAAGATGGCAATGGCAGGTATTTAGGACAGACAATACTTTTGTTTAAGCATAGGAATTCTTTTAACTCCCTTATACAATTTCTCTGTATTAACTCCCTGTACATTGGTTACCCGTGTATCAGTTCCCCCTTTTTCTATAAAGTGAGTAAATTCTTTTATTCTATTATTTATGACAGACCTATCCATGTTACCTGGAGAAGGCCTTGGTTAAGTATATCTCTGAACCATCCAGTAACTCCTTATCCAATCCACTTCCAACAATTTTAAGCTTTTGCATATTCTCCTGCAGTTTTCCCAGCTTAGTATGGATTGATTCAGAATGGTCAGATTACTTTCATGCAGCACATACCTTTGAAATCCTCAAAACCTTTTCTGCAGGACACCCACTGTATCTTGCAGGATTCAGACCATCAGATGTCTGCTGCCTAAAAACCAAAACTTTTTCTACGAGACACCCACTGTGTCTTGCAGGATCCTAACTACAAGATGCCCACTGCCTCCTGTGATTGTAAACCATAGGACGCCCGCTGCCTCTTGTGCATAAAACCTTTTTGTACAAGACACCCACTGTGTCTTGCGGACCCAAATATCGGGTCGAATTTTTTTCTTTTGCCCATACAGTAATGGACCATTTTTTTCCTTACTCTTTTTTCCTTCCTGGGACGGCTGAATGTCCCAGTACTTTATCATTAACCCCAGGGGACCGTCCGGTGGTGCATCCGGTGGGCTGCTCCCTGCTTTATTCTTAGGATCTCTCCTTGGATCCTTTCCTGGGTTATAATTACGACTCTTACTCTGACCCATTGTCTTATTCCGGGGACCTCTGCCTGGGCCCCCGGGACTGGGAACTCTACTGGGACCCGTCTTCCCTCCCCATATCTTAGTACAATATTCTATCATTTTTTTTGCTTATCTTTCCCTAGGGTTCCAGGGAAATCTCTCCAATTATCTAAGGGGTATTCATGTGAGTCGAAGGCTTGCTGCCCTTCGCCCCCCATCTTCTGGAATATCCACAAATATACGCTCACTCGCTCCCCCTTGTTCCTGGCCCAGTCCCTCGCGGGAGATGGAAAACGCAGTACTTAAGGGTCCACACTCGCTTGGTTCAGTATATCGAACCTCTCATTCGTTATATTCCAGGAAACCCAATCCCGCCCGAACGGTAAACCCGCGAACAATTTCGCCGCGAACAATTCCGCTCTGCGAATTTCGCAATATACTTATGCGTCCTGCGTCTTCGTCCGGACTCCCGTGCACAGAATTTTTATGGGATTTTACCAATTTTTCCTTTGCTCATTATTCTAGAATTTAGGTTCGTCGGTAAGGTTGAGGTAGGCTGTTGGTTGCGGGGCCGCGAAATGTCGCGGGGCGCCTCCCCGGAGGACCAAAGCTCACCGTTCCTTATCCGAGTCACGGCACCAGAAATTGTTATAAATTGAGACCATAACGGATCATAATCCAATTAGCATTTTATTAATTATAGCAAGTAGAATATGAGCAAAGACAGCGCTGGACGGCAGGGGAGTCTGCGCTCCGCCTACTGCCGTGCTGAGCAGTTCAAAAAGCCCTCCCTTATACATCTTTTACTTCCGTGTTCATGACGTAGTTGAGGTACTCTGCGCATGCTTCAGCTGTTGCTAGGGGGTCGACCTCTGCCTCCCGGTGGTCGGTGAGGCCGAAGTAAGAAGTCTTCCTCCTTTGTTCCATAGTTGACCCTTCATTTATGTCCTTATATGGAGTGGTTTGTCTTATTTCTGCCAGTTCCTGGAACATCTTGCAAGCCAGTTTCTGTAACACCTTGTGGTCATCTTATGTTTGCATAAACGGTTTCTGGTTTAATTGGTGTAAGCG
The DNA here is from genome assembly GCF_012275295.1 of Melopsittacus undulatus. Lineage (NCBI taxonomy): Eukaryota > Metazoa > Chordata > Aves > Psittaciformes > Psittaculidae > Melopsittacus > Melopsittacus undulatus. Next base: position 64,409,850 of record NC_047533.1, read on the forward strand.
ATTGTGGTTTATCTTATCTTGCATAAACTGTGTCCGTTAACTGTGTGCATAAGCAATTTCATATCTTTTGTTGTCTAACCTTTATATTGGGCTTAACATATATATATACCTAACATATATCTTAATAAACAATACCTTATTCTTTAGTTTTTCACATTGCCCACGGCAACGGCCCTGGGGGCCGGGGGCAGAGAGTGAGGGGCGGGCGGGGGGGCAGCGTTGCGAAGCCAGGCGTGCGCTGAACAGGCGCAGCACCAGTACCCCCTCCTGGCCCTCCGGCCCCGGGCGCGGGGGCCCGGCGTTCGGGCGGGTTGGCAGGGCGCCCGGGCCCGGGCGGCCGGGGCCGGGGGGGGCCTTGTTGCCCACGGCAACGGCCCTGGGGGCCGGGGGCAGAGAGTGAGGGGCGGGCGGGGGGCAGCGTTGCGAAGCCAGGCGTGCGCTGAACAGGCGCAGCACCAGTACCCCCTCCTGGCCCTCCGGCCCCGGGCGCGGGGGCCCGGCGTTCGGGCGGGTTGGCAGGGCGCCCGGGCCCGGGCGGCCGGGGCCGGGGGGGGCCTTGTTGCCCACGGCAACGGCCCTGGGGGCCGGGGGCAGAGAGTGAGGGGCGGGCGGGGGGCAGCGTTGCGAAGCCAGCCGTGCGCTGAACAGGCGCAGCACCAGTGCCCCCTCCTGGCCCTCCGGCCCCGGGCGCGGGGGCCCGGCGTTCGGGCGGGTTGGCAGGGCGCCCGGGCCCGGGCGGCCGGGGCCGGGGGGGGGCCTTGTTGCCCACGGCAACGGCCCTGGGGGCCGGGGGCAGAGAGTGAGGGGCGGGCGGGGGGCAGCGTTGCGAAGCAAGGCGTGCGCTGAACAGGCGCAGCACCAGTGCCCCCTCCTGGCCCTCCGGCCCCGGGCGCGGGGGCCCGGCGTTCGGGCGGGTTGGCAGGGCGCCCGGGCCTGGGCGGCCGGGGCCGGGGGGGTGGCCTTGGTGCCCACGGCAACGGCCCTGGGGGCCGGGGGCAGAGAGTGAGGGGCGGGCGGGGGGCAGCATTGCGAAGCCAGGCGTGCGCTGAACAGGCGCAGCACCAGTACCCCCTCCTGGCCCTCCGGCCCCGGGCGCGGGGGCCCGGCGTTCGGGCGGGTTGGCAGGGCGCCCGGGCCCGGGCGGCCGGGGCCGAGGGGGGTGGCCTTGTTGCCCACGGCAACGGCCCTGGGGGCCGGGGCCAGAGATTGAGGGGCGGGCGGAGGGCAGCGTTGCGAAGCCAGGCGTGCGCTGAACAGGCGCAGCACCAGTACCCCCTCCTGCCCCTCCGGCCCCGGGCGCGGGGGCCCGGAGTTCGGGCGGGTTGGCAGGGCGCCCGGGCCCGGGCGGCCGGGGCCGGGGGGGGCCTTGTTGCCCACGGCAACGGCCCTGGGGGCCGGGGGCAGAGAGTGAGGGGTGGGCGGGGGGCAGCGTTGCGAAGCCAGGCGTGCGCTGAACAGGCGCAGCACCAGTACCCCTTCCTGGCCCTCCGGCCCCGGGCGCGGGGGCCCGGCGTTCGGGCGGGTTGGCAGGGCGCCCGGGCCCGGGCGGCCGGGGCCGGGGGGGGCCTTGTTGCCCACGGCAACAGCCCTGGGGGCCGGGGGCAGAGAGTGAGGGGCGGGCGGGGGGCAGCGTTGCGAAGCCAGGCGTGCGCTGAACAGGCGCAGCACCAGTGCCCCCTCCTGGCCCTCCGGCCCCGGGCGCGGGGGCCCAGCGTTCGGGCGGGTTGGCAGTGCGCCCGGACCCTGGCGGCCGGGGCCGGGGGGGGCCTTGTTGCCCACGGCAACGGCCCTGGGGGCCGGGGGCAGAGAGTGAGGGGCGGGCGGGGGGCAGCGTTGCGAAGCCAGGCGTGCGCTGAACAGGCGCAGCACCAGTGCCCCCTCCTGGCCCTCCGGCCCCGGGCGCGGGGGCCCGGCGTTCGGGCAGGTTGGCAGGGCGCCCGGGCCCGGGCGGCCGGGGCCGGGGGGGGCCTTGTTGCCCACGGCAACGGCCCTGGGGGCCGGGGGCAGAGAGTGAGGGGCGGGCGGGGGGCAGCGTTGCGAAGCCAGGTGTGCGCTGAACAGGCGCAGCACCAGTGCCACCTCCTGGGCCTCCGGCCCCGGGCGCGGGGGCCCGGCGTTCGGGCGGGTTGGCAGGGCGCCCGGGCCCGGGCGGCCGGGGCCGGGGGGGGGCCTTGTTGCCCACGGCAACGGCCCTGGGGGCCGGGGGCAGAGAGTGAGGGGCGGGCGGGGGGCAGCGTTGCGAAGCCAGGCGTGCGCTGAACAGGCGCAGCACCAGTACCCCCTCCTGGCCCTCCGGCCCCGGGCGCGGGGGCCCGGCGTTCGGGCGGGTTGGCAGGGCGCCCGGGCCCAGGCGGCCGGGGCCGGGGTGGGCCTTGTTGCCCACGGCAACGGCCCTGGGGCCCGGGGGCAGAGAGTGAGGGGCGGGGCGGGGGGCAGCGTTGCGAAGCCAGGCGTGCGCTGAACAGGCGCAGCACCAGTACCCCCTCCTGGCCCTCCGGCCCCAGGCGCGGGGGCCCGGCGTTCGGGCGGGTTGGCAGGGCGCCCGGGCCCGGGCGGCCGGGGCCGGGGGGGCCTTGTTGCCCACGGCAACGGCCCTGGGGGCCGGGGGCAGAGAGTGAGGGGCGGGCGGGGGGCAGCGTTGCGAAGCCAGGCGTGCGCTGAACAGGCGCAGCACCAGTACCCCCTCCTGGCCCTCCGGCCCCGGGCGCGGGGGGGCCCGGCGTTCGGGCGGGTTGGCAGGGCGCCCGGGCCCGGGCGGCCGGGGCCGTGGGGGGCCTTGTTGCCCACGGCAACGGCCCTGGGGGTCGGGGGCAGAGAGTGAGGGGCGGGCGGGGGGCAGCATTGCGAAGCCAGGCGTGCGCTGAACAGGCGCAGCACCAGTACCCCCTCCTGGCCCTCCGGCCCCGGGCGCGGGGGCCCGGAGTTCGGGCGGGTTGGCAGGGCGCCCGGGCCCGGGCGGCCGGGGCCAGGGGGGGGCCTTGTTGCCCACGGCAACGGCCCTGGGGGCCGGGGGCAGAGAGTGAGGGGTGGGCGGGGGGCAGCGTTGCGAAGCCAGGCGTGCGCTGAACAGGCGCAGCACCAGTGCCCCCTCCTGGCCCTCCGGCCCCGGGCGCGGGGGCCCAGCGTTCGGGCGGGTTGGCAGTGCGCCCGGACCCGGGCGGCCGGGGCCGGGGGGGGCCTTGTTGCCCACGGCAACGGCCCTGGGGGCCGGGGGCAGAGAGTGAGGGGCGGGCGGGGGGCAGCGTTGCGAAGCCAGGCGTGCGCTGAACAGGCGCAGCACCAGTGCCCCCTCCTGGCCCTCCGGCCCCGGGCGCGGGGGCCCGGCGTTCGGGCAGGTTGGCAGGGCGCCCGGGCCCGGGCGGCCGGGGCCGGGGGGGGCCTTGTTGCCCACGGCAACGGCCCTGGGGGCCGGGGGCAGAGAGTGAGGGGCGGGCGGGGGGCAGCGTTGCGAAGCCAGGCGTGCGCTGAACAGGCGCAGCACCAGTGCCACCTCCTGGGCCTCCGGCCCCGGGCGCGGGGGGCCCGGCGTTCGGGCGGGTTGGCAGGGCGCCCGGGCCCGGGCGGCCGGGGCCGGGGGGGGGCCTTGTTGCCCACGGCAACGGCCCTGGGGGCCGGGGGCAGAGAGTGAGGGGCGGGCGGGGGGCAGCGTTGCGAAGCCAGGCGTGCGCTGAACAGGCGCAGCACCAGTACCCCCCTCCTGGCCCTCCGGCCCCGGGCGCGGGGGCCCGGCGTTCGGGCGGGTTGGCAGGGCGCCCGGGCCCAGGCGGCCGGGGCCGGGGTGGGCCTTGTTGCCCACGGCAACGGCCCTGGGGCCCGGGGGCAGAGAGTGAGGGGGCGGGCGGGGGGCAGCGTTGCGAAGCCAGGCGTGCGCTGAACAGGCGCAGCACCAGTACCCCCTCCTGGCCCTCCGGCCCCAGGCGCGGGGGCCCGGCGTTCGGGCGGGTTGGCAGTGCGCCCGGGCCCGGGCGGCCGGGGCCGGGGGGGCCTTGTTGCCCACGGCAACGGCCCTGGGGGCCGGGGGCAGAGAGTGAGGGGCGGGCGGGGGGCAGCGTTGCGAAGCCAGGCGTGCGCTGAACAGGCGCAGCACCAGTACCCCCTCCTGGCCCTCCGGCCCCGGGCGCGGGGGCCCGGCGTTCGGGAGCGGGTTGGCAGGGCGCCCGGGCCCGGGCGGCCGGGGCCGGGGGGGGCCTTGTTGCCCACGGCAACGGCCCTGGGGCCCGGGGGCAGAGAGTGAGGGGCAGGCGGGGGCAGCGTTGCGAAGCCAGGCGTGCGCTGAACAGGCGTAGCACCAGTACCCCCTCCTGGTTCTCCGGCCCCGGGCGCGGGGGGCCCGGCGTTCGGGCGGGTTGGCAGGGCGCCCGGGCCCGGGCGGCCGGCGCCGGGGGGGGCCTTGTTGCCCACGGCAACGGCCCTGGGGGCCGGGGGCAGAGAGTGAGGGGCGGGGCGGGGGGCAGCGTTGCGAAGCCAGGCGTGCGCTGAACAGGCGCAGCACCAGTACCCCCTCCTGGCCCTCCGGCCCCGGGCGCGGGGGCCCGGCATTCGGGCGGGTTGGCAGGGCGCCCGGGCCCGGGCGGCCGGGGCCGGGGGGGGCCTTGTTGCCCACGGCAACGGCCCTGGGGGCCTGGGGCAGAGAGTGAGGGGCGGGCGGGGGGCACCGTTGCGAAGCCAGGCGTGCGCTGAACAGGCGCAGCACCAGTACCCCCTCCTGGCCCTCCGGCCCCGGGCGCGGGGGGCCCGGCGTTCGGGCGGGTTGGCAGGGCGCCCGGGCCCGGGCGGCAGGGGACGGGGGGGGCCTTGTTGCCCACGGCAACGGCCCTGGGGGCCGGGGGCAGAGAGTGAGGGGCGGGCGGGGGGCAGCCTTGCAAAGCCAGGCGTGCGCTGAACAGGCGCAGCACCAGTACCCCCTCCTGGCCCTCCGACCCCGGGCGCGGGGGCCCGGCGTTCGGGCGGGTTGGCAGGGCGCCCGGGCCCGAGCGGCCGGGGCCGGGGGGGGGCCTTGTTGCCCACGGCAACGGCCCTTTGGGCCGGGGGCAGAGACTGAGGGGCGGGCAGGGGGCACCGTTGCGAAGCCAGGCGTGCGCTGAACAGGCGCAGCACCAGTACCCCCTCCTGGCCCTCCGGCCCCGGGCGCGGGGGCCCGGCATTCGGGCGGGTTGGCAGGGCGCCCGGGCCCGGGCGGCCGGGGCCGGGGGGGGCCTTGTTGCCCACGGCAACGGCCCTGGGGGCCGGGGGCAGAGAGTGAGGGGCGGGCGGGGGGCAGCGTTGCGAAGCCAGGCGTGCGCTGAACAGGCGCAGCACCAGTACCCCCTCCTGGCCCTCCGGCCCCGGGCGCGGGGGCCCGGCGTTCGGGCGGGTTGGCAGGGCGCCCGGGCCCGGGCGGCCGGGGCCGGGGGGGCCTTGTTGCCCACGGCAACGGCCCTGGGGGCCGGGGGCAGAGAGTGAGGGGCGGGCGGGGGGCAGCGTTGCGAAGCCAGGCGTGCGCTGAACAGGCGCAGCACCAGTACCCCCTCCTGGCCCTCCGGCCCCGGGCGCGGGGGCCCGGCGTTCGGGGGCGGGTTGGCAGGGCGCCCGGGCCCGGGCGGCCGGGGCCGGGGGGGGCCTTGTTGCCCACGGCAACGGCCCTGGGGGCCGGGGGCAGAGAGTGAGGGGCGGGCGGGGGGCAGCGTTGCGAAGCCAGGCGTGCGCTGAACAGGCGTAGCACCAGTACCCCCTCCTGGTTCTCCGGCCCCGGGCGCGGGGGCCCGGCGTTCGGGCGGGTTGGCAGGGCGCCCGGGCCCGGGCGGGCCGGGGCCGTGGGGGGGCCTTGTTGCCCACGGCAACGGCCCTGGGGGCCGGGGGCAGAGAGTGAGGGGCGGGCGGGGGGCAGCGTTGCGAAGCCAGGCATGCGCTGAACAGGCGCAGCACCAGTACCCCCTCCTGGCCCTCCGGCCCCGGGCGCGGGGGGCCCGGCGTTCGGGCGGGTTGGCCGGGCGCCCGGGCCCGGGCGGCCGGGGCCGGGGGGGCCTTGTTGCCAGCACGGCAACGGCCCTGGGGGCCGGGGGCAGAGAGTGAGGGGCGGGCGGGGGGCAGCGTTGCGAAGCCAGGCGTGCGCTGAACAGGCGCAGCACCAGTACCCCCTCCTGGCCCTCCGGCCCCGGGCGCGGGGGCCCGGCGTTCGGGAGGGAGTTGGCAGGGCGCCCGGGCCCGGGCGGCCGGCGCCGGGGGGGGGCCTTGTTGCCCACGGCAACGGCCCCTGGGGGCGGGGGGCAGAGAGTGAGGGGGGGGCGGGGGGCAGCGTTGCGAAGCAGGCTGTGCGCTGAACAGGCGCAGCACCAGTACCCCCTCCTGGCCCTCCGGCCCCGGGCGCGGGGGCCCGGCGTTCGGGCGAGTTGGCAGGGCGCCCGGGCCCGGGCGGCCGGCGCCGGGGGGGGCCTTGTTGCCCACGGCAACGGCCCTGGGGGCCTGGGGCAGAGAGTGAGGGGGCGGGCGGGGGGCACCGTTGCGAAGCCAGGCGTGCGCTGAACAGGCGCAGCACCAGTACCCCCTCCTGGCCCTCCGGCCCCGGGCGCGGGGGCCCGGCGTTCGGGCGGGTTGGCAGGGCGCCCGGGCCCCGGGCGGGCAGGGGACCGGGGGGGGCCTTGTTGCCCACAGGCAACGGCCCTGGGGGCCGGGGGCAGAGAGTGAGGGGCGGGCGGGGGGCAGCCTTGCAAGCCAGGCGTGGCGCTGAACAGGCGCAGCACCAGTAACCCCCTCCTGGCCCTCCGACCCGGGCGCGGGGGCCCGGCGTTCGGGGCGGGTTGGCAGGGCGCCCGGGCCCCGAGCGGGCCGGGGCCGGGGGGGGGCCCTTGTTGCCCACGGCAACGGCCCTTTGGGCCGGGGGCAGAGACTGAGGGGCGGGCAGGGGGGCACCGTTGCAAGCCAGGCGTGCGCTGAACAGGGCGCAGCACCAGTACCCCCTCCTGGCCCTCCCGGCCCCGGGCGCGGGGGCCCGGCATTCGGGCGGGTTGGCAGGGCGCCCGGGCCCGGCGGCCGGGGCCGGGGGGGCACTTGTTGCCCATGGCAACGGCCCTGGGGGCCGGGGGCAGAGAGTGAGGGGCGGGCGGGGGCAAGCGTTTGCGAAGCCAGGCGTGCGCTGAACAGGCGCAGCACCAGTACCCCCTCCTGGCCCTCCGGCCCCGGGCGCGGGGGCCCGGCGTTCGGGCGGGTTGGGCAGGGCGCCCGGGCCCGGGCGGACCGGGGCCGGGGGGGGCCTTGTTGCCCACGGCAACGGCCCTGGGGGCCGGGGGCAGAGAGTGAGGGGGCGGGCGGGGGGCAGCGTTGCGAAGCCAGGCGTGCGCTTCACAGGCGCAGCACCAGTACCCCCTCCTGGCCCTCCGGCCCCGGCGCGGGGGCCCGGCGTTCGGGCGGGTTGGCAGGGCGCCCGGGCCCGTGCGGCCGGGGCCGGGGGGGGCTTGTTGCCCACGGCAACGGCCCTGGGGGGCCGGGGGCAGAGAGTGAGGGGCGGGCGGGGGGCAGCGTTGCGAAGCCAGGCGTGCGCTGAACGGCGTAGCACCAGTACCCCCCTCCTGGTTCTCCGGCCCCCGGGCGCGGGGGGCCCCGGCGTTCGGGCGGGTTGGCAGGGCGCCCGGGCCCGGGCGGCCGGGGCCGTGGGGGGCCTTGTTGCCCACGGCAACGGCCCTGGGGGCCGGGGGCAGAGAGTGAGGGGCGGGCGGGGGGCAGCGTTGCGAAGCCAGGCATGCGCTGAACAGGCGCTAGCACCAGTACCCCCTCCTGGCCCTCCGGCCCCGGGCGCGGGGGCCCGGCGTTCGGGGCGGGTTGGCAGGGCGCCCGGGCCCGGGCGGCCGGGGCCGGGGGGGGCCTTGTTGCCCACGGCAACGGCCCTGGGGGCCGGGGGCAGAGAGTGAGGGGCGGGCGGGGGCAGCGTTGCGAAGCCAGGCGTGCGCTGAACAGGCGCAGCACCAGTACCCCCTCCTGGCCCTCCGGCCCCGGGCGCGGGGGCCCGGCGTTCGGGCGAGTTGGCAGGGCGCCCGGGCGCGGGCGGCCGGCGCCGGGGGGGGCCTTGTTGCCCACGGCAACGGCCCTGGGGGCTGGGGGCAGAGAGTGAGGGGCGGGCGGGGGGCAGCGTTGCGAAGCCAGGCGTGCGCTGAACAGGCGCAGCACCAGTACCCCCTCCTGGCCCTGCCGGCCCCGGGCGCGGGGGCCCGGCGTTCGGGCGAGTTTGGGCAGGGCGCCCGGGCCCGGGCGGGCCGGCGCCGGGGGGGGCCTTGTTGCCCACGGCAACGGCCCTGGGGGCCGGGGGCAGAGACTGAGGGGCGGGCAGGGGGCACCGTGGCGAAGCCAGGCGTGCGCTGAACAGGTGCAGCACCAGTACCCCCTTCCTGCCCTCCGGCCCCGGCGGCGGGGGGGCCCGCGTTCGGGCGGGTTGGCAGGGCGCCCGGGCCCGGGCGGCAGGGGACGGGGGGGGGCCTTTGTTGCCCACGGCAACGGCCCTGGGGGCCGGGGCAGAGAGTGAGGGGCGGGCGGTGGGGCAGCGTTGCGAAGCCAGGCGTGCGCTGAACAGGCGCAGCCAGTACCCCTCTGGCC